>NC_091977.1:268086726-268694358 GCF_044704955.1 Pristiophorus japonicus | reverse complement strand
TCTTCCAGACAGCGAGTTTCAGATCCCCACAACCCTCTGTGTAAAGAACCCCCCCCCCCCTCAAATCCCCTCTAAACCTTCCACCAACCACCTTAAAACTATGCCCCCTCGTTATAGACCCCTCCACCAATGGAAATAGACCCTTACTATCCACTATGTCCAGGCCCCTCAATATTTTGTACACCTCAATGAGGTCTCCTCTCAACCTCCTCTGTTCCAATGGGAACAAACCCAGCCTATCCAATCTGTCCTCCATAATAAGATTCTCTAATCCAGGCAGCATCCTAGTAAATCTCCTCTGCACCCTCTCCAGTGCAATGTCCTTCCTATAATACAGCGACCAGAACTGTACGTAGTACTCCAGCTGTGGCCTAACCAAAGTATTATACAATTTAAGCACAACCTCCCTGCTCTTAACCGCCTTATCCACCTGGCCTGCTACTTTCAGGGATCTGTAGACAAGCACTCCAAGGTCCCTTTGTTCATCTACACTATTAAGTGGCCTACCGCCATCATGGCGATGACAGGCCCATGCAAGTGAGTGTCCAAGGTCTCAGTGGTGTCAGTCACAGCATTCATGAGAGAAATGTTTTATGCTTGCTTCCTCTGCTTTACGGCTCCCCTGTAACTGGGCCCTGAAGATGCCCTTTGCTCAGTGGTACTCTACACTTGAGTAAATTTGTCACGCGTAACTGCAATAGTGTCGGAAATGTACTGCCCAACAATTCTCCATCAGCTGCTACAGGTAGCCTGTGGCGGACTTAAAAGATGCTGTAAAGGCCATCTGCTCATCCATCTAAGGCATGCCCAATAGGACTCCAAGCCCTTACCAACATATATATATATTGGCTCTCAGCCTGGCCTGCTCTTTGCTCTTTCTGTCGTGCCATCTCCACTTGCTCCTCCTCACTTTTGATTTCCTTACTGAAACTATCTGCATACATTCTCTGAGATACTGAGAGAAGTGCTGATGCTTGGGAAAAGTGGAATACTCGATGCGAGCTGTTATTGGTGCCAGTTTCCTGCCCTCATCATCTTGAGAAGAAGATTCGGAATGGATCCCATTCCAAATCCTTCGAACAGAAGCAAGATCACAAGGCATTCTGTGCGGCAAGCACCAACTGAGCAACGTTTGAGAAAATTGTGTTGTATTGTGATGATTGAGAAAATTAGTCAGTGTCAGAAGGATCATATTTACTGGGCATGTTACCACATGTCCAAACTCACCCTCACCAATATCCTCCACAGATTCCTGGCCAAAAAGGCCCAGGGTAATCTCAAAGTGCGACAACTGCTTCAACATGGCTGACCCTTCACATGTCCTGGTCCTCTCTCTGTGCTTGTGTGTTACCTTGACCTGTTAGCACACAAAATTTAAGAAGAGTTAGCAACTGCCTGAGCACCACAAACATCATACATGTGTCTCATCCACCTCTGTCCCTGTGTGAGGGCATTGCAAATTAGCGTGAATGTGCTGGGAGGACTCTTTCTGAGCTTAACTTCTGGACTGTTGTGCAGAAGGTTTTTGTGGCCCCACTACAAATGCGTCATTTAGCTTGAGTTTTGAAAAAAAGGTGCAAAGTTGATCTCCATTCTTCCCTGAGGGTGCAGCAGTTCAACATTTAGATTTGCTCCATGCTTTCTATGGCTGAATATCAATCATGTTTACAAAGATGGATATACGTATCTTCACACTGTTCCTGAGGCCACTGAACTTCTTCCACGCTGGCTTTCATGTCCAAGAACCTGGTAGACTGCTCTACTACCTCCATCCATGCAATTTGAACCTCGGCATCCCTAGTCCATGTCACGCTCCTTCTTCTTCACTAGTTTTTCCAGCACTCTGCAATGTGTTAAATATTCAATTTGTAGTGCTATAGGGGGGCCAAGCAAAGAGGTAGGGATCAGGGTGAGGCACAGCTACAGAGGATAAAGGAGACAGGGAGGCATTGGGAGGTGAAATGGGGTGAGGGAAGGAGGGAACAGGGCAGGAGAAGTAGCGATGAGAATACCAGGAGTGTGAGTAGTGCAAAGGGGAAGGGAATAGGAGTGTGAGTAGTGCAAAGGGGAAGGGAATAGGAGTGTGGAGTAATGAGAAGGCGAGGACGTAGTGTAAACAGGGAGGGGTACAGGAAGTGATGAGAAGAAGGGGATAGTGGTGAAACAAAGGGATGAGGGCCGGGTTGCAATAGGGCAGTGGAGATACGATGGGACACAGGTGAGGGAATGGTCGGAGGGGGTAGGGAAGGCTCTGTCAGCAAGGAGGTAATTGGAAGGGGTATAAGAGGAGATGCCGGCATCCTGAACGTATTCCCAGCCCACCCGCCACCTGTGGCTCAAAAGTCTCCCTGTAGTGCTATGGCCTGGTTGAATCCCCCGCACCCCCCCCATCTGTGACTTGCCAGCCTGCAGCCTGGGCTAGGACCCTCCCATGACCGGTAGTCCTCACCCCCCGACTTGAATTACAGAATAACAGCCTGTGGCCGACTGTCGTTATCTTTCCCCACAACAGTGCCCTTGGTCAAAGAGATAGGTTTTAAGGAGGGTCTTAAATGATAAGAGAAAGTTGGAGACATGGAGAGGTTTAGGGAGGGAATTTCAGAGTTTAGGGTTCAGACGGCTGAAGGCATGGCTGACAATGGTGGGTTGAAGTTAAAGTTAAATCATAATTAAAAAGTACTTGGATATGCACTTACAGTGCCCTAACCTTCAGGGCTACGGACCATGAGCAGGAAAGTGGAATTAGGCTGGATAGCTCTTTTTTGGCCGGCACAGACGTAATGGGCCAAATGGCCTCCTTCTAACGGAGTGAAGGAGGCATAAGTAGCCAGAGTTGTAAGAACGCAGAGTTCTCGGAGGGTTGGAGGAGGTTACAGAGATAGAGAGGAACGAATCCATGTTCGGATTTGAACACAGCATGGGAAATTAGAGTGTGCAGGACAGTAGAATATGAAGGATACTATGTAGGACGGTAGCACATGTTGGATGTAGAGTATGGAGGACAGTGTGGTGGAAAATACTGTAAGCAAGACAAAGTGCAGGACTGTAGAGTGTGAAGGACAGTAGAGTTTGCATAACAATAGAATGTGAAAGACAGTAAGCAGGAGCAGTGGTGTGTGGAGGACATTACAGTTTGCAAGACATCGTGCAGGGTAGTGAGCATACCTGTTGTGTATGCATGCCTGTTTACTGCGTGATGTCTGTAACACTGTTAAGCCATATTGAATGTACCCTTATTCTGTACACACCTTACCGGTACACCAGAGGGTGCTGCTGCTGGAGACCTAAGGGTTGCCTGCACACGGCAGGTAACCCAGTATAAAAGGGAACTCGCAGCTTGTTGTCGCCACTCAGGAGCTGCAAGTAAAGGACTGCAGGTCTACACAGTTTAAGTACCATACCCTGCCTCGTGGAGTCATTACTAAAGGTGCCTACATACACTACAACTGGCGACGGGAATACAAGATCACGAACTACACGCTCAACATGTCTAACCTGAGCAACCTTCAGCATTTTACAGAGGGGGAGGATTGGGACGCTTTTGTGGAAAGATTGGAACACTTCTTTATAGCCAACGACCTGGACAGGGACACACCGACCACACTACCGAACAAACGCAGGGCCATCCTGCTTAGCAGTTGTGGGCCCACCATCTATGGTCTCGTCAGGGACTTACTAGCCCCGGAGAAGACAACCACCAAGAGCTATGAGGAACTTGTAACAATCATACAGGAACAACTAAAACCGAAAGAAAGCATCCTCACAGCCAGGCACCAGTTCTACACTTACCGGCGACCTGAGGGCCAAGAAATTGCGAAGTATGCTGCATACTTAAGAAGACTAGCTGCCCCGTGTGATTTTGGCGACCACCTTAATGAAGCACTAAGGGACATATTTGTCAACGGAATCGGCCACGAAGGCCTCCTACACAAATTGCTCTCGGCTGACATCATTGTCACCCTGCAGAAAGCAATTCAAGTGAGCCAGGCCTACATGGTTTCGGCCAGCAACTCCAGGTGAATACTGACCCAGGGCTCTAAACCGGCGAGCGCAGTGCACCACATGGATACTTCTAAAGGCAGAAATGCTGCCCCGAGTCCCGCAACACTGAGTCCGCCACATGGGGCAAACCGGATGGCCCCGTGCTGGCGCTGTGGAGGAAACCACAGGGCCCACCAGTGCCGCTACAAAGACTATGCATGCAAAGGCTGCAAAGAGAAAGGGTACCTTCAGAGAATGTGCAGGAAAAGCTGTACTCACTGTGTCTCGGATGAATTGGCTGATCACCGGGGCTCCGACACAGATGAAGATGAAGCTGCTCACACCCTGGAAGAAGAGTATGGAATCTTTACCTGCTCCACCGGAAGTTCTCCATGGATGATGGAAGTGGACATCGATGGGGTCTCAGTCTCCATGGAGATCGACACAGGCGCGAGCCAGTCTGTGATGAGCCAAAAGACCTTTGAAAAAATTTGGATGAATCCTGCCACTCGACCAAAACTGTCCCCTGTCCTGGCAAAGCTGCTCACCTACACCAAAGGTAAAATCCAAATCGTTGGCAGTGTAGACATCCAGGTCTCCCAGGGTGACGTGTTGCACAAACTCCCCCTGTGGATTGTAGCCGGCGACGGTCCCACGCTGCTGGGCAGGAATTGGATGAACCTGGTCCACATCAGGCGAAGTGGCGCTGTGGAAGAAAAGACCACCACAGCCTACCTGCAGCAAGACCAGAAAATGGCTGCAGCACCACAAGCAGCAGAATCTGTCATCAAAATGGCCGCTGCCATGCCATGCGTGAACATGGAGGAGCATCATGTGACATCGAGTGGCCAATCGGATTTGAAGGCTCCCTTAAAGGAGACCGGTAGCCAAAAAAATTTAAAGGGAAAGTTTCAACTATTTGAGTACACAGACTTTAAAGCAAAAGATGCAATTAAAGGGTGCAAGTATGAAAATGTATGCAATGTAACCATGAATTGTGATGCGGGTTTAACTAATGTGACTAATGAGATGAATGCAGGTGTCAGTAAGGTTAAGAACAAGTTTATTATGCTTAACAATAATGATAAAGAATGTAAAATGCCTAATGTAACCATGTCTGTTGAAACCAGGACACACAAAAGTGATGCAAATTATAGAATGTATAATGCAGGCACGACTATGTGTGATCAGAGCCACGGTGTCATGTATACCGGTAGGACACTGCCAAAGGACATTGGATCCTACAGGGACCATGCTAATGCCAATGGAATCCCCCTGTGGGAGACCCCCAGGTCCAGCAGGCTACCTGACCATGTGTGCCCTTGCAGGACACACACACAGCCAGTGGGAGCAGACCCACTACAGGGACAGTGGTCAATGGGCACCACCAATGGCAACCTGCACCAGACCAGTCCTACAGTCCCTGGCCACCAGGGCCAACACCAGGAGCATGGGGCCAATACCCTCCAGCTTCCCTGGCAAACCCTGGGATGACCTGACCCTCATACCAATTGGTGGACAAGGAGCCCACCCAGTCTTGTGGCCCTGCCCACCACCCCACAACTACCCATGTCACAGTGTATACACACCATCCACTGCTGCTGTGGCTACCTCCCCGAGGGATCCCACAACAGTGACACCCACTTGGTTTGTGTGTGAAGGAGGGGAAACGTATGAGGCCAGCCTCAAGCACAGGGGTCACACCTGACAACCACACAACCCTCACCACAACCCCCCATAGCCCACCACTGATCACCCCCCCTGGTCATGACAATAAGGATATGAAAAATGCTCAGGGGGGAGTAGTGTTGTGTATGCATGCCTGTTCACTGTGTGATGTCTGTAACACTGTTATGCCACATTGAATGTACCCTTATACTGTACACACCTTACCAGTACACCAGAGGGTGCTGCTGCTGGAGACCTAGGGGTTGCCTGCACACGGCAGGTAACCCAGTATAAAAGGGAACTCACGGCTTGTTGTCGGCACTCAGGAGCTGCAAGTAAAGGACTGCAGGTCTACACAGTTTAAGTATCATACCCTGCCTCGTGGAGTCATTACTAAAGGTGCCTACATACACTACAATATGGAGGACGGTTTGCAAAGCAATAGAGTGTTCAGGACAACAACAACAACAACAAAACAACTTGTATTTATATAACACCTTTAACATAGTGAAACATCCCAAGGCGCTTTGCAGGAGTATTATGAGACAAAAAATTTGACACCGAGCCAGATTAGGAGATATTAGGTCAGATGACCAAAAGCTTGGTCAAAAAGGTAGGTTTTAAGGAGCGTCTCAAAGGAGGATAGAGAGGCGGAGAGGTTTAAGGAGGGAGTTCCAGAGCATGGGGCCTAGGCAACAGGAGGCATGGCCAAATGGTTGAGTGATTAATAATCAGGGATGCTCAAGAGGGCAGAATTAAAGGAGCACAGACATCTCGGGGTGGTTGTGGGGCTGGAGGAGATTACAGAGATAGCGAGGGATGAGGCCATGGAGGGATTTGAAAACAAGGATGAGAATTATTGAGGATGTGGGACAACAAAATGTGAAGGACAGTGTGCAGATGGTGGAGTGTGGAGGAGAATGGAGCATGATATGCAGGACAGTAAAATATGGAGGACAAGCTGCTTGGGGTGGGGGTGGTCGCCTTGCTTGTCTGTGCAGAAGCCTTAGCGGAAAGCATGGCCAAAACCAGGAACTTGCAAAATAATGACCTGCGGTACAACCCTACATCACACATCTCCATGCAACAACAAGATGCTGCACTTCAGATTAGGTTGGATTTCTGCATCAGGGAGTTGACATTCCTCCTGTCGACAATTTTAGAAAAAATAAAGGGTTGGTCTGAGAACCAAACAGAATTTGCTCTTTTGGTAAACTCATCTACAGGCGGAATTTCATGTCCCAGTTTTTCTTGTGTTGTGGCTGTGATTCCAGGGTTTTCCCACATTACAACTATTTTAGTTGCATTACAACAGTGACTACACTCCAAAAAGTACTTCATTGGCTGTAAAGTGCTTTTAGATGTCCCGTGGTCGTGAAAGGTGCTATATAAATGCAAGTCTGTCTTTCTTTCTAATATTACAGTCTTACTTTGTGTACATCAAATTCTGTATAGGGAAAACAAGAACAAGGAAAGGTCATTTGGTGATTCCAGCTCATTCTGATTGGTAGGTTTATTATATTCTGATCCCCTCCCCCTCCGCTCTGCTCCACATCCCCCTTAAACAGAAGCCCAGCCAACTTGCTCATCAACAGTTCAACAGATTCGACATTCATTGTATCTTGCTACCAGGATGTTCAGCGAGTTCAGCATTCTAAATATGATGGATTTTCTCTTTCATTCATATTTGGCTTGCTGATTTTTAATCTTCTATATGTAATCACACGAATCCCCGGCTGCTGACAAAGAGCTTTCCAGTTTCCAATGCCTGACTGACTGGCGCTGTGGAGGAAACCACAGGGCCCACCAGTGCCGCTACAAAGACTATGCATGCAAAGGCTGCAAAGAGAAAGGGTACCTTCAGAGAATGTGCAGGAAAAGCTGTACTCACTGTGTCTCGGATGAATTGGCTGATCACCGGGGCTCCGACACAGATGAAGATGAAGCTGCTCACACCCTGGAAGAAGAGTATGGAATCTTTACCTGCTCCACCGGAAGTTCTCCATGGATGATGGAAGTGGACTTTGAAAGTATGAGGCGTGAATTGGCTAGGATAGATTGGCGAATGATACTTAAGGGGTTGACTGTGGATGGGCAATGGCAGATATTTAGAGACCGCATGGATGAACTACAACAATTGTACATCCCTGACTAGTGTAAAAATAAAAAAGGGAAGGTGACTGAACCGTGGCTGTCAAGGGAAATCAGGGATAGTATTACAGCCAAGGAAGTGGCATACAAATTGGCCAGAAATAGCAGCGAACCCGGGGACTGGGAGAAATTTAGAATTCAGCAGAAGAGGACAAAGGGTTTGATTAGGGCAGGGAAAATAGAGTACGAGAGGAAGCTTGCAGGGAACATTAAGACGGACTGCAAAAGCTTCTATAGGTATGTAAAGAGAAAAAGGTTAGTAAAGACAAAAGTAGGTTCTCTGCAGTCAGAATCAGGGGAAGTCATAACGGGGAACAAAGAAATGGCAGACCAATTGAACAAGTACTTTGGTTCGGTATTCACTAAGGAGGACACAAACAACCTTCCGGATATCAAAGGGGTCAGAGGGTCTAGTAAGAAGGAGGAACTGAGGGAAATCCTTATTAGTCAAGAAAATGTGTTGGGGAAATTGATGGGATTGAAGGCCGATAAATCCCCAGGACCTGATGGACTGCATCCCAGATAACTTAAGGAGGTGGCCTTGGAAATAGAGGATGCATTGACAGTCATTTTCCAACATTCCATAGACTCTGGATCAGTTCCTATGGAGTGGAGGGTAGCCAATATAACCCCACTTTTTAAAAAAGGAGGGGGAGAGAAAACAGGGAATTATAGACCGGTCAGCCTGACATCGGTAGTGGGTAAGATGATGGAATCAATTATTAAGAATGTCATAGCAGCGCATTTGGAAAGAGGTGACATGATAGGTCCAAGTCAGCATGGATTTGTGAAAGGGAAATCATGCTTGACAAATCTTCTGGAATTTTTTGAGGATGTTTCCAGTAGAGTGGACAAGGGAGAACCAGTTAATGTGGTGTATTTGGACTTTCAGAAGGTTTTCGACAAGGTCCCACACAAGAGATTAATGTGCAAAGTTAAAGCACATGGGATTGGGGGTAGTGTGCTGACGTGGATTGAGAACTGGTTGTCAGACAGGAAGCAAAGAGTCGGAGTAAATGGGTACTTTTCAGAATGGCAGGCAGTGACTAGTGGGGTACCACAAGGTTCTGTGCTGGGGCCCCAGCTGTTTACATTGTACATTAATGATTTAGATGAGGGGATTAAATGTCGTATCTCCAAATTTGCGGATGACACTAAGTTGGGTGGCAGTGTGAGCTGCGAGGAGGATGCTATGAGGCTGCAGAGTGACTTGGATAGGTTAGGAGAGTGGGAAAATGCATGGCAGATGAAGTATAATGTGGATAAATGTGAGGTTATCCACTTTGGTGGTAAAAACAGAGAGACAGACTATTATCTGAATGGTGACAGATTAGGAAAAGGGGAGGTGCAACGAGACCTGGGTGTCATGGTACATCAGTCATTGAAGGTTGGCATGCAGGTACAGCAGGCGGTTAAGAAAGCAAATGGCATGTTGGCCTTCATAGCGAGGGGATTTGAGTACAGGGGCAGGGAGGTGTTACTACAGTTGTACAGAACATAAGAACATAAGAACATAAGAATCTAGCCCCTCGAGCCTGCTCCGCCACTCAACAAGATCATGGCTGATCTGGCCATGGACTCAGTTCCACTTACCCGCCCGCTCCCCATAACCCTTAATTCCCTTATTGGTTAAAAATCTATCTATCTGTGATTTGAATACATTCAAGAGCTAGCCTCAACTGCTTCCTTGGGCAGAGAATTCCACAAATTCACAACCCTCTGGGAGAAGAAATTCCTTCTCAACTCGGTTTTAAATTGGCTCCCCCGTATTTTGAGGCTGTGCCCCCTAGTTCTTGTCTCCCCGACCAGTGGAAACAACCTCTCTGCCTCTATCTTGTCTATCCCTTTCATTATTTTAAATGTTTCTATAAGATCACTCCTCATCCTTCTGAACTCCAACGAGTAAAGACCCAGTCTACTCAATCTATCATCATAAGGTAACCCCCTCATCTCCGGTATCAGTCTAGTGAATCGTCTCTGTACCCCCTCCAAAGCTAGTATATCCTTCCTTAAGTAAGCTGACCAAAACTGCATGCTGTACTCCAGGTGCGTACTCACCAATACCCTGTACAGTTGCACCAGGACCTCCCTGCTTTTGTACTCCATCCCTCTCGCAATGAAGGCCAACATTCTATTTGCCTTCCTGATTACCTGCTGCACCTGCAAACTAACTTTTTGGGATTCATGCACAAGGACCCCCAGGTCCCTCTGCACCGCAGCATGTTGTAATTTCTCCCCATTCAAATAATATTCCCTTTTAATGTGTTTTTTTCCAAGGAGGATGACCTCACATTTTCCGACATTGTATTCCATCTGCCAAACCTTAGCTCATTTGCTTAACCTATCTAAATCTCTTTGCAGCCTCACTGTGTCCTCTACACAACCCGCTTTCCCACTAATCTTTGTGTCATCTGCAAATTTTGTTACACTACACTCTGTCCCCTCTTCCAGGTCATCTATGTATATTGTAAACAGTTGTGGTCCCAGCACCGATCCCTGTGGCACACCACTAACCACCAATTTCCAACCCGAAAAGGACCCATTTATTCCGACTCTCTGCTTTCTGTTAGCCAGCCAATTCTCTACCCATGCTAATACATTTCCTCTGACTCCGCGTTCCTTTATCTTCTGCAGTAACCTTTTATCGAAGGCCTTTTGGAAATCTAAATACACCACATCCATCGGTACACCTCTATCCACTATGCTCGTTATATCCTCAAAGAATTCCAGTAAATTAGTTCCCCTTCATGAATCCATGTTGCGTCTGCTTGATTGCACTATTCCGATCTAGATGTTCCGCTATTTCTTCCTTAATGATAGTTTCAAGCATTTTCCCCACTACAGATGTTAAACTAACCGGCCTATAGTTACCTGCCTTTTGTCTGCCCCCTTTTTTAAACAGAGGCGTTACATTAGCTGCTTTCCAATCCGCTGGTAACTCCCCAGAGTCCAGAGAATTTTGGTAGATTATAACGAATGCATCTGCTATAACTTCCGCCATCTCTTTTAATACCCTGGGATGCATTTCATCAGGACCAGGGGACTTGTCTACCTTGAGATCCATTAGCCTGTCCAGCACTACCCCCCTAGTGATAGTGATTGTCACAAGGTCCTCCCTTCCCACATTCCCATGACCAGCAATTTTTGGTATGGTTTTTGTGTCTTTCACTGTGAAGACCGAAGCAAAATAATTGTTTAAGGTCTCAGCCATTTCCACATTTCCCATTATTAAATCCCCCTTCTCATCTTCTAAGGGACCAACATTTACTTTAGTCACTCTTTTCCGTTTTATATATCGGTAAAAGCTTTTACTATCTGTTTTTATGTTTTGCGCAAGTTTACTTTCGTAATCTATCTTTATTGCTTTCTTCGTCATTCTTTGCTGTCATTTAAAATTTTCCCAATCTTCTAGTTTCCCACTAACCTTGGCCACCTTATATGCATTGGTTTTTAATTTGGTACTCTCCTTTATTTCCTTGGTTATCCACGGCCTTACCGCCATTGGTGAGGCCACACCTGGAGTATTGTGTACAGTTTTGGTCTCCTAACTTGAGGAAGGACATTCTTGCTATTGAGCGGGTGCAGCGAAGGTTCACCAGACTGATTCCCGGGATGGCGGGACTGACATATCAAGAAAGACTGGATCAATTGGGCTTGTATTCACTGGAGTTCAGAAGAATGAGAGGGGATCTCATAGAAACGTTTAAAATTCTGACGGGTTTAGACAGGTTAGATGCAGGAAGAATGTTCCCAATGTTGGGGAAGTCCAGAACCAGGGGTTACAGTCTAAGGATAAGGGGTAAGCCATTTAGGACCGAGATGAGGAGAAACTTCTTCATCCAGAGAGTGATGAACCTGTGGAATTCTCTACCACAGAAAGTTGTTGAGGCCAATTCACTAAATATATTCAAAAAGGAGTTAGATGTAGTCCTTACTACTAGGGGGATCAAGGGGTATGGCGAGAAAGCAGGAATGGGGTACTGAAGTTGCATATTCAGCCATGAACTCATTGAATGGCGGTGCAGGCTCGAAGGGCCGAATTGCCTACTCCTGCACCTATTTTCTATGTTTCTATGTTCTATGTGTCTGATACACATTAATGACTTTGACTTGGGGGTGCAGGACACATTTTCAAAATGTGCGGATGACACGAACTTTGGAAGTGTAGTAAACAATGAGGAAGATAGTAGTAGACTTCAAGAGTATATCGACAGGTTGGTGGAATGGGCGGACATGTGGCAGATGAAATTTAACCCTGAAAAGTGTGAGGTGATACATTATGGTACAAAGAATGAAGAGAGGCAATACAAGTTAAATAATACAATTTTAAAGGGGGTGCAAGAAGAGAGACCTGGGGTTTGTGCACAAATTCTTTGAAGGACAGGTTAACAACGCATTTCATAAAGCATATGGGATCCTGCGCTTTATAAATAGAGGCAGAAAGTACAAAAGCCAGGAAGTTATGCTAAACCTATACAAAACAATATGTCGGCCTCAGCTGGAGTATTGTGTCCATTTCTGGGCACTGCACTTTGGGAAGGATGTGAAGGCTTTGGAGAGGGCACAGAAGAGATGTATTAGAATGGTTCCAGGAATGAGGGATTTCAGTTCTGTGGATGGACTGGGGAAGCTGGGCTTGTTCTCCTTGGAGCAGAGAAGGCTCAGAGGAGATTTGATAAAGATGTTTAAAATCATGAAGGGTTTAGATAGAGTAAATAAAGAGAAACTGTTTCCCATGGCCAGAGGGTCGATAACTGGAGGGCACAGATTTAAGGTGATTGGCAAAAGAACCAGAGGCGACATGATTAAAAAAAATGTTATGCAACGAATGGTTAGGATTTGGAATGCACTGCCTGATAGTGGTGGATACAAATTTAATAGTAGCTTTCAAAAAGGAATTGGATAAATAATTGAAGGAGAAAATTTTGCAGTGGTTTGGAGAAAGAGTGGGGGAGTGGGACTAACTGGACTGCTCTTTGAAAGAGCTGACGCATATTCAATAGGCCGAATGGCCTCTTTCTGTGCTGTCCTGTTCTTTAGGCTGGATAGGGTAGAAACCCTGATTTCCTCTCAGGGGAGCCAAGAATATGGGATGGAACACAGTTATGTGCAGATGTAAACCCGAGTTGCACTGCCCTTATTAATGCTGGCCCAAAACCTTTCCTAGGCTTAGGTAATGGATGCTGGCAGTCTTTAACCTGAAGGGACATTTTCTCTGCTAGGAACAGAAAAATCTTCTGGAAAATATTGGGGGAACAATTCGGGTCGTTTGCGCCATCCGTTAGCGCCCCCGCATCCCATCACATAGCACTGCAAACTTCGTGTGGTTTTGCGCCCCCCTCTCGCCCCCGAGAGGAACTGCAGTGCGAGATTTTGCGCTCCATTTCCTCTCAGGGGCGGTACGCCCAATATAATTCCGGGGGCAGGACTTCCACGTCTGGTGGCTGTTACCACCTCCAAACAGGGCTGTACCGTATTTCGCCTTGATTGTCTTTGGCTTCGAAGAGTCTGGTGCACTAGATCAACCCTGAAGCGCCTTGCATATGTGAACCACCCAGCCCTGTTATGCAAATGATCCTCTTAGATTTGGGACAAGATCTCCAGCTTCAGGTAAGGGCAGTCAGTGGTTCCACACTGCCACACTTGCACCCGCAACTTGGGTCCCCAGAGATCTTGGGGCTTGGGTGTTTAATCGTTGGGTGTTGTTCTTTCATTGTTTGTCCCATGTATTTTGCAGTACAGTCTGCACATGGAACTTCACAAACAGGATTATTGGTGTATTTTAGAAATAGTTTCCTTTGAGTTTTGCTGACCCTTATGGGGTTGAATTGTATTCCCTTGAGTTTAGACGGTTGAGGGGGTGATCAGATCAGCCATGATATTGAATGGTGGAGCAGACTCGAGGGGCCAAATGTCCTACCCCTGCTCCTATTTCTTGTGTTATTATGTTCTTAAGTAATTGAGGTGTTTCAAATGCTAACAGGATTCAATAGAGAAGCTATTACCTCTGGTGGGGGAATCCAGACCGAGTTTCTTGGGCATGACTGTAGAATTAGAGCTAGGCCTTTCAGGAGTGAAATCAGGACAATTCACACAAAGAAATCTGCAATTAGCTCTCCCAATAGGCTGTGGATGATATGTTAATTGAAATTTTCAAGACTGAGATCGGCAGATTTTTATTAGGTAAGGGTATCAAAAGATATGGAACAAAGACGAGTAAATGGAGTTGAGGTACAGATCAGCTATGATCTAATTGAATGGAGGAACAAGCCCGAGGGGATGAATGGCCTCCTCCTGTCCCTATGAATTTCATTTCTCCCAATCATCAGGCGTAACTTTGGCAACATATTCACGACTACCCCGCACATTCACGCCATATTTCCGAGGTTCCCATGGATCTTCCGCCAAAGTTATGGTGGATTTTCAGGAAAGCCCCCTTATAAATTCAACCCCATAAAGGTGTCAATGCTTTTAAAGTTGCGTGAATAGATACAATTCACACAAATGGAGAGATTGGTAACTAGTTTTTTTAGATTGATTATAATCAGACAACCGAATGGCACAAGCTTACGAACAATGAGAAAATTTCCCTCGTGCCCCGATGGGTAAAACAGCATTGCCTGGTGTAGCACAAGAGTCTACAGATTGGAAGGTCCCAGGTTTAGCTCAGTGTTAGCTGTGGCTCAGTAGGTAGCACTCATTTGCCTCTGAGTTAGAAGATTGTGGGTTCAAATCCCACTCCAGGGACTTGAGCATATAAATCTAGGCCAATATTTATTCCTCAATCAACATAACAAAAACAGAATATCTGGTCATTATCACATTCCTGTTTGTGGAAGCTTGGTGTGTGTAAATTGGCTGCTGTGTTTCCTACATTACAAAGTGCTTTGAGACATCTGGTGGTGGTGAAAGGTGCTATATCAATACAAATCTTTCTTTCAAATGGTTGAGCCACTGGGATTAACCTCAACAATCTTGGGCCAGAAAGTGTGCATATGTGGAAGTCAGATGAAAGCAGGATCTGCCTTGGATGTGAAATAACTTGTTGCCAGTCATGGTCTAAGCTCTTACATGAAGAATGGACACTTGGGTGCAGGGTTCCCAGCATTTTCAGGAGGGAAGGAGAGAATAGAGGGAAAGAAAGCAAGTAAAGAACCAAGAAAGAAAAACCCCAACCCAGTTCAGTGTTAAAATCTCATAGTAAGGAACTAAAGTGGTTAAACTTTGATCCAGACAGCACAATACTCCAAGATGTTTGTGGTTCTAGCTCACTGTGGCAGAGAGATGAAACATGGGTCACATCTGCAATTTTCCACAATCATGTCATCAAGAACAGGAGCTTCCATCAACACGGAGGTAACAAAATTCAGAGAATAAATCACCCTTGACCTTATGTACCTCTGAGCTACCAGCTTAAGAGTGACATTGAATTACCCTGGAGAAGTAAAGACTAAAATAATTTCAAAAAATGGAGAACTAAAATAAAGAATAAATGTCTATATGACACCTTTCACAGCCTCAGAACATCATTCAGTGCTTCACAGCAAATTAATTTATTTTGAAGTGAAGTCACTTGTTATGTTGGCAAAAGTAGCAGCCAATTTGCGTACAGCAAGGTGCCACAAACAAAAAGTGAATGAATGACCAGATAGTCAATTTTTCATGGTGAAGGGAGAATGCTCTCCAGGATCATGGGAGAACTCTGCCAAATTTGCCAAGACTGCAGATGATCCCTATCCTAGCCTGCAAGGAGGTGAAGGCACAACAATTTACAGAGAATATGACCTTAACTGGTACTGGCAGTCCTGTCCCTATGGTAGAGATTACATAAGAACATAAGAAATAGGAGCTGGAGTAGGCCATTTGGCCCCTCGAGCTTGCTCCGCCATTCAATAAGATCATGGCTGATCAGTTCCTGGCCTCAACTCCACTTCCCCACCTGCTCCCCAAAACCGTTGACTCCCTTATCTTTCAAAAATCTGTCTATTTCCACCTCAAATATATTCAATGACCCAGCCTCCACAGCTCTCTGGGGAAGAGAATTCCAAAGATTCACGACTCTCTGAGAGAAGAAATTCCTCCTCATTTCTGTTTTAAAAATGGCAACCCCTTATTCTGAAACTATGCTGCCTAGTTCTAGATTCCCCCATGAGGGGAAACATCCTCTCTGCATTTACCCTGTCAAGCCCACTCAGAATTATACATGTGTTAAGATCACTTCTCATTCTTCTGAACTCCAAGGAGTATAGGCCCAACCTGCTCAACCTTTCTTCATATGACAACCCCTTCATCTCAGGAATCAACCTCGTGAACCTTCTCTGAACTGCCTCCAATGCAAGTATATCCTTCCTTAAATAAGGAGACCAAAACTGTACACAATACTCCAGGTGTGGTCTTACCAACGCCCTGTACAGTTGGAGCAGGGCTTCCCTACTTTTGTCTGTAGATGGCCTTAGAAATAAACATAATTGACAGATGTTTTACAATGAATTGGAAATAATACAGCACCATGGATTAACAAATGGCTACATCAGAGCCCCATTTGATAAAGCAACAGTCAGTGCACCGAAACCAAAACTGAAACTTCAAAAGAGAAGAAAATTGTAGGAATAGACTTTCCTCTGTTCCTTTCCAGATTCAGTGAAACACAAATAAGAATCGTGGAAGAATGTCAAATCAAAGCAGGGTGCACGAGGGTACAAAGCTGCAGGATATCCTTCCATTCTTCCCTTCTGGCAGTGTCTAGTTGTTATCAATCAATGCAACCTTTCTGTGTTTCTTGTTGCTTGCAAATGTATCATGAACTCAGTTACCATCCTAATTTTATTTTATAAGGGAGCAGCACTGAGGAGAAAGTATTTTTGATATGAAGCCAATTCCCCAGATCTCCGACATGAAAGGAAATATTCACCAATTGTGTTGGAAAATCAATTTTGGAAGAGACTTACCAGGTTTAGTTTCCAGAGCCTTACGATTCTGATTGGTTGGGACAATCTTGGAAGTGGAGACAAAAATTGTTTCCTCGTGAAGTCCACAAGCTCCCGTTCCAACTGCTCACTGTAATATTTCCTGTTTCCCACCTGCGTAAATAACTCTTACTCGTGCACATTTTGTGTATCATTCATTACAAAGGCATAATGAATATAAATATGGGTATTTTTTACAATGGCAATTTTTCTTTATATTCAGGGTCTCCTTTCAATGCACTTCTACCACAGGCTTTATTGCTTGAAAGTGGAAAAGATCAAAGAAGGCATGCAACAGCGCCTGCATGCACCTACCTTTACACCATTAACCATATCCGCAGGTCCTGGAAACGTACCTGGCAAAAACCAAGGGAACAGGTTGACTGAGTGGGCAAGAACACGGCAAATGGAATACAATGTGGGAAAGTGTGAAGTTATCCATTTTGGCAGGAAAAACAAAAAAGCAGATTTTATTTTGAATGGCAAGAGAATGGAAATGTTTGCATTCAGAGGGACCTGGGTGTCCTTGTACATGAATCACAGAATCACATGAACATGCAGGTACAGCAAGCAATTGGGAAAGCAAATAAGAACATAAGAAATAGGAGCAGGATTAGGCCATTTGGCCCCTCGAGCCTGCTCCGCCATTCAATGAGATCATGGCTGATCTTACCTGGTATGTTAGCTTTTGTTACAAAGGGATTAGAGTATAAGAGTAAGGAAGTCTTATTACAATTACACAGGGGGTGCCAGGCTGCCTATTGGCAGCCCGGCCGAACTCAGAGGCATAATTGTCTGGCCGACAAAAAAAAAACCCGGCAGCAGCGGCAGTGTTTAAGGGAAGCCGCACCACCATTGCAGAAGGCCACAGCCTCACTGGACCACCGGAAAAAACAGGTTTTGGCACTGCCAGGTGGGCCAAAGATTTTTGGAGGGGAATGTCACTGTTGGGGGGGTGGGGGATAGATTGGCGGTGTGTACGTTGATGACGCACTTACCATGGATCAGCAGCTGTGGAGCGATAGGGGGGGGATCGGGGCACCGCCGGGAAAACTCGGGAGGGTAATTGGGCTAGCAGCGGCCATTCCACTCTGCAGTGTGGCCGCCGATTTGCGGTGGTAATAGGCCTTAAGGAGCAATTTTGGCACCCTGGTCTCCTTACCTAAGGAAAGACTTGCTTGTATTAGAGGGAATGCAACGAAGGTTCACTAGGCTGGTTGCTGGGATGACGGATTGCCCTGTGAGGAGAGATTGAGTAGACTAGGCCTATATTTCCAAGAGTTTAGAAGAATGAGGGGTGATCTAATTGAAACATATAAAATTCTTAAGGGACTTGACAGGGTTAATACTGGGAAGATGTTTCCCCTAGCTAAGATGAGGTTACAGTTTCAAAATAAAGGGTCAATCTTTTAGGACTGCGAGGAGGAAAAATTTCTTCACTCAAAGGGCTGTAAATCTTTGGAATTCTCTACCCCAGAGGGCTGTGAATGCTCAGTCGTTGAATATATTCAAGACAGAGGTCGATGAACTTTTGGGAACGAAGGGAATTAAGGGATATGGGGATGATGTGGGAAGATGGAGTTGAGGTAGAAGATCAACCATGATCTTGTTGAATGGTGGTGCAGGCTCGAAGGGCCGAATGGCCTACTCCTGCTCCTATTTCTTAAGTAACTGCCTCTGAGATGCTGAGTCAGCACAAAGGCTGTGACATCTGCTGTAAGAATGTCTGTAACCAAAGTCTCCCACAGGAACAGCACTGTCCGTGCCAATCGAGCTCACATCCTTTATCAATTGTTGGGTCTCTGCCCCCATGCATGCTAGCATAAGAATCATTTTGAGCGTGAGCCAATTTGCAGTCTACAATTGCAGCAGACAAGTGACTCATGCATTGTTCCGCAGGGCCAGACTTTTCATCTCCTTTCCTGTTGAATAGCAACAGCAGCATATCACGGCTATCATTTTTGTCACATTTTCAGTAATTCCTCTGGGTGTTGCAGAAAGAAACCACCTCGCCTCTCCTGCCAGGCGTTTTGAATTACTTTTTTTCTCAGATTGCATGCAACCATGCAACCCATCTTTGCCTTACTGCATGCACCAGCACTTTAAAAGTACCATTGGCAAACTTGCCTGTTCACTTTTTAAGAATTCTCTCTTGATGCCAACTAGTGTGAATCCTTAACCCCATTTGGTTCATGTGAAATGGTAGTTTAATTCAGAGGACTTACCAAGTTAAATTTCATAATGGTTCTCTCATCTCATAATTGGATATTTTATTAATAAGTCATGAGGAAAAATCTTAAATAGCACGTTGCTGCAGATTGCTCACCACCGCTTTTGCAATCTACTGAGGTTGATTTGTAATAAAACCTCACCCTCTTACAAATTTCAGACTGAAAAAGATTTACTTTTCAATGCAAAATGTAAACAAATGATTTAAAGGAAATGAAAGGTGCTGAACACTCAGTATCATTACAGTACAGAGTACTCTCGTTTACTGGTTTTGCAATTTTCTGATTTGCCAGTTTAATATAAGTTGTGTGCTCTTTGTCAAACTTACAAATTCATATTTACATCCAAAGACATATTTTTCCAGAAAGTGTATTATGGGTGAGGAGGAGTAGAGAATTGATCAGTGCTGCAACCCTTTAAATTGCTGTAGTAACGCTTCAAAGTTCTTCCTTTGTGCATGAATGGGGCAGCATCCTGATTGGGTAGATGCTCACTATTTATTACTAATCAGAAGATCCAACAGTCATGCACAGTACGTTAGTTAGATCTCTTGTTCCCAGCCAATTCCTGTCTGCTCTAGAGTTTCTAACCTCAGAAGCTCAGGTAAAGCTATGAGGATTGGTGGTTTTTGGAATTCTCACTTCTAATCCTGAAATAAATGTAAATCTTTTGGTGCTGTTTGTTTAAATTGATGTGGGTGGAAGTACTGAGATTAACACAAACCTGGGGTTGATTGAGTTAAAACAATTGCAAGGTCTGGATTTTTGGTTGTCTATAACCACAGTTAGCAGCCAGAGGGGGCATTAATGCGATCGTTAGAGCTTAGCAACCGGGCGTACGGTTTTAGCACCCCAATGGGAAATTCATTCGAGGCTCACCGGGGGCACAAACTGCTAGTGCCTGGCTGCTGATGATCACTCTGCATGCTTGCACCCCGGTCGCTAAATTCGGTGCGTGTGCTTCACTGAGTGCCCGCCAATAACAACATCTGGAAAAACCGTCGGTACAGGTTTGCAGAGTCGTTAACTGGTGGCTACTTAAAGGGATGAGGAAGCACTTCCCTCAGAGGTCAGTCAGTACAACGTTTACACAGAGCATGGTGCGTGAGCATCTGAGTTTTCAGTGGCAGACATACATAATAGTACAGATTGAAAACAACTGATTTTGGGCATTACTATGCCGTGCCTTTAAGACTTGGCTTTTCCCGGGATCTCATTCTGCGCATGCGCAATGGGCCCGCAAAATGTACCACCAAACTTTCGTTAAGACCACCCCAGCTCTGGTGTGCAACAGCTGATTTATCGCCCCTGTCAGCTCTTCGACCGATTCTGATGAATTGCGGGAGCCACAAACCTTTTCAAGGCACTAAATGTACCGCTGCGTCTGGATTAATGCCGCAACAGAGGTGCGACTGAACTTCTCCCCCTCGGTTCCTTAAGTATATTTTTTATAGTGTTCAGTTCAACAATTCCTCTTTATGGTTCTAATCCTATTGAGCAAACCAGAGCCATGCCACTTTACTACAGTCAATACAATGATAATAGTAGTAAGGTACCTTTAGCACACTTCAGTAACAGTACAGGAGACTAGCTATCTCCTCTGATCTCTGGCATGTGTTAGCGATATCACAAACATAGTAAGAACGTTTATTTACAATGACCATTTCTAGTGAAATCATAACAGCATCCAAAACGTATGTGTTAATAATTTAACTAGGAATATCGATCAAAAGAAATCCTCCAGTTTTTATTATATAGTGTTACTAATACATAGAAACCATGGTGCGCAGTGCTGTTATATGATTAAGAGCTATTTTTAACAACGCAAATATTATATGAATGTAGTTTGAATACTTTCACTGTCAGTGAATTGAATGGATGTAGTCATGTAGCTGTCCTTGTTAAGCATTGTGATGCAGTTGCTGCTATGCAGTCTAATTCCTCACCCTGTCTAGAATTTATGCCTCCTGGGCAAGATGCTCCCAATACCTGAAGACTACGTCTTGCCAAGGTATGTGAGCCTATTCTTTTTAGTTGATATCACAGCTTTGAAGCAAGGGCGAAAACACAGCGGTTTAAAAACTACAAGAAATCCAGTAAATTAGCAGCACAGTCTAGAATGTTCAATCCCAAATTCTAACGTAGCAGTAATGCCAAATATCCGACACAATTTGTACCATTAACCACACAAGAAATTGAAAAATGTCTTTTTGTGATCACTTTACCTCACATCACAGCATTAACCCTTTCACTGCTCCTTAAACAACTCTCCGTTCTGGTTGCAAAATTGTTTCCCGATGTTGTTTTTGTCTCTTAATTACTGAAAATTTGTTTTTCATTTTGTGAAAAAAATCTTATTGAATTGAACCTATTTCATTTAAAAAAAAAACAATATCTGGTTGTGAAATATTATTATATAAACAAAAGAAAACAGCATCCCGGCAGCAATCTACCTTCATGCTTGTGCACTTTGTTTGGAGGTACATAACAGCATAAGAAATAGAAGCAGGAGTAGGCCATTTGGCACCTCAAGCCTGCTCAACCAGTCAATAAGATCATGGCTGATCTGATCTTAGCCTCAACTCCAACCC
Organism: Pristiophorus japonicus; assembly: GCF_044704955.1. Taxonomy (NCBI): domain Eukaryota; kingdom Metazoa; phylum Chordata; class Chondrichthyes; family Pristiophoridae; genus Pristiophorus; species Pristiophorus japonicus. The sequence continues at coordinate 268,672,773 of NC_091977.1, read as the reverse complement.
CCTGCCCTCTCTCCATAACCCTTGACTCCCTTATCGTTCAAAAATCTGTCGATCTCCACCATAAATATATTCAATGACCCAGTCTCCACAGCTCTCTGGGGTAGAGAATTCCAAAGATTCATGACCCTCTGAGAAGAAATCCCTCCTCATCTCCGTTTTAAATGGGCGACCCCTTATTCTGAAACTATGCCCCCTAGTTCTAGGTTCCCCCACAAGCATCTTCCCTATCAAGCCCCCTCATAATCTTATACGTTTCAATATGATCGTCTTTCATTCAACAACAACTACTTTTATTTATATAGCGCTTTTAACGTAATAAAACATCCCAAGGTGCTTCACAGCAGTGTTACAAGACAAAACAGATAAATTTGACACCGAGCCACATAAGAAGAAATTACGGCAGATGACCAAAAGTTTTAAGGAGCGTCTTAAAGGAGGGTAGAGAGGTAGAGAGGTTTAGGGAGGGGGTTCCAGAGCTTAGGACCCAAGTAGCTCAAGGCACGGCCATGGATGGTTGAGCAGTTATAATCCAGGATGCTCAAGAGGGCAGAATTTGAGTAGCGTAGACATCTCGTGGGGTTGCGAGACTGAAATAGATTACAGAGATAGGGAAGGGCAAGGATAAGGAGAGATTTGTAAACAAGGATTTGTAAACAGATTAGAAAAAGGGGAGGTGCAACAAGACCTGGGTGTCATGGTACATCAGTCATTGAAAGTTGGCATGCAGGTACAGCAGGTGGTGAAGAAGGCAAATGGTATATTGGCCTTCATAGCTAGGGGATTTGAGTATAGGAGCAGGGAGGTCTTATTGCAGTTGTACAGGGCCTTAGTGAGGCCTCACCTGGAATATTGAGTTCAGTTTTGGTCTCCTAATCTGAGAAAGGATGTTCTTGCTATTGAGGGAGTGCAGCGAAGGTTCACCAGACTGATTCCCGGGATGGCGGACTGACATATGAGGAGAGACTGGATCGACTGGGCCTGTATTCGCTGGAGTTTAGAAGGATGAGATGGGATCTCATAGAAATATATAGAATTCTGACGGGACTGGACATGTTAGATGCAGGCAGAATGTTCCCGATGTTAGGGAAGTCCAGAACCAGGGGACATAATCTAAGGATAAGGGGTAAGCCATTTAGGACTGAGATGAGGAGAAACTTCTTCACTCAGAGAGTTGTTAACCTGTGGAATTCCCTGTCGCAGAGAGTTGTTGATGTCAGTTCATTGGATATATTCAAGAGGGAGTTAGATATGGCCCTTATGGCTAAAGGGATCAAGGGGTATGGAGAGAATGCAAGAAAGGGGTACTGAGGTGAATGATCAGCCATGATCTTATTGAATGGTGGTGCAGGCTTGTAGGGCCGAATGGCCTACTCCTGCACCTATTTTCTATGTTTCTATGTTTCAATGAGAATTTTGAAATCGAGGCGTTGTTTAACCAGGATCCAATGTAGGTGGGTGAGCACAGGGGTGATGCGTGATCGTGACTTGGTGCGAGTTAGAACATGGGCTGCCGAGTTTTGAATGACCTCAAGATTACGTAGTGTAGAATGTGGGAGGCTAGCCAGGAGTGCATTGGAGTAGTCAAGTCCAGAGGTTACAAAGGCATGGATGAGGGTTTCAGCAGCAGAAGAGCTGAGGCAGAGGCAGAGGCGGGCACTGTTACGGAGGTGGAAATAGGCGGTTTTAGTAATGCCATGGATATGTGGCCGGAAGCTAATTTCAGGGTCAAATATTTCGTCTAGGTTGTGAACAGTCTGGTTCACCCTCAGACAGATGCTAGGGAGAGGGATGGAGTCAGTGGTTAGGGAACACAGTTTGTGGCGGGGACCAAAGACAATGGCTTTGGTCTTCCCAATATTTACTTGGAGAACATCTCTGTCGGTTGTCGGACAAGCATTCTTCTAAATTCCAATGAGTATAGGTCCAACCTGCTCAACCTTTCTTCATAAGATAACCCCTTCTTCTCAGGACTCAACCTCGTGAAACTTCTATGAACTGCCTGCAATGCAAGTATATCCCTCCTTAAATAAAGAGACCAAAACTGCACGCAGTACTCTAGGTTTGGTCTCATAAATGTCCTGTACATATAAGGTTTGTGGTGGCAAATTGGTTAAATTCTACATCAAATTATGGCAAACTATTTTACATCTACCATTATATTGCCACAAACAATTTCACGCAATGATACTTTTGGCCATATTAATGTTGTCGGTACATAAAATTAAGCATTTTGGTCACAACAATCACCACAAGGGTATTGATCTTGTTGCAGCTGTGAATGGTTTCTGTTTTTACATTGTTGTGATGATGTTATTATGGAAAAAGACTGCTGGTGATACAGGGACGTTACTGAGAGGTATCCAGTAGAGTATTTGATTAGCAACCCAGAAGTCGTGAATTCAAATCCCACCATGGCAAGGTCATAAAATTGAATTCAATAAATCTGTGGGCTGGCACCAGAAAAATAAATCATCATGAAAGCTGCTGGATTGTTGAAAAACCCCAACTGGTTCACTAATGTCATTCAGGGAGGGAAGCTGCTCACCCCCAATTGGTTCTATGCACAGCACCCATGAGGTATAATCTGGAACATATCTGGTTAATGGTGTTCCATGTGGATCTGTGTTGGGCCACCCTTATTTAGGTAAATGATCTGGACTTTGGCATTGACAGAATAATATTGACATTTTTAGATGGCTCTAAGTTAAGTGACATATCAAATTGTGACAATGATTGCAGGAGAACTTAGATTGGAAGGCAGGATTGGCAAATACAATTCAATGTAGAAAAATGTAAAGTACCTGTAATACAGTTTGGAAGTAGGACAAGGGAAAGGAAATACACTTGAAACGGTAAGCTTGTAAATGGGGTAGATGAGTACATTAAAGGTGGCAGTGAAAGTAGATAAATCCATAAAGAAGGCAAACAGAATACTGGATTTTGTATCAAAAGCAAAGAGGTAATAATGGGGTAATATTTCCGGTGGGGTTCTCTTGATCTCCTGCCGTGACTTTAATAGAAGATCAATTGAGACCGCAGTGTAAGTGGTCATTTTACCCATTTCTCTGGGACTTCCACTGATCTTCCTCCCAGGTTACGGTGGAAGATCAGGAGAACCCCCACAGAAATGTTACCCCTTAGAACTTTTACAAAATGTTAGTTTGGTCTCAGCTATTGTGTATAATTTTTAGAATGTCGTTGTAGAAAGGATGTTCAAAAACAATGGAAAAGGTCAAATGTAGATTCACTGGGAAGTTACCAGGGATGAAGGGTTACAGTTGTGAAGAGTATCTTGAGAAGTTAGGGTATTTTTCATTAGAGCTGAGAAGGCTAAAGGGTGGTCTGATAAAGGTCTTCAAGATTATGATGAAGTAAATAGTGATAGATTGTTTTCACTGGTGGATAACTGATTTAAGATAATTGCGAAAAGAATTAAAGGGGAGGTTAGAATATCTTTACAGAGGATGGTTAGAATCTGGAATTCTCTGCCAGAAACCATACAGAGGCCATAAATTATTTTTAAAAATGCAATTAGCCACATCTTGATTCCCAATTAGTCACCTGTGGCTAGTGGCTGTCATTTTGGACAACATTGACCCAACATTGAAAGGACAGTCTGACAGAGTTTGATTGTTAATTTTCAGGGCAACCTAATTAGTATAACACAGGAGTATGTTGAATGATTTCTTCCTTTTGTTTTAACTCTTTTTTTTTCTCCCCTCTAGCTTTCTCCTTCTACTTCAATCAGGAGACAATCTAGGGCTTTGCTTCTCGCTTTCTGCGGCCAGTTACCCCTGGCCATGGTCTGTGGGGAAAATGGATGGATATAATCTGGGTTCATGTGTTACACTGTTCACCTAATGTGAATTGTCTTATCAAATTGATTATGTAAAGTGAAAATTGCTGATACCGGCCAAATGTGTACATTCCCGTTTGATTCCAGCATGGAGCAGGTGATCTGCTGTGCTGATTGCAAGCTCACTTTCTGAGGATCAGTAAACTGTTTTTATTTTATCCAACTATGTACGGTATTTTGACTTGAACTTAGCAATAGAAATCATTCATTGTACTTCGAAAGAGTTGGACTATGAAGCCCTACCCTGCGCAGTCACACTCCAACAACAGAAAATCTGCAATCTATTCAAAATAGCTTGTCATATAACATTGAGACCAGAAAACGAGACTCAAACTCAAATCACTACATATCTGTAGTACATAGATTGTGGGTACACACTGCATAGCTGAAGCATCGTGTGATATCCCAAAAAGGCAAAATCTCTACTCGTGTAGTTGAGTAATTGTGGTCAACAAATGAGACAGTATCAATCTAAAAGAAAAGTCTTACGCAAATGGAAGGGAAAGTGGAATTCCAATAGATTGGGAGAGCTATAAGAAGCAACAAAGGAATATGAAAAAAAGTAATAAGAGGTGCAAAAGGGAATATGAATAAAAACTTGCAAGGATGTCAAAGCTAACAGCAAAAGTTTTTTATAAATATATTAAAAGAAAGAGATGGGAAGTGGAAATGTGAGCCTATTAAAGACAGATGGAGGCAAGACTATACAGGACTATAAGAAAATGGCAGGGTTGATAAATAAGTACTTTGTATGCATTTTCACATTGGAGGAAGGCAAAATAGGAACAGGAGTAGGCCATTCAGCCCCTCGAGCCTGTTCTGCTATTCATTTAAATCATTGCTGATCTGTACCTCAACTCCATTTACAAACATTTGTTCCATATCCCTTTGATACGTCCTTACTATACCGTATAAATGCACACGAGGCCCATGCTTGAGAGAAGGTCAGTCTGTGACCTGTCCTTTATTCCTTAGCACTCAAGTGATGAAAGTGGATGGAGCTTTCCCTTTTATAGCTGAAAGTCCAGGTTAGGAGTGTCTCCCACAAGTTCACCACCTAGTGGCCATTGTTCTCACAGTGTACAACTTAGGTCAGTTTATACATGGGTTACAATGCTGGTTGAATACATGACATCACCTCCCTCCCAAAGTCTTATTGGGATCACAGGTTGAGTCTCTCTGGTGGTTTACGCTCTCTTGTAGAGCGCCTGAGTTGGAGCTCCGGTTGTTGGGCGCTGGCCTGAGTGTCTGCTGTTTGCGGTGCCTCAGACCTATCCGGACTGGCCACAGTGACTGGGCTCTCCTCCCTTTGGTTCTGGTGTTCGTTCACCTGTGGTGGAGTGAACTCTACATCGTGTTCTTCCTCTGCTTCTTCTATGGGGTTGCTGAACCTCCTTTTTGTTTGATCCACGTGTTTGTGGCAGATTTGTCCATTGGTAAGTTTAACTACCAGAATCCTATTTCCCTCTTTGGCAATCACAGTGCCTGCGAGCCATTTGGGCCCTGCAGCGCAGTTGAGGACAAAAACAGGATCATTTACATCAATACATCGCACCCTCGCATTCCTGTCATGGTAGTCATATTGTGACTGGCGCCTGCTCTCAACAATTTCTTTCATGGTGGGGTGTATAAGGGATAACCGGATTTTGAGCATCCTTTTCATTAGCAGCTCTGCGGGTGGAACCCCTGTGAGCGAGTGTGGTCGGGATCTGTAGGCCAACAGGAAGCGTGATAAACGGCTTTGTAGGGAACCCCCTTGGATTCTGAGCATCCCCTGTTTGATTATCTGCACTGCTCGTTCTGCCTGGCCGTTTGAGGCCGGCTTGAACGGTGCCGTTCTAACGTGGTTAATTCCATTGCCTGCCATGAAGTCCTGGAATTCAGTGCTTGTGAAGCACGGGCCATTGTCGCTGACCAAGATGTCCGGTAGACCGTGGGCAGCGAACATTGCCTGTAGACTTTCTACCGTGGCAGAGGATGTGCTTGAATTTAAAATGTCACACTCGATCCATTTGGACTAGGCGTCTACTACAACCAAAAACATTTTTCCCATGAAAGGACCTGCGTAGTCCACATGGATGCGTGACCATGGCCAGGGGCTAAGGGGGGTTTCCCTGGGCGCATTGCCCAGCTGGGCACACATGTTGCACCTGCGAACACAAAGTTCCAGGTCTGCATCTATCCCTGGCCACCGAATGTGTGACCTGGCAATTGCCTTCATCATGACAATGCCCGGGTGCTCATTGTGGAGTTCTCTGATGAACGCCTCTCTGTCCATCTGGGACATGACTATGCGGTTTCCCCACAGTAGGCAATCGGCCTGAATTGAGAGTTCATCCCTGTGCCTGTGAAATGGTTTAAATTCCTCAGGGCATGCCCTGTACGTCGCTGCCCAGTCCCCATTCAGGACACATTTCTTGACTAAAGACAATAGCGGGTCTCTATTAATCCAGACTTTAATCTGACGGGTTGTCACAGGTGAGCCTTCGCTTCCGAAAGCTTCAACAGCCATGACCATCTCAGCAGCATGCTCGGTAGCCCCTTCAGTGGTGGCTAGTGGGAGCCTGCTTAGTGCATCAGCGCATTTTTCGGTGCCCGGTCTGTGCCGAATTGTATAGTCATAGACGGCTAACGTGAGTGCCCACCTCTGTATGCGGGCCGATGCGTTTGCATTTATGGCCTTGTTGTCGGCCAAAAGGGACGTTAGGGGTTTGTGATCCGTCTCCAGCTCAAATTTCCTGCCAAACAGGTACTGGTGCATTTTCTTTACCGCATATACACATGCGAGCGCCTCCTTTTCTATCATCCCGTAGCCCCTTTCTGCCTGGGACAGACTTCTGAAGGCATAAGCTACTGGCTGTAATTGACCCTTGGCATTGACATGCTGCAACACACACCCGACACTATAGGACGACGCATCGCACGTTAACACAAGTTTCTTCAATGGGTCATATAGCATTAACAGATTGTTGGAACATAACAAATTGTGTGCTCTATTAATAGCCCTTTTCTGGCTGTCCCCCCAGACCCATTCGCGACTTTTGCATAGGAGCACGTGTAGCGGCTCTAGCAGCGTGCTCAATTTGGGAAGAAAGTTAACAAACTAGTTCAGGAGCCCCAGGAACGAACGCAGCTCCGTCGTGTTACGGGGTCTGGGTGTTCGCTGGATTGCTTCTGTCTTGGACGCAGTAGGTCTGATCCTGTCTGCTGCTACCCTCATCCCCAGGAATTCTACCTCTGGAGCTAGGAAGACGCACTTCGCCTTTTTCAGTCGCAGCCCTACCCGGTCCAGTCTGCGTAGCACCTCCTCCAGGTTGTGGAGGTGTTCTTCAGTATCGTAACCCGTGATGAGGATGTCGTCCTGAAAAACCACCGTCCCTGGAATCGACTTGAGGAGGCTTTCCATATTTCGTTGGAAGATCGCCGCGGCCGAGCGAATCCTGAATGGACATCTGTTGTACTCAAACAACCCCTTGTGTGTCGTGATGGTGGTCAGCTTCTTCGACTCACTCGCCAGCTCCTGGGTCATGTAAGCTGAGGTCAGGTCCAATTTTGAAAAAAGTTTGCCACCGGATTGCGTCACAAAGAGGTCCTCCGCTCTCGGTAGCGGGTACTGGTCTTGGAGTGACACCCGATTGATGGTGGCCTTGTAATCACCACATATCCTGACCGAACCATCCGCCTTGAGCACCAGCACAATCGGGCTCGCCCAGTCACTGAATTCGATTGGCAAGATGATGCCTTCCCTCAGCAGGCGGTCCAATTCGCCTTCTATCTTTTCCCGCATCACGTACAGCACCGCTCTGGCCTTATGGTGTACTGGCCTGGCGTCTGGGTTTATGTGAATCACTACCTTGGCCCCCATGAAAGTGCCAATGCCGGGTTGAAATAATGAGTCAAATTTGTCCAGGATCTGTCAGCATGATACTCGCTCCACAGAGGAAATTGCATTGACATCGCCCCATTTCCAGTTCATGACAGCAAGCCAACTCCTCCCCAGTAGTGCGGGACCGTCCCCTGGGACAATCCAGAGTGGCAACCTGTTCTCCGAATCTTTGTGGGTCATGACTACCGTGGCGCTGCCTAGCACCGAAATGATCTCCTTTGTGTATGTCCGTAGCTGTGCGTCAATCGGCAATAATTTTGGCCTTCGACGCCTACAAATGTTCGAACTGTTTGATACCCATCAGGGACTGGCTGGCCCCCGTGTCTAGCTCCATTGATACTGGAATGCCATTGAGGAGCACTTTCATCATTATCGGTGGCGTCCTGGTGTATGAACTGTATACGTGCTCCACATGAACTCGCTGAACTTCAGTTTCCAGCGATTTCCCCCAACGTTCATTTCTGCAATTTTTACAGGTATTTTGCTCATCTCTGCAAACTCTGGCTGAGTGTGTGCCTCCACGCCTCCAACATGAGCTGTTGTTGGAAACAAAAAGTCCCTTGCCAGTCGATCGTCCCTGACTGTCCCTGTGTCTGTCCTTGAGTGCGCCATTAACAGGTGTTGATGGCCCCATTACTGGCCGCATTATCCCTTGCAATGGCATGAATCGCCATTCCGCTTGCCATTGTCTCTGTCGAACTCCCCCTCTGGGTTCGACTACATGTTGGGGCAAGCCTGACTGCCCTTGTCTGCCTGGAGAACTGTGTGCTGCTTTAACAATGTTGCATCTCTGTCCCAACCATTCCTTAACACAGTACCTCTCGTCTGTTCTGCTCGTGGCCAAGCTCGCGTGGTTTAAATCACAGTTTCTCGTCGCCATTGATATGTCCTTACTATACAGTATAAATGCACACGAGGTCCATGCTTGAGAGAAGGTCAGTCGGTGACCTGTCCTTTATTCCTTAGTGCTCAATAGATGAAAGTGGGTGGAGCTTCCCCTTTTATACCTGAAGGTCCAGGTTAGGAGTGTCTCCCACAAGTTCACCTCCTAGTGGTCATTGTTCTCACAGTGTACAACTTAGGTCAGATTATACATGGGTTACAAGGCTGGTTGAATACATGACACCCTTGATAACTGTAATGTAATATACTTGGGTAGAACAGATGAAGGACAGAGACACAATGAATTGCTAATCCATCTGCTTGTTTTATTAGGCCAGAGTGAACTGAGCATGCTCATACCAAACGTGTGATAATACAGTACACTGCTTTCCCCCTTTAAAAAAATGTATGTATTCCCCTCTCAAATGCAACAAAACTATGGTCCTACTGTTCCCAGCTTTACATGTACCACATTGCAAAAACTCCTGGCTTCTTTTTCTTTTAAATGAGCTACAAATCCAGTTTAATTACAGGTTTGTGGAGGTTTCCTGATCTCCTTACACAGGGATGGAAATTCATTTTTTAACGCCATCCATTAGTGCCGGAGAGGGGCGGCTAACAGGCAGCTAAGGACTTACCGACGCAGCGGAGCAGTGTCCTCACCTCCTGAAAACTTTAGTTGGGTGGTGGGGGCGGCACTAAGAGGTCGTGCTGCATGCTCCAGCACCACTCACATGGTGATGTCATTGAGCGGGCAATGTCCCCTTGGTGCTGCAGCAGCAAACCTCAGTTAGATCGCCTGATTTACTGGTAGACGCTTTTCCCAACAAGGAAAGCTGTCGGTACATCGGGGATCGCAGGGCAGTATCATCCAGAGAGCAAGGTAACTTGTTAAGTTTAATTTTTTTAGCTTCTATTTATTTATGGCAGCAGTGGATAAGTATGTATGTGGGTCACTGAAATTTTCGCAAACATTTTATTTTTCATTTTCAGATGCTAGGATGCCGACATCATAGTGTTGAAAACTGAGAAGGCCTCCTGAGCTATCGCTCCATTAGCACCCGAAGACCATTGTGCAACGCCTCTTTTAGCGCTGCACTCACATCTTTGGGGGGAAAAAAATGAATTTGAGGCCGTGATTACCGCCACGCGGTAAAATCGTCGCCCAGGCAGTGTCACTGCCTCAAAATTGGCGGTACCGAATTTCAACCCCAGAAGGTTTTGGTGTTGAACCAATTTTCGAGCTGTTTTGTTTTGGTTCCGAACTCAAAGATAATCCTGTTTCTATTTCAGACTTATTTGAACCTGGTACTTCATTTACTGAAGTCTGAACTGAGTCAGACTCATGTATGAGTTCATGATCAAGTGGTTCAAGATGATGTCTTGGTTCTTCTCTAGCAGAGATCATTTGATCAACATAAACACTTTGGATTTTGTCACCAATTTCAACCAAATATCTCTTGGTTCTACGAACCTCTACTATGGTTCCTGTGATGTATGTAGCACTCAAATCACTGACTCCACACGGTCTGTTGATGTAGTAACTGCTGTGACCTTAGTCCTTTATTGTGTAACTCCAGAGTGCCTCCCATGTGTGGTGGGCAGCCTTTGAGACTCTGTCTTGCAGGTACTTTCAGGTCTCCCACCATAGCGCCCTCTATGGTGCACCGTTGTACTTACACATTTAATGTACCTGGACAATACATAACATCTCACTCCGCGCTCCCCCCCCGCCACCCCCCACCCAGTTCCAAAAGCCATTGCCAAAAACCTCGGCCTTGTTCGTCCTGGTTGGTTTGTGAGTGTGAGTCCATGACCATCCACTTCTCCCCCATGTAGAGATTATGCTTGCGATCCGGTGCAAGCATGTGGTATTTGCAGTCCTTACATGGGTGATGAAGTACACGAGTATAACCTCCAACAGAAAGCAGGTATACATAGACAGTACATTTGTATGGTACATATGATATGTGGTACTGATGTTATGTCAAAAGGTTGCAGGTGCACTGAACAGTTATTTAATCCCAGCTCCACTGGGTGAGGTACGGTGGCAGAGTACTGCCCCTTTTCACCCGAGGTAATGGGCTGCGCTGAGACAGTGTATCGCAACTAGTGCGTTGCCTCTGTTCTCAGTAGTCGCCTTGGCGGCTCATCTGCAGCCACTGAACCATTGCATGAATCACGTAAAATTGAAAATCGCATTGGCCCCTTAGGCATGTTAGTCACGGATCCATCAGCCCTTTTACTTGTACCTCGTGGTATTAACTCTTTTCGTAAATCATTCACATCCATCATTTTAAACACAGTAACCATTCAGCATCAAAATATAAACTCTTAAACTAAATCACTTCATCAAACAAATTACATTACATATTTAGACTTGCTCTTGCCTTACAAAAGTCTTTTTGTGGGGACCGCCAACGGTGTAAGGCACTTTTAAGGCTCCCGGGTGCATTTCCCTTTTAAGACGCCATCTTGTGGTTCCCATGAGGCTTCCCTTGGGCGCCGCCATTTTAGTTGCTCTGCTTGTCTTTGTTCTTTGCAGAACTCTGCTGCCACAAGGCTCGCCACGATCTTGAGCTCGCTGGCCTGCCGTTTTACTCTCTGGAATAGAAGGAATAAAGAAGAAAGAAGGAAGGAAAACAGCCAAAACAATCTGATCTTGAATCTGGCCATTTGAATTCGATCCGTCATAGTCCCTGTGAGAATGGCCTCCGTGATTGCTGCCGTATCCTCCGCTCTGACTACTGCACCCACCTGAGTAGCTGTCGCGTTCTCCCGAGTAGCAGCTGCCGCCGCCGTAGCCTCCGCACCTGCTGCTGTGCCAGTAATTATCACCTCTCCTGTGGCCTCCGCTCCTGTCCCAGTAACTGCCGTCTCTCCTGTGGCCTCTGCTCCTGTCCCAGTAACTACCACCTCTCCTGTGGCCTCCGCTCCTGTCCCAGTAACTACCACCTCTCCTGTGGCCTCCGCTCCTGTCCCAGTAACTACCACCTCTCCTGTGGCCTCCGCTCCTGTCCCAGTAACTACCGTCTCTCCTGTGGCCTCCGCTCCTGTCCCAGTAACTACCACCTCTCCTGTGGCCCCCGCTCCTGTCCCAGAAACTGCCGTCTCTCCTGTGCCCTCCGCTCCTGTCCCAGTAACTACCACCTCTCCTGTGGCCTCCGCTCCTGTCCCAGTAACTACCACCTCTCCTGTGGCCTCCGCTCCTGTCCCAGTAACTACCACCTCTCCTGTGGCCTCCGCTCCTGTCCCAGTAACTACCGCCTCTCCTGTGGCCTCCGCTCCTGTCCCAGTAACTACCGTCTATCCTGTGGCCTCCGCTCCTGTCCCAGTAACTACCACCTCTCCTGTGGCCTCCGCTCCTGTCCCAGTAACTACCACCTCTCCTGTGGCCTTCGCTCCTGTCCCAGTAACTACCACCTCTCCTGTGGCCTCCGCTCCTGTCCCAGTAACTACCACCTCTCCTGTGGCCTCTGCTCCTGTCCCAGTAACTGCAGCCTCTCCTGTGGCCTCCGCTCCTGTCCCAGTAACTACCACCTCTCCTGTGGCCTCCGCTCCTGTCCCAGTAACTACTACCTCTCCTGTGGTCTCCGCTCCTGTCCCAGTAACTACCACCTCTCCTGTGGCCTCCGTTCCTGTCCCAGTAACTGCAGCCTCTCCTGTGGCCTCCGCTCCTGTCCCAGTAACTACCACCTCTCCTGTGGCCTCCGCTCCTGTCCCAGTAACTGCAGCCTCTCCTGTGGCCTCCGCTCCTGTCCCAGTAACTACCACCTCTCCTGTGGCCTCCGCTCCTGTCCCAGTAACTGCAGCCTCTCCTGTGGCCTCCGCTCCTGTCCCAGTAACTGCCACCTCTCCTGTGGCCTCCGCTCCTGTCCCAGTAACTACCGCCTCTCCTGTGCCCTCCGCTCCTGTCCCAGTAACTACCGTCTCTCCTGTGCCCTCCGCTCCTGTCCCAGTAACTGCCGCCTCTCCTGTGGCCTCCGCTCCTGTCCCAATAACTACCATCTCTCCTGTGGCCTCCGCTCCTGTCCCAGTAACTACCGTCTCTCCTGTGGCCTCCGCTCCTGTCCCAGTAACTACCACCTCTCCTGTGGCCTCCGCTCCTGTCCCAGTAACTACCGTCTCTCCTGTGGCCTCCGCTCCTGTCCCAGTAACTACCGTCTCTCCTGTGGCCTCCGCTCCTGTCCCAGTAACTGCCGTCTCTCCTGTGGCCTCCGCTCCTGTCCCAGTAACTACCACCTCTCCTGTGGCCTCCGCTCCTGTCCCAGTAACTACCGTCTCTCCTGTGGCCTCCGCTCCTGTCCCAGTAACTGCCGTCTCTCCTGTGGCCTCCGCTCCTGTCCCAGTAACTACCACCTCTCCTGTGGCCTCCGCTCCTGTCCCAGTAACTACCGTCTCTCCTGTGGCCTCCGCTCCTGTCCCAGTAACTGCTGCCTCTCCTGTGGCCTCCGCTCCTGTCCCAGTAACTACCGTCTCTCCTGTGGCCTCCGCTCCTGTCCCAGTAACTACCACCTCTCCTGTGGCCTCCGCTCCTGTCCCAGTAACTACCACCTCTCCTGTGGCCTCCGCTCCTGTCCCAGTAACTACCACCTCTCCTGTGGCCTCCGCTCCTGTCCCAGTAACTACCGTCTCTCCTGTGGCCTCCGCTCCTGTCCCAGTAACTACCACCTCTCCTGTGGCCTCCGCTCCTGTCCCAGTAACTACCACCTCTCCTGTGGCCTCCGCTCCTGTCCCAGTAACTGCCGTCTCTCCTGTGGCCTCCGCTCCTGTCCCAGTAACTACCACCTCTCCTGTGGCCTCCGCTCCTGTCCCAGTAACTACCGTCTCTCCTGTGGCCTCCGCTCCTGTCCCAGTAACTGCCGCCTCTCCTGTGGCCTCCGCTCCTGTCCCAGTAACTACCGTCTCTCCTGTGGCCTCCGCTCCTGTCCCAGTAACTACCACCTCTCCTGTGGCCTCCGCTCCTGTCCCAGTAACTACCGTCTCTCCTGTGGCCTGCGCTCCTGTCCCAGTAACTGCTGCCTCTCCTGTGGCCTCCGCTCCTGTCCCAGTAACTACCGTCTCTCCTGTGCCCTCCGCTCCTGTCCCAGTAACTACCACCTCTCCTGTGGCCTCCGCTCCTGTCCCAGTAACTACCACCTCTCCTGTGGCCTCCGCTCCTGTCCCAGTAACTACCACCTCTCCTGTGGCCTCCGCTCCTGTCCCAGTAACTACCACCTCTCCTGTGGCCTACGCTCCTGTCCCAGTAACTGCCGTCTCTCCTGTGGCCTCCGCTCCTGTCCCAGTAACTGCTCCCTCTCCTGTGGCCTCCGCTCCTGTCCCAGTAACTGCCGTCTCTCCTGTGGCCTCCGCTCCTGTCCCAGTAACTGCTCCCTCTCCTGTGGCCTCCGCTCCTGTCCCCAGTAACTACCACCTCTCCTGTGGCCTCCGCTCCTGTCCCAGTAACTGCAGCCTCTCCTGTGCCCTCCGCTCCTGTCCCAGTAACTACCACCTCTCCTGTGGCCTCCGCTCCTGTCCCAGTAACTACCGTCTCTCCTGTGCCCTCCGCTCCTGTCCCAGTAACTACCGTCTCTCCTGGGACCTCCGCTCCTGTCCCAGTAACTACCACCTCTCCTGTGGCCTCCGCTCCTGTCCCAGTAACTACCGTCTCTCCTCTGGCCTCCGCTCCTGTCCCAGTAACTACCACCTCTCCTGTGGCCTCCGCTCCTGTCCCAGTAACTACCGTCTCTCCTGTGGCCTCCGCTCCTGTCCCAGTAACTACCGTCTATCCTGTGGCCTCCGCTCCTGTCCCAGTAACTACCGTCTCTCCTGTGGCCTCCGCTCCCGTCCCAGTAACTACCGTCTCTCCTGTGGCCTCCGCTCCTGTCCCAGTAACTGCCACCTCTCCTGTGGCCTCCGCTCCTGTCCCATTAACTACCACCTCTCCTGTGGCCTCCGCTCCTGTCCCAGTAACTACCGTCTCTCCTGTGGCCTCCGCTCCTGTCCCAGTAACTACCGTCTCTCCTGTGGCCTCCGCTCCTGTCCCAGTAACTGCAGCCTCTCCTGTGGCCTCCGCTCCTGTCCCAGTCAGTACCACCTCTCCTGTGGCCTCCGCTCCTGTCCCAGTAACTACCACCTCTCCTGTGGCCTCCGCTCCTGTCCCAGTAACTGCCACCTCTCCTGTGGCCTCGGCTCCTGTCCCAGTAACTACCACCTCTCCTGTGGCCTCCGCTCCTGTCCCAGTAACTACCACCTCTCCTGTGGCCTCCGCTCCTGTCCCAGTAACTACCGCCTCTCCTGTGGCCTTCGCTCCTGTCCCAGTAACTGCTGCCTCTCCTGTGGCCTCCGCTCCTGTCCCAGTAACTACCATCTCTCCTGTGGCCTCCGTTCCTGTCCCAGTAACTACCACCTCTCCTGTGGCCTCCGCTCCTGTCCCAGTAACTGCCGTCTCTCCTGTGGCCTCCGCTCCTGTCCCAGTAACTACCACCTCTCCTGTGGCCTCCGCTCCTGTCCCAGTAACTGCCGTCTCTCCTGTGGCCTCCGCTCCTGTCCCAGTAACTACCACCTCTCCTGTGGCCTCTGCTCCTGTCCCAGTAACTACCACCTCTCCTGTGGCCTCCGCTCCTGTCCCAGTAACTACCACCTCTCCTGTGGCCTCCGCTCCTGTCCCAGTAACTACCACCTCTCCTGTGGCCTCCGCTCCTGTCCCAGTAACTACCACCTCTCCTGTGGCCTCTGCTCCTGTCCCAATAACTACCACCTCTCCTGTGGCCTCTGCTCCTGTCCCAGTAACTACCACCTCTCCTGTGGCCTCCGCTCCTGTCCCAGTAACTACCACCTCTCCTGTGGCCTCCGCTCCTGTCCCAGTAACTACCGTCTCTCCTGTGGCCTCCGCTCCTGTCCCAGTAACTACCACCTCTCCTGTGGCCTCCGCTCCTGTCCCAGTAACTACCGTCTCTCCTGTAGCCTCCATTCCTGTCCCAGTAACTACCACCTCTCCTGTGGCCTCCGCTCCTGTCCCATTAACTACCACCTCTCCTGTGGCCTCCGCTCCTGTCCCAGTAACTACCACCTCTCCTATGGCCTCCGCTCCTGTCCCAGTAACTGCCGTCTCTCCTGTGGCCTCCACTCCTGTCCCAGTAACTACCACCTCTCCTGTGGCCTCCGCTCCTGTCCCAGTAACTACCACCTCTCCTGTGGCCTCCGCTCCTGTCCCAGTAACTACCACCTCTCCTGTGGCCTCCGCTCCTGTCCCAGTAACTACCACCTCTCCTGTGGCCTCCGCTCCTGTCCCAGTAACTACCACCTCTCCTGTGGCCTCCGCTCCTGTCCCAGTAACTACCACCTCTCCTGTGGCCTCCGCTCCTGTCCCAGTAACTACCACCTCTCCTGTGGCCTCCGCTCCTGTCCCAGTAACTGCCGTCTCTCCTGTGGCCTCCGCTCCTGTCCCAGTAACTACCACCTCTCCTGTGGCCTCTGCTCCTGTCCCAGTAACTACCACCTCTCCTGTGGCCTCCGCTCCTGTCCCAGTAACTACCACCTCTCCTGTGGCCTCCGCTCCTGTCCCAGTAACTGCCACCTCTCCTGTGGCCTCCGCTCCTGTCCCAGTAACTGCCGTCTCTCCTGTGGCCTCAGCTCCTGTCCCAGTAACTGCCGTCTCTCCTGTGGCCTCCGCTCCTGTCCCAGTAACTACCACCTCTCCTGTGGCCTCCGCTCCTGTCCCAGTAACTACCGCCTCTCCTGTGGCCTCCGCTCCTGTCCCAGTAACTACCGCCTCTCCTGTGGCCTCCGCTCCTGTCCCAGTAACTACCACCTCTCCTGTGGCCTCCGCTCCTGTCCCAGTAACTACCACCTCTCCTGTGGCCTCCGCTCCTGTCCCAGTAACTGCTCCCTCTCCTGTGGCCTCCGCTCCTGTCCCAGTAACTGCTCCCTCTCCTGTGGCCTCCGCTCCTGTCCCAGTAACTACCACCTCTCCTGTGGCCTCCGCTCCTGCCCCAGTAACTACCACCTCTCCTGTGGCCTCCGCTCCTGTCCCAGTAACTACCACCTCTCCTGTGGCCTCCGCTCCTGTCCCAGTAACTACCACCTCTCCTGTGGCCTCCGCTCCTGTCCCAGTAACTACCGTCTCTCCTGTGGCCTCCGCTCCTGTCCCAGTAACTGCCACCTCTCCTGTGGCCTCCGCTCCTGTCCCAGTAACTACCACCTCTCCTGTGGCCTCCGCTCCTGTCCCAGTAACTACCACCTCTCCTGTGGCCTCCGCTCCTGTCCCAGTAACTACCACCTCTCCTGTGGCCTCCGCTCCTGTCCCAGTAACTACCGTCTCTCCTGTGGCCTCCGCTCCTGTCCCAGTAACTGCCGTCTCTCCTGTGGCCTCCGCTCCTGTCCCAGTAACTACCACCTCTCCTGTGGCCTCCGCTCCTGTCCCAGTAACTACCGTCTCTCCTGTGGCCTCCGCTCCTGTCCCAGTAACTGCCGTCTCTCCAGTGGCCTCCGCTCCTGTCCCAGTAACTACCACCTCTCCTGTGGCCTCCGCTCCTGTCCCAGTTAACACCGTCTCTCCTGTGGCCTCCGCTCCTGTCCCAGTAACTGCTGCCTCTCCTGTGGCCTCCGATCCTGTCCCAGTAACTACCGTCTCTCCTGTGGCCTCCGCTCCTGTCCCAGTAACTACCACCTCTCCTGTGGCCTCCGCTTCTGTCCCAGTAACTACCACCTCTCCTGTGGCCTCCGCTCCTGTCCCAGTAACTACCACCTCTCCTGTGGCCTCCGCTCCTGTCCCAGTAACTACCGTCTCTCCTGTGGCCTCCGCTCCTGTCCCAGTAACTACCACCTCTCCTGTGGCCTCCGCTCCTGTCCCAGTAACTACCACCTCTCCTGTGGCCTCCGCTCCTGTCCCAGTAACTGCCGTCTCTCCTGTGGCCTCCGCTCCTGTCCCAGTAACTACCACCTCTCCTGTGGCCTCCGCTCCTGTCCCAGTAACTACCGTCTCTCCTGTGGCCTCCGCTCCTGTCCCAGTAACTGCCGCCTCTCCTGTGGCCTCCGCTCCTGTCCCAGTAACTACCGTCTCTCCTGTGGCCTCCGCTCCTGTCCCAGTAACTACCACCTCTCCTGTGGCCTCCGCTCCTGTCCCAGTAACTACCACCTCTCCTGTGGCCTCCGCTCCTGTCCCAGTAACTACCGTCTCTCCTGTGGCCTCCGTTCCTGTCCCAGTAACTACCACCTCTCCTGTGGCTTCCGCTCCTGTCCCATTAACTACCACCTCTCCTGTGGCCTCCGCTCCTGTCCCAGTAACTACCACCTCTCCTGTGGCCTCCGCTCCTGTCCCAGTAACTGCCGTCTCTCCTGTGGCCTCCGCTCCTGTCCCAGTAACTACCACCTCTCCTGTGGCCTCCGCTCCTGTCCCAGTAACTACCACCTCTCCTGTGGCCTCCGCTCCTGTCCCAGTAACTACCACCTCTCCTGTGGCCTTCGCTCCTGTCCCAGTAACTGCCGTCTCTCCTGTGGCCTCCGCTCCTGTCCCAGTAACTACCACCTCTCCTGTGGCCTCTGCTCCTGTCCCAGTAACTACCACCTCTCCTGTGGCCTCCGCTCCTGTCCCAGGAACTACCACCTCTCCTGTGGCCTCCGCTCCTGTCCCAGTAACTGCCACATCTCCTGTGGCCTCCGCTCCTGTCCCAGTAACTGCCGTCTCTCCTGTGGCCTCCGCTCCTGTCCCAGTAACTACCACCTCTCCTGTGGCCTCCGCTCCTGTCCCAGTAACTACCGTCTCTCCTGTGGCCTCCGCTCCTGTCCCAGTAACTACCACCTCTCCTGTGGCCTCCGCTCCTGTCCCAGTAACTGCAGCCTCTCCTGTGGCCTCCGCTCCTGTCCCAGTAACTGCCACCTCTCCTGTGGCCTCCGCTCCTGTCCCAGTAACTGCAGCCTCTCCTGTGGCCTCCGCTCCTGTCCCAGTAACTACCACCTCTCCTGTGGCCTCCGCTCCTGTCCCAGTAACTACCGTCTCTCCTGTGGCCTCCGCTCCTGTCCCAGTAACTACCACCTCTCCTGTGGTCTCCGCTCCTGTCCCAGTAACTGCAGCCTCTCCTGTGGCCTCCGCTCCTGTCCCAGTAACTGCCACCTCTCCTGTGGCCTCCGCTCCTGTCCCAGTAACTGCCATCTCTCCAGTGGCCTCGGCTCCTGTCCCAGTAACTACCACCTCTCCTGTGGCCTCCGCTCCTGTCCCAGTAACTACCACCTCTCCTGTGGCCTCCGCTCCTGTCCCCAGTAACTACCACCTCTCCTGTGGCCTCCGCTCCTGTCCCGGTAACTGCCACCTCTCCTGTGGCCTCCGCTCCTGTCCCAGTAACTGCTGCCTCTCCTGTGGCCTCCGCTCCTGTCCCAGTAACTACCACCTCTCCTGTGACCTCCGCTCCTGTCCCAGTAACTGCAGCCTCTCCTGTGGCCTCCGCTCCTGTCCCAGTAACTACCACCTCTCCTGTGGCCTCCGCTCCTGTCCCAGTAACTACTACCTCTCCTGTGGCCTCCGCTCCTGTCCCAGTAACTACCACCTCTCCTGTGGCCTCCGCTCCTGTCCCAGTAACTACCACTTCTCCTGTGGCCTCTGCTCCTGTCCCAGTAACTGCCACCTCTCCTGTGGCCTCCGCTCCTGTCCCGGTAACTGCCACCTCTCCTGTGGCCTCCGCTCCTGTCCCCAGTAACTGCAGCCTCTCCTGTGGCCTCCGCTCCTGTCCCAGTAACTGCCACCTCTCCTGTGGCCTCCGCTCCTGTCCCAGTAACTGCAGCCTCTCCTGTGGCCTCCGCTCCTGTCCCAGTAACTACCACCTCTCCTGTGGCCTCCGCTCCTGTCCCAGTAACTACCACCTCTCCTGTGGCCTCCGCTCCTGTCCCAGTAACTACCGTCTCTCCTGTGCCCTCCGCTCCTGTCCCAGTAACTACCACCTCTCCTGTGGCCTCCGCTCCTGTCCCGGTAACTGCCACCTCTCCTGTGGCCTCCGCTCCTGTCCCCAGTAACTGCAGCCTCTCCTGTGGCCTCCGTTCCTGTCCCAGTAACTACCACCTCTCCTGTGGCCTCCGCTCCTGTCCCATTAACTACCACCTCTCCTGTGGCCTCCGCTCCTGTCCCAGTAACTACCACCTCTCCTGTGGCCTCCGCTCCTGTCCCAGTAACTGCCGTCTCTCCTGTGGCCTCCGCTCCTGTCCCAGTAACTACCACCTCTCCTGTGGCCTCTGCTCCTGTCCCAGTAACTACCACCTCTCCTGTGGCCTCCGCTCCTGTCCCAGTAACTACTACCTCTCCTGTGGCCTCCGCTCCTCTCCCAGTAACTACCACCTCTCCTGTGGCCTCCGCTCCTGTCCCAGTAACTACCACCTCTCCTGTGGCCTCTGCTCCTGTCCCAGTAACTACCACCTCTCCTGTGGCCTCTGATCCTGTCCCAGTAACTACCACCTCTCCTGTGGCCTCCGCTCCTGTCCCAGTAACTACCACCTCTCCTGTGGCCTCCGCTCCTGTCCCAGTAACTACCACCTCTCCTGTGGCCTCCGCTCCTGTCCCAGTAACTACCACCTCTCCTGTGGCCTTCGCTCCTGTCCCAGTAACTGCCGTCTCTCCTGTGGCCTCCGCTCCTGTCCCAGTAACTACCACCTCTCCTGTGGCCTCTGCTCCTGTCCCAGTAACTACCACCTCTCCTGTGGCCTCCGCTCCTGTCCCAGTAACTACCACCTCTCCTGTGGCCTCCGCTCCTGTCCCAGTAACTGCCACCTCTCCTGTGGCCTCCGCTCCTGTCCCAGCAACTGCCGTCTCTCCTGTGGCCTCCGCTCCTGTCCCAGTAACTACCACCTCTCCTGTGGCCTCCGCTCCTGTCCCAATAACTACCGCCTCTCCTGTGGCCTCCGCTCCTGTCCCAGTAACTACCGCCTCTCCTGTGGCCTCCGCTCCTGTCCCAGTAACTACCACCTCTCCTGTGGCCTCCGCTCCTGTCCCAGTAACTACCACCTCTCCTGTGGCCTCCGCTCCTGTCCCAGTAACTGCTCCCTCTCCTGTGGCCTCCGCTCCTGTCCCAGTAACTGCTCCCTCTCCTGTGGCCTCCGCTCCTGTCCCAGTAACTACCACCTCTCCTGTGGCCTCCGCTCCTGTCCCAGTAACTACCACCTCTCCTGTGGCCTCCGCTCCTGTCCCAGTAACTACCACCTCTCCTGTGGCCTCCGCTCCTGTCCCAGTAACTGCAGCCTCTCCTGTAGCCTCCGCTCCTGTCCCAGTAACTGCTCCCTCTCCTGTGGCCTCCGCTCCTGTCCCAGTAACTGCTCCCTCTCCTGTGGCCTCCGCTCCTGTCCCAGTAACTACCGTCTATCCTGTGGCCTCCGCTCCTGTCCCAGTAACTGCCACCTCTCCTGGGGCCTCCGCTCCTGTCCCAGTAACTACCACCTCTCCTGTGGCCTCCGCTCCTGTCCCAGTAACTACCACCTCTCCTGTGGCCTCCGCTCCTGTCCCAGTAACTACCACCTCTCCTGTGGCCTCCGCTCCTGTCCCAGTAACTACCGTCTCTCCTGTGGCCTCCGCTCCTGTCCCAGTAACTACCACCTCTCCTGTGGCCTCCGCTCCTGTCCCAGTAACTGCAGCCTCTCCTGTGGCCTCCGCTCCTGTCCCAGTAACTGCCACCTCTCCTGTGGCCTCCGCTCCTGTCCCAGTAACGGCAGCCTCTCCTGTGGCCTCCGCTCCTGTCCCAGTAACTACCACCTCTCCTGTGGCCTCCGCTCCTGTCCCAGTAACTACCGTCTCTCCTGTGGCCTCCGCTCCTGTCCCAGTAACTACCACCTCTCCTGTGGTCTCCGCTCCTGTCCCAGTAACTGCAGCCTCTCCTGTGGCCTCCGCTCCTGTCCCAGTAACTGCCATCTCTCCAGTGGCCTCGGCTCCTGTCCCAGTAACTACCACCTCTCCTGTGGCCTCCGCTCCTGTCCCAGTAACTACCACCTCTCCTGTGGCCTCCGCTCCTGTTCCCAGTAACTACCACCTCTCCTGTGGCCTCCGCTCCTGTCCCGGTAACTGCCACCTCTCCTGTGGCCTCCGCTCCTGTCCCAGTAACTGCTGCCTCTCCTGTGGCCTCCGCTCCTGTCCCAGTAACTACCACCTCTCCTGTGGCCTCCGCTCCTGTCCCAGTAACTACCACCTCTCCTGTGGCCTCTGCTCCTGTCCCAGTAACTACCACCTCTCCTGTGGCCTCCGCTCCTGTCCCGGTAACTGCCACCTCTCCTGTGGCCTCCGCTCCTGCCCCAGTAACTACCACCTCTCCTGTGGCCTCCGCTCCTGTCCCGGTAACTGCCACCTCTCCTGTGGCCTCCGCTCCTGTCCCCAGTAACTGCAGCCTCTCCTGTGGCCTCCGCTCCTGTCCCAGTAACTGCCACCTCTCCTGTGGCCTCCGCTCCTGTCCCAGTAACTGCAGCCTCTCCTGTGGCCTCCGCTCCTGTCCCAGTAACTACCACCTCTCCTGTGGCCTCCGCTCCTGTCCCAGTAACTACCACCTCTCCTGTGGCCTCCGCTCCTGTCCCAGTAACTACCGTCTCTCCTGTGCCCTCCGCTCCTGTCCCAGTAAGTACCACCTCTCCTGTGGCCTCCGCTCCTGTCCCGGTAACTGCCACCTCTCCTGTGGCCTCCGCTCCTGTCCCCAGTAACTGCAGCCTCTCCTGTGGCCTCCGCTCCTGTCCCAGTAACTACCACCTCTCCTGTGGCCTCCGCTCCTGTCCCAGTAACTACCACCTCTCCTGTGGCCTCCGCTCCTGTCCCAGTAACTACCACCTCTCCTGTGGCCTCCGCTCCAGTCCCAGTAACTGCCGTCTCTCCTGTGGCCTCCGCTGCTGTCCCAGTAACTACCACCTCTCCTGTGGCCTCCGCTCCTGTCCCAGTAACTACCACCTCTCCTGTGGCCTCCGCTCCTGTCCCAGTAACTGCCGTCTCTCCTGTGGCCTCCGCTCCTGTCCCAGTAACTACCGTCTCTCCTGTGGCCTCCGCTCCTGTCCCAGTAACTACCACCTCTCCTGTGGCCTCCGCTCCTGTCCCAGTAACTACCACCTCTCCTGTGGCCTCCGCTCCTGTCCCAGTAACTACCACCTCTCCTGTGGCCTTCGCTCCTGTCCCAGTAACTGCCGTCTCTCCTGTGGCCTCCGCTCCTGTCCGAGTAACTACCACCTCTCCTGTGGCCTCTGCTCCTGTCCCAGTAACTACCACCTCTCCTGTGGCCTCCGCTCCTGTCCCAGGAACTACCACCTCTCCTGTGGCCTCCGCTCCTGTCCCAGTAACTGCCACATCTCCTGTGGCCTCCGCTCCTGTCCCAGTAACTGCCGTCTCTCCTGTGGCCTCCGCTCCTGTCCCAGTAACTACCACCTCTCCTGTGGCCTCCGCTCCTGTCCCAGTAACTACCGTCTCTCCTGTGGCCTCCGCTCCTGTCCCAGTAACTACCACCTCTCCTGTGGCCTCCGCTCCTGTCCCAGTAACTGCAGCCTCTCCTGTGGCCTCCGCTCCTGTCCCAGTAACTGCCACCTCTCCTGTGGCCTCCGCTCCTGTCCCAGTAACTGCAGCCTCTCCTGTGGCCTCCGCTCCTGTCCCAGTAACTACCACCTCTCCTGTGGCCTCCGCTCCTGTCCCAGTAACTACCGTCTCTCCTGTGGCCTCCGCTCCTGTCCCAGTAACTACCACCTCTCCTGTGGTCTCCGCTCCTGTCCCAGTAACTGCAGCCTCTCCTGTGGCCTCCGCTCCTGTCCCAGTAACTGCCACCTCTCCTGTGGCCTCCGCTCCTGTCCCAGTAACTGCCATCTCTCCAGTGGCCTCGGCTCCTGTCCCAGTAACTACCACCTCTCCTGTGGCCTCCGCTCCTGTCCCAGTAACTACCACCTCTCCTGTGGCCTCCGCTCCTGTCCCCAGTAACTACCACCTCTCCTGTGGCCTCCGCTCCTGTCCCGGTAACTGCCACCTCTCCTGTGGCCTCCGCTCCTGTCCCAGTAACTGCTGCCTCTCCTGTGGCCTCCGCTCCTGTCCCAGTAACTACCACCTCTCCTGTGACCTCCGCTCCTGTCCCAGTAACTGCAGCCTCTCCTGTGGCCTCCGCTCCTGTCCCAGTAACTACCACCTCTCCTGTGGCCTCCGCTCCTGTCCCAGTAACTACTACCTCTCCTGTGGCCTCCGCTCCTGTCCCAGTAACTACCACCTCTCCTGTGGCCTCCGCTCCTGTCCCAGTAACTACCACTTCTCCTGTGGCCTCTGCTCCTGTCCCAGTAACTGCCACCTCTCCTGTGGCCTCCGCTCCTGTCCCGGTAACTGCCACCTCTCCTGTGGCCTCCGCTCCTGTCCCCAGTAACTGCAGCCTCTCCTGTGGCCTCCGCTCCTGTCCCAGTAACTGCCACCTCTCCTGTGGCCTCCGCTCCTGTCCCAGTAACTGCAGCCTCTCCTGTGGCCTCCGCTCCTGTCCCAGTAACTACCACCTCTCCTGTGGCCTCCGCTCCTGTCCCAGTAACTACCACCTCTCCTGTGGCCTCCGCTCCTGTCCCAGTAACTACCGTCTCTCCTGTGCCCTCCGCTCCTGTCCCAGTAACTACCACCTCTCCTGTGGCCTCCGCTCCTGTCCCGGTAACTGCCACCTCTCCTGTGGCCTCCGCTCCTGTCCCCAGTAACTGCAGCCTCTCCTGTGGCCTCCGTTCCTGTCCCAGTAACTACCACCTCTCCTGTGGCCTCCGCTCCTGTCCCATTAACTACCACCTCTCCTGTGGCCTCCGCTCCTGTCCCAGTAACTACCACCTCTCCTGTGGCCTCCGCTCCTGTCCCAGTAACTGCCGTCTCTCCTGTGGCCTCCGCTCCTGTCCCAGTAACTACCACCTCTCCTGTGGCCTCTGCTCCTGTCCCAGTAACTACCACCTCTCCTGTGGCCTCCGCTCCTGTCCCAGTAACTACTACCTCTCCTGTGGCCTCCGCTCCTCTCCCAGTAACTACCACCTCTCCTGTGGCCTCCGCTCCTGTCCCAGTAACTACCACCTCTCCTGTGGCCTCTGCTCCTGTCCCAGTAACTACCACCTCTCCTGTGGCCTCTGATCCTGTCCCAGTAACTACCACCTCTCCTGTGGCCTCCGCTCCTGTCCCAGTAACTACCACCTCTCCTGTGGCCTCCGCTCCTGTCCCAGTAACTACCACCTCTCCTGTGGCCTCCGCTCCTGTCCCAGTAACTACCACCTCTCCTGTGGCCTTCGCTCCTGTCCCAGTAACTGCCGTCTCTCCTGTGGCCTCCGCTCCTGTCCCAGTAACTACCACCTCTCCTGTGGCCTCTGCTCCTGTCCCAGTAACTACCACCTCTCCTGTGGCCTCCGCTCCTGTCCCAGTAACTACCACCTCTCCTGTGGCCTCCGCTCCTGTCCCAGTAACTGCCACCTCTCCTGTGGCCTCCGCTCCTGTCCCAGCAACTGCCGTCTCTCCTGTGGCCTCCGCTCCTGTCCCAGTAACTACCACCTCTCCTGTGGCCTCCGCTCCTGTCCCAATAACTACCGCCTCTCCTGTGGCCTCCGCTCCTGTCCCAGTAACTACCGCCTCTCCTGTGGCCTCCGCTCCTGTCCCAGTAACTACCACCTCTCCTGTGGCCTCCGCTCCTGTCCCAGTAACTACCACCTCTCCTGTGGCCTCCGCTCCTGTCCCAGTAACTGCTCCCTCTCCTGTGGCCTCCGCTCCTGTCCCAGTAACTGCTCCCTCTCCTGTGGCCTCCGCTCCTGTCCCAGTAACTGCTCCCTCTCCTGTGGCCTCCGCTCCTGTCCCAGTAACTACCACCTCTCCTGTGGCCTCCGCTCCTGTCCCAGTAACTACCACCTCTCCTGTGGCCTCCGCTCCTGTCCCAGTAACTACCACCTCTCCTGTGGCCTCCGCTCCTGTCCCAGTAACTGCAGCCTCTCCTGTAGCCTCCGCTCCTGTCCCAGTAACTGCTCCCTCTCCTGTGGCCTCCGCTCCTGTCCCAGTAACTGCTCCCTCTCCTGTGGCCTCCGCTCCTGTCCCAGTAACTACCGTCTATCCTGTGGCCTCCGCTCCTGTCCCAGTAACTGCCACCTCTCCTGGGGCCTCCGCTCCTGTCCCAGTAACTACCACCTCTCCTGTGGCCTCCGCTCCTGTCCCAGTAACTACCACCTCTCCTGTGGCCTCCGCTCCTGTCCCAGTAACTACCACCTCTCCTGTGGCCTCCGCTCCTGTCCCAGTAACTACCGTCTCTCCTGTGGCCTCCGCTCCTGTCCCAGTAACTACCACCTCTCCTGTGGCCTCCGCTCCTGTCCCAGTAACTGCAGCCTCTCCTGTGGCCTCCGCTCCTGTCCCAGTAACTGCCACCTCTCCTGTGGCCTCCGCTCCTGTCCCAGTAACGGCAGCCTCTCCTGTGGCCTCCGCTCCTGTCCCAGTAACTACCACCTCTCCTGTGGCCTCCGCTCCTGTCCCAGTAACTACCGTCTCTCCTGTGGCCTCCGCTCCTGTCCCAGTAACTACCACCTCTCCTGTGGTCTCCGCTCCTGTCCCAGTAACTGCAGCCTCTCCTGTGGCCTCCGCTCCTGTCCCAGTAACTGCCATCTCTCCAGTGGCCTCGGCTCCTGTCCCAGTAACTACCACCTCTCCTGTGGCCTCCGCTCCTGTCCCAGTAACTACCACCTCTCCTGTGGCCTCCGCTCCTGTTCCCAGTAACTACCACCTCTCCTGTGGCCTCCGCTCCTGTCCCGGTAACTGCCACCTCTCCTGTGGCCTCCGCTCCTGTCCCAGTAACTGCTGCCTCTCCTGTGGCCTCCGCTCCTGTCCCAGTAACTACCACCTCTCCTGTGGCCTCCGCTCCTGTCCCAGTAACTACCACCTCTCCTGTGGCCTCTGCTCCTGTCCCAGTAACTACCACCTCTCCTGTGGCCTCCGCTCCTGTCCCGGTAACTGCCACCTCTCCTGTGGCCTCCGCTCCTGCCCCAGTAACTACCACCTCTCCTGTGGCCTCCGCTCCTGTCCCGGTAACTGCCACCTCTCCTGTGGCCTCCGCTCCTGTCCCCAGTAACTGCAGCCTCTCCTGTGGCCTCCGCTCCTGTCCCAGTAACTGCCACCTCTCCTGTGGCCTCCGCTCCTGTCCCAGTAACTGCAGCCTCTCCTGTGGCCTCCGCTCCTGTCCCAGTAACTACCACCTCTCCTGTGGCCTCCGCTCCTGTCCCAGTAACTACCACCTCTCCTGTGGCCTCCGCTCCTGTCCCAGTAACTACCGTCTCTCCTGTGCCCTCCGCTCCTGTCCCAGTAAGTACCACCTCTCCTGTGGCCTCCGCTCCTGTCCCGGTAACTGCCACCTCTCCTGTGGCCTCCGCTCCTGTCCCCAGTAACTGCAGCCTCTCCTGTGGCCTCCGCTCCTGTCCCAGTAACTACCACCTCTCCTGTGGCCTCCGCTCCTGTCCCAGTAACTACCACCTCTCCTGTGGCCTCCGCTCCTGTCCCAGTAACTACCACCTCTCCTGTGGCCTCCGCTCCAGTCCCAGTAACTGCCGTCTCTCCTGTGGCCTCCGCTGCTGTCCCAGTAACTGCCACCTCTCCTGTGGCCTCCGCTCCTGTCCCGATAACTGCAGCCTCTCCTGTGGCCTCCGCTCCTGTGCCCAGTAACTACCACCTCTCCTGTGGCCTCCGCTCCTGTCCCAGTAACTACCACCTCTCCTGTGGCCTCCGCTCCTGACCCAGTAACTGCCGTCTCTCCTGTGGCCTCCGCTCCTGTCCCAGTAACTACCACCTCTCCTGTGGCCTCCGCTCCTGTCCCCAGTAACTACCACCTCTCCTGTGGCCTCCGCTCCTGTCCCGGTAACTGCCACCTCTCCTGTGGCCTCCGCTCCTGTCCCCAGTAACTGCAGCCTCTCCTGTGGCCTCCGCTCCTGTCCCAGTAACTACCACCTCTCCTGTGGCCTCCGCTCCTGTCCCAGTAACTACCACCTCTCCTGTGGCCTCCGCTCCTGTCCCAGTAACTACCACCTCTCCTGTGGCCTCCGCTCCAGTCCCAGTAACTACCACCTCTCCTGTAGCCTCCGCTCCTGTCCCAGTAACTACCACCTCTCCTGTGGCCTCCGCTCCTGTCCCAGTAACTACCACCTCTCCTGTGGCCTCCGCTCCTGTCCCAGTAACTACCACCGCTCCTGTGGCCTCCGCTCCTGTCCCAGTAACTACCACCTCTCCTGTGGCCTCCGCTCCTGTCCCAGTAACTACCACCTCTCCTGTGGCCTCCGCTCCTGTCCCAGTAACTACCACCTCTCCTGTGCCCTCCGCTCCTGTCCCAGTAACTACCACCTCTCCTGTGGCCTCTGCTCCTGTCCCAGTAACTGCTGCCTCTCCTGTGGCCTCCGCTCCTGTCCCAGTAACTACCGTCTGTCCTGTGGCCTCCGCTCCTGTCCCAGTAACTACCACCTCTCCTGTGCCCTCCGCTCCTGTCCCCAGTAACTACCACCTCTCCTGTGGCCTCCGCTCCTGTCCCAGTAACTGCAGCCTCTCCTGTGGCCTCCTCTCCTGTCCCAGATTCTGCAAATCCCCTGGGAGGACAGATGCACAAACATTAGCGTCATCATCTGGACCAACATCCCCAGCATTGAAGCGCTGACCACACTTGATCAGCCATATAGTTCGCATGCCAGACACGAGACTTCCAAAGCAAGCGCTCTGCTCGGAACTTGTCCACGGCAAACGAGCCAAAGGCGGGCAGAGGAAACGTTACAAGGACACCCTCAAAGTCTCCCTGATAAAATGCGACATCCTCACTGACACCTGGGAGTCCTTGGCCATAGACCGCCCTAAGTGGAGGAAGTGCATTTGGGAGGGCGCTGAACTCCTCGAGTCTCGTTGCCGAGAGCATGCAGAAATCAAGCGCAGGCAGCGGAAGGAGCGTGCGGTAAACCAGGCTCCCTGTCCACCCTTTCCCTCAACGACTATCTGTCCCACCTGTGACAGAGACTGTGGTTCTCGTATTGGACTGTTCAGCCACCTAAGAACTCATGCTAAGAGTAGAAGCAAGTCTTCCTCGATCCCGAGGGACTGCCTATGAGGAGGGGCTCTATTCCAAGAATTCATGAAAAGGGACAGTATTAAATATGCTTTCGCTCCACCATATCATCCAGCTTCAAGGATCAGCTGAAAGGTCAGTCAGAATAGTGAAAGAAGCTCTCAAAAAGCAAGTGTTGCAGCGTTGTTCGGGACTCAGCATGAAGCAGTACTCTGCACAGTACAACTGGATATACCACCAGCAGTTCTCTTGGTGAAGAGGAGATTGAGAACATGATTGAATTTGGCCTCAAGAGTTGAACAGGAACAGTTGAGTCAGAAACGTTATGACACCAATCAGAAAAAACACAGTTTCAAACAAAACGAGTGTGTTCTTGTTCTCAGTCCCCTCAGCAAGTCAAGTTCACACAAATGGGATGTAGGAACTGGTGTGTATTGTCCAGGTACATTAAATGGATAAGTACAATGGTGCACCACAGAGGGTGCTGTGGTGGGAGACCTGAAAGTACCTGCAAGACAGAGTCTCAAAGGCTGCCCACCACACATGGGAGGCACTCTGGAGTTGCACAATGAAGGAGTAAGGTCACAGCAGTCACTACAACACCAGACCGTGTGGAGTCAGTGATTTGAGTGCTCCATACATCACATTGGCGACAAGGACACGGACGAACTTCACGCAACCATGGCTACTCTGGGCTCGTTAAAGGATTTTACGGTGGGAAATGATTGGGAGGCTTTTATGGAAAGGCTCGAGTACTACTTCACAGCAAACGACTTGACGGGGAACATGGACGCACTGAGAGAGAAGCGTAAAGCGATATTGCTTTCCAGTTGTGGTGATGAGGTTTACCATCTCGTCAGGGATTTGCTGGCACCCGAGAGCGCCAGGGACAAGTCATATGAGGAGCTGATCACACTCATTCGTGACCAACTTAAACCGAAAGAGAGCATCCTCACAGCCCGGTACAAATTCTACCATTACTGCAGACCCGAGGGCCAGGATGTCACCAAATATGCTGCGGACCTCAGAAGACTCGCGGCGCCGTGTGATTTTGGCACACACCTTGACAAGGCGTTGCGAGATGTTTTTGTTATGGGGATTGGCCATGAGGGTCTCCTTCACAGCTGTTATCCACTGAACCTACAGTCAGCCTTCAGCAAGCCATCACCATCAGCCGGGCATTTATGACCTCGACTTGCAGCACCAAGCAGATGATCCACACAGTCTCGAACCCGACAGGTACTATTCACAGGATAGTGCCTGTCACGGACAAAACTGCAGAATGTGGCTCTGCCCAGGGCAGAGAGCACGGACCTCAGGGTCCTGGAACTCAGAGTCCGCTGAGGGGGGCTAATCGAGTAGCACCATGCTGGCGCTGCGGAGGAAGCCATGGGGCTCACCGGTGCAGGTTTGCGGAGTACACGTGCAATACCTGCCACACGAAAGGCCACCTTCAGCGTATGTGTAAAAGAAACATGACTCACCATGTGGCTGAGGAGATGGTACAGGCTCCATTTTCCAGCGAGGAGCAGGCAGAAGATGAGACATTGTTTGGACTGTATACGTGTACCGACGGTTCGGCCCTGGTGATTACGGAGGTCAAGATTAACGGAGTCCCAGTGAGTATGGAAGTGGACACGGGCTCGGGTCCGTCGTTGATGAGTCAGGAAACTTTTGATAAACTGTGGATTAACCCAGCTGCACGACCCAAGCTGGTCCCGGTCACGGCAAAGCTGCGTACCTACACCAAGGAACTGATACCTGTTCTTGGCAGAGCGGATGTGCAGGTATCTCACGGTGGCGAGACGCACGGCTTACCTTTGTGGGTCATTGCAGGCGATGGGCCGACGCTTCTCGGCAGGAGGTGGATGGGGAAGGTCTGTGGGAGCTGGGAAGACTTCATTCCTCCACAGACCGCTGTCCCCCGGGTCCCCAAAGAGCAGCACCGACTGAGCTGGAGGAGGAAGAAGCCGTTCATCGGCAGTCCAAATCCACACACAGGTGACAGCAGCCCAGAACTCCTGATCTCAAGCAATCCTGCAGCCTCAGCCTCCACAGACGAGCAGACCCTGGAAGAGCAGTTGTTCAAGTGCGGGCTGATTGCTGAGGTGCGAGCCAGCGGTGTGCAGCGGGCGATAAAAGGGAGGTCCATCGACGGCCTGGAGATGGCGAAGGTTGAACAGCTTCCCACTGGTTCTGTAGTTTAGCTCCACTCCAGCGGGGAGCTTATCAACTCTGAGGTGGAGCATGGCAGCGAGGAAGATTGAGAAGAGGGTTGGGCCGATGACACAGCCCTGCTTGACCCCGGTCCGGATGTGAATTGGGTCTGTGATGGATCCGTTGGGAAGGATCATGGCTTGCATGTCATCGTGGAGCAGGCGGATTATGGTGACGTACTTTTGGGGACATCCGAAACGGAGGAGGATGCTCCATAGACCCTCACGGTTGACAGTGTCAAAGGCCTTGTAAGGTCGAAGAAGGCCATGTATAAGGGCTGGTGCTGTTTCCTGCATTTTTCCTGCAGCTGTCACGCTGCAAAAATCATGTCCGTTGTGCCCCGGAGGGGATGAAATCCGCACTGCGACTCTGGGAGGAGCTCCTCGGTCACGGGGAGAAGACGATTGAGGAGGACTCTAGCGACGACTTTCCCAGTGGTTGATAACAGGGGGATTCCTCTGTAGTTGCCGCTGTCAGACTTATCCCCTTTTTTAAAGATGATCACGATTACTGCATCTCTAAGATTTCCCGGCATACTCTCCTCCCTCCAGATGAGAGAGATGAGGTTGTGTATTCGTGCCAGTAGTGCCTCTCCGCCATACGAAACCTGGGGTGTCATGGTACATCAGTCATTGAAGGTTGGCATGCAGGTACAGCAGACGGTTAAGAAAGCAAATGGCATGTTGGCCTTCATAGCAAGGGGATTTGAGTACAGGGGCAGGGAGGTGTTACTACAATTGTACAGGGCCTTGGTGAGGCCACACCTGGAGTATTGTGTACAGTTTTGGTCTCTTAAATTGAGGAAGGACATTCTTGCTATTGAGAGAGTGCAGCGAAGGTTCACCAGACTGATTCCCGGGATGGCGGGACTGACATATCAAGAAAGACTGGATCAACTGGGCTTGTATTCACTGGAGTTCAGAAGAATGAGAGGGGATCTCATAGAAACGTTTAACATTCTGACGGGTTTAGACAGGTTAGATGCAGGAAGAATGTTCCCAATGTTGGGGAGGTCCAGAACCAGGGGTCACAGTCCAAGGATAAGGGTAAGCCATTTAGGACCGAGATGAGGAGAAACTTCTTCACCCAGAGAGTGGTGAACCTGTGGAATTCTCTACCACAGAAAGTTGTTGAGGCCAATTCACTAAATATATTCAAAAATGAGTTAGATGTAGTCCTTACTACCAAGGGGATCAGGGGGAAAGCAGGAATGGGGTACTGAAGTTGCATGTTCAGCCATGAACTCGTTGAGTGGTGGTGCAGGCTCGAAGGGCCGAATGGCCTACTCCTGCACCTATTTTCTATGTTTCTATGTTTCTATGTTTCTATACTTCAGTGCCTCAGCAGGGATTCCATCCGCTCCCGTAGCCTTGTTGTTTTTTAGCTGTCTTACGGCCTTTTCTACCTAATGTAGTGTTGGGATCTCACTGAGGTGGTGGCGGGTAGCATTCTGCAGAATGGAGTCGAGAACACTCGAGTCAAAGGCAGAGTCTCGGTTGAGAAGATCTTCGAAGTGTTCCTTCCAGTGGGCCCTGACTGCTTCGGTGTCCTTGATGAGTCCCTGTTCTTGGCCAGGAGTCAAGGCCACATATGGACCAAACAATAGAGCACTATGGAACTGAAGGGCCATTGTCAGAAACAAGCTCTTCAGGTAAGCCATGACATGCAAAGATAGACCTCAACTCATCTATGGTACGTTCAGTTGTAGTATTTGAACCCATGTGTTTCGCTTCAATCCACTTTGAGTAACTATTTACAAGTAACAGGAAATATTAATTTGCTTTCTCACAGAAGTCTACATTTACTCTCTGGAAAGGTTTACATTTGTGAACTACTGTAGTGTCAGCTGTGGTTTAGTGGGTAGCACTCTCACCTCTGAGTCAGAAAGTTGTGGATTCAAGTCCCACTCCAGAGACTTGAGCACATAAATCTAGGATGACACTCCAGTACAGTGCTGAGGGAACGCTGCACTGTCAGAGGTGCCGTCTTTAGGATGAGATGATAAACTGCCTACTCTCTCAGTTGGACGTAAAAGATCCCATGGCACTATTTTAAAGTCGAGCAGGGGAGTTATCCCTGGTGTCCTGGCCAATATTTATCCCTCAATCAACATAACAAAAACAGATTATCTTGACATAGCTGTTTGTGGGAGCTTGTTGTGTGCAAATTGGCTACCGCATTTCCTACATTACAACAGTGACTACACGCCAAAAGTACTTCATTGGCTGTAAAGCGCTTTGAGACATCTGGTGGTTGTGAAAGGTGCTATACAAATCTACGTCTTTCTTTCTTTTTTACTTGCCATAACCAGGATTATTGGGTGGTTTATTGCTGCAATTTTGGCAAGCGCTGCATTTGCTGACAAATGATTCAAGATCACTGTCCAATCCAGGTCAGTAAACAAAGCTTCTTGCAATTGATTTCACATTACAATCCCTGGATGTTCAGTATGAAGTTCTGCCAGAAGTAAGTACCACCACTTGATGCAACCTTACTGACACGACAATTCAGTACGACGGTTATGGAATGGTTTCAATTCTGTGTCCATACACTAATCATTCCATCCAGTCAAGGTGTTTTCATACACTCTTTTCAGAACTGAGTCCTTTTGAGTCTAATCTGAAATCTCAGTTGCATTCATGGGAAAGTCATTGTCAATTGCACTTAGCGTGAAAATCGCACTTTCACTCCCAACACACGAATCCTCATGTGGCAACCTGGACAAGGCATCTGCAATTGCGTACTGCTTTGAATTGCGATATTCAATCGTGCAGTCATATTGTGATGACAACACTGCCCAACGTTGCTGAAATGTCTGTAGCTCCACACTGTGGATGCCTGTGTTACTGCAGCTAGTGCTGTTTAATAAAGAGCAGGTCACCTGACCAGCAGGTCAGAAGTTTCCGGAACCTGCAGCCATCTTACAAATCAAGCTTAACCACTTGTTTTCTGTTTCGAAGAGGATATCTTCACTCTCGAACAGAACCTTCCAAACATGGTGTTGAATTTAAACTCATTCGAGGTTTATCCCGAGGGAAGTTTTCCTCCAAGGAATGCCCTTGATTTCCATTTGAACTCTCTCTAACTTCATAGAAACATAGAAACATAGAAAATAGGTGCAGGAGTAGGCCATTTGGCCCTTCGAGCCTGAACCACTTAGATCAATAAGATCATGGCTGATCGTTCCTTCAGTACCCCTTTCCTGCTTTCTCTCCATACCCCTTGATCCCTTTAGCCGTAATGGCCATATCTAACTCCTTCTTGAATAAATCCAATGAACTGGCATCAACAACTCTCTGCGGCAGGGAATTCCACAGGTTAACAACTCTCTGAGTGAAGAAGTTTCTCCTCATCTCAATCCTAAATGGCCTGCCCCTTATCCTAAGACTGTCCCCTGGTTCTGGACTTCCCCAACATCGGGAATATTCAAAAGGGAGTTAGATGAAGTCCTTACTACTAGGGGGATTAAGGGGTATGGCGAGAAAGCAGGAAGGGGGTACTGAAGTTGCATGTTCAGCCATGAACTCATTGAATTGCGGTGCAGGCTAGAAGGGCCGAATGGCCTACTCCTGCACCTATTTTCTATGTTTCTATGTTTCTATGTAACATTCTTCCCGCATCTAACCTGTCCAGTCCTGTCAGAATTTTATATGTTTCTATGAGATCCCCTCTCACCCTTCTAAACTCCAGTGAATACAGGCCCAGTTGATCCAGTCTCTCCTCATATGTCAGTCCCGCCATCCCTGGAATCAGTCTGTTGAACCTTCACTGCACTCCCTCAATAGCAAGAACTTCCTTCCTCAGGTTAGGAGACCAAAACTGAACACAATATTCCAGGTGAGGCCTCACCAAGGCCCTGTACAATTGCAATAAGATTTCCCTGCTCCTATACTCAAATCCTCTAGCTATGAAGGCCAACATACCATTTGCTTTCTTCACCGCCTGCTGTACCTGCATGCCAACTTTCAAGGACTGATGAACCATGACACCCAGGTCCCGCTGCACCTCCCATTTTCCTAATCTGCCGCCATTCAGATAATATTCTGCCTTGGTGTTTTTGCCCCCAAAGTGGATAACCTCACATTTTTCCACATTATACTGCATCTGCCATGTATTTTCCCATTCGCCTAACCTGTCCAAATCATCCTGCAGCCTCTTGGCGTCCTCCTCACTGCTCACACCGCCACCCAGTTTAGTGTCATCTGCAAACTTGGAGATATTACACTCAATTCCATCATCCAGATCATTAATGTATATTGTAAATAGCTGGGGTCCCAGCACTGAGCCCTGCGGCACTCTACTAGTCACAGCCTGCCATTCTGAAAAGGACCCGTTTATCCCGACTCTCTGCTTCCTGTCTGCCAACCAGTTCTCTATCCATGTCAGTATATTACCCCCAACACCATGTGCTTTGATTTTGCACACCAATCACTTGTGTGGGACCTTGGAAAAAGCCTTTTGAAAGTCCAAATACACCACATCCACTGGATCTCCCTTGTCCACTCTACTAGTTACATCCTCAAAAAATTCTAGAAGATTTGTCAAGCATGATTTCCCTTTCATAAATCCATGCTAAATTGGACCAATCCTATCACTGCTTTCCAAATGCGTTGCTATTTCATCCTTAATGATTGATTCCAACATTTTCCCCACTACTGATGTCAGGCTAACTGATCTATAATTACCCGTTTTCTCTCTCCCTCCTTTTTTAAAAAGTGATGTTACATTAGCAACCCTCCAGTCCATGGGAACTGATCCAGAGTCGATAGACTGTTGGAAAATTATCACCAATGCATCCACTATTTCTAGGGCCACTTCCTTAAGCACCCTGGGATGTAGACTATCAGGCCCTGGGGATTTATCGGCCTTCAATCCCGTCAATTTCCCTAACACAATTTCCCGCCTAATAAGGATATCCTTCAGTTCCTCCTTCTCACTACACCCTCGGTTCCCTAGTACATCCGGAAGGTTATTTGTGTCTTCCTTTGTGAAGACAGAACCAAAGTATTTGTTCAGCTGGTCTGCCATTTCTTTGTTCCCCATTATAAATTCACCCGAATCCGACTGCAAGGGACCTACTTTTGTCTTCACTAATCTTTTTCTCTTCACTTCTCCGCTGAATCCTAAATTTCTCCCAGTCCTCCGGTTTGCTGCTTTTTCTGGCTAATTTGTGTGCCTCTTCCTTGGATTTGACACTATCCTTAATTTCCTTTGTTCGCCACGGTTGAGTCACCTTTCCCGTTTTATTTTTACTCCAGACAGTGATGTACAATTGTTGAAGATCGTCCATATGATCTTTAAAGGTTTGCCATTGCCTATCCAACGTCAACCTCTTAAGTATCATTGGCCAGTCTAATTTAGCCAATTCGCGCCTCATACCGTCAAAGTTACCTTTCCTTCGGTTCAGGACCCGAGTTTCTGAATTAACTTTGACACTCTCCATCTTATTAAAGAATTCTACCATATTATGGTCACTCTTCCCCAAGGGGCCTCACACAACAAGATTGCTAATTAATCCCCTCTCATTACTCATCACCCAGTCTAGGATGGCCAGGTCTCTGGTTGGTTCCTCAACATATTGGTTTAGATAACCATCCCTAATACACTCTACGAAATCCTCCTCCACCGCATTGCTACCAGTTAGGTTAGCCCAATCAATATGTAGATTAAAGTCGCCCATGATTACTGTTGTACCTCTCTTGTACACATCCCTTATTTCTTGTTTGATGCTGTCCCCAACCTCACTACTACTATTTGGTGGCCTGTACACAACTCCCACTAGCGTTTTCTGCCCTTTGGTACTCTGTAGCTCCACCCATACCGATTCCACATCATCCAAGCTAATGCCTTTCCTTACAATTGCATTAATTTCCTCTTTAACCAGACTAGTTGTTTTCCTGACTCGGACTCAGACTTAAATTCTGACTTTCTCTTGGATTTGTTTCCAGTACATTGGATGTAGGATATGCTACTGGTGTATCAAAACTGTCTGATGAGTCAGAAATAGTTGAATCACTTCCACTCTCAACTACTTCCATGTCTGTGTGTAGAATATGATCAATGTGAACAAACCTAACCTGTCCATTATCAAACATCTTGACCAAATATATGCGAGGAACACATATCTTCACCACTCTTCCTGGTAACCACTTTACCCATTTATGGTGATGGTTCTTCGCTCTCACCTTCTGATTTAATTTCACACTTCTCTCTTTTACTCTACGTCTATCATGATCCTCTTTCATCTTAATTGTGTCTCTTCTACGGACTGTGCCAAGTTTGGTTTTAACGAGAATCTGGTTCGTGGCTGTCGTTTGAAAAACAACTCTGCTGGTGTTCTACCAGTAGTTGTATGAGGAGTATTACGATACGGTATTAGAAAATTAGCCAATTTGTGGTCCAATGACAACTGTTGTTTCTTTGGATTTGGATCCAACATTTGTTTGATGAGGGCATGTTTGATAATTTGCACAGTGCGCTCTGCTGCACCATTTGAAGCAGGATGGTACGGTGGAACCTTGGTATGTTTCACACCATTTTTGCTCGTGAACTGTGCAAATTCTTCTGAATGAAATTGTGGTCCATTATCAGAAACAATTTCTTCTGGGAGGCCAAATGAAGAAAATAATCTTTGCAAAATATTTAATGTTTAACTGTGTGCAAAACTCTTGGTCAAGACATTCCCAGGTGCTGGTCATGGAAGTCTCCTAATAATTTGGACCTGAATTTATTTGATATAACCACTCTTTCACTCCACATGATACAATTTTTATCGACTGATAATTCATTTCTACGAATGAAGAATGGATGAATATCTTTGCCATCCGTTTGCAATATAATCATGCACCTTTGACATAACTGGGTCACGTTTGGTTGCTCTACCAATATCTTGAGCTGTGAGTGGTAGTTCATCAATGTATGAAAAATAGAACACCTTTTCCTATCGGGTGTAACTTGTGATGGGGAAGGCAATCTAGACATAACATCAGCATTACTGTGATTAGCTGATCATCTGTATTCAATATCATATGTATATGCTGACAAAATCAAAGCTCATCTCTGCATTCGGGCTGCAGCTAATGTTGGAACTAGGCACTTTGGATGGAGGATTGCTGTCGGGCTTATGGTCCATAACGAGAGTAAACTTACGACCATACAAGTATTTGTGGAACTTCTTGACCCTAAAAATTAATGCCAAAGCTTCCCTTTCGATTTGTGCATAATTACACTCACTGACACTGAGAGTGCGTGAAGCAAAAGCAATTGGTCTCTCCTCCCCACTACGTAATACATGAGAGATTATTGCCCCAACTCCACATGGAGAGACATCACATGCTTGCTTGATCTCCTGAGATACGTCATAGTGAACTAACATGGTGCTCGCTACCAAGTTGCTTTTACACTTCTTGAATGCTGTATCGCATTCTTTTGATCACTTCCAATGGACCTGTTTTTTCAATAGATCAATCAGTCGATGTAATACTGTAGCCAAATTTGGTAGGAACTTCCCTTAATAGTTGAAAAGACCCAAAAATGATCGAAGTTCAGTGACATTCTTGGGAGTGGGTGCATTTCTGATTGCATCCAGTTTTTCCTTGGTTGGATGTAAACCATCTTTGTCTACTCTGTACCCTAAGTACTCCACTGAGTTTTGAAATAACTCACACTTGCGAGCAGGCACTCGTAATCTGTGCTTCTCCAGCCATTTGAGGACTTCATTCAATATGTTATTATGAATTTGCCTGTTTGGTGCTGAAATTAGTATGTCAGCTAAATAACATACTACCCCTTCAATACCTTGCAAAATCTGGTTCATTTCCCCTTGGAATATGGCAGGAGCGGAAGACACTCCAAATGGTAGCCGATTAAATTGATATAGGCCTAGATGAGTATTTATAGTCGAGCATGACTTGGACTCCTCATCTAGTTCAAGCTGTAAGTAGGCATTCGTAAGATCTAACTTTGAGAAGATCTGACCACCTGTCAGTGTTGTGAACAAATTTTCTACATTTGGCAATGTATTGGGGACATTACCCTCATGAACCTGGTTTACGGTTACTTTATAATCACCACACAATCTTACCTTACCATTGGACTTAGGTACAACAACAATGGGTGTAGCCCAATTACATCGATCTATCTTACAAATAATGTTCTCAGTCTCTAGTCTTTTGAGTTCTTGCTCAACTTTCTCCTTGAGTGCGTATGATATGGAACGTGGCTTGCAGTAAACCGATCTAGCATCCTTCTGTACCCTGACACTCACCTTGAAGCCTTGGATCGGACTGCCTGTTTCACAGAACACCTTCAGATAATTCTTTATGACATCATCCTTTGATGCAAATATCGTTTCAACACGAAAAATCTCACTCCAATCCAGCCTCAGTGATCTCAATCAATTTCTTCCGAGTAAGGCAGGCTTGTCTCCTGCCATTACTATTAGAGGCAAGCTCTGAACTTGATCCTTGTATTTCACCGGTACGGTGATATGACCTACCACCGGAACGTTCTCTCCCGAGTAGCCTCACAGCTCCATCTTGGATTTCTCCAATGGGAAATCCCGCAATTTGTCGAGGTATAGCGACTCCGGTACTGCACTCACGGATGCACCAGGATGCATCGATTTCCATGGGTATCTTGAATCCTGCAACATCTATGTGGATTATAATACTTTTCGAATCACCGTCTGTTAACCTCGTGCTCCTGATGACTTTTAACTCTAACATCTCCTCGTCCTGTTACTGTTCTTCCATGCTATGTAGTCTCTGGAGATTTCCACTCAAAGCTTTGAAAGCTGGTTTACCCTTCAGTTGGCATGCCTTCGCAATATGCCCAGTTTTCCTGCAGAAGAAACACTCTGCCTTCAGATATGGACAACTTTGAAGAATGTGTTGTCCCAGGCACCGATAGCAAGACGTCAATGCTCTGTTCCCATTTCCAGTTTCTGAGACTTTGAGGCCCCACTGCCTTTTACTTTGAACCTGCAGGCGATTTACCTCAGTCATCTAATGACTGAAATTAGTGTGAAATTCTTGGGAATATTGGTCGGCCATGCTCATCGACCTAGCTGTCTGAGAAGCTAAATCAAAAGTCAAGTTAAGCATCGTCAATAACTTTCTTCTGATCGCATCATTTTTCATCCCACAAACAAAGCGGTCTCGCAATGCTCGGCTCTGAAAGGCTCCGAAATTACAGTGAATAGATAGCTTTTTTAATGCTACAATGTACTCACTGATATTTTCTTCGGCCTTCTGATTTCGTATTCCGAAACGATAACTTTCATCAATTTCTAATGGAATGGGACTGTAATGTTGTTCTAACTTAGTTGGAATCTGTTTCAGCATTGTATCCTTTGGCTTATCAGGCACAAGCAAATTTATCAGCATTTCATACAACTCAGGCCCGGCCTCAGTTAAGAATATAGCTCTTTTTTGTTCCAACACCACCTGGTTATTGTCTTCATTACTGGGAATTTTGATGATATTATTTGCAGTGAAAAACATTTCTAGCCGATCCACATGTGCTTTGAAACTTTCACGTTCGCAATTAAATTCCTCCAAATGCCCTATAACTCCCATAGGGGCAGCCATTTTGATTCTGGCAGTTTAGCCAAGTGTGCTCATAATTTACCTTGGATTTGTAGCTGTTTCCAAAAACAGAGAAGTTCTCAAACTCTCTCTGTCGGCTGGCTGAATCCTTCACCAACAAAAATTTCAGCTTTGTCTTATCCGATTACATCCCATTCTCGTCGCCAAATGTCATATCTTCAGAGACCACACAACACACAACCTGTAAGATAGCTGCAGGTTCCAGAAACTTCTGACCTGCTGGTCAGGTGACCTGCTCTTTATTACACTAAGTCCATATCCTTTGTTATGTATAAACATGCAAGTTATGTATGATGATTGTTTGTTATAATAAATTCTTCATTAAGGAGGGAGAAGTGTAATGTCTGCAACTCCACACTGTGGATGCCTGTGTTACTGCAGCTAGTGCTGTTTAATAAAGAGCAGGTCACCTGACCAGCATGTCAGAAGTTTCCAGAACCTGCCGCCATCTTACAGGTTGTGTGTTGTGTGCTCTCTGAAGATATGATAGTTGCATTCTTGATATGGCCATTGCAGGGATGGCAGATTTGGGCCCCAATATTGCTAGGAGCGGTTTGTGATCAGTTATCAGGGTAAACCTTTTGCCGATCAGGAACTGTTGGAATTTCTTGATTCTAAACACTATGGCGAGTACTTCCTTTTCAATGTGTGCATAGTTTCTTTCGCTTTTTATGAGGGTTCGCGATGCGAATGTGATTGGTTTCTCTTGGCCCTCATCCATTACGTGGCTTATGACAGCTCCCAAACCATAGCTGGAAACATCACATGCTGACTTAAGCTAAATGCTGTGTCATTGTGCACAAGTAGAGCATCGCTAGGTAGACTTTTCTTACAAGCATCGTAAGCTTCCTGTTGCGCTTTCATCCATTTCCACTAGACATCCTTCTTGAGGAGCTCTTGCAGTGGAACTAACATGGTCACTAACTCAGGTAAGAAACATGCGTAGTACTGGACCATTCCAAGGACAGATCTTGGGGCTAAAATTCAGGGGCCGAATAAGGTGCGTTACCACCGTTTTGCGGGGAGCATGTGGCGGAATCGAGTGGCTGCCACGTTGCAGTCGATGGACTGCCCCGACCCAAATTTGGCTTGGAGATTTTTTGGCTTTTTCCCACTTCCGCCCCGTTGCTGCCGACTGCTGCAAGCGCATCATCAAACCACACACCGCCGCTTTCCCGCACCTCCAGAACACTCCGACCCAAATTCAGATAAAGAAATCGCCGATCCACCACGTGGTGGCCGCGACAGCTTTCTCTGCCGATGCACCTTCTCCTGACTCTGTGTGGCCCGGCAGCGCAGCAGCCCTTCAAGGAGAGGGCGCACTGCCGTAGCCGCCATGTGTTTATTTTGGCCTACCGACTTCCTGATTGGATTATTGCCTTGGGATCGGCTGGCCCGGCCGAAATCCTCCCTGGTGGCCCAGTGGCCAAAGCTAATAATTCCCCAATTCTCTCCCCTTTAACGGAGGGGAGAGAGCATGGTGACGCACACTCACAGTGGGAGACTCGATCCCGCACCAACTTCCACCCCTCAGCAGGAATTACCACCGCACTTCTGCCCCCACTATGACTGACTTCCGGTTCAACATCAAAAAAAATTCAAAGTGCCTAAAATCCATTCAAAGTCCGCCTCATCACTCCCGGCGGTAAAACCTGGGAAGAGATTATTGGTGCGCCAGCTTTCTGGGTGCCTGAATTTCAGCCCCCTTAAGTCAGACATGTTCTGTGGTTTTGGAGCATTGATGACAATGTCAATCTTTTCCTTCACTGGTTGCAAGCCATCTGCATCAACGTTCAGACCAAGGCACACAACCTCAGGCTGCTCAAAAGCACATTTCCTCCTTTTCAATTTGACGTTGTAGGCTTTCAACCTTTGAATCACTATATCTAACACTTCTAGATTTTCTTCCTTGCTGCTTGTTGCGATCAACACATTGTCTTGATTATATAAGCAATTTGAAACTTGCAAAATTTTATCCATCATAGCCTGGAAGATTTTGGGGGAGGACTTTACCTCACACTGCAGCTTGGTGTATGAGTACAGTCCCTTGTGTGTGTTGATGGTGAGATACTTTTAAGGTGATTGGCAAAAGAATCAAAAGTGACGTAAGAAAAATTTTATTACACAGCGAGTGGTTAGGATCTGGAATGCACTGCCTGAAAGGGTGGTAGAGACAGACTCAATCTTATCTTTCAAAAAGGAGTTGGATAAGTAGCTGAAGGAAAAAAAATTGCAGGGTCACAGGGAAAGGGCAGGGGAGTGGGACCAGCTGAGAGCCAGCACGGGCTCGAATGACCTTCTTCCGTGCTGTAACCATTCCTTGATTTGAGAACTGTTGATTCTCTTTGTCAACATTCAGCTGAGTGTGACAGGTCAAGCTTGGAGAAAACCTTTGTCCCAGAGAGTGCAGCATACAAATCTTGCAATGTAGGTAATGGGTACTGCTCATCGTCAAATGTTTGGTCAATAGTAACTCTGTAGTTACCGCACAAGCGTATAGTTTTGTCTGCTTTGGGCACTACCACAAATGGGGTAGCCCATTCACTTTGGTCAGTTTTTACTAGCACTCCATTCTCCGACTTTCAATAGTTCTTCCTCTACCTAATATTTCAACATATAGGGGACCGGCCTTGCCTTACAATAGACAGTCTTCATGTTGGACTTGATGTGAATATGCGCTTTATACCGAGTGATACACTCATAACTGTCTGTGAACATGCTTTCATACTTGTTCAGCATTGTGTTGAGTTGCTTCTTTGAAGCACCTACACTGAAGACATTTTTCCAGTCTAGTTTTAACTTTCTCAGCCAGTCGTTGTCCATGAGAGTTGGTCAGTTGTTGTAGCTCACTTTACTGACTGACCATAATGTTTGTTGTGTAGGCATGCCTGTTCACTGTGTGATGTCGACAACACTGTCATGTAACAGTGGATGTTTCCAGTCGAGTGGACAAGGGGGAAACAGTTGATGTGGTGTATTTGGACTTTCAGAAGGCTTTCGACAAGGTCCCACACAAGAGATTAATGTGCAAAGTTAGAGCACATGGGATTGGGGGTAGTGTGCTGACATGGATTGAGAACTGGTTGTCAGACAGGAAGCAAAGAGTAGGAGTGAATGGGTACTTTTCAGAATGGCAGGCAGTGACTAGTGGGGTACCGCAAGGTTCTGTGCTGGGGCCCCAGCTGTTTACATTGTACATTAATGATTTAGACAAGGGGATTAAATGTAGTATCTCCAAATTTGCGGATGACACTAAGTTGGGTGGCAGTGTGAGCTGCGAGGAGGATGCTATGAGGCTGCAGAGTGACTTGGATAGGTTAGGTGAGTGGGCAAATGCATGGCAGATGAAGTATAATGTGGATAAATGTGAGGTTATCCACTTTGGTGGTAAAAACAGAGAGACAGACTATTATCCGAATGGTGACAGATTAGGAAAAGGGGAGGTGCAACGAGACCTGGGTGTCATGGTACATCAGTCATTGAAGGTTGGCATGCTGGTACAGCAGGCGGTTAAGAAAGCAAATGGCATGCTGGCCTTCATAGCGAGGGGATTTGAGTACAGGGGCAGGGAGGTGTTACTACAATTGTACAGGGCCTTGTTGAGGCCACACCTGGAGTATTGTGTACAGTTTTGGTTTCCTAACTTGAGGAAGAACATTCTTGCTATTCAGGGAGTGCAGCGAAGGTTCACCAGACTGATTCCCGGGATGGCGGGACTAACATATCAAGAAAGCTGGATCAACTGGGCTTGTATTCACTGGAGTTCAGAAGAATGAGAGGGGATCTCATAGAAACGTTTAAAATTCTGACGGGTTTAGACAGGTTAGATGCAGAAAGAATGTTCCCAATGTTGGGGAAGTCCAGAACCAGGGGTCACAGTCTAAGGATAAGGGGTAAGCCATTTAGGACCGAGATGAGGAGAAACTTCTTCACCCAGAGAGTGGAATTCTCTACCACAGAAAGTTGTTGAGGCCAATTCACTAAATATATTCAAAAAGGAGTTAGATGTAGTCCTTACTACTAGGGGGATCAGGGGGTGTGACGAGAAAGCAGGAATAGGGTACTGAAGTTGCATGTTCAGCCATGAACTCGTTGAATGGCGGTGCAGGCTCGAAGGGCCGAATGGCCTACTCCTGCACCTATTTTGTATGTTTCTATGTTTCTATGTCATGCAACATTGAATG
This sequence comes from Pristiophorus japonicus, assembly GCF_044704955.1. Lineage (NCBI taxonomy): Eukaryota > Metazoa > Chordata > Chondrichthyes > Pristiophoridae > Pristiophorus > Pristiophorus japonicus. The sequence goes on along the minus strand of NC_091977.1, from coordinate 268,628,161 downwards.
TACCCTTGTACTGTACACACCTTACCGGTACACTAGAGGGTGCTGTTACTGGAGACCCAGGGGTTGACTGCACACGGCAGGTAACCCAGTATAAAAAGGAACACACAGCTTGTTGTCAGCACTCAGGAGCTGCTAAGTCTGCACAGTTTAAGTACCATACCCTGCCTCATGGAGTCATTACTAAAGGTGCCTACATACACTACAACTGGTGACGGGAATACGGGATCACGAATTACACGCTCAACATGTCTAAACTCAGCAACTTTCAGCAATTTACGGAGGGGGAAACATAGAAACATAGAAAATAGGTGCAGGAATAGGCCATTCGGCCCTTTGAGCCTGCACTGCCATTCAATGAGTTCATGGCTGAACATGCAACTTCAGTACCCCATTCCTGCTTTCTCGCCATACCCCTTGATCCCCCTAGTAGTAAGGACTACATCTAACTCCTTTTTGAATATATTTAGTGAATTGGCCTCAACAACTTTCTGTGGCAGAGAATTCCACAGGTTCACCACTCTCTGGGTGATGAAGTTTCTCCTCATCTCGGTCCTAAATGGCTTACCCCTCATCCTTCGACTGTGACCCCTGGTTCTGGACTTCTCCAACATTAATAAGAACATAAGAACATAAGAATTAGGAACAGGAGTAGGCCATCTAGCCCCTCGAGCCTGCTCCGCCATTCAAAAAGATCATGGCTGATCTGGCCGTGGACTCAGCTCCACTTACCCGCCCGCTCCCCGTAACCCTTAATTCCCTTATTGGTTAAAAATCTATCTATCTGTGACTTGAATACATTCAATGAGCTAGCCTCAACTGCTTCATTGGGCAGAGAATTCCACAGATTCACAACCCTCTTGGAGAAGAAATTCCTTCTCAACTCAGTTTTAAATTGGCTTCCCTGTATTTTGAGGCTGTGCCCCCTAGTTCTAGTCTCCCCGACCAGTGGAAACAACCTCTCTGCCTCTATCTTGTCTATCCCTTTCATTATTTTAAATGTTTCTATAAGATCACCCCTCATCCTTCTGAACTCCAACGAGTAAAGACCCAGTCTACTCAATCTATCATCATAAGGTAACCCCCTCATCTCCGGAATCAGCCTAGTGAATCGTCTCTGTACCCCCTCCAAAGCCAGTATATCCTTCCTTAAGTAAGGTGACCAAAACTGCATGCAGTACTCCAGGTGCGGCCTCACCAATACCCTATACAGTTACAGCAGGACCTCCCTGCTTTTGTACTCCATCCCTCTCGCAATGAAGGCCAACATTCCATTCACCTTCCTGATTACCTGCTGCACCTGCAAACTTAATCAGAATGCTTTTGTGGAACGATTGGAACACTTCTTTATAGCCAACGACCTGGACGGGGACACACCGGCTACACTATCGAACAAACGCAGGGCCATCCTGCTTAGCAGTTGTGGGCCCACCATCTACGGTCTCGTCAGGGACTTACTAGCCCCGGAGAAGACAACCACCAAGAGCTATGAGGAACTTGTAACAATCATACAGGAACAACTAAAACCGAAAGAAAGCATCCTCACAGCCAGGCACCGGTTCTACACTTGCCGGCGACCTGAGGGCCAAGAAATTGCCAAGTATGCTGCACACTTAAGAAGACTAGCTGAACTGTGTGAGTTTGGCGACCACCTTAATGAAGCACTAAGGGACATGTTTGTCATCGGAATCGGCCACGAAGGCCTCCTACACAAATTGCTCTCGGCTCAAATCACGGTCACGCTGCAGAAAGCAATTACCAGGGGTCACAGTCTAAGGATAAGGGGTAAGCCATTTAGGACCGAGATGAGGAGAAACTTCTTCACCCAGAGAGTGGTGAACCTGTGGAATTCTCTATCACAGAAAGTAGTTGAGGCCAATTCACTAAATATATTCAAAAGGGAGTTAGATGAAGTCCTTACTACTCGGGGGATCAAGGGGTATGGCGTGAAAGCAGGAAGGGGGTACTGAAGTTTCATGTTCAGCCATGAACTCATTGAATGGCGGTGCAGGCTCGAAGGGCTGAATGGCCTGCCCCTGCACCTATTTTCTATGTTTCTATGTTTCTAAGTGAGCCAGGCCTACATGGTTTTGACCAGCGACTCCAGTGCACCACATGGACACTTCTAAAGGCAGAAATGCTGCCCCGAGTCCCGCAACCCTGAGTCCGCCACATGGGGCAAACCGATGGCCCCGTGCTGGCGCTGTGGAGGAAACCACAGGGCCCACCAGTGCCGCTACAAAGACTATGCATTCAAAGGCTGCAAAGAAAAAGGGCACCTTCAGAGAATGTGCAGAAAAGGCTGTACTCACTGTGTCTCTGATGAGTTGGCTAATCACCGGGGCTCCGACACAGATGAAGATGTAGCTGCTCTAACCCTGGGAGGAGTATGGAATCTTTACCTGCTCCACCGGAAGTTCTCCGTGGATGATGGAAGTGGACATCGATGGGGTCCCAGTCTCCATGGAGATCGACACAGGCGCGAGCCAGTCTGTGATGAGCCAAAAGACCTTTGAAAGAATTTGGATGAATCCTGCCACTCGACCAAAACTGTCCCCTGTCCAGGCAAAGCTGCTCACCTACACCAAAGGTAAAATCCAAATCGTTGGCAGTGTAGACATCCAGGTCTCCCAGGGCGACGTGTTGCACAAACTCCCCCTGTGGATTGTAGCCGGCGACGGTTCCACGCTGCTGGGCAGGAATTGGATGAACCGGGTCCACATCAGGCGAAGTGGTGCTGTGGAAGAAAAGACCACCACAGCCTGTCTGCAGCAAGACCACAGAATGACTACAGCACCACAAGCATGTGGAAGAAAAGAGCATCACAAAATGGCTGCAGCAGACCTGCATTCAAAATGACCTCCTCCATGCCACGAGTCAACATGAAGGAGCAGCATGTGACATCGAGCAGCCAATCGGATTTGAAAGCTCCCTTAAAGGAGACCGGTAACCCAAAAAATTTAAAGGGGAAGTTCCAACTATTTGAGTACACGAACTTTAAAGCTAAAGATGCAATTAAAGGACGCAAGTATGAAAATGTATGCAATGTAACCATGAATTGTGATGCTGGTTTAACTAATGTGACTAATGAGATGAATGCAGGTGTCAGTAAGGTTAAGAACAAGTTTATTATGCTTAACAATAAGATAGAGATTGTGAAATGCCTAATGTAACTATGTCTGTTGAAACCAGGACACCCAAAAGTGATGCAAGTGCTAGAATGTATAATGCAGGCTCGACTATGTGTGATCAGAGCCAAGGTGTCAAGGTAGGACACTGCCAAAGGACATTGGGTCCTACAGGGACCATGCTAATGCCAATGGAACCCCCCTGTGGAAGACCCCCAGGTCCAGCAGGCTATCTGACCATATAGCCTGGACCTTTGGAACGAATGTGATGTCCCTTGCAGGACACACATACAGGCAGTGGGAGCAGACCCATGACAGGGACAGTGGTCAATGGGCAGCCCAGCCACCACCAATGGCAACCTGCACCAGACCAGCCCTACAGCCCCTGGCCACCAGGGCCAACACCAGAAGCATGAGGCCAATACCCTCCAGCTTCCCTGGCAAACCCTGGGATGACCTGACCCTCTTCCCCATTGGTGGACAAGGAACCCACCCAGTCTTGTGGCCCTGCCCACCACCCCACAACTACCCACATCACAGTGTATACCTCCCCGAGTGATCCCACAACAGTGACACCCACTTGGTTTGTGTGTGAGGGAGGGGAAACGTACGAGGCCAGCCTCAAGCACATGGGTCACACCTGGCAACCACACAACCCTCACCATAACCCCCCATAGCCCACCACTGATCACCTCCCCTGGTCATGACAATAAGGATATGAAAAATGCTCAGGGTGGAGTATTGTTGTGTAAGCATGCCTGTTCACTGTGTGATGTCTGTAACACTGTCATGCAACATTGAATGAACCCTTGTACTGTACACACCTTACCGGTGCACTAGAGGGTGCTGTTGCTGGAGATCCAGGGGTTGCCTGTACATTGCAGGTAACCCAGTATAAAAAGGAACACACAGCTTGTTGTCAGCACTCAGGAGCTGCTAATAAAGGACTGCAAGTCTGCACAGTTTAGGTACCATACCCTGCCTCGTGGAGTCATTACTACAATGTTGCACTGTACATTTCATTTGATCAACGAGCTATAGGTTTATCGACTCAGGGTAGGTTAACTGCACTATCATTAGCAAGGGACACATATGAGAGTAAGTTTTCTCATATGTGTCCTTGCTCATGATAGAGCAGTCTACCCCTGAGTCGATACACATATTGCTCGTTGATCAAAGGTGCTAGCATTGCCACTAGTGGCATAGATACTGTAGATGCCTAGTTCTTCAACATCAGGTGTGCTCACTTCAATATTGTGAACTACTCCCTTTTGTTGTCGTTGATTTGCATTGCCACTAGAATGGTTGTTACTTCCTGCTTTAGATCTAGCTCCGCAAGCTGTTGAAATATGGCCTTGCTTCTGGCAGTGAAACCAATTCGTATTTCTGTATTAGCAGGACTATGGTGAGTGATTTCCATTGTAACGATAACAATTCACTGAACTGCTCTCACCAACATGTTTTTGTCTCGGTCTCAAAGCTTTAGGTTTGGCAGTGGGTTTGTGATTGTAGACCTCAGCTGCACTAGTCACTTGAGTTGGACGGTGCTTCCGAGCATTCTTGGATGTCAGCTCCATCGATAGGGCAATTTTTCATGCTGTGCCAAGCGTTGAGTTCAGAATGATCAGTAACTTAGACTGTGTGCACTCATCCACTAGTTCACACACAAACTTATCTCGCAATGCATGATCCAAAAATGTGCCGAAGTTACAATGCAAAGACAGATTCTTAAGAGCTCCAATGTACTCACTTTGTTTCATATAGCTCTGCTATTTCTCATGGCTTTTGGTCAAAATGGTCCTTGAATTTTTTGACAATGTCTTCAAACGACACATCCTTCACTTTCCCTGGCATGAGTAGGTATGTCAATGGTCAATGATCTGTAGACATCTGGCCCGATCTCCGTTAGAAAAAATTGCTTTCTTCCATTCACAAATGATTGTATTTTGAGCTTGAACATTCTCACCTGCACCTTCAGTCTCAATAACGTTATTGACCCTAAAAAACAACTCCATCAACTCAATGTAAGAACTGAGCGAGTTCGATCATACATGCCGAGGCTTCCGATGAATCCGATAGGTGCGGCCATGATTGTCCCGATCCCATTGAACAGTGACTCAGCACGCTACCTGTGTAACTGTGAGAATCAATGCCGCTGTTGCTGTGTATACATACACGTGAAGGTGAAACATAGACAATTCTGCATGAGTATCAATGGTAAAACATCGCAAAAATTCAGTTTAAGTGTCACAAATTCACCTCAAACTTGTCCACTCGAAGGTTGAATACTGTGTCCTTCCATGCTCCCTAAAAATGGCTTCGGGATCCCATCCTCGTCGCCAAAATATAACATACTCGAGTGGAACAAATGAAGATGAGTTGTTAGTCCATGTGCTTGCTTTATTAGGCTAGAGCGAACTGAGCATGCACATACTAAGCCATTTGATAATACATTATCCCTACCTAACAAAAATCTATTAATCTCAGCCTTGAAAACTTCAACTGACCCACATCCACAGTATTTTGGGGGAGTGAATTCCAGATTTCCACGACCCTTTGTTGGAGGAAGTGCTTCCTGATTTCACCCCAAAATGGCCAAGCTCTCATTTTAAGATTGTTTCCCCTTGTTCTGGATTCCCCACAAAAGGGAGTAGTTTCTCTATTGAATCCCTTAATCATTTTAAATACCTTGATTCGATCACTCCTAAACTCAAGGTATTGCAAGCCAAGGTTATACAACCTGTCTTCATAATTTATCCCTGATACCATTCTGGTGAATTTACACTGTATCCCTTTCAAGGTTCAATGCCAAAACTGAATGCAGTACAGCAGGCGGGTCTGACCAAGGCTCTGTTCAACTGAAGCACCATTTTCCTCACTTTTGTATTCCAGCCCTCTTGAGATGAAGACCAACATTTCATTAGCCTTTTTGATTACTTTTTGGACCTGTGCACAAGCTTTTAGTGATTTGTGTACAGGGACACCTGAATCCTTTTGCACCTCCACAGTGTCTCACCGTTAATAATATAATATTCCGATTTGTTGTTCTCAGTATTAACAGATATGGGGCAAAGATGGGTAAATGGAGTTGAGATACAGATCAGCCATGATCTAATAGAATAGTAAGGGCCTGAATGGCCTACGTCTGTTCTTTTGATACCTAATAACTGACAATAATGATTTTAAATGACATGATGCGATCTTAGTTCTACTCCAAAAACTGTCATGTTTACGTGCTTCATTATTTTGATATAGGTATTACCTGAACTTGAAAAAAAATCAAAAATACAGCAGGTTAATTTGAATTACTAGTTAATTCAATCTTTTTAGTGCAAAAATGACTTTGAATTATTAGGAGCAGACTAAATATTAATCTGGGTTTTGTAACATTTTCATTGCACTGAAGCATTTCAAATGATAGATGGCACTGTCTCTATACTAAGAAGCAGAACATCAGGTTGCAAATGTCCAATAGCTGTGGCACAGTGGGTATCACTCTCATCTCTGAGTCAGAGGTTGCGGGTTCAGCACCCACCTGACACTTCAGTGGCCAATGTTTAATTTGCCGGTTTTAGTGCCCCCCCCTCCCTTTTAGCCAGGGGGCACTTGTATAATTTCTGTTTTTAGTGCCCAACACCCCCTCCCCCCCCCTCCTCCCCAAAAAAAAGGGGCACTGGAAAAAATGTATTTTGGAATGTGACCCCCCTTTGCAGGGGGCATTTGTTTAAAGTGCACAACTAAAATAGTTGATCCCTCAATCAACATCACTAAAACAGATTATCACATTGCTGTTTGTGGGAGCTGTGCCAATTAGCTGCCGCGTTTCCTACATTACAACAGTGACGACACTTCAAAAGGTATTTCATTGGCTATAAAGTGCTTGGACTGAGGTTGTGAAAGGCGATATATAAATGCGACCCTTTCTTATTTATGATGGAAATATTAGATTATGTGAACTAAAAGAAGGAAATAGCTGTTTCATATATTGGCTGCAAAGAAAGAATATCTGTATATACTGACCAGTTAACAACAGTCTCGATCATATGCATCAACAAATCGAATTTGGACTGCCTGACTCGGAAAATGAACTGAAGGTAGCTCCCAAGGTGGTCATTATAGACAGGTTTCACTGCAGCAGCGTGCATCTCCCTGTCATATCCCAAGACCTTGGCTGTCACTTTTGTACTCATTACTTTGTCGAGCTGGAGCCTCGTTCCACACTCGACACTGCAAATGGGAACGTGAGCAGGATTGGCGGACAAAGCTTGTGAATTATTCATAGGTGACGGGGCTTTCTGTTCAGTGGATGCAGGACTGCATCTTGAATGTAGTTTTAAATTTACCATTTTATACTGAATCGCACGTAAAAGACCAGCACGATTATTTGCATTTTTTTTTGGGCGGGAGGTGGTCTCCAAAGCATAGCTACTGCATGGTCAGGACATAGGACTCCAGTGATTACTTCAACCACCCGAGTGTTAAAATGCCCAAGCCTATCTTGAATTTAATAAATGCAACAGAATTTCTTATTGTTTAAAATACATATCCTGGGTCTGAAATGAAAGCCGTAATGCCACTACAGATAAGGATAAACAGACGCTGCAGCAATAGCACTGTTCGTCCCACATTTGCACAAAAAGAGCAAATCTGTAAAGGCAAGCTTCTGGCATAGGCGAGCACAATGCAGCAAGCTTGCACTGCCATGGAAACATATTCAGGCAAAATTCTGTGGCCTCGGTCTGATAGGCCAGGGTTAATTTTAAGATCAGTTGAGATATTTCTGCTCTTAATTATTATTCATTTCCACATAGTGGCTGATGTATTTTATATGCCAGAAATCGTATCTTAACTCTTGAACTGCTGAACTCTTGAATGAACAAGAACGCCAAAAAAAATCCTGTTAGCACGGTGAGCATTGCTGCAATGCTTCAAGGACTCACTTGAAGTTATCCTGTGAGGACACTTCACAAAATGTTAACAAGCTGCTACACTTGAAGAAAATGCAGACATTTCCTGCCCAATCCCCGCCTATCTTTGAAAGAAAGAAAGACTTGGATTTATAAAGCGCCTTTCACGACCACCAGACGTCTCAATGTGCTTTACAGCCACTGAAGTAGTTTTGGAGTGTAGTCACTTGTGGGAAACGCGGCAGCCAATTTGTGCGCAGCAAGCTCCCAAAAACATCAAAGTGATAATGACCAGATAATCTGTTTTTGTTATGTTGATTGAGGGATAAATGTTACACCGTATATTACTCCCATATCTCGGGAGCCTCCTATCAATAAGCGCAAGCATTGACAACGAGATCCAACACCGCCTCCAGTGCGCCAGTGCAGCCTTCGGCTGCCTGAGGAAAAGATTGTTTGAAGACCTGACCCTCAAAACTGCCACCAAGCTCATGGTCTACAGGGCTGTAGTAATACCCGCCCTCCTGTATGGGTCAGAGACGTGGACCATGTACAGTAGATACCTGAAGTCGCTGGAGAAATACCACCAGCGATGTCGCCGCAAGATCCTACAAATCCCTTGGGAGGACAGCCGCACCAACATTAGCGTCCTCGACCAGGCCAACATCCCCGGCATCGAAGCACTGACCACACTTGATCAGTTCCGCTGGGCAGGCCACATAGTTCACATGCCAGACATGTAACTCCCAAAGCAAATGCTCTACTCGGAACTCCTTCACAGCAAACGAGCCAAAGGTGGGCAGCGGAAACGTTACAAGGACACCCTCAAAGCCTCCCTGATAAAGTGCAACATCCCCACTGACTCTTAGGAGTCCCTGGCCAAAGACCGCCCTAAGTGGAAGAAGCGCATCCGGGAGGGCGCTGAGCACTTCGAGTCTCATCGCCGAGAGCATGCAGAAATCAAGCGCAGGCAGTGGAAAGAGCGTGTGGCAAACCTGTCCCACCCAATCCTTCCCTCAACGACTATCTGTCCCACCTGTGACAGAGACTGTGGTTCTCGTATTGGACTGTTCAGCCACCTAAGAACTCACGTTAAGAGTGGAAGCAAGTCTTCCTCGATTCCGAGGGACTGCCTATGATGATGATGAAATATTACACCAGGGATAACTCCCTTATTCTTCTTCGAAAGAGTGCCATGGAATTGTTTACCTCCATGTGAGAGAGCAGACAGGGCCTCGGTTTAACATTTCATCTGAAAGACAGTACGTCCGACAGTGCAGTACTCCCTCAGTGTCAGCCTAGATTTTTTTGTGCTCAAGTCCCTGGAGTGGGAATTGAACCCACAACCTTCTGACTCAGAGGCGAGAGAGAGTGCTATCCGCTGAACCACAGTTGACACTTTGGGACACATTTCAAGAAGACACAAACCAGGGTAAAATTCTCTGGTGTATTTCCTGTGTCGTTGTAACACTGGATGCGAAGGATGCCTATTAGCGCCTGGCATCCAGGGTTGCTATGGCACTGAAAGGCGCACAATAAATTTTAATTGCTGCAATTGCTCACAGATCGATGGATTGCACAGGTTAGTGAGGAAATCAAAAAACATTTTTTTTAAAAACTTTTGGCCCTTTTAAAGCAACCTGCTTTAAGGCTGCCTGCCCCCATCCCGCTTCATCATAAAAGCATTTATACTTATACAAATCGATAGTAATTTTGATTAACAACAACTTCTTGAACAACATCTTTGCATTGTCCTGGATAATAGAGTCGCAGTTTGTTATCGTTCTTCGAAGTTTGAGTTCACTGTCCTTCGCCTACTCTGAGATTGCAGTTAGTGGGGCTGTCCAATTGTTGGAATCCCGCCACTGCTGCAGACTTGGAAAATGATCCCTAATGCATAATATCACGTTTAATAGTAAAATGACTCCAAGTGTGACCGTGGTGCAGAAAAGATTTATAAGGACTATAACAGAACTGAGAGGTAATAACTAGCAAGAAAGACTGAACATGCTGGGGCTCTTGTCTCTAAAGAAAGACTTGCATTTATATAGCGCTTTTCACAACCACCGGACATCCCAAAGTGCTTTACAGCCAATGAAGTACTTTTGGACTGTAGTCACTATTGTAATGTAGGAAGCGCGGCAGCCAATTTGTGCACAGCAAGCTCCCACAAACAGCAACGTGATAATGACCAGATAATCTGCTTTTTGTTATGTTGATTGAGCGATAAATATTGGCCAGGACACTAGGGATAACTCCCCTGTTCTTCTTCGAAATAGTGCCATGGGATCTTTAACAACCACCTGAGAGGGCAGACAGGGCCTCGGTTTGATATCTCTTCTGATAGACGGCACCTCCGACAGCCACTCGGTACTGCACTGGAGTTTCAGCCTAGATTTTTGTGCTCAAGTCTCTGGAGGGATCCTTGAACCCACAACCTTCTGACTCAGAGGCGAGGGTACTACCCACTGAGCCAAGGCTGACACTCTAGAAATGAGAAAGCTGAAGGGTGACTTGATAGAGGTCTTTAAAATTATGAAGGGGTTTAATAGGGTAAACATAGGGAAGATGTTTCCACTTGTCGGGAATTCAAAACTAGCGTTCATAATTATACAATAGTTACTAAGAAATCCAAAAGGGAATTCAGGATAAACCTCTTTACCCAGCGAGTGGTTAGAATGTGGAACTCTCTACCACATGTAGTGGTTGAAGTGAATAGCATAGATATAATAATTTCATGGGCCACCCCGACCTGTGAGAGAACACCACCGCAGGTCGGGGCTATAAATAGAGCTGGAGCAGCAGGCCCTGGAACATCGTGGGCGAAGGTGCGGCGAATGAGGCTACGGGTCCCAGAAGAGCCCAGGGCCCCGTGCAGCAGAGCAGGTCTCCAGTCGTCCTGGTTCAACCCTTGCCACTAGATAAAGGTCTAGCTCGGTCGAGCCCGTGTGGTGGTTGATGTGCAACAGTCACCACACATTAAAAAAATCCACGTACAGGCATCTTCCACCCCCTCAATTGGACCAAGGGTCTAATGAGAAGGAGGAACTGAAGGAAATCCTTATTAGGCGGGAAATTCTGTTAGGGAAATTGATGGGATTGAAGGCTGATAAATACCCGGGCCTGATAGTCTGCATCCCAGAGTACTTAAGGAAGTAGCCCTAGAAATAGTGGATGCATTGGTGATCATTTTCCAACAGTCTATCGACTCTGGATCGGTTCCTATGGACTGGAGGGTAGCTAATGTAACACCACTTTTTAAGAAGGGAGGGCAAGAGAAGGTGGGTAATTATAGACCGGTTAGCCTGACATCAGTAGTGGGGAAAATGTTGGAAGCAATTATTAAAGATGAAATAGCAGCACATTTGAAAAGCAGTGACAGGATCGGTCCAAGTCAGCATGGATTTATGAAAGGGAAATCATGCTTGACAAATCTTCTGCAATTTTTTGAGGATGTAACTGGTAGAGTGGACAAGGGAGAACCGGTGGATGTGGTGTATTTGGACTTTCAAAAGGCCCTTGACAAGGTCCCACACAAGAGATTGGTTTGCAAAATTAAAGCACATGGTATTGGAGGTAATGTACTGACGTGGATAGAGAACTGGTTGGCAGACAGGAAGCAGAGTCAGGATGAACGGGTCCTTTTCAGAATGGCAGGCAGTGACTAGTGGGGTGCCGCAGGGCTCAGTGCTGGGAGCCCAGCTATTTACAATATACATTAATGATTTGGATGAGGGAATTGAGTGTAATATCTCCAAGTTTGCAGATGACACTAAACTGGGTGGCGGTGTGAGCTGTGAGGAGGATGCTAAGAGGCTGCAGGGTGACTTGGACAGGTTAGGTGAGTGAGCAAACAAGTGGCAGATGCAGTATAATGTGGATAAATGTGAGGTTATCCACTTTGATGGCTAAAACACGAAGGCAGAATATTTTCTGAATGACAGCAGATTAGGAAAAGGGGAGGTGCAACAAGACCTGGGTGTCATGGTACATCAGTCATTGAAAGTTGGCATGTAGGTACAGCAGGCGGTGAAGAAGGCAAATGGTATGTTAGCCTTCATAGCTAGTGGATTTGAGTATAGGAGCAGGGAGGTCTTACTGCAGTTGTACAGGGCCTTGGTGAGGCCTCACCTGGAATATTGTGTTCAGTTTTGGTCTCCTAATCTGTGGATGAACATTCTTGCTATTGAGGGAGTGCAGCGAAGGTTCACCAGACTGATTCCAGGGATGGCAGGACTGACATATGAGGAGAGACTGGATCGACTGGGCCTGTATTCACTGGAGTTTAGAAGGATGAGAGGGGATCTCATAGAAACATATAAAATTCTGACTGGACTAGACAGGTTAGATGCAGGAAGAATGTTCCCGATGTTGGGGAAGTCCAGAACCAGGAGACATAGTCTCAGAATAAGGGGTAAGCCATTTACGACTGAGATGAGGAGAAACTTCTTCGCTCAGAGAGTTGTTCACCTGTGGAATTCCCTATCGCAGAGAGTTGTTGATGCCAGTTCATTGGATGTATTCAAGAGGGAGTTAGATGTGGGCCTTACGGCTAAAGGAATCGAGGGGTATGGAGAAAAAGCAGGAAAGGGGTACTGAGGTGAATGATCAGCCATGATCTTATTGAATGGTGGTGCAGGCTCGAAGGGCCGAATGGCCTACTCCTGCACCTATTTTCTATGTTTCAGGACTGGAACATCGGGTCTTTCATTGAAACATCTGTGTTCTCTTGTGGAAGCAAGTCATCCTCGTTCGAGGGACTGCCTATGATGATGATAATGATTTAAGGGGAAGTTAGATAAGTCCGTGGAGGAGAATGGAATAGATCATGCTGACAAGGTTAGATGAAGTCGGGTGGAGGAATCTTGTGTAGAGCATAAACACTGGCATAAGCCAGTTGACCTAAATGGCCTGTTTCTGTGCTATAATTCTGTGTAAAAATCGTGCGTATTCATGCACAGAATTAAAAAAAACGTTTTTTTCCCAAAACATTCATTTTAATCAATCAGATGTTTTTTTTTAAACTGAAGAGGGGAACGCTGTTGTGTAGAGGGTGAAATGGCAGCGAGGGGAAAGGAACGCCCACATGCTTCTCTTTGATGTTTGCTCTTTCGTAAATCTGCTCCAGGGCGCAGCTCTAATTGAGCTACCTTTTAACTATGCAGCATTGTGTACATGACAGCTCAGGAATGTTGCATTTTTGTTGCAAATCTTCAGGCACCTCCAAAAATCGCGATGCTCCTCATAATCTTAGTTGTTTCGAGGACAGACTCTAAAAACAATCCTCTCAATAGGGTCTGAAATTTTTAACTGTAACTGCAGTTATGATCCCTTATTACAAGAAAATTGTTATTGCAGGTCTTGACTCTGCCCACCTATTTCTCCCTCCTCCCAATTGTTTCCCAGCAAGCTCAAAATTCTGATCAGTCTCCCTCACTGCTGCATCTTCACTTTACAGTCTGCTCCCATCTCACCAGTTTCACAAATTATTCTTTCTGGCCCCATGGGATTGCTGCATTAAGTGCCCCTCTCCGGACTTGTTCAGTATCCTTAGTAATAACTAGGCAGGACTGCACACAAGTACAGACACGTGCCTACAGTTTGCAAAATACACATATTTAAAAGAAAGAAGAATGTTGAAAGTGATTCGCTTGTCAATTTTGACCATAAGCAATTTATTTATAATCTGGTGACTATCCTTGAGGTACTGACGTGAAAGGCTACTTCTTCGAGAAGTCAACAGATCCATTTCAGAAAGGAAACCTGATCTGACAAAGGGAGGATGCTAAATCAAAATCTAGTGAAACATTTAGAAGGAATTACAGGAAGATGTCACATTTTATAGCCAAGTGACACATGGATAGCTCTGACCAACCCCATATTTAAAAAAATTCATTTTTCTTATTTCAGATTTCTTTTGCTTGATGCATAGGCTCAGTCTATAGAAAACATTTGTTGTTTTCTGTAACTTTTATGTGTATTACACCTTTTTCCCTCCCTTCTTCCCCCTCTCCTCTCCCCCCACCCACCTTCCCTTCCCCCTCCCCTATTCCCCATCCCACTCTCCCCCTCCTTTCCTTCCCCCTCCCCTCCTCCCTATTCCCCTTCCCACTCTCCCCCTCCCAGTCTTCCCCATCCCACTCTCCCCCTCCTTCCCTTCCTCACTATTCCCCATCCCACTCTCCCCTTCCTACCCCATATGTGTTTCTGGTAGAGAAGTAACAAGCAGAGAAATCCATCGGTTTGTGCAGCGTTCCTCTAACTCTGTTACAAGGTTGGAGCTAAGCTTGCGCTCTCATTGTCGTGGGTCTGCGCTCTCCCTCTCAATGTGCAGCTAGGTTCTGTGGGAACAGTGAAAGGAAAAGTTGGACCAGGGTTTGAAATGACATCAGACAGGTGAATCGGGGAAGAGATTGAGATGAACATTGGGCAGGTTTGTAGCAAACATTGAGGAGGGATGGGGGGCCGGGGGGTGGGGGGGCGGCGGTGGGCTCATTGAGATGTTAAACCGATGTCTGCTCACTCAGGTGGACATAAAAGATCCCATGGCCAATATTTATCCCTCAACAACATAACAAAAAACTCAGATGATCTGGTTATTATCACATTACTGTTTGTGGAGCTTGCTTGTGCACCAATTGGCTGCCACATTTTCTGCATTACAACAGTGACTACACTCCAAAAGTACTTCATTGGCTGTAAAGCGCTTTGGGATGTCCGGTTGTCGTGAAAGGCGCTATATAAATACAAGTCTTTCTTTGTCTTTACTGTTGCACAGATATGTCACGACCTAGGAACTGGAATGAAGGAGAGGGAAAGATTGGTCTCAGCAACACTAAGCTGGGATTCTATTGCCATTCCCACCACTCATTTTTATATTATTTATCTTTCTTTTAAATCCTACATCCCTAAACCATAGTCCTAAAATAAGATACCAACCAGGCAAATTTTCTCAGGGGTCCTGCCACATTTGAGCCGAGCGCTCGGAACGGTTCATGATTGGCCTAGATTGACTCGATCTTCTTTAAGGAAGCATCCAGTCTTCAAATAAGGGGTACAGTAGCATAGTGGTTATGTTACTGGACTAGTAATCCAGAGGCCTGGACTAATGATCCAGATACAAGAGTTCAAAACTGCCCATAGAGACCATGGTCACCATCGCGTTGAATTTTTATGCCACGGGGTCTTTCCAGTCTGCCACTGCAGACATTGGCAACATCTCGCAATTCTCCGCACATCGGTGCATCCGACAGGTCACCGATGCATTCTACAGGAGAAGAGTGCAGTACATCTCCTTCCCCATAATAAGGCACAAACAGGTGGAGCAGCAGGCCGGATTGCCCCAAATTGCAGACTTCCCAAGGGTACAGGATGCGATAGATTGCACACACACATTGGGCTGAGGGCGCCACTACATCACCCCGAGATCTTTGTGAACTGCAAGGGGTTCTATCCGCTGAATGTGCAGCTCGTGTGTGACCACCAGCGTAGGATCATGGCAGTTGATGTGAGGTACCCAGGAAGCAGCCACGATTCCTTCATTCTGCGCCAGACCAGTGTGCCCGCCCTCTTTACAGGCCCAAATCAGAATTGTGGTTGGCTGCTTGGGGACAAGGGATATCCTCTGTCGACTTGGCTACTCACTCCGCTGTGGAACCCCAGGACAGCGACAGAGCATGTCTACAATAACGCTCATTGTGGCATCAAGTGCATCATTGAGCAGTGCATTGGCATCCTTAAGCAGAGGTTCCATTGCCTGGACCGGTCTGGTAGCACCTTGCAATACCCTCCTTAACAGGTCTCCATATTCGTGGTGGTTTGCTGCATGCTGCACAACCTGGCCATCATAAGAGGCCAGCTGCTGGAGGCCGAGCCAGCAGTACCACATGAGGAGGAGGAGGAGGAGGAGGGGCCAGGAGGCATCATCGCCATCGCAACCCTGCAAGGGAGGTGCGTCTCATAGCTGCTCGCTTCAAATAATCCCATCCACACATGACCCTTCAGCTCCTATTTCAATGGCCATCGCAATGAGTGCCTTCACGAACAATTGCCCACTCCCAGATGAAACACCTGGCCAGATATAAGTGCCAAAAATAAAGATTTATCAAAATATTCAATTCAGTACAAAAACACAACATAAACAAAAAGACTACCATCAACTAACACCAATAATCATGTCTTACCCTTGTGCATATCCTTATAACACCTCTTATGTGTGTTTAGCCTAACACTACGCCTCAGTGACGCTGCATCATGGGTCTGGGAAGGCTGCTGTGGTTGTTGTGAGGGAGCCTACAGCTGTTCTTTTAGGATGCCCTCGAACACCTTTGGGCCTGGAAGGTCGGGGTGCAGACTAGCCAGCATCCTCCTGGGAAGGTGCAGTCTGGTTTGGCTCGGGTGGAACCATGCATGGAGGCACTGGCAGAGTGGCAGGTCTGGGGCCAGGAATGTTGTGACCTTGAGGGAGCACATCATCAGGATCCTGGTCCGAGGAGCCTGAGTCACTCACTGGGGCGGCACGTTACCACCACTACCAAGCTGAGGGAGGTCAGTTTCGGTGCGGTGGCGCAAGTCCGGGAGGTCCTCTGTGACTCCTGTTGGACCAAGCCACGAATGCAACACTGAGGTGTCTGGTGGCATCGAGCTGAGACTGTATGAGATCAGCCAGAGTCTCAAATCCACCAGAGATGGAAGCAGGTTGACGCTCCATGGCAGCAGTAAGATGCTCCGTGGCCTGTTACCCAGAGAGCATAAGCACCGATGTGATCGTTCACTCGGCCTGTGCCGAAATGGCAGCTGCCACATCACCTACAGGTTGCAGCATCACAGCTGGATTCGCACAGTCACTCTGGGAGTCCACCATCGCCTGTACACTGGCAATCATGGGCTCCATGGTGTGCGCAGAGCTGTCGACTATGCAGGAGATGGACTCCTCCACACTCCTGACCACTTCTGACAGCCTCTCTCGCACCCTTGTCGGTGCCCCCAACATCTGGGAATGCATGGCCTCCATCCTTCTCTCGTAAGCCACTACGTTGATGGCATCATCTGAGTCTTCGTCGGCAGAACTCCGGTGCAGACTCGTCCCCTGAAGAGGTGGCACCTGAGGTTCCCTAGTCCCGTCACCATGCTGTAGCCCACTAGTCCCCGGTGCAATACCCAGTGCAGCCCCACCCACCATGTCAACTACTTCTGACTGCGCTCTCCCACCAGTATCTGAGCTGGTACGTGTGGGTGGAAGCAGTGACGCGCTTGTGCCATCGGTTCCTCCTCCTCCTCCTCCTCTTCCTCATCAGTTGTCTGAATAAGCCGGGGAGTGCTGACAATGGTCTCTTCATTGCTTGAGGCCTCAATCTCATAATCAGTGCTTGTCAAGATTGGAGGGCCTCTGTCCACAGGCCTGTGCTTCAGGCCTGCAGCTGGTCTCGCAGGTGGTATGTCTATTTATGCTGTGCTGCCACTCCGTCTTTCATCTGCAAGCATAAATGGGAGAAGGGCTGCCATGAGGGGGAGATGGGGGATTGATGCATGGAGGCTACAACTAGCACATCTTTGGACAGAAAAGCACAGTAGGCACTGGCACATTCATCGACGACCTCACTGACCAATGCTGCTCACATCGGCGTCACCAGTTCTGCTGCACACGGAGGGGCATGTCATCTGCAAGCATAAATAGGAGCAGAGCTGACATGAGGGAAAGGTGGGGGATGAAGGCATGGAAGATGCAACCAGCAGATTTCCATGAAGGAAAGGAACAGTAGGCGCTGGTACATTGAAAGAGAGTATGCATTCAAGGAGGCCCTTCACTTACCCACATCGGCGTCAGCACTACCATCGGCCACAGAGAATGCAGCATGGCCGCTGACCAATGCCTGAACCCTCTCCTCCAGCGGGGTGAGCACCAGTGTGTCAGTGTTGCCACCCTGATCATCCTTAGCTCGGCTCTATTGTGTGCCAGTTTAGCCTGCAAAAGAAAGCATGGTTGTTGAGTACGACTATGATGACACATCATAAATGAATGCACAAGTGTTTGTCTGTGACATGTAGCTTTAAGTGTGAGAAGAAAGGGAGCCTCCATTGCGAGAATGCACACATATATGTATAGAGGCGTGAACAATGAAATGCTGTTTGAGTGACTAAACAGTGAGTATGGGAAATAAGAGCATGTTGAAGGAGAGGCTCGCAGATGCAAAGTCAGCAGTTGGTGGAAGAGGTACTCACTTTCATAAGCCAGATGATGTTGTGGAATCTCTTCCTGCATTGTACTGGTGTCCTCTGATATATGGAGGTGCCTGACACCTCCTGTGCTATCTCATTCCACACATTATTTATGACCTGTCTGCTTGGCCTCCCTATGTTTGGAAACATTGTCACTGGTCGACATCTTGCATCAGCGTCTCGAGCTCCACATTCGTAAACCTATTCGCCCTGCTTCTTTGTCTCATGCCAGCCGTCCTTCAATCCAACTCCTTCCCCCCTCAGGGCCAAGCTGCAAATCCTGGCCTTTAAAAAGGCCAGGGAGCAGCTGGCCCATTAGAAACCCTTACCTGCATGCTGAATTTTTCTGTGGGAATTCTGCTCCAATTAAGATAGCCAGACCGCTGAAAAATGCACTTTATAAGGGTTCCTTAGCGCTGGAACCCATTTTGTGACTTTTAGATTTTTTGAATATGGATCGGGCAGGAATGGCTCCAAAAAGTCAGGAAGAGTGCCAGGTTTCCAGTGGTGCTGAATTTTGGCCCCTCTATGTGTGAACTTCCAGTCATAAACCTACATCCTCACCATTAAGTGAGCAGGGCACTGATAGAACAAAGCACTGTGTCACCAGCTGTTAGTCACTAAATTTTTCTTATTTTCTTATCACCTCCAATATACACAGTTCCTGTCTACGCTGCCCCTGTTCTCTTCTGCACTACAATTATTAATGGGCGTTGTAATATAAGAGCTCCACCTAGTGGACTACTGCTCTACCTAGTGGATTACTGTGGTAATGCAACTGCTGCTGTAAATACAATAAAAGTCACATGATGTATTGGAGCCATCTTATAAAGTCCATGTGTTTGTGATGTCGTAGAGATGATATTACATTGATGATATAGGATAGGATAATCGGATTCCCTAGCTGAAATTATTATTGGTGGATGATCCAGCCAACCGACAGAGCGACTTTGAGAGATTCTTTGTTTTGCAGAACAGCTAAAAATCCAAAAATAAGCACATTTGGCTGAACTGAAGAGCCCAGATGGCTGCGCCTATTGGATTAATAGGTGGTTTGGATGAGTTCTATCATGACTGAGAAACTTTCGGAGTGTATGTGGAGTGGCTAGAAATGTTTTTCACCGTGAATAGTATCATCGAGGTCCCTGATGATGAAAACCGTAACCGGGTGCTATTAGAAAGAAAACGGCTATTTTCCTGACTGAAGCAAACCCCGAGGTGTATGAAACCCTGAAAAATGTGTTTGTTTCCATCCAAGTTAGAACAACACTACAGTCCTGAGCCCCTGGAAATTGCTGAAAGTTATCGTTTCGGAATATGAGATCAATTAACTGACGAGAGTATCAGCGAGTACATTGTAGCATTAAAAAATCGATCCATTCATTGTCATTTCAGAAACTTTCAGGACCGAGCATTGTGTGACCGCTTTGATTCTGGGATGAAAAATGAAGCAAGTTGTTGACAACCCCTAATTTGACTTTTGATTTAGCTTGTCAGACTGCTATATTGATGAATATGGCCGATCAATACTCCCAAGAATTTCACGCCATTTCCAGTCATCAGCCAATCGAAGTGAATCGCCTGCAGGTTAAAAATAAAAGGCATTTGGGCCTTAAGGCCTCAGCAACTGGCCAAGATAACAGAGCATTGTAGTCATGCTGTCGGTGCTTGGGACAACACATTGCTCAAAGTTGTCCATATGTGAAGGCAGAGTGTTACTTCTGCAAGAAAACTGGGCATCTTGCAAAGGCATGCTGATTGAAGAGTAAACCAACTTTCAATGCTATAAGTAGAAATCGCCAGAGACTACATATCATTGAAAAGAAGCAACAGCACAAGGCGATTTTGGAGATACACGGGGATACCTAACAACGATTCGCAAAGTATCGTCATTCAAGTAGACATTGCAGGAACCAGGATACCCATGGAAATCGACACTGGTGCATCTGTGAGTGTCTTACCGGAATCGCTCTATCTCAATATGTTGAGTGATTTTCCACTGGAGAAGTCCAAGCTAGAGCTGCGAGGCTACTCAGGAGAGCAAATTCCTGTAGTACGATGTATCACCGCACCAATGACATACAAGGAGTCAAGCCTGCCTTGATAGGTAGAACCTAGTTGGGATCACCGAAGCTGGATTGGAATGAGATTTTTCGTATCGAAACGAAATTTGCATCGAAGGATGATGTCATCAAACAGTATCCAAAGGTGTTCCGCGAAACAGACAGTCTGATCCAAGGCTTCAAAGCGAGTGTCAGAGTACAGAAGGACGCTAGACCAGTTTACTGCAAGACAGGCCCTGTACCATACACACTCGAGGAGAAAGTTGAGCAAGAACTCAAAAGACTAGAAACTGAGAATATTATCTCTAAGGTCAATCTAAGTAATTAGGTTACACCCAATGTTGTACCTATGTCAGATGGTAATGCTGATGCTATGTCCATAGGTTGCCATCCCCATCACAAGTTACACCCAATAAGTGTTCTATGTTTCATACATTGATGAATTGACAGGCACAGTTGAAGAGATTGGTAGAGCAACCAAACGTGACCCAGTTATGTCAAAGGTGTATGATTACATCTCAAATGGCTAGCCAAACCAGGTATCAGAGAAAGATATACATCCATACTTCGTTCGTAGGAATGAATTATCAGTGGATAAAGATTGTATCATTTGGGGTGCAAGATTTGTTAATCCAAATAAGTTCAGGTCCAAATTATTAGATCTTCATGAGCAGCACCTGGAAATGTACTTGACCAAGAGTTTTGCAGCAGTTACTTATAGTGACCAGGTTTAGATAAAGATATAGGGCTAGATTTTCCATTATTTTTGCATGCATACTGCTCACTTAACGTCCATTTTAATGCTGAAATGAGCTGTAACGACCATATATCACCCACTTAGCCACAAAATGGGAAAATAACACCCATTTCTCAGTCACTTATCGCCGAGCGTTATATTAGGCATGTACATAAAGCCAATAAAAAATAATACCGCCCACTCACTTTTTTTGGACGGAAAGATCAGAATGGGTGAAACCAACACCCATAATATCACCCAGCATTACTTTTGGCACGTAATTAACGCCGAGATTTAATAATACCGCCCGGCCACTGTTTTTTGTCGTAAAGATCACATTTGCCGAAACTAATGCCCAGAAAATTGGCCAGTATTACTTTCGGCACCTCGCACACATCTCGCCGACAATATCGCTCACCGAAAAAACTGCTGTAAAAAAGTGGAACTGGCCTGAACTAATCACAGAGGTGTGGACGCCATTTTCTAAATTGCAGGTCGCATCATTTAAAAGGCTGCTTTGTTTCAACTTCGGGGGAGTTTGGATGTACTCTGAAGGTCTTTCAAGGTGATGTGAACATCTGAACAAACATCTTATACTGTGGACGATTGGAATTTACTTTAGGTGTCATAGTGGGGACATGCATTGCTTGTGAACAATCGGTATTATACTGATAGATATTGGAATGGGGCCAGCCATTTCTCAGCCTGTCTTCATGACCACGCAGATGCTGCAGAGTAGAGATGGCAGAAGATATATTTGACAGCATTATGTGCCCAATCTAAGACATGCCAGACTGATGAGGAGGACGAGACCATATACCCACTGCACTTACAGGGAGAAGCAGTCTTACCTCAACTTATTCGAGAACACCTGCCTTCGGAGACTTCGCTTCCACAAAGGGGTTATCCGTGAGATATGCCAGCTCATCAGGGGAGATCTGCAGCCTGCCAGCACCATCAGGACTGCACTGTCCATCGAGGTCAAGGTGACCGCGGCACTTTCGTTCTACATGTCGGGTTCCTTTCAGGCCTCCACTGGTGACATTTGCGGTATGTCTCAGCATGCCACACATTGCTGCATTAGACAGGTCACTGAAACCCTGTATGCACATAGGATGGACTTTATCAGCTTCCCTATGACCATGGAGGCTCAGACTGAGAGGGCTCTAGGATTCTACCGTATTGCTAACTTCCCCAAGGTGCAGGGAGCAATAGACTGTACGCACATCGCCATTCAGGCACCTTTTCAGGATGCAGAGGTTTTTCAGAACCGAAAAGAATTTCACTCCCTGAAGGTGCAACTTGTTGTTGACCACAACCAGTTAATTATGGCAGTGAATGCCAAATTTCCGGGCAGCATCCATGATGCTCACATCCTGCATGAGAGCACTGTATCTGACTTGTTTACCAGTCAACCACAAGGTCAATGCTGGATGATTGGTGACAAAGGATATGGCCTCGCCATCTGGCTGATGACCGTCCACTGCGTGATACACACACTGAAGCCAAGAAGTGATAAAACGAGAGCCACAAAGCCACACGCAATGTGGTCCAGAAAACCATTGGTGTGCTTAAGCAACGCTTTAGATTTTTTTTGGATTTTTTTTATCCAATTTCGTTCCAGATCAACTCTAACGCCAAAGATCACTTTGCGCCAATGTGTTTGATCTTAGGCCAAAAGGCCGAGAGGCGAAGTTGCACCGTTCCTGGAAATATTGCAATACCAGGTCGGTGCATGGAGTGGACGGGGCATGCCCCTGATACAGCTCCCTGTCCAAAAATCAATTCAATATCATGTCCCCATAGGGGATATTAAACTGATAAGAACAGATACTACACTTGATCTTGGACCACTCGGGAGGGGAGCTCCAATACCACCCTGATCAGGTAGCTCAATTCGTGGTGGTGTGCTCCATGCTGCACAACTTGGCTATTAGGAGGGGGCAAGAATTGCCAGAAGGGACTGACTGTCCACCTCAGGAGAGAGTGGAAGAGGAGGACGAGGAGGTGGATGCTGACCTCAGCCCAGGCAATCAGGCTGATTTTTCTTTTTTTCTTTTTCTTACGTTAGTGGGAGTTGTGTACAGACCTCCAACTTGGCAGATGATTGGCGAATGATACTTAAGGGGTTGACTGTGGATGGGCAATGGCAGACATTTAGAGACCGCATGGATGAACTACAACAATTGTACATTCCTGTCTGGCGTAAAAATAAAAAAGGGAAGGTGCCTCAACCTTGGCTATCAAGGAAAATCAGGGATAGTATTAAAGCCAAGGAAGTGGCATACAAATTGGCCAGAAATAGCAGCGAATCCGGGGACTGGGAGAAATTTAGAACTCAGCAGAGGAGGACAAAGGGTTTGATTAGGGCAGGGAAAATGGAGTACGAGAGGAAGCTTGCAGGGAACATTAAGACGGACTGCAAAAGCTTCTATAGATATGTAAAGTGAAAAAGGTTAGTAAAGACAAACGTGGGTCCCCTGCAGTCAGAATCAGGGGAAGTCATAACGGGGAACAAAGAAATAGCAGACCAATTGAACAAGTACTTTGGTTCGGTATTCACTAAGGAGGACACAAACAACCTTCTGGATATAAAAGGGGTCAGAGGGTCTAGTAAGGAGGAGGAACTGAGGGAAATCCTTATTAGTCGGGAAATTGTGTTGGGGAAATAGATGGGATTGAAGGCCAATAAATCCCCAGGGCCTGATGGACTCCATCCCAGAGTACTTAAGGAGGTGGCCTTGGAAATAGTGGATGCATTGACAGTCATTTTCCAACAATCCATCGACTCTGGATCAGTTCCTATGGAGTGGAGGGTAGCCAATGTAACCCCACTTTTTAAAAAAGGAGGGAGAGAGAAAACAGGGAATTATAGACCGATCAGCCTGACATCGGTAATGGGTAAAATGATGGAATCAATTATTAATGTGATAGCAGCGCATTTGGAAAGAGGTGACATGATAGGTCCAAGTCAGCATGGATTTGTGAAAGGGAAATCATGCTTGACAAATCTTCTGGAATTTTTTGAGGATGTTTCCAGTAGAGTGGACAAGGGAGAACCAGTTGATGTGGTGTGTTTGGACTTTCAGAAGGCTTTCGACAAGGTCCCACACAAGAGATTAAAGCACATGGGTTTGGGGGTAGTGTGCTGACGTGGATTGAGAACTGGTTGGCAGACAGGAAACAAAGAATAGGAGTAAATGGGTACTTTTCAGAATGGCAGGCAGTGACTAGTGAGGTACCACAAGTTTCTGTGCTGGGGCCCCAGCTGCTTACATTGTACAATAATGATTTAGACGAGGGGATTAAATGTAGTATCTCCAAATTTGCGGATGACACTATGTTGGGTGGCAGTGTGAGCTGCGAGGAGGACGCTATGAGGCTACAGAGTGACTTGGATAGGTTAGGTGAGTGGGCAAATGCATGGCAGATGAAGTATAATGTGGATAAATGTGAGGTTATCCACTTTGGTGGTAAATACAGAGAGACAGACTATTATCTGAATGGTGACAGATTAGGAAAAGGGGAGGTGCAACGAGACCTGGGTGTCATGGTACATCAGTCATTGAAGGTTGGCATGCAGGTACACCAGGCGGTTAAGAAAGCAAATGGCATGTTGGCCTTCATAGCGAGGAGATTTGAGTACAGGGGCAGGGAGGTGTTGCTACAGTTGTACAGGGCCTTGGTGAGGCCACACCTGGAGTATTGTGTACAGTTTTGGTCTCCTAACTTGAGGAAGGACATTCTTGCTATTGAGGGAGTGCAGCGAAGGTTCACAAGACTGATTCCCGGGATGGCTGGACTGACATATCAAGAAAGATTGGATCAACTGGGCTTGTATTCACTGGAGTTCAGAAGAATGAGAGGGGATCTCATAGAAACATTTAAAATTCTGACGGGTTTAGACAGGTTAGATGCAGGAAGAATGTTCCCAATGTTGGGGAAGTCCAGAACCAGGGGTCACAGTCTAAGGATAAGGGGTAAGCCATTTAGGACCGAGATGAGGAGAAACTTCTTCACCCAGAGAGTGGTGAACCTGTGGAATTCTCTACCACAGAAAGTTGTTGAGGCCAATTCACTAAATATATTCAAAAGGGAGTTAGATGTAGTCCTTACTACTCGGGGGACCAAGGGGTATGGCGAGAAAGCAGGAATGGGGTACTGAAGTTGCATGTTCAGCCATGAACTCATTGAATGGTGGTGCGGGCTCGAAGGGCCGAATGGCCTACTCCTGCACCTATTTTCCATGTTTCTATGTTTCTATGTTTTTCTTTTCCCTATTAGTAGTTAACCTTTAGCATTGTTGTTGCCAAATTAAGTTAATCTAATGGTTAAGTCATGGCAGGGAGCTCAGACACGTGTCATGCTCCTCCTGTGCTATGTGGGAAGTCAGGTCCCTGACGACTACATGTGCGAGAAGTGTATCCGGCTGCAGCACCTGACAGATCGCATTGCGGCACTGGAGCTGCGGGTGAATTTACTCTGGAGCATCCGCGAAGCTTAGGATGTCGTGAATAGCGCATTTACTGAGTTGGCCATACCACAGGTAAAGGGTACACAGCCAGATAGGGGATGGGTGACCAACAGGAAGAGCAGTGAAAGGAAGTTAGTGCAGGGGTCCCCTGCGGTCATCCCCCTGCAAAACAGATACACCGCTTTGGGTACTGTTGAGGGGGGGTGATTCATCAGAGGAGAGCAGCAGCAGCCAAGTTCATGGCACCGTGGGTGGCTCTGCTGCACAGGAGGGCAGGAAAAAGAGTGGGAGAGCAATAGTGATAGGGGATTCTATTGTAAGAGGAATAGATAGGCGTTTCAGCCAAGAACTCATTGAATGGCGGTGCAGGCTCGAAGGGCCAAATGGCCTACTCCTGCACCTATTTTCTATGTTTCTATGTTTCTATGTTTCAGCAGCCGCAATTGAGACTCCAGGATGGTATATTGCCTCCCTGGTGCAAGGGTCAAGGATGTCTCGGAGCAGGTGCAAGACATTTTGAAGGGGGTGGGTGAACAGCCAGTTGTCATGGTGCATATAGGTACCAACGATATCGGCAAAAAATGGGATAAGGTCCTACCAGATGAATTTAAGGAGCTAGGAGCTAAATTAAAAAGTAGGACATCAAAAGTAGTAATCTCAGGATTGCTACCAGTGCCACTGCTCGTCAGAGTAGGAATCGCAGGATAGCTAAGATGAATACGTGGCTTGAGGAATGGTGCAGAAGGGAGGGATTCAAATTCCTGGGGCATTAGAACCGGTTCTGGGGGAGGTGGGACCAGCACAAACTGGACGGTCTGCACCTGGGCAGGACCGGAACATCCTAGGGGGAGTGTTTGCTAGTACTGTTGGGGAGTAGTTAAACTAATATGGCAGGGGGATGGGAACCTATGCAGGGAGACAGAGGAAAGTAGAATGGGGGCAGAAGCAAAAGATAGAAAGAAGAAAAGTAAAATTGGAGGACAGAGAAACCCAGGGCAAAAAGCAAAAAGGGCCACATTAGAGCAAAATTCAAAAGGGGCAAAGTGTGTTAAAAAGACAAGTCTGAAGGTTCTGTGCCTCAATTCGAGGAGTATTCGCAATAAGGTGGACGAATTGACTGCACAGATAGCTGTTAACGGATATGATGCAATTGGCATCACGGAGACATGGCTCCAGGATGACCAAGGCTGGGAACTCAACATCCAGGGGTATTCAACATTCAGGAAGGATAGACAGAAAGGAAAAGGAGGTGGGGTGGCGTTGCTGGTTAAAGAGAAAATTAACGCAATAGTAAGGAAGGACTTTAGCTTGAATGATGTGAAATCATTCCAAAGGGCATACCAAAGGGCAGAAAATGATAGTGAGAATTGTGCACAGACCACCAAACAGTAGTAGTGAGGTTGGGGGCAGCATCAAACAAGAAATTAGGGGTGCGTGCAATAAAGCACTTATCATGGGCGACTTCAATCTACATATTGATTGGGCTAACCAAACTAGTAGCAATCTGGTGGAGGAGGATTTCCTGGGGTTTTCAAAACCAATATGTTGAGGAACCAACTAGAGGGCTGGCCATCCTAGACTGGGTGATGTGTAATGAGAAAGGAGTAATTAACAATCTTGTTGTGCGAGGCCCCTTGGGGAAAAGTGACCATAATATGGTAGAATTCTTTATTAAGATGGAGAGTGACACAGTTAATTCAGAAACTAGGGTCCTGAACTTAAGCAATGGCAAACATTTAAGGATCACATGGATGAACTTCAACAATTGTACATCCTTGTCTGGAGTAAAAATAAAACGGGGAAGGTGGCTCAACCGTGGCTAACAAGGGAAATTAAGGATAATGTTAAATCCAAGGAAGAGGCATATAAATTGGCCAGTAAGATAAGCAAACCTGAGGACTGGGAGAATTTTATAATTCAGCAGAGGAGGACAGAGGGTTTCATTAGGAGGGGGAAAATAGAGTATGAGAGGAAGCTTGCAGGGAACATAATAACTGACTGCAAAATCTTCCATAGATATGCGAAGAGAAAAAGATTAGTGAAGACAAACATAGGTCCCTTGCAGTCAGATTCAGGTGAATTTATAATGGGGAACAAAGAAATGGCGGACCAGTTAAACAAATACTTTGGTTCTGTCGTCACGAAGGAAGACACAAATAATCTTCTGGGGACCGAGGGTCTAGTGAGAAGGAGGAACTGAAGGAAATCCTTATTAGGCGGGAAATTGTGTTAGGGAAATTGATGGGATTGAAAGCCGATAAATCCCCGGGGCCTGATAGTCTGCATCCCAGAGTACTTAAGGAAGTGGCCCTAGATGCATTGGTGATCATTTTCCAACAGTCTATCGAATCTGGATCAGTTCCTATTATCTGGAGGGTAGCTAAAATAACACCACTTTTTAAGAAAGGAGGAAGAGAGAAAACGGGTAATTATAGACCGGTTAGCCTGACGTCAGTAGTAGGAAAAATGTTGGAATCAATTATTAAAGATGTAAAAGCAGCGCATTTGGAGAGCAGTGACAGGATCGGTCCAAGTCAGCATGGATTTATGAAAGGGAAATCATGCTTGACAAATCTTCGAGAATTTTTTGAGGATGTCGAGTGGACAAGGGAGAACCAGTGGATGTGGTGTATTTGGACTTTCAAAAAGCTTTTGACAAGGTCCCAGAAAAGAGATTGGTGTGCAAAATAAAGCACATGGTATTGGGGGTAATGTACTGATGTGGATAGAGAACTGGTTGGCAGACAGGAAGCAGAGAGTCGGGATAAATGGGTCCTTTTGAGAATGGCAGGCAGTGACAAGTGGGGTGCCGCAGGACTCAGTGCTGGGACCCCAGCTATTTACAATATACATCAATGATTTAGATGAAAGAATTGAGTGTAATATCTCCAAGTTTGCAGATGACACTAAGCTGGGTGGTGGTGTGAGCTTTGAAGAGGACGCTAAGAGGCTACAGGGTGACTTGGACAGGTTAAGTGAGTGGGCAAATGCATGGCAGATGCAGTATAATGTGGATAAATGTGGTGGTAAAAATGTGAAGGCAGAATATTATCTGAATAGCAGCAGATTAGGAAAAGGGGAGGTGCAATGAGACCTGGGTGTCATGGTACATCAGTCACTGAAAGTTGGCATGCAGGTACAGCAGGTGGTGAAGAAGGCAAATGGTATGTTGGCCTTCATAGCTAGGGGATTTGAGTATTGGAGCAGCGAGGTCTTACTGCAGTTGTACAGGGCCTTGGTGAGACCTCACCTGGAATATTGTGTTCAGTTTTGGTCTCCTAATCTGAGGAAGGACATTCTTTCTATTGAGGGAGTGCAGCGAAGGTTCACCAGACTGATTCCAGGGATGGCAGGACTGACATATGAGCAGAGACTGGATCGACTGTGCCTATGTTCACTGGAGTTTAGAAGGATGAGAGGGGATCTCATAGAAACATATAAAATTCTGATGGGAATGGACAGGTTACATGCGGGAAGAATGTTCCCGATGTTGGGGAAGTCCAGAACCAGGGGACACAGTCTAAGCATAAAGAGTAAGCCATTTAGGACTGAGATGAGGAGAAACTTTTTCACTCAGAGAGTTGTTCACCTCTGGAATTCCATACCGCAGAGAGTTGTTGATGCCAGTTCATTGGATGTATTCAAGAGGGAGTTGGATGTGGCCCTTATGCTAAAAGGATCAAGGGGTATGGAGAGAAAGCAGGAAAGAGGTACTGAGGTGAATGATCAGCCATGATCTTATTGAATGGTGGTGAGGACTCGAAGGGCCGAATGGCCTACTCCTGCAACTATTTTCTATATTCCTATGTTTCTATGTTTCTATGCAACCATGCCCATGCCCCACAGGAAAAGGCCCGTGGTGGCTACATAGCTGCAAGACTCTTACGTCAGCAGCTCATAAATGAGCGCTTTGCCTGAATTGTTATTTACAAAGCTGACACACTGCTGTGTGTGCAGCTCAGACATCAATGATGGGCATCACCTTGGTGCCAGGTTAAGTTTAAGTTGATTCAAGTTAAGTTTAATTATATCCTTTCATGTTAAGGAATCACCAACGTGTAACGGTGCAGCTATCTGAGACAATGCACAACAAGGTTATGTTAAATAAAAATAATTTAATCCGACTATTTGTGTGAAATCATAAGTATAACTGTTAAAAACACCCTACTCCCAACCCACCCCACCCCACATCACATTTATAACATTTAGATCAATTTAATGGTCAACATTTCCAGCAACACAGAACACAAATGCAAACCAACAAGGTGGCCCTCTCCCCCAGTACCCCAGACCTTACAACAAATTTGATACACCAAGAAGGAAATATTACAAAGCCATCACCTGCAGACATGCACCTCACTTTCCTTCCCCCTCCCCGTCCCCACCGTCGCCTTCTCCCTACCTCTACCCTTTCCCCTCCTGACTCCATGCCGCCTGGCCGAGGAGGTCCTCAGGTGCTGCTTCATTGGGGAGGATAAAGGCAGACCTGGTGGTTGCATGGATACATAAAAGGAGGGTCCCGGGTTGGGAACCTTCTCCAAGCCAGAAGCAAGATGTTCGTCTTGGCTCGCATGTGTCATTGGTAATGGAGGTGCGGCACCTATGGGTGCAGTGCCGTGCTCCACGGTCACTGGGAGGCCTCTGCCACCAGTGTTCCTGGCTATCACCTCCAGGACCTCCGCCATCCGCGAAACGTACTCCGTTATGGTGCCGGACATGCTGGCCAGCTGTTGGGATATGCCTCCCATTGTCTGGAAGATCTGCTGACCTATGTCAACAGTCCTCCTGGACAAGTGTACCATGTCGCTGCTGATCTGCCGCTCGTGGAGCAGACCTGCCGCAGCTAAAAAACCTCCACGGGGTCGGCGCCGTCCTGGAGATACCTGGGGTGCTCTGTGGCGAGGTGCTTGGGCCCGGTACCTCCACAGTGGAGTGTGAACGGCCACAGGAGCACTAGATGGCCTTGGGGTCGAATGCCTTCTGGAGATGCAGGCTCCTCAAAGTCCGCACTGACATCTGTAGAGAATGGACCTAGCAGATCCAAGGGCGAGAATCGGTGCTCCTCAGCACCAGTTGGAGGATCGTCCAGCGAGTCCGGCCCCATGCCCTCAGCTTCTGGGCTCAGTGGTCTTGCTTGGGGACCGCTGCTGGCTGAGCTGCAAAACACCAATGAGATTATTAGAGGAGAAGGGGGTGCTAGGGTAACAAGATAATTCCAGCGCTATCACAGCATATGCACGACAAAAGCACCACCGCTATCAAAATCATCATAGACATCACATTTCATGACCATCAACATATTCTGCATTGCAATGATTCTCATGAGGCCAGCATTATTTAGAGAACACTTGTAGCAATCATCTTTCATATATTATTGTTCAGATATGAGTGGGTGTGGCATCTATTCACTTTACATCATGCAATGGTGTATACTTTACTCACGTGGCATCACTTCAGGTTCTGCAGCTGCCTGCGTGGCCAACCGGGGGTGGGTCCCCACTAGTGCCAGCACCTGCTCCTCGATATCGGTGAGGTTGCTGATGACTGGTAGCCCCCACCCGTTCGCTTCTCTCGGCCCTATTCTTTGAAACCTTCTTCTATAAAAGGTAACAACAGGACGACATGGCATGAGATCATTGCGTGATATCATTGCTAGGTACTGTCACAGAGACTGATACAACATGTAACTGACAGATGTAATCATGATTATTATGATAATTATCATTCTTTACCTAAAGACATACACCGTGAACGCAGGTTTGGTGTACAACATTCCCAGTAAGAGTGAAAGACCTCACATTTGATTTTAATCACTCATTTCACTTACAAATCAAATTATATAAATATATAATTACATGTAAATAAATGTAATACTTACTCTTGCGGATACGACAAAGTCCTTCCATCACTTTCGGCATTGGGTGGCCTTACGCACCTCTCTGTTATCTCGGTCCATATTTTCTGGTAGGCCTTTGGGGTGGGCTTCCCACGGCCACCTGGGTCAATTGACCCTGTTACATTCATAATAAGTGGTTCGACAGAGTAATGAGCAACTGTGACCTGAGCTCCTTTATTGCAATTCCGGAGTGCAGGTACCTTGTGGGTGGCCTGCTTATATACTGTGCTCCAAAGGAATGCTGGGATCCCTTGGCACTCCAACAGCTGGGCCCTCTGGTGGTCAGGTGTGATGCAGGTTACAAAGGGTTAAATACATAACATCACCCCCCCCCGTGAAGTCAACAGTACACTTATTTACAAGATGAGACGATCTGGGGCTTTGCGCTCCCTTGTCGATCATCTCGGTACAAATGGTGCGAGTGGGTTGGTCAATTCTTCACTGGGCAGTTGGGCAGCCGGCCTTGCTGGGCTGCTGGTGATGGTGAGTTCGATTTCGTGGTCAACTATGATGCCAGTTGCCACTTGTGTGTGTGTTGGAAGGTCAAAGTTGGTGGTGTTCTCTTCGGGTTGTTCATAACTGTTGATGAACCGCAATTTGATTTGGTCCAAATGTTTTCTATGCGTTTGTCCATTGGTCAGTTTGACCTGAAACACCCTACTCCCCTTTTTAGCTGTGACTGTGCCGGCGAGCCATTTGGGACCATGTCCATAATTGAGCACAAACACAAGACCATTGATCTCAATATCGCGTAACAAATTTGCGCGGTCATGGTACACACTTTGTTGATGCTGCTTGCCCTCCATGTGATCGTGGAGATCAGGGTGGACAAGAGAGAGCCTTGTTTTGAGCGTCCTTTTCATGAGTAGCTCGGCTGGGGGAATCCCGGTGAGTGAGTGGGGTCTGGTGCGGTAGCTGAGCCGCACTCGGGACAGCCGGGTCTGCAGGGAGCCTTCTGACACACATTTCAAGCTTTGCTTGATGGTCTGAACTGCCCGTTCTGCCTGGCCGTTGGATGCGGGCTTGAACAGAGCAAATGTGACATTTTTGATCCCGTTGTGGGTCATGAATTCCTTGAATTCAGCACTGGTGAAGCACGGCCCATTGTCACTGACGATGACATCAGGCAAGCCATGCTTGGCAAACATGGCTCGTAGGCTTTCAATGGTGGCCGTGGATGTGCTTACAGACATTATTGCACATTCAATCCATTTTGAGTCCACGACAACCAAAACATTTTTCCTAGGAATGGGCCCGCATAGTCTACATGGATCCTCGACCTCAGTTTGGATGGCCATGACCACAAATTTAGCGATGCCTCTCTGGGTGCATTGCTCAGCTAAGAGCAAGTGTTGCACTGGCGCAAGCATGACTCTAAATCTGAATCGATGCCAGGCCACCACACATGGGATCTGGCTATGGCTTTCATCATTATGATGCCTGGATGGATGTTGTGCAGTTCGCAAGTAAATGTGTCTCTGACTTTCTTGGGCAAGACCATGTGATTGCCTCACAAAAGACAGTCCGCCTGCAGGGACAACTCGTCTTTGCGCCTGTGGAATGGCTTAATCGCTTCCTGCATCTCCACTGGGACACTGGACCTGCTCCCATGGAGGACACAGTTTTTTTTACCAAGGACAGTAAAGGATCCTGGCTGGTCCAGGTCCTGATCTGGCAGGCCATAATGGGGGACTTCTCGTTCTCAAATGCCTCCATGACCATGAGCAAGTCCGCTGGCTGTGCCATTTCCACCTCGACTGAGAGCATCTGCACAGTTCTCTGTGCCTGGTCTGCGGCAGATTACATAGTTGTATGCCGACAGCATGAGCGCCCATCTTTGGATGCAGGCAGAGGCATTGGTATTAAACCCTTTGCTCTCCGAGAATAGCGATATGAGCGGCTTGTGGTCAGTTTCAAGCTCGAACTTGAGGCCAAATAATTACTGGTGTATTTTTTTTACCCCGTAAATGCACGCCAGAGCCTCTTTTTCAACCATGTTGTCGGCCCTTTCAGCCTTGGACAAACTCCTGAATGCATACGCAACCGGTTGCAAAATCTCCGATTCATTAGCCTGTTGTAACACACACCCGACCCCGCATGACGACGCATTGCAAGCTAACACTAATCGTTTACATGGGTTATGCAGGAGAAGCAGTTTGTTGGAACACAATAAGTTTCTGGCTTTCTTAAAGGCAGCCTCTTGTGAATTCCCCCATACCCAGTCGTCTCCCTTGTGCAGTAGCGCATGTAGGGGTTCTAGCAGGGTGCTTAACCCAGGTAGGAAATTACCGAAGTAGTTAAGGAGCCCCAGGAACGATCACAGCCCCGTCACATTCTGTGTTCGCGGCATGTTCTTGATGGCCTCCGTCTTGGCGTTGGTGGCTCTGATGCCGTCTGCAGCGATTCTTCTTTCTAAGAATTCAACGACCAGTGCCAGGAAATCACACTTCAATCTTAGCCCACGCGATCCAACCGACTAAGAACCTCCTCCAGATTCT
The DNA here is from genome assembly GCF_044704955.1 of Pristiophorus japonicus. Classification (NCBI taxonomy): domain Eukaryota; kingdom Metazoa; phylum Chordata; class Chondrichthyes; family Pristiophoridae; genus Pristiophorus; species Pristiophorus japonicus. The sequence continues at coordinate 268,594,244 of NC_091977.1, read as the reverse complement.
TCAAGTGCTCCATGGTGTCCCGACCTGTAACCAATATGTCGTCCTGGAAGACCACTGTGCAAGGAACCAACTTTAGCAGGCTCCCCATGTTCCGCTGGAAGATCGCTGCGGCCGACTGAATCCCGAACGGGCACCGGTTGTAGATAAACAGACCTTTGTGCGTGTTGATGCAGATGAGGCCTTTCGAAGACTCCTCCGGCTCCTGCATCGTGTAGGCCGAGGTCAGGTCCAGCTTAGTGAACGTCTTCCCTCCAGCCAGGGTCGCAAATAGGTCGTCTGCCTTGGGCAGTGGGTACTGGTCCTGCAGCAAAAAACGATAAATAATTACTTTATAGTCTCCGCAAATTCTAACCGTACCGTCCTCCTTAAGTACCGGGACAATCGGACTCGCCCAGTCGTTGAATTCCACCGGTGCAACGATGCCTTCGCATTGCAGCCTGTCCAGTTCGATTTCCACTTTTTCACGCATCATGTACGGTACCGCCCGTGCCTTGTGGTGGATGGGTCGTGTACCGGGAACCAAATGGATCTGCACTTTCGCCCCCGAGAAGCTTCCAATGAAGGGAACTTGCTTAGAACCTGGGTACATGAGGTGTCATCGACGGACGAAAGCGCTCGGATGTCGTCCCAGTTCCAGCGGATTTTCCCCAGCCAGCTTCTGCCAAACAACGTGGGGCCATCCCCTGGCACAATCCACAGTGGGAGTTCATGTACTGCTCTGTCATAGGGGACTTTGACTTCAGCACTGCCAATTACAAGGATTAGTTCCTTGGTGTAAGTCCATAGTTTGGTGTGAATGGGGCTGAGCTTGGGCCTGTGTGCCTTCTTTCCCCACAGCCTGTCGAAGGCCTTTTTACTCATTATGGACTGACTTGCCCCCGTGTCCAGCTCCATAGATACTGGAATGCCATTCAGTTCAACTTTCAACATAATAGGTCGTCATTTCGTCGTGAACGTGTGTATCCCGTACACTTCTGCCTCCTCAGTACAAGTTTCCAATTCAGTCTGATCCACTGTGGATCGATCTTCCTCTGCAACGTGGTGCTTTGCAGGGTTTGCAGCTCACCTGCACAATCGTTGGAGGTGTCCCATTGTTCTGCAACCATTGCACGAATAGTGCTTAAAGCGGCATTGATGGGGCCGATGATCACCCCCGCAGTGCCAACAAGGTGTTAACTGCCTCGCATTAACAATGATGGCAGACTCTGGGTCAATTGAGGTCGGGCCACAGCGTTCTGCCATATACATTTCTGCTCAAAACCGACGTTACTTTATGCACAGTACTGGCCGAAACTTCTTTGTTCTGTGAAATCTGCTTCGTATTGTCGCTGGTGGACATAAATGCCTGGGCTATCGTAACTCAGATTCAGCGTTTCTACAGTCAACAGTTTGAAAATGATCGTCTTACGTCCAATGCCCAGTATAAAAAAGTCTCTGAGCATTTGTTCTTGGAATTCCTCAAACTCACAATGTCCTGCAAGGTGCCTTAGTTCGGCGACGTAGCTCGCCACTTCCTGGCCCTCCGACCGTTGACACGTGTAGAACAGATATCTCGCCATCAAAATGCTTTCCTTAGGATTTAGGTGCTCCCGGACCAGCGTACACAGTTCTTCGTAGGATTTCTCTGTTGGTTTTGCTGGGGCCAGGAGATTCTTCATGAGGCCATAGGTTGTTGCCCCACAGACAGTTAGGAGGATCGCCCTTTGTTTGATGGCGTTCTCGGCCCCTTCTAGCTTGTTGGCCACAAAGTATTGGTCGAGTCTCTCCACGAAGGCCTCCCAGATCGTCCCCTTCTGAGAACTTCTCCAGGATCCCGACTGTTCTTTGCATTTTTGCGCAGTTGTTCATTACCTCGTCGCCAATTGTTACACTCATAATGAATCGTTAGGCTGAGTACTCTGTGTAACGAGCAAGTGTGACCTTAGCTCCTTTATTACAATTCCAGAGTGCAGGTACCTCGTGGGTGGCTGCTTATATACTGTGTTCCCAAGGGATGCTGGGATCGTCTCACGTCCAATGCCCAGTCAGGTGTGATGCAGGTTACAAAGGGTTAAATACGTAACAGACCCCAGCGTGACTCGGCCTCCTGCATGAGGGAGGCATTTGCCTTGTCCGAGAATCTCCTCGCCTCCATCTTGTTCCTCCAAATTGTTCCTCTCCCAGCTCACTGCTCTCGCCAGCATCAGTCTCCACAACGTGCTGTGTCGCCTCCTCCATTCCCTCCATTGTACGCACAAAATTAGCGGAAATATCTTGCTGGTAACAGCTAAATTTTTGCTCACAATTCTGCATTAAGGTCAAAATTCTCCCTCCTACCTCCCGAAACAGCGGCAGTCAGAGGCGGGAGTTTGTGGCATTGGAGAGGCCTATAAAAGGCCCAGTGGCAGTCAGAGGCAGCAGCAGTCAGAGGCGGGAGTTCGTGGCGTTGGAGAGGCCTATAAAAGGCCCAGTGGCAGTCAGAGGCAGCAGCAGTCAGAGGCGGGAGTTCGTGGCGTTGGAGAGGCCTATAAAAGGTGAGCTTGTGCAGCTACAGGGAGAAGGCAAAAAAGAAGTAGAAAGAAACAGAAAGGTGACGTCACAGCCAAGGGGGTAAGTGATTGGTTGGATTGGTGAGTAGCTTTTCTTTTTTCTCTTCTATAACAGTCAGTAACTTTCAACATTATTGTTGCCAATTTAAGGGTATCTAAGGGTTAAGTCATGGCAAGGGAGCTCGGTCACGTGATATGCTCCTCCTGCACCATGTGGGAACTCAGGGACACTTCCGATGTTCCTGATGACTACATCCGCCTCCAGCTCCTGACGGACCGCGTTGCGGAATTGGAGCTGAGGGTGGATTCACTCTGGAGCATCCATGATGCTGAGAATGACGTGAGTAGCATGTGTAGCGAGTTGGTCTTACCGCAGGAGAAGGGTCCACAGCCAGCTAGGGAATGGAAGACCAGCAGGAAGAGTAGTGCACGGAAGGAAGTGCAGGGGTCCCCTGTGGTCATCCCCCTGCAAAACGGATACACCGCTTTGAGTACTGTTGAGGGGGATGACTCATTAGGGGAGGGCAGCAGCAGCCAAGTTCATGGCACCATGACTGGTTCTGTTGCACAGGAGGGCAGGAAAAAGAGTGGGAGAGCGATAGTGATAGGGGATTCAATTGTGAGGGGAATAGATAGGCGTTTCTGCGGCCGCAACCGAGACTCTAGGATGGTATGTTGCCTCCCTGGTGCAAGGGTCAAGGATGTCTCTGGATCAGTTCCTATGGAGTGGAGGGTAGCCAATGTAACCCCACTTTTTAAAAAAGGAGGGAGAGAGATAACAGGGAATTATAGACCGGTCAGCCTGACATCGGTAGTGGGTAAAATGATGGAATCAATTATTAAAGATGTCATAGCAGTGCATTTGGAAAGAGGTGATATGATAGGTCCAAGTCAGCATGGATTTGTGAAAGGGAAATCATGCTTGACAAATCTTCTGGAATTTTTTGAGGATGTTTCCAGTAGAGTGGACAAGGGAGAAGCAGTTGACGTGGTATATTTGGACTTTCAGAAGGCTTTCGACAAGGTCCCACACAAGAGATTATCTGAATGGTGACAGATTAGGAAAAGGGGAGGTGCAAAGAGACCTGGGTGTCATGGTACATCAGTCATTGAAGGTTGGCATGCAGGTACAGCAGGCGGTTAAGAAAGCAAATGGCATGTTGGCCTTCATAGCGAGGGGATTTGAGTACAGGGGCAGGGAGGTGTTGCTACAGTTGTACAGGGCCTTGGTGAGGCCACACCTGGAGTATTGTGTACAGTTTTGGTCTCCTAACCTGAGGAAGGACATTCTTGCTATTGAGGGAGTGCAGCGAAGGTTCACCAGACTGATTCCCGGGATGGCGGGACTGACCTATCAAGAAAGACTGGATCAACTGGGCTTGTATTCACTGGAGTTCAGAAGAATGAGAGGGGACCTCATAGAAACGTTTCAAATTCTGACGGGTTTAGACAGGTTAGATGCAGGAAGAATGTTCCCAATGTTGGGGAAGTCCAGAACCAGGGGACACAGTCTAAGGATAAGGGGTAAGCCATTTAGGACCGAGATGAGGAGGAATTTCTTCACCCAGAGAGTGGTGAACCTGTGGAATTCTCTACCACAGAAAGTTGTTGAGGCCAATTCACTAAATATATTCAAAAAGGAGTTAGATTAAGTCCTTGCTACTAGGGGGATCAAGGGGTATGGTGAGAAAGCAGGAATGGGGTACTGAAGTTGCATGTTCAGCCATGAACTCATTGAATGGCGGTGCAGGCTAGAAGGGCCGAATGGCCTACTCTTGCACCTATTTTCTATGTTTCTATGTTTCTGTGTCTCGGAGCGGGCGCAGGACATTCTAAAAAGGGAGGGTGAACAGCCAGTTGTCGTGGTGCACATTGGTACCAACGACATAGGTAAAAAAAGGGATGAGGTCCTACGAAACGAATTAAAGGAGCTAGGAGCTAAATTAAAAAGTAGGACCTCAAAAGTAGTCATCTCGGGATTGCTACCAGTGCCACGTGCTAGTCAGAGTAGGAATCGCAGGATAACGCAGATGAATACGTGGCTTGAGCAGTGGTGCAGCAGGGAGGGATTCAAATTCCTGGGGCATTGGAACCGGTTCTGGGTGAGGTGGGACCAGTACAAACCAGACGGTCTGCACCTGGGCAGGACCAGAACCAATGTCTTAGGGGGAGTGTTTGCTAGTGCTGTTGGGGAGGAGTTAAACTAACATGGCAGGGGAATGGGAACCAATGCAGGGAGACAGAGGGGAAAAAAAGAGACAAAAGCAAAAGGCAGAAAGGAGATGAGGAAAAGTGGAGGGCAGAGAAACCCAAGGCAAAGAACAAAAAGGGCCACTGTACAGCAAAATTCTAAAAGGACAAATGGTGTTAAAAAAACAAGCCTGAAGGCTTTGTGTCTTAATGCAAGGAGTATCCGTAATAAAGTGGATGAATTAACTGTGCAAATAGATGTTAACAAATATGATGTGATTAGGATTACAGAGACGTGGCTCCAGGATGATCAGGGCTGGGAACTCAACATCCATGGATATTCAAACATTCAGGAAGGATAGAATAAAAGGAAAAGAAGGTGGGGTAGCATTGCTGGTTAAGGAGGAGATTAATGCAATTTTTAAGAAGGACATTAGCTTGGATGATGTGGAATCTATATGGGTAGAGCTGCAGAACACCAAAGGGCAAAAAACGTTAGTGGGAGTTGTGTACAGACCTCCAAACAGTAGTAGCGATGTTGGGGAGGGCATCAAACAGGAAATTAGGGATGCATGCAATAAAGGTGCAGCAGTTATCATGGGTGACTTTAATATGCACATAGATTGGGCTAACCAAACAGGAAGCAATACGGTGGAGGAGTATTTGCTGGAGTGCATAATGGATGGTTTTCTAGACCAATATGTCAAGGAACCAACTAGGGGGGAGGCCATCTTAGACTGGGTGTTGTGTAATGAGAGAGGATTAATTAGCAATCTCGTTGTGCGAGGCCCCTTGGGGAAGAGTGAGCATAATATGGTGGAATTCTGCATTAGGATGGAGAACGAAACAGTTTATTCAGAGACCATGGTCCAGAACTTAAAGAAGGGTAACTTTGAAGGTATGAGGCGTGAATTGGCTAGGACAGATTGGCGAATGATACTTAAGGGGTTGACTGTGGATGGGCAATGGCAGACATTTAGAGACCGTATGGATGAACTACAACAATTGTACATTCCTGTCTGGCGTAAAAATAAAAAAGGGAAGGTGGTTCAACCGTGGCTATCAAGGGAAATCAGGGATAGTATTAAAGCCAAGGAAGTGGCATACAAATTGGCCAGAAACAGCAGCGAACCCGGGGACTGGGAGAAATTTAGAACTCAGCAGAGGAGGACAAAGGGTTTGATTAGGGCAGGGAAAATGGAGTACGAGAAGAATATTGCAAAAGTTTCTATCGATATGTAAAGAGAAAAAGGTTAGTAAAGACAAACGTAGGTCCCCTGCAGTCAGAATCAGGGGAAGTCACAACGGGGAACAAAGAAATGGCAGATCAATTGAGCTGTCGTTTAAAATTTTCCCAATCTTCTAGTTTCCTACTAACCTTGGCCACCTTATACGCATTAGTTTTTAATTTGATACTCTCCTTTATTTCCTTGGTTATCCACGGCTGGTTATCCCTTCTCTTACCGCCCTTCTTTTTCACTGGAATATATTTTTGTTGAGCACTATGAAAGAGCTCCTTAAAAGTCCTCCACTATTCCTCAATCGTGTCACCGTTTAGTCTGTGTTCCCAGTCTACTTTAGCCAACTCTGCCCTCATCCCACTGTAGTCCCCCTTGTAGGTTCTGTAACATACTGTTCTAAGAAACAATCCCGTATGCATTCTATGAATTCCTCCTCCAGGCTACCCCGTGCGATTTGATTTGACCAATCAATATGTCGGTTAAAATCCCCCATGATTACTGCCATTCCTTTTTCACATGCCTCCATTAATCCGTTGATTATTGTCCGCCCCACCGTGAAGTTATTATTTGGGGGCCTATAAACTACGCCCACCAGTGACGTTTTCCCCTTACCATCTCTAATCTCCATCCACAATGATTCAACATTTTGTTCATTAGGGCCAATATCATCTCTCACAACTGCCCTGATATCATCCTTTATTAACAGAGCTACCCCACCTCCTTTCCCTTCTTGTCTATCTTTCCGAATCGTCAGATACCCCTGTGTGTTTAATTCCCAGTCTTGGCCACCCTGCAACCACGTTTCTGTAATGGCCACCAAATCATACCAATTTGTAATGATTTGTGCCGTCAACTCATTTACTTTATTTCGAATGCTGCGTGCGTTTAGGTAGAGTGTTTTAATACTAGTTTTTAAACCATGACTTTTAGTTTTGACCCCTCCTGCAGCCCCTTCATATTCATACATATTATCCCTTCCTATCACCTTGTGGTTTACATTTACCCCAGTGCTACTCTGCTCTGTTGCCTCCTGTCTTTTGCATTCTTTCTTGGGGTCTGATAAGTCCTTACTATACAGTATAAATGCATACGAGGCCCATGCTTGAGAGAAGGTCAGTCTGTGACCTGTCCTTTATTCCTTAGCACTCAAGTGATGAAGGTGGGCGGAGCTTCCCCTTTTGTACCTGAAGGTCCAGGTTAGGAGTGTCTCCCACCTAGTGGTCATTGTTCTCACAGTGTACAACTTAGGTCAGATTATACATGGGTTACAATGCTGGTTGAATACATGACATCACCTCCCCCCCCAAAGTCTTATTGGGATCACAGGTTAAGTCTCTCTGGTGGTTTACGCTCCCTTGTAGAGCGCCTGAGTTGGTGCTCCGGTTGTTGGGCGCTGGCCTGAGTGTCTGCTGTTTGCGGTGCCTCAGGCCTGTCCAGACTGCCCACAGTGACTGGTCTCTCCTCCACTTGGTTCCAGTGTTCGGTCACCTGTTGTGGAGTGAACTCTACATCGTGTTCTTCCTCTGCTTCTTCTGTGGGGTTGCTGAACCTCCTTTTTGTTTGATCCACGTGTTTGCGGCAGATTTGTCCATTGGTAAGTTTAACTACCAGAATCCTATTTCCCTCTTTGGTAATCACAGTGCCTGCGAGCCATTTGGGCCCTGCAGCGTAGTTGAGGACAAAAACAGGATAATTTACATCGATAGATCGCGCCCTCGCATTCCTGTCATGGTAGTCATATTGTGGCTGTCGCCTGCTCTCGAAATTTCTTTCATGGTGGGGTGTATAAGGGATAGCCGGGTTTTGAGCGTCCTTTTCATTAGCAGCTCTGCGGGTGGAACCCCTGTGAGCGAGTGTGGTCGGGATCTATTGGCCAACAGGAGGAGTGATAAGCGGCTTTGTAGGGAACCCCCTTGGATTCTGAGCATCCCCTGTTTAATTATCTGCAGTGCTCGTTCTGCCTGGCCGTTTGAGGCCGGCTTGAATGGTGCTGTTCAGACATGGTTAATTCCATTGCCTGCCATGAAGTCCTGGAATTCAGTGCTTGTGAAGCACGGGCCATTGTCGCTGACCAAGACGTCCGGTAGACCGTGGGCGGCAAACATTGCCCGTAGACTTTCTACCGTGGCAGAGGATGTGCTTGAATTTAAAATGTCACACTCGATCCATTTGGAGTAGGCGTCTACTGCAACCAAAAACATTTTTCCCATGAAAGGACCCGCGTAGTCTACATGGATGCATGACCAAGGCTTGGCGGGCCATGGCCAGGGGCTAAGGGGGCCTTCCCTGGGCGCATTGCCCAGCTGGGCACATGTGTCGCACCTGCGAACACAAAGTTCCAGATCCCTGGCCACCAAACGTGTGACCTGGCAATTGCCTTCATCATGACAATGCCCGGGTGCTCATTGTGGAGTTCTCTGATGAACACCTCTCTGCCCATCTGGGGCATGACTACGCGGTTTCCCCACAGTAGGCAATCGGCCTGAATCGAGAGTTCATCCCTGCGCCTATGAAATGGTTTAAATTCCTCAGGGCACGCCCTGTACGTGGCTGCCCAGTCCCCATTCAGGACACATTTCTTGACTAGAGACAATAGTGGGTCTCTATTTGTCCAGACTTTAATCTGACGGGCTGTCACGGGTGAGCCTTCGCTTTCGAAAGCTTCAACAGCCATGACCATCTCAGCAGCATGCTCGGTAGCCCCTTCAGTTGTGGCTAGTGGGAGCCTGCTGAGTGCATCGGTGCAGTTTTCGGTGCCCGGTTTGTGCCGAATTGTATAGTCATAGGCGGCTAACGTGAGTGCCCACCTCTGTATGTGGGCCGATGCGTTTGCATTTATGGCCTTGTTGTCGGCCAAAAGGGACGTTACGGGTTTGTGATCTGTCTCCAGCTCAAATTTCCTGCCAAACAGGTACTGGTGCATTTTCTTTACAGCATATACACATGCGAGCGCCTCCTTTTCTACCATCCCGTAACCTCTTTCTGCCTGGGACAGACTCCTGGAGGCATAAGCCAGCGGCTGTAACTGACCCTTGACATTGACATGCTGCAACACACACCCGACACCATAGGATGACGCATTGCACATTAACACAAGTTTCTTACATGGGTCGTATAGTGTTAACAGAGTGTTGAAACATAACAAATTGCGTGCTCTATTAAAAGCCCTTTCCTGGATGTCCCCCCAGATCCATTCGTGACCTTTGCATAGGAGCACGTGTAGTGGCTCTAGCAGCGTGCTCAATATGGGAATAAAGTTCCCAAAATAGTTCAGAAGTCCCAGGAACGAACGCTGCTCCATCCTGTTATGCGGTCTGGGTGCTCTCTGGATCGCTTCTGTTTTGGACGCAGTAAGTCTGATCCCATCTGCTGCTACCCTCATCCCCAGGAATTCTACCGCTGGAGCTCGGAATACGCACTTCGCCTTTTTCAGTCGCAGACCTACCCGGTCCAGTCTGCGTAGCACCTCCTCCAGGTTGTGGAGGTGTTCTTCAGTATCGTAACCTGTAATGAGGATGTTGTCCTGAAAAACCACCGTCCCTGGAATCGACTTGAGGAGGCTTTCCATATTTCGTTGGAAGATCGCGGCGGCCGAGCGAATCCCGAACGGACATCTGTTGTACTCAAACAACCCCTTGTGTGTCGTGATGGTGGTCAGCTTCTTCGACTCACTCACCAGCTCCTGGGTCATGTAAGCTGAGGTCAGGTCCAATTTTGAAAAAAGTTTGCCACCGGATTGCGTCGCAAAGAGGTCCTCCGCTCTCGGTAGCGGGTACTGGTCTTGGAGTGACACCCGATTGATGGTGACCTTGTAATCGCCACATATCCTGACCGACCCATCCGCCTTGAGCACCGGCACAATCGGGCTCTCCCAGTCACTGAATTCGACTGGCGAGATGATGCCTTCCCTCAGCAGGCGGTCCAATTCGCCTTCTATCTTTTCCCGCATCATGTACGGCACCACTCTGACCTTATGGTGTACTGGCCTGGCGTCCGGGTTTATGTGAATCACTACCTTGGCCCCCATGAAAGTGCCAATGCCGGGTTGAAATAATAAGTCAAATTTGTCCAGGATCTGTCAGCATGATACTCGCTCCACAGAGGAAATTGCATTGACATCGCCCCATTTCCAGTTCATGACAGCAAGTCAACTCCTCCCCAGTAGTGCGGGACCATCCCCTGGGACAATCCAGAGTGGCAACCTGTTCTCCGAATCTTTGTGGGTCACAACTACCGTGGCGCTGCCTAGCACCGGAATGATCTTCTTTGTGTAAGTCCGTAGCTGTGCGTCAATCGGCGATAATTTTGGCCTCCTGGCCTTGGACGCCCACAACTTTTCGAACTGTTTGATACCCATCAGGGACTGGCTGGCCCCCGTGTCTAGCTCCATTGATACTGGGATGCCATTGAGGAGCACTTTCATCATTATCGGTGGCATCCTGGTGTATGAACTGTATACGTGCTCTACATGAACTCGCTGAACTTCAGCTTCCAGCGATTTCCCCCAGCGTTCATTTCTGCAATTTCTGCAGGTATTTTGCTCATCTCTGCAAACTCCGGCTGAGTATGTGCCTCCACACCTCCGACATGAGCTGTTGTTGGAAACAAAAGGTCCCAGTCGATCGTCCCTGACTGCCCCTGTGACTGTCCTTGAATGCGCCATTAACAGGTGTTGATGGCCCCCTTACTGGCCGCATTGTTTCTTGCAATGGCGTGAATCACAGTTCAACTTGCCATTGTCTCTGTCGAACTCCCCCTCTGGGTTCAACTACATGTTGGGGAAAGCCCGATTGTCCTTGTCTGCCTGGAGAACTGTGTGCTGCTTTAACAACGTTGAATCTCTATCCCAACCATTCCTTAACACAGTACCTCGTGTCTGTTCTGCTAGTGGCCATGCTCGCGTGGTTTAAATCGCAGTTTCTCGTCGCCATTGATAAGTCCTTACTATACAGTATAAATGAACACGAGGCCCATGCTTGAGAGAAGGTCAGTCTGTGACCTGTCCTTTATTCCTTAGCACTCAAGTGATGAAGGTGGGTGGAGCTTCCCCTTTTGTACCTGAAGGTCCAGGTTAGGAGTGTCTCCCACCTAGTGGTCATTGTTCTCACAGTGTACAACTTAGGTCAGATTATACATGGGTTACAATGCTGGTTGAATACATGATATGGTCCTGTTCATCTGCACTCTCACCCACTCTAACTAGCGCAGAGCCCTCTCCTGGGTTCTGAATACTCCTCGCCTTGAGGCACCGAGCTTTCAGGCTTACCTATTTATTACACTTTGACCCTTTAGAATTTTGCTGTACAGTGGCCCTTTTTGTTTTTTGCCTTGGATTTCTCTGCCCTCCACTTTTACTCATCTCCTTTCTGTCTTTTGCTTCTGTCTCCATTTTGATTCCCTCTGTCTCCCTGCATTGGTTCCCATCCCCCTGCCATATTAGTTTAACTCCTCCCCAACAGCACTAGCAAACATTCCCCCTAGGACATTGGTTCCGGTCCTGCCCAGGTGCAGACCGTTCGGTTTGTACTTGTCCCACCTCCCCCAGAACTGGTTCCAATGCCCCAGGAATTTGAATCCCTCCCTGCTGCACCACTGCTCAAGCCACGTATTCATCTGAGCTATCCTGCGATTCCTACTCTGACTAGCACGTGGCACTGGTAGCAATCCCGAGATGACTACTTTTGAGGTCCTACTTTTTAATTTAGGCCCGACGCTAGGGACCATGGCAACAGCCCTGAGAGCAAGCTACGCGAGCCAACCGGGTTCCCACTGCCAGCACCGGGCACTGAGCTGCCATCAGACTGCAGGGACACAACCCAGCAGCTTCAGATCTAGCTTGTCCTCATTCACTGGTCACTGCATCGATAAGGCATCTAACGTACTTGTCAATCAACAGAACCACACAAAAAAAAAAGCAAAACCCACTTACCTGAACTTGAATGTACACGAATGTCAGGAGCTCCTGCCATATCGATGTCGGTGGGGTGGGGGGGGGGGGGGCGCGGGAGAATGGAGTGGTTAGGAACACACACACACAAACAGCAACCACTAGCATGCTACTGTACCAACTACCCACCCAAGGTTGGGATGACCCGCCAAAGGTCAACCAGACAGAACCCACATAGAGCTAAGCCCAGAGCACAGTCAATGCAGAGTCGATTTGCACTAAGGGTTCAGGGGGGAGTGATGTCATGTATCCTACATGGCTACTGTTGGTACTATCACAAGGTGTGCCACCAGAGGGCACAGCAGTGGGAGTCTCGTAGGTTACCTGTACAGGTGTGCCTGGCCTAGTATAAAAGGCAGGCCACCATGTGTGATCCTTACTCTGGAGTTAACAAATAAAGGACAAAGGCCACTACATTCAAGTATAACACACTGCCTCATGGAGTCATTATTAGAGCCACTAAGGATCTAAGGACACCACAATGATAGAGGTAGAGTAAGAGAGAGAAGTGTGAAATTGAATCAGAAGGTGAGAGTGAAGAACCATCACCATAAATGGTTAAATTGGTTACCAGGAAGAGTGAAAATATGTGGTCCTTGCACATATTTGGTCAAAATGTTTGATCATGGACAGGTAAGGTTTGTTCACATTGATCATATTTTACCTTCAGATGTAGAAGGAGTTGAAAGTTGGAGTGTTTCGATTACTTCTGATGAGTCAGATAGTCTTGTTACAAGTACAGTACCAGTAGCATATCGTACATCAGATGTACTAGAAACAAGTCCAAGAGAAAGTCAGAATTTAATCTGAGTCCGAGTCAGGCAGATAAACAGTCTGAAGTTGTAGAGAGTTCAAATGTAGATCAAGGGTTGCCCTTGGAGAAAAACTCTCCTCAGGCTCAGCCTAGAAAGAATCTAAGTTCGACACCAAGTTTGGAAAGTTCTGATCAAGAGCGAAGCTATCCTCTTTGAAGCAGAAAACCAGTGGTTAAGTTTGATTTGTAAATATGGCTAAATAAGTCCATATCTTTTGTTATGTATGAGGATTATTGTGTTATAATTACTTCTTCATTAAGGAGGGAGAAGTGTAATATATTCCGAGTGGACTACTGTGATAATGCAACTGCTGCTGTAAATACAATAAAAGTCACATGATGTATTGGAGCCATCTTATAAAGTCTGTGTGTTTGTGTTTTTGATGTCATAGAGAAGATATTACATGCATCAATATATTTCTTTCTGTATTTAATTAGGCACTGCTAGATTACATATCCGTAAGGATACAACTCAGGGTTGAAAATTAAGTGCAGATTGCAAACACAAACATATGCAAATCAGTGGCAGATTTACCAGTGCATATCATCAAAGGCTCTGATGCAGCCCCACAGCAGCCATGGGAATAACCGTGCATGGGAAAAATATAGGTCTACAATAATTCTATGAACCAGATGTATAAAGAAGCAATGAATTTTAACAATGATGAGTGAGTTACAGTATCTTTATTGCCGTTTCATTTTCTAGTTGATATTTCCCCACAGGAGAATTGGCATAGCTTTTGCAACTGCCCTGGACAGTTTAATCTTGTCTCATTACCTACCATCCTACCCCACTCCACTTGCCCTCACCACCTTCTCTCCAACTCTCAAGAGGGAGCATCATTGCCAGCACCGGCAAGGAGGCTGGAATCAGATGAGGGACCTCGGCTCAAACCTGCAGCTGTCTGATTGGAAGGTAAGCACTCTACCACCTGTGCTTCAAGCTGCCCGTAACAATCTTCTTTAAACAGCTTTTCACTGTGCGCGCAGGCTGTGGGCAATTAATTTTGGCCTTCTGTTGAAGGAAAAGGAAAGTGTGTTACAACAGACACACGGACTAATCTTCATGGTTTACTTGCGCTGGATTATTTCTGAATCGGCATCCCCGCCCCCAGAATCAAATAATATATCGGGGAGGGGCGATTTTTGTCTGCGTGCGGTAACGAGGTGGGCAGAGGGTGGAGTGTACGCAGCAGCTGCCCCGAGACAGGTTGGTGTGGTACCAGTGCGATTTTCAGGGCCCTGTTTAAAATGTGTTTGGTGAACTGCCAGAATGAAATGAGCTACAAATAGACAGCTCACCGATTAGGAGGCGGCATACGGACACATAGTGGTCACGTTACTGGACTAGTAATCCAGAAGCATGGAATGATAATCCAGAGACATAAGTTCAAATCCCACCATGGCAGCTGGGGAATTTAATTTCAGTTAATTAAATAAAATCTACAAATTTAAAAAAAGGCTAGTATCAGTAATGGTGACCATGAAACTACCAGATTGTCGTAAAAACCCATCTGGTTCACTAATGTCCTTTAGGGAAGAAAATCTGCCTTCATTAGACTCTGAGAGCGGAAGAGTCCGAGTTCAGGAGAGTCCGAGAGCTGGAGAATCTGAGAGTGGGTGAGGTTGGCGAGTCGGGAGTTTGGAGGCCGTGAGTTCAGAGGCCTCAGAAGTCGGTGACGTGAGTTGGTAAGTAGCTCTCTTTTCTCTATTATTTTTAAGTAGGTCAAGAGTTTGGAGGCTGAGAGGTCGGAAGGCCGCAGAGGTCGGTGAGGTGAGTTGGTAAGTAGCTCTCTTTTCTCTATTTCTTTTTAAGTAGATTTTAAACAAGACAAGGCTAACTAGAGGGATAGCAGGGCAGCTCAGTCCCGTGGAGTGCACATCCTGCGGCATGTGGGAAGTCCTGGACGCTTCGCGCAGCCTAGACAACCATGTGTGCAGGAGGTGTCTCCAGCTTCAACTGTTCGAGCTCCGCATTTCGGAGCTGGAGCAGAGGCTGGAGTCAATAAGGTGCATCCGCGAGGCTGAGAACTACGTGGATAGCACGTTTCAGGAGGTGGTCACCCTGCAGCTTAAAGGTGTGCAGGTAGAGGGGAAGTGTGTGACCACTAGACATAGTAAGTGTGCTAGGCAGGTAGTGCAGGAGTCCCCCCGTGAGTCCATCTCGCTTTCAAACCGATATTCACTTCTTAGTATCGGTAAGGACGATGGTGCCTCTGGTGAGTGCAGCCAGAGCCAATTCCAAGGCACCACGGGTGGTTCAGCTGCACAGGGAGGAGGGATGAAGAATAAAAGAGCCCTAGTGATAAGGGATTCTATAGTTAGGGGAACAGACAGGTGTTTCAGCGGCTGTAGACACGACTCCCGAATGGTTTTGTGCCTCCCTGGTTCATAGAAACATAGAAACATAGAAAATAGGTGCAGGAGTAGGCCATTCGGCCCTTCTAGCCTGCACCGCCATTCAATGAGTTCATGGCTGAACATGCAACTTCAGTACCCCATTCCTGCATTCTCACCATACCCCTTGATCCCCCTAGTAGTAAGGACTTCATCTAACTCCTTTTTGAATATATTTAGTGAATTGGCCTCAACAACTTTCTGTGGTAGAGAATTCCACAGGTTCACCACTCTCTGGGTGAAGAAATTCCTCCTCATCTCGGTCCTAAATGGCTTCCCCCTTATCCTTAGACTGTGTCCCCTGGTTCTGGACTTCCCCAACATTGGGAACATTCTTCCTGCATCTAACCTGTCTAAACCCATCAGAATTTTAAACGTTTCTATGAGGTCCCCTCTCATTCTTCTGAACTCCAGTGAATACAAGCCCAGTTGATCCAGTCTTTCTTGATAGGTCAGTCCCGCCATCCCGGGAATCAGTCTGGTGAACCTTCGCTGCACTCCCTCAATAGCAAGAATGTCCTTCCTCAGGTTAGGAGACCAAAACTGTACACAATACTCCAGGTGTGGCCTCACCAAGGCCCTGTACAATTGTAGCAACACCTCCCTGCCCCTGTACTCAAATCCCCTTGCTATGAAGGCCAACATGCCATTTGCTTTCTTAACCGCCTGCTGTACCTGCATGCCAACCTTCAATGACTGATGTACCATGACAACCAGGTCTCTTTGCACCTCCCCTTTTCCTAATCTGTCACCATTCAGATAATAGTGTGTCTCTCTGTTTTTACCACTAAAGTGGATAACCTCACATTTATCCACATTATACTTCACCTGCCATGCATTTGCCCACTCACCTAACCTATCCAAGTCGCTCTGCAGCCTCATAGCATCCTCCTCGCAGCTCACACTGCCACCCAACTTAGTGTCATCCGCAAATTTGGAGATACGACATTTAATCCCCTCGTCTAAATCATTAATGTACAGTGTAAACAGCTGGGGCCCCAGCACAGAACCTTGCTGTACCCCACTAGTCACTGCCTGCCATTCTGAAAAGTCTCCATTTACTCCTACTCTTTGCTTCCTGTCTGACAACCAGTTCTCAATCCATGTCAGCACACTACCCCCAATCCCATGTGCTTTAACTTTGCACATTAATCTCTTGTGTGGGACCTTGTCGAAAGCCTTCTGAAAGTCCAAATATACCACATCAACTGGTTCTCCCTTGTCCACTCTACTGGAAACACCCTCAAAAAATTCCAGAAGATTTGTCAAGCATGATTTCCCTTTCACAAATCCATGCTGACTTGGACCTATCATATTACCTCTTTCCAAATGCACTGCTATGACATCCTTAATAATTGATTCCATCATTTTACCCACTACCGATGTCAGGCTGACCAGGGTCAAGGATGTCACAGAGCGGACACAGAGCATCCTGGGAGGGGATGCTAAACAGCTAGAGGTCGTGGTCCATATCGGGACCAACGACATAGGTAAAATAAGGGATGAGGTCCTACAGGAAGAATTCAGGGAGCAAGAAAGAAAATTAAAGGGTAGGACCTCAAAGGTAATAATCTCCGGGTTACTACCGGTGCCACGTGCTAATGAGTATACGAATAGAAAGATAGAGAGGATGAACACATGGCTGGAAAGTTGATATAGGAGGGAGGGCTTTAAATTCTTGAGCCATTGGGACCGTTTCTGGGGGAGATAGGACCTGTACAAACCGGATGGGTTGCACCTCAACAGCGCCGGGACCAATATCCTCGCGGGGAGTTTTGCTCGTGCTGTTGGGGAGAGTTTAAACTAGCTTGGCAGGGGGATGGGAACCTGAGAACAAATTCAAAAGGGAAGGAAGTAAAGCAGAAATTGGATAGCAAGAATCTAGAAAGTGAATCTGTAAGACAGAGGAAACAGAGTTTAGTATGTAGTAAGCAAGGAGGTCTTCCTATGCTGAATGGTATAATACTTTAATGAAAGGAGTATAGCGAATAAGGCGGATGAGCTAAGAGCACAGGTAGACACAGCATCGAGGAGGAGGCGAGAGTCCGGGATCGGAGGTCGATAAAAAGGCCGCGAGTTCAGGAGTTCGGGCAGTGTTGAGGAGGCCAGCCAGTGCAGCTGCAGGGAGAAGGCAATAAAGAAGTAGAAAGAAAGCGAAAGGTGACGTCACAGCCAAGGGGATAAGTGATTGGCTGGTGATTGGTAAGTAGCTTTTCTTTTTCTTTCTTTATCAGCAAGTAACCTTTAGCATTGTTGTTGTCAAATTAAGTTAATCTAGGGGTTAAGTCATGGCAGGAGAGCTCGGACACGTGTTATGCTCCTCTTGTACTATGTGGGAAGTCAGGGAAGCTTCTGGTGTCCGTGACGACGACATGTGCGGGAAGTGTATTCGCCTGCAGATCCTGACAGACCGCATTGCGGCACTGGAGCTGCGGGTGGATTCACTCTGGAGCATCCACGATGCTGAGAATGACGTGAATAGCACATTTAGCGAGTTGGTCACACCGCAGGTAAAGGGTACACAGCCAGATAGGGATTGGGTGACCAAAACGAAGAACAGTGCAAGGAAGGTAGTACAGGGGTCCCCTGCGGTCATCCCCCTGTAAAACAGATTCACCGCTTTGGGTACTGTTGAGGGGGATGACTCATCAGGGGAGGGCAGCAGCAGCCAAGTTTATGGCACCGTGGCTGGCTTGGCTGCACAGGAGGGCAGGAAAAAGATGGGAGAGCTATAGTGACAGGGTATTCGATTGTAAGGGGAATAGATAGGCATTTCTGTGGCCGCAACCGAGACTCCAGGAAGGTATGTTGCCTCCCTGGTGCAAGGGTCAAGGATGTCTCAGAGCGGGTGCAAGACTTCCGAAAAGGGAGGGTCGTTGTCGTGGTGCATATAGGTACCAACGATATAGGTAAAAAAACGGGATGAGGTCCTACGAGACGAATTTAGGGAGATAGGAGTTGAATTAAAAAGTAGGACCTCAAAAGTAGTAATCTCTGGATTGCTACCAGTGCCATGTGCTAGTCAGAGTAGGAATCGCAGGATAGCTCAGATGAATACGTGGCTTGAGCAGTGGTGCAGAAGGGAGGGATTCAAATTCCTGGGGCATTGGAACCGGTTCTGGGGGAGGTGGGACCAGTACAAACCGGACGGTCTGCACCTGGGCAGGACCAGAACCAATGTTCTAAGGGGAGTGTTTGCTAGTGCTGTTGGGGAGGAGTTAAACTAATACGGCAGAGGGACGGGAGCCTATGCAGGGAGGCAGAGGGAAATAAAAGGGAGACAGAGGCAAAAGATAGAAAGGAGAATAGTAAAAGTGGAAGGCAGGGAATCCCAAGGCAAAAAATAAAAAGGGCCACATTACAGCAAAATTCTAAAGGGGCAAAGTGTGTTAAAAAAGACAAGCCTGAAGGCTCTGTGCCTCAATGCGAGGAGTATTCGGAATAAGGTGGATGAATTAACGGATATGATGTAATTGGCATCACAGAGACATGGCTCCAGGGTGACCAAGGCTGGGAACTCAACATCCAGGGGTATTCAGCATTTAGGAAGGATAGACAGAAAGAAAAAGGAGGCGGGGTGGCGTTGCTGGTTAAAGAGGAAATTAATGCAATAGTAAGGAGGGACATTAGCCTGGATGATGTGGAATCGGTATGGGTGGAGCTGCTGAATATCAAAGGGCAGAAAACACTGGTTGGAATTGTGTACAGGCCACCAAACAGTAGTAGTGAGGTTGGGGACAGCATTAAACAAGAAATAAGGGATGTGTGCAATAAAGGTACAGCAGTTATCATGGGCGACTTTGATTTACATATAGATTGGGCTAACCAAACTGGAGGATTTCCTGGAGTGTATTAGGGATGGTTTTCTTGACCAATATGTCGAGGAACCAACTGGTGAGCTGGCCATCTTAGACTGTGTGATGTGTAATGAGAAGGGACTAATTAGCAATCTTGTTGTGCGAGGCCCCTTGGGGAAGAGTGACCATAATATGGTAGAATTCTTTATTAAGATGGAGAGTGACACAGTTAATTCAGAAACTAGGGTTCTGAACTTAAAGAAAGCTGACTTCAACGACATGAGGCGTGCATTTGCTAGAATAGATTGGCAAAAAATACTTAAAGGGTTGACGGTGGATAGGTAATGGCAAACATTTATAGATCACATGGATGAACTTCAACAGTTGTACATCCCTGTCTGGAGTAAAAATAAAACAGGGAAGGTGGCTCAACCGTGGTTAACAAGGGAAATTAAGGATAGTGTTAGATCCAAGGAAGAGGCATATAAATTGGCCAGAAAAAGCAGCAAACCTGAGGACTGGGAGAAATTTAGAATTCAACAGAGGAGGACAAAGGGTTTAATTAGGAGGTGGAAAATAGAGTATGAGAGGAAGCTTGCCGGAACATAAAAACTGACTGCAAAAGCTTTTATAGATATGTGAAGAGAAAAAGATTAGTGAAGACAAACGTAGGTCCCTTGCAGTCGGACTCAGGTGAATTAATAATGGGGAACAAAGAAATGGCAGACCAATTAAACAAATACTTTGGTTCTGTCTTCACGAAGGAAGACACAAATGAACTTCCGGATGTACTAGGGGACCGAGGGTCTAGTGAGAAGGAGGAACTGAAGGATATCCTTATTAGGCAGGAAATTGTGGGGAAATTGATGGGATTGAAGGCTGACAAATCCCCGGGGCCTGATTGTCTGCATCCCAGAGTACTTAAGGAGATGGCCCTAGAAATAGTGGATGCATTGGTGATCATTTTCCAACAGTCTATCGACTCTGGATCAGTTTCTATGGACTGGAGGGTAGCTAATGTAACACCACTTTTTTAAAAAGGGGGGAGGGAGATAACGGGAAATTATAGACTGGTTAGCCTGACATCAGTCGTGGGGAAAATGTTGGAATCAATTATTAAGGATGAAATAGCAGCGCATTTGGAAAGCAGTGACAGGATCGGTCCAAGTCAGCATGGATTTGTGAAAGGAAAATCATGCTTGACACATCTTCTGGAATTTTTTGAGGATGTAACTAGTAGAGTGGACAAGGGAGAACCAGTGGATGTGGTGTATTTGGACTTTCAAAAGGCCTTTGACAAGGTCCCACATAAGAGATTGGTTTGCAAAATCAAAGCACATGGTATTGACGGTAATGTACTGGCGTGGATAGAGAATTGGTTGGCAGTTAGGAAGCAGAGAGTCGGGATAAACGGGTCCTTTTCGGAATGGGAGGCAGTGACTAGTGGAGTACCGCAGGGCTCGGTGCTGGGACCTCAACTCTTTACAATAGACATTAATGATTTGGATGAAGGAATTGAGTTTACGGATGACATTAAACTGGGTGGCAGTGTGAGCTGGGAGGAGGATGCTAAGAGGCTGCAGGGTGATTTGGACAGGTTATTGCTTTATTGCTTTATGCAGAGATTTGTTAAGGCATGGAATGCATTGGCACACGGAGCGTTTGAGATAGAGACTGTTGCCTCATTTAAGGGAACAGTAAATATTTGAAGCAGTGGAAGATAAAGGTCCATGGGGAAACAGCAAATGTGGGATTAGTGCTGGATTTCTTCAGCAAAGATTTAACACGGACACAATGGGCTGAATGGCCTCTATGTGGTGTGTTGCAAATGTTATGGTTTTATGACTATTCCAGGTATACCTTTTGTGTTAGGAAGAAGTACTTCCTAATTTGTCTTTTCCCATGCGGCACCGATGTCCCCTACTTCTGTAGCTCTGGTTTGGCTTGAAATAGTACTCTAGATTGTGGTAAGGAAAATTCAAAAACTTGAGGAGCAAAACTCCGGTCCAAGCCAAAGCACAATTGGGTCAAGGTACCCGATAATGGGGCAAAACAAGGTTGCGCCTGGATTCTGCTCAACCTTTTAGCTCCAGCCCTCTTTTTGTGGGGGAGGGGTGTTATGGGTGAATCTTCCAAGTGCCTCCCTACAGCAAGAAGTGTGCCAGAGGGGTACACCCTAAAATCCAACCTAAAAAACCCTCAACAGAATCTTCACCAGCTGAGACCTGGTGAGAATCCCAATGACACCTCAGAAAAGTTCCCAGACAGTGCCAGAAGTAGAGGGAATTGATTGTCTTACTGTGTCAGGGTTAAAACTTAGATAGTGTCAGCTGTGACTCAGTGAGTTGCACACTTGTCTCTGAGTCAACAGATTGTAGGTTCAAATCCCATTGCAGGCTGACTCTCCACTACA
This sequence comes from Pristiophorus japonicus, assembly GCF_044704955.1. Lineage (NCBI taxonomy): Eukaryota > Metazoa > Chordata > Chondrichthyes > Pristiophoridae > Pristiophorus > Pristiophorus japonicus. The sequence goes on along the minus strand of NC_091977.1, from coordinate 268,572,917 downwards.
GTGCTGAGGGAGCGCTGCACTGTTGGAGGTGCTGTGTTTCGGATGAGACATTAAACTGACACCCTGTCTGTTCTCTCAAGTGGATGTAAAAGATCCCATGGCACTATTTCGAAGAAGAGTAGGAGAGTTATCCCCGGTGTCCTGGCCAATATTTATCCTTCAATCAACATAACAAAAACAGATTATATGGTCATTATCACATTGCTGTTTGTGGGAGCTTGCTGTGCGCATGTTGGCTGCTGCGTTTCCCACATTACAACAATGACGAAACTGCAAAAGTACCTCCGGTGGTCATGAAAGATGCCATATAACAGCAAGTCTTTCTTTTCTTTATTGGAGCCAAAGATTCTTTGATTTTTCCTCAGCCCAGGAAGGGCTCTGAGTGTTCCTAGCAGAGAGGTTGTGTACTGCTCTGGTCATGTATTCAACTGTCATTGTAATCCATGTATAAACTGACCTAAGTTGTACACCATGAGAACACTGACCACTAGGTGGTGAACTTGTGGGAGACACTCCTAACCTGGACTTTCAAGTATAAAAGGGGAAGCTCCACCTACCTTCATCACTTCAGTGCTGGCAAATAAAGGTTACTGGTCACCAAAAAAAGTTAGTGCGGGTTGTGTACAGACCTCCAAACAATAGTAGTGATGTTGGGGAGGGCATCAAACAGGAAATTAGGGGTGCATGCAATAAAGGTGCAGCAGTTATAATGGGTGACTTTAACATGCATATAGAATGGACTAACCAAACTGGAAGCAATACGGTGGAGGAGGATTTCCTGGAGTGCATAAGGGATGGTTTTCTAGACCAATATGTCGAGGAACCAACTAGGGGGAAGGCCATTTTAGACTGGGTGTTGTGTAATGAGAGAGGATTAATTAGCAATCTCGTTGTGCGAGGCCCCTTGGGGAAGAGTGACCATAATATGGTGGAATTCTACATTAGGATGGAGAATGAAACAGTTAATTCAGAGACCATGGTCCAGAACTTAAAGAAGGGTAACTTTGAAAGTATGAGGCGTGAATTGGCTAGGATAGATTGGCAAATGATACTTAAGGGTTGACAATGGATGAGCAATGGCAAACATTTAGAGACCGCATGGATGAACTACAACAATTGTACATCCCTGTCTGGCGTAAAAATAAAAAAGGGAAGGTGGCTCAACCGTGGCTATCAAGGGAAATCAGGGATAGTATTAAAGCCAAGGAAGTGGCATACAAATTGGCCAGAAATAGCAGCGAACCCGGGGACTGGGAGAAATTTAGAACTCAACAGAGGAGGACAAAGGGTTTGATTAGGGCAAGGAAAATAGAGTACGAGAGGAAGCTTACAGGGAACATTAAGACAGACTGCAAAAGCTTCTATAGATATGTAAAGAGAAAAAGACAAATGTAGGTCCCCTGCAGTCAGAATCAGGGGAAGTCATAACGGGGAACACAGAAATGGCAGACAAATTGAACAAGTACTTTGGTTCGGTATTCACTAAGCAGGACACAAACAACCTTCCGGATATAAAAGGGGTCAGAGGGTCTAGTAAGAAGGAGGAACTGAGGGAAATCCTTATTAGTCGGGAAATTGTGTTGGGGAAATTGATGGGATTGAAGGCCGATAAATCCCCAGGGCCTGATGGACTGCATACCAGAGTACTTAAAGAGGTGGTCTTGGAAATAGCGGATGCGTTGACAGTCATTTTCCAACATTCCATAGACTCTGGATCAGTTCCTATGGAGTGGAGGCTAGCCAATGTAACCCCACTTTTTAAAAAAGGAGGGAGAGAGAAAACAGGGAATTATAGCCTGACATCGGTAGTGGTAAAATGATGGAATCAATTATTAAAGATGTCATAGCAGCGCATTTGAAAAGAGGAGACATGATAGGTCCAAGTCAGCATGGATTTGTGAAAGGGAAATCATGCTTGACAAATCTTCTGGAATTTTTTGAGGATGTTTCCAGTAGGGTGGACAAGGGAGAACCAGTTGATGTAGTGTATTTGGACTTTCAGAAGGCTTTCGACAAGGTCCCACACAAGAGATTAATGTGCAAAGTTAAAGCACAAGGGATTGGGGGGGTGTGCTTTCATGGATTGAGAGCTGGTTGGCAAACAGTAAGCAAAGAGTAGGAGTAAATGGGTACTTTTCAGAATGGCAGGCAGTGACTAGTGGGGTATCGCAAGGTTCTGTGCTGGGGCCCCAGCTGTTTACATTGTACATTAATGATTTAGACGAGGGGATTAAATGTCGTATCTCCAAATTTGCGGATGACACTAAGTTGGGTGGCAGTGTGAGCTGCGAGGAGGATGCTATGAGGCTGCAGAGTGAATTGGATAGGTTAAGGGAGTGGGCAAATGCATGGCAGATGTGGATAAATGTGAGGTTATCCACTTTGGTGGTAAAAACAGAGAGACAGACTATTATCTGAATGGTGACAGATTAGGAAAAGGGGAGGTACAACAAGACCTGGGCGTCATGGTACATCAGTCATTGAAGGTTGGCATGCAGGTACAGCAGGCGGTTAAGAAAGCAAATGGCATGTTGGTCTTCATAGCGAGGGGATTTGAGTACAGGGGCAGGGAGGTGTTACTACAGTTGTACAGGGCCTTGGTGAGGCCACACCTGGAGTATTGTATACAGTTTTGGTCTCCTAACTTGAGGAAGGACATTCTTGCTATTGAGGGAGTGCAGCGAAGGTTCACCAGACTGATTCCCGGGATGGCGGGACTGACATATCAAGCAAGATTGGATCAACTGGGCTTGTATTCACTGGAGTTCAGAAGAATGAGAGGGGATCTCAAAGAAACATTTAAAATTCTGATGGGTTTAGACAGGTTAGATGCAGGAAGAATGTTCCCAATGTTGGGGAAGTCCAGAACCAGGGGTCACAGTCTAAGGATAAGGGGTAAGCCATTTAGGACTGAGATGAGGAGAAACCTCTTCACCCAGAGAGTGGTGAGCCTGTGGAATTCTCTACCACAGAAAGTTGTTGAGGCCAATTCACTAAATATATTCAAAATGGAGTTAGATGTAGTCCTTACTACTAGGGGGATCAAGGGGTATGGTGAGAAAGCAGGAATGGGGTACTGAAGTTGCATGTTCAGCCATGAACTCATTGAATGGCGGTGCAGGCTCGAAGGGCCGAATGGCCTACTCCTGCACCGATTTTCTATGTTTCTATGTTTCTCTCTAGTATGGGCCTCGTGTGCATTTGTACTGTATAGTAAGGACATATCATTGGCGACGAGAAACTGGGATTTAAACCACGCGAGCATGGCCACTAGCAGCACAGATGAGAGGTACTGTGTTGGTGATGATTGGGACGACTTTATTGAGAGACTACAGCAAAGTTTCGTCACGAAGGAATGGCTGAGACAGGATTCGGCCGACAAACGGTTTGTGGATCCAGGACGTACTCCCTGATGAAGGATCTTCTAGCGCCAGAGAAGCCGGTGGACAAGACTTTTGAAGAGCTCAGTAAGTTGATCGGGGAACACGTAAAACCGGCGAGCAGCATGCACATGGCGAGACACCGGTTTTACATGCACCGGTGGCGAGAAGCGCAAAGCGTTCCAGACTTCGTGGCAGACCTCCGGCGACTGGCGAGCCTATGTAAGTTCCTATTTGCATGCAGAGCAGAGATGATGCGAGACTTTTTTAATGAGGGCATCGGGCACGCTGGGATTTTCAGGAAACTGATTGAGACCAAATACTTGACCCTGGAACCGCGGCTTTGATGGCCGAGACATTTATCTCAGGGGAGGAAGAGACCAGAATGATGTTTGACAAAAATATTGGTTTAAATGCAGCAAATGGACAGGGAGTCAATATTGTTAATGCAGCACACAGTTCTCCAGGCAGACAGGGGCAATCGGACATGCCCGAGCATGTAGTCGAACCCAAAGGGGGAATTCAACAGAGACAATGGCTAGCTGAACGGCGATTCATGCCATCGCAAGGGACAATGCAGCCAGTAATAGGGCCATCAACACCTGTCAATGGTGCGTTTAAGGACAGTTACAGAGACAGTCAGAGGCGATCGACTGGTAATGGACCATTTGTTTCTAACAATGGCTCATGTTGGAAGTGTGGAGGCAAACACCCAGCCAGAGCTTGCAGGTATCAGCAATATACCTGCAGAAATTGCAATGTCAGTGGTCACTTGGCGCGTATGTGCAGGAAGCCTGCAGCCAGGTTGATGTACGAGGAGGACGGGCCCGATGTAAGCCCTACGAGGCCAAATGGACACTGGGGGAAATCGCTGGAAGCTGAAGTTCAGCGAGTTCATGTGGAGCACATATATAGTTCATACACCAGGACGCCACCAATAATGATGAAAATGCTCCTCAGTGGCATCCCAGTATCAATGGAGCTAGATACGGGGGCCAGCCAGTCCCTGGTGAGTATCAAACAGTTCAACAAGTTGTGGGCATCCAAGGCCAGGAGGCCAAAATTATTGCCGATTTACACACAGCTACGGACATATACAAAGGAGATCATTCCGGTGCTAGGCAGCACCACGGTAGTGGTGACCCACAAAGATTCGAAGAACAGGTTGCCACTCTGGATTGTCCCGGGGGATGGTCCCGCACTACTGGGGAGGAGTTGGCTTGCTGTCATGAACTGCAAATGGGGCGATGTCAATGCAATTTCTTCTGTGGAGCGAGTGTCATGCTCACAGATCCTGGACAAATTTGACTCACTATTTCAACCTATTGGAACTTTCATGGGGACCAAAGTAGTGATTCACATAAACCCGGACGCCAGGCCAGTACACCACTAGGCCATAGCGGTGCCGTACTTGATGCGGGAAAAGATAGAATACGAATTGGACCGCCTGCTGAGGGAAGGCATCATCTCGCCAGTCGAATTCAGTGACTGGGCGAGCCCAATTGTGCCGGTGCTCAAGGCGGATGGGTCAGTCAGGATATGTGGCGATTTCAAGGCCACCATCAATCGGGTGTCACTCCAAGACCAGTACCCGCTACCGAGAGCGGAGGATCTCTTTGCGACGCTATCCGGTGGCAACCCTTTTTCAAAATTGGACCTGACCTCAGCTTACATGACCCAGGGGCTGGCGAGTGAGTCGAAGAAGCTGACCACCATCACGACACACAAGGGGTTGTTTGAATACAACAGATGTCCATTCAGGATTCGCTCGGCCGCCGCGATCTTTCAATGAAATATGGAAAGCCTCCTCAAGTCGATTCCAGGGACGGTGGTTTTTCAAGACGACATCTTCATCACGGGTTGCGATACTGAAGAACACCTCCACAACCTGGAGGAGGTGCTACGCAGACTGGACTGGGTAGGTCTGCGACTGAAAAAGGCGAAGTGCGTCTTCCTCGCTCCAGAGGTAGAATTCCTGGGGATGAGGGTAGCAGCAGATGGGATCAGACCTACTGCGTCCAAAACTGAAGCGATCCAGAGAGCACCCAGACCCCGTAACACGACGGAGCTGCGTTCGTTCCTGGGGCTCTTGAACTATTTTGGTAACTTTCTTCCCAAATTGAGCACACTGTTAGAGCCGCTACACGTGCTCCTACGCAAAGGTCGCGAATGGATCTGGGGGGACAGCCAGGAAAGGGCTTTTGATCGAGCATGCAATTTGTTATGCTCCAACAATCTGTTAACGTTATATGACCCATGTAAGAAACTTGTTTTAACGTGCGATGTGTCGTCCTATGGGGTCGGGTGTGTGTTGCAGCATGTTAATGCCAAGCGTCAGTTACAGCCGGTAGCTTATGCCTCCAGAACTCTGTCCCAGGCAGAAAGTGCTGTGGGATGGTAGAAAAGGAAACGCTTGCATGTGTATATGCAGTAAAAAAAAATGCACCAGTACCTGTTTGGCAGGAAATTTGAGCTGATGACAGATCACAAACCCCTAACGTCCCTTTTGGCCGACAACAAGGCCATAAATGCAAATGCGTCGGCCCGCATACAGAGGTGGGCACTCACGTTAGCCGCCTATAACTATACAATTCGGCACAGACCAGGCACTGAAAACTGCACCGATGCACTCAGCAGGCTCCCACTAGTCACCACTGAGGGGGCAACTGAGCATGCTGCTGAGATGGTCATGGCTGTTGAAGCTTTCGAAAGCGAAGGCTCACCCGTGACAGCCCGTCAGATCAAAGTCTGGACAAATAGAGACCCGCTACTGTCTTTAATCAAGAAATGTGTCCTGAATGGGGACTGGGCAGCCACGTACGGGGCATGCCCTGAGGAATTTAAACCATTTCACAGGCGCAAGGATGAACTCTCGATTCAGGCCGATTGCCTACTATGGGGAAACTGCGTAGTCATGCCCCAGATGGGCAGAGAGGCGTTCATCCGAGAACTCCACAATGAGCACCCGGGCATTGTCATGATGAAGGCAATTGCCAGGTCACATGTTTGGTGGCCAGGGATAGATGCAGACCTGGAATTTTGTGTTCGCAGGTGCAACACGTGTGCCCAGCTGGGCAATGCACCCAGGGAAGCCCCCCTTAGCCCCTGGTCCTGGCCCGCCAAGCCATGGTCACGCATCCATGTGGACTACGCAGGTCCTTTCATGGGACAAATGTTTTTGGTTGTAGTAGACGCCTACTCCAAATGGATCGAGTGTGACATTCTCAATTCAAGCACACCCTCTGCCACGGTAGAAAGTCTACGGGCAATGTTCGCCGCCCACGGTCTACCGGACGTCTTGGTCAGCGACAATGGCCTGTGTTTTACAAGCATTGAGTTCCAGGACTTCATGGCAGGAAATGGTATCAATCATGTTAGAACAGCACCGTTCAAGCCGGCCTCAAACAGCCAGGTGGAACAAGCAGTGCAGATAATCGTTTGATGCTCAGAATCCAAGGGAGTTCCCTATCATGCCTCTTGTTGGCCAATAGATCTCGACCACACTCGCTCACAGGGGTTCCACCCACAGAGCTGCTAATGAAAAGGACGCTCAAAACCAGGTTATCTCTCATACACTCCACCATGAAAGAAATTGTTGAGAGCAGGCGCCGGTCACAATGTGACTGCCATGACAGGAATGCGAGGGCGTGATGTATTGATGTCAATGACCCTGTCTTTGTCCTCAACAACTCTGCAGGGCCCAAATGGCTTGCAGGCACTGTGATTGCCAAAGAGAGGAATAGGATTCTGGTAGTTAAACTTACCAATGGACAAATCTGCCGCAAACACGTGGATCAAACAAAAAGGAGGTTCAGCAACCCCATAGAAGAAGCAGAGGATGAACACGATGTAGTGTTCACTCCACCACAGGTGACCGAACACCGGAACCAAGTGGAGGAGATCCCAGTCACTGTGGGCAGTCCGGACAGGCCTGAGCAGACACTCAGGCCAGCACCCAACAACCGGAGCCCCAACTCAGGCGCTCTACAAGGGAGCGTAAATCACCAGAGAGACTTAACTTGTGATCCTAATAAGACTTTGCGGGGGAGGTGATGTCATGTAATCAACTGTCATTGTAATCGATGCATAAACTGACCTAAGTTGTACACCATGAGAACACTGACCACTAGGTGGTGAACTTGTGGGAGACACTCCTAACCTGGACTTTCAGGTATAAAAGGGGAAGCTCCACCCACCTTCATCACTTCAGTGCTGGCAATAAAGGTTACTGGTCACAGAGTGACCTTCTCTCTAGTATGGGCCTCGTGTGCATTTGTACTGTATGGTAAGGACATATTAGCTTTCATTTCCAACCATTGGATCACCCTGCATATGTTCTCTTATAAGTGTGATGTGCCACTGTGACCATACTGTTGGCCCTTTCCCCAGGTTTGGGATGAGGTTGACCTCCATGACTATGGAGTATGCACCGCGAAATTTAGGCTTATTAAATGTGACAGGATTCCAGAAAATCTACTCTCTTGTCCTCACTGGGCTTGTGATGTAACTTGAGTTCCTGGAACAGATTTTTTTCCTTCTCTCTTGTTTCTGAAAATGTCCTCTCCTCCCCACCCGAAGGCATTAATCCCTTCTACATACAGTGGATGCTGGAGCCAAATGATAACATGCCCAAATGACCATTCTTCATGTGTGAGCCTCGATACTGTGTCCCCAAAGATTCTCAGACCAGCGATCCAGGCAGCTGCACCAGGTCTGTGCCTGCTGATGACCTTTGCTGATGACCCTCCTCGAGCATGTAGCGGTCAGGGGGGTGGGTAAGTCACCTCATGCCTAGGGTGCATTACTTGTGTAGGAGACCACAAATTGCGATGTTGGTGGTCAGGACAGTGGGGTGGGAGGGGCGGGGTGATATTGGTCCCCCTCCCTCCCACCCGTTAAGAGTTGAAGATTATCCCAGTTACCGTTTTGCAAGGGGATACATTTAAATAATTTTTTAAGCTTCTCATTTTTCTTTGGAGGTCCAGGCCACAACTCTGGCCTGGACACATGTTTCTTCTCGATTTGCTGATCTCCAAAGATTCATCTAGCCTTTGAGAGACCAGTGATGAGAGGTATGCTGATGTTTGGCGCTCCCGTTCCCAGCATTATCCTGCCCTGCACTGATGATTGAAAATGCAGGGCAAGGCCAGGACCCAATATATCTGGGTTGGGCCTAACTTGTGGTCCTTCAGCTGCACTGTCGCCAGAATGACAGCGAGATTGCACCAGAAGAGCCAAGGACTTCTGGCTCTTGAATGCCAACAGGACATTCAACCACAGAGGGCATTATCTTCCTGTCCTCAAACACAGTTCACATAAGTACACTTACCGCAGGGGTCACTGGATACTGATTAGGAGACAGATCCTGGTGAATTGTCCGCTCCCTAACTGAGGGCATTGAGGCCAATTGTAGCATGCCTAAGCTTAGATCAACTAACTCAACACAGATCAGGATTGCACCTAGAACCTTCTTGGTCACTGACCTACATTGGCTCCAGGTTAAGCAACACCTCGATTTTAAAATTCTCATCCTTGTTTTCAAATCCCTCCATGGCCTCGCCCCTCCTTATATCTCCTCCAGCCCCACAACCCCCCAAGATGCCTGCGCTCCTCTAATTCTAGCCCCTTGAGCATCCCTGATTATAATCGCTCAACCTTTGGTGGTCGTGTCTTCTGTTGCCTAAGCCCTGAGCTCTGGAATTCCCTCCCTAAATCTCTCCACCTCTCTACCTCTCTTTCCTCTCTTTCCTCCTTCAAGATGCTCCTTAAAACCTACCTCTTTGACTAAGCTTTTGGTCACCTGCCCTAATTTCTCTTTGTGTGGCTCGGTGTGAAATTTTAACCTCGTAATACTCCTGTGAAGCACCTTGGGACGTTTCACCACATTAAAGGTGCTATACAAATACAAGTTGTTGTTGTTGGTCAGTATGACTCAGCTATTCACTGTCTTAATCAGCTGAGCCTCGAGGGAACTGTGTGTTAGATAGAAATTTACCTCTGCCCGAAACGGGGCGCACCTTTTGTCATTAATGATCGGGGCGGCCGGCCAAGCTGCTGCAAGGGCACTTCCGCCCCTCCGCCGTGACTACATCCGCCCTGAGCAACAAAAAAAACGTCCAAGTGTCGAATATCAATGGCACCTCTGCTGCAACCCATGCGGTGGAGAGCCGCTGCGAGCTCTGCATATTTTTCAGTTAGGTCCACTGGGCCACCCAAGAGTGGGTGCCAGGCTGCCTATTGGCGGCCCGGTCGAACTCGGGGCCATAATTGTCGGGCCAACCTAGCAGTTGGCCGACAATAAAAAATAAGATGGTGTCGTCGGCAGCACTACCTCCCCTTTAAGATGGCTGGGCCGCCGACCAACAACGACCAACAAGGAGTGCACCGACACAAAAAGCTGTCAGGGGCACCAGCCATCGGCGGTGTCACTCCTGTGGGGCAATTCTGCAAAAGGGATATTTTCCGCGGGGCAATTTCAGGAAGGGGCCGCTGCCAGTCGGTAAGCGGTCGACGCGTGCACACCGTGACGGGAAAACAGGCGGAGTGGTCCCCTACACCACTATGCCCTTGATGAAGGGCAATTTGCAAAATTGCGACCCCTCCACGAAGAGTCGCCGGCTATTTCGCGCCGCCCTGTGGCCACCGCTTTCAGGCGGCCAGAGGCCTTTTCAGGAATGGCAATTTCATCCCCGTACAGTCTTAATGCAGACTTCCAACAATCTTCTCTTCTCTGTGACAATAGAAGGCCTGGTAATTCCTTCTATTTTTAGGGTATCTCCCTGAAATCTTTCCATTGTACGTAAGCGATGTGAAGGATTAATTAGCCACTCCTATGAGATGGGAGAAACCAAAAAAAATAGGCTCGTAAAATTGAGACAAATTCATCCCAAATTGCATTATGAACTTTTCAAGAAATGTTCTAAATGTATTTCACATTTTGCTGCTTCCCCTCCCCATCCCGTATCAATCGCGCTGTTCTCGGTGGAGGACGGCCACTACAAGATATTGTTGAAGGAGCTGAACGTGAAGGGTTTTTAAGTGTGTTCGGTTGGTTCCAGACACATCTCAGGCATTTGATAAGGTCTCCTTGCACCACTAAACATTGTTGCCGATTGGCTGGGAGTGATGTCATGATTCGGAGACATACATGCATAACTCCAGAAGAAATAATTGATGCTTCTGTGACTCAAAACTGGAAAGGCGAAAAAGAAATTCTGCGTTGCTATGATACAACACAGAATAAGTGTGCACACTAGGTAATACACGGTGCTGAAATTATTGGGATTGCAATTTATATCACACTTCCACGGTGTTGGATTGATAAAACACACATTTCATCAGTGCCAGCATTGTAAGCCTGGCAGAAGCTCGCCTTAAGTAACAAGCTGATATGTGCAGTGAGAACCCCATTAATATTTTGCTTTGAAGCATTCTCTCGCTCATACATGAAACTGGCTGGAGGTGTGTGGAGGTGGGCTTGACTACATTGCAAATTAATAACTGCTGACTGGTCATTGTAGCTGAAGGGATAGGAACAGAACTGCTACTGATTTAAATAAAAATCTATTTCATGGTCGCAGCAGGTTACAGCTGCTGACTTCCCAACGCGAGCATCTGAAAATGCAAATAGAAATAGACAACAGGCCGATCAGTATGTGAAAGAGAAAGTATGGCCAATATTTTGGACGGGACACTCTATTGGAGTTCATGTTAAAGTGCCCTCAAACCGCAGCTCCTGTTAGCAGTCTGCTCACATTGTACTGATAAGAAACAATGGGCTAGACTTTCCACCTCACATCGCCCATATATCGCCCATATATCAGCCAAAACGGACGTCTATCGCCCATTTTGAGCAAAAAATGGAAACTCAGGCCATCACCGGGAAATGAAGCCCCCCAAGCTTCGGCTCACTTCGCCGAGCTGATCGGCGAGCTGATCGCCCGCACATCGCCGATTTGAACATTCGGCACATCGTTGTCACATTGCCGGACTAATCGCTTGCCGAGAACTAATATGGCAGGGGGATGGGAACCAATGCAGGGAGACAGAGGGAAACAAAAAGGAGACAAAAGCAAAAGACAGAAAGGAGATGAGGAAAAGTGGAGGGCAGAGAAACCCAAGGCAAAAAACAAAAAGGGCCACTGTACAGCAAAATTCTAAAAGGACAAAGGGTGTTAAAAAAACAAGCCTGAAGGCTTTGTTTCTTAATGCAAGGAGTATCCGTAATAAGGTGGATGAATTAACTGTGCAAATAGATGTTAACAAATATGATGTGATTGGGATTACAGAGACGTGGCTCCAGGATGATCAGGTCTGGGAACTCAACATCCAGGGGTATTCAACATTCAGGAAGGATAGAATAAAAGGAAAAGGAGGTGGGGTAGCATTGCTGGTTAAGGAGGAGATTAATGCAATAGTTAAGAAGGACATTAGGTTGGATGATGTGGAATCTATATGGGTAGAGCTGCAGAACACCAAATGGCAAAAAACGTTAGTGGGAGTTGTGTACAGACCTCCAAACAGTAGTAGTGATGTTGGGGAGGGCATCAAACAGGAAATTAGGGGTGTATACAATAAAGGTGACTTTAATATGCACATAGATTGGGCTAACCAAACTGGAAGCAATACGGTGGAGGAGGATTTCCTGGAGTGCATAAGGGATGGTTTTCTAGACCAATATGTTGAGGAACCAACTAGGGGGGAGGCCATCTTAGACTGGGTGTTGTATAATGAGAGAGGATTAATTAGCAATCTCGTTGTGCGAGGCCCCTTGGGGAAGAGTGACCATAATATGGTGGAATTCTGCATTAGGATGGAGAATGAAACAGTTAATTCAGAGACCATGGTCCAGAACTTAAAGAAGGCTAACTTTGAAGGTATGAGGCGTGAATTGGCTAGGATAGATTGCCGAATGATGCTTAAGGGGTTGACTGTGGATGGGCAATGGCAGACATTTAGAGACCGCATGGATGAACTACAACAATTGTACATTCCTGTCTGGCGTAAAAATAAAAAAGGGAAGGTGGCTCAACCGTGGCTATCAAGGGAAATCAGGGATAGTATTAAAGCCAAGGAAGTGGCATACAAATTGGCCAGAAATAGCAGCAAACGCGGAGACTGGGAGAAATTTAGAACTCAGCAGAGGAGGACAAAAGGTTTGATTAGGGCAGGGAAAATGGAGTACGAGAAGAAGCTTGCAGGGAACATTAAGACGGGTTGCAAAAGTTTCTATAGATATGTAAAGAGAAAAAGGTTAGTAAAGACAAACGTAGGTCCCCTGCAGTCAGAATCAGGGGAAGTCATAACGGGGAACAAAGAAATGGCAGACCAATTGAACAAGTACTTTGGCTCGGTATTCACTAAGGAGGACACAAACAACCTTCCGGATATAAAAGGGGTCAGAGGGTCTAGTAAGGAGGAGGAACTGAGGGAAATCCTTATTAGTCGGGAAAGTGTGTTGGGGAAATTGATGGGATTGAAGGCTGATAAATCCCCAGGGCCTGATGGACTTAAGGAGGTGGCCTTGGAAATAGCGGATGCATTGACAGTCATTTTCCAACATTCCATTGACTCTGGATCAGTTCCTATGGAGTGGAGGGTAGCCAATGTAACCCCACTTTTGAAAAAAGGAGGGAGAGAGAAAACAGGGAATTATAGACCGGTCAGCCTGACATCGGTAGTGGGTAAAATGATGGAATCAATTGTTAAGGATATCATAGCAGTGCATTTGGAAAGAGGTGACATGATAGGTCCAAGTCAGCATGGATTTGTGAAAGGGAAATCATGCTTGACAAATCTTCTGGAATTTTTTGAGGATGTTTCCAGTAGAGTGAACAAGGGAGAACCAGTTGATGTGGTATATTTGGACTTTCAGAAGGCTTTCGACAAGGTCCCACACAAGAGATTAATGTGCAAAGTTAAAGCACATGGGATTGGGGGTAGTGTGCTGACATGGATTGAGAACTGGTTGGCAAACAGGAAGCAAAGAGTAGGAGTAAATGGGGACTTTTCAGAATGGCAGGCAGTGACTAGTGGGGTACCGCAAGGTTCTGTGCTGGGGCCCCAGCTGTTTACACTGTACATTAATGATTTAGACGAGGGGATTAAATGTAGTATCTCCAAATTTGCGGATGACACTAAGTTGGGTGGCAGTGTGAGCTGCGAGGAGGATGCTATGAGGCTGCAGAACAACTTGGATAGGTTAGGTGAGTGGGCAAATGCATGGCAGATGAAGTATAATGTGGATAAATGTGAGGTTATCCACTTTGGTGGTAAAAACAGAGAGACAGACTATTATCTGAATGGTGACAGATTAGGAAAAGGGGAGGTACAATGAGACCTGGGTGTCATGGTACATCAGTCATTGAAGGTTGGCATGCAGGTACAGCAGGCGGTTAAGAAAGCAAATGGCATGTTGGCCTTCATAGCGAGGGGATTTGAGTACAGGGGCAGGGAGGTGTTGCTACAGTTGTACAGGGCCTTGGTGAGGCCACACCTGGAGTATTGTGTACAGTTTTGGTCTCCTAACCTGAGGAAGGACATTCTTGCTATTGAGGGAGTGCAGCGAAGGTTCACCAGACTGATTCCCGGGATGGCGGGACTGACCTATCAAGAAAGACTGGATCAACTGGGCTTGTATTCACTGGAGTTCAGAAGAATGAGAGGGGACCTCATAGAAACGTTTAAAATTCTGACGGGGTTTGACAGGTTAGATGCCGGAATAATGTTCCCAATGTTGGGGAAGTCCAGAACCAGGGGACACAGTCTAAGGATAAGGGGTAAGCCATTTAGAACCGAGATGAGGAGAAACTTCTTCACCCAGAGAGTGGTGAACCTGTGGAATTCTCTACCACAGAAAGTTGTTGAGGCCAATTCACTAAATATATTCAAAAAGGAGTTAGATGAAGTCCTTACTACTCGGGGGATCAAGGGGTATGGCGAGAAAGCAGGAATGGGGTACTGAAGTTTCATGTTCAGCCATGAACTCATTGAATGGCGGTGCAGGCTCGAAGGGCCGAATGGCCTACTCCTGCACCTATTTTCTATGTTTCTATGTTTCTATGTTAACATCGCTGTATAATAGTTGCTTTTCCTGGGCTTTCCTGATCGAACTGGTCACTACGGATGCCATTTTGAATTTCGGAGGAAGGGAGGAGGCAGCTAAAAAACTCGAGCTAAGATATTTGTGAGTTATTTAAGGGTCTTTTATAGATAGATCCACTCAGATTTATACTTATATTTAATTGTACTAATAGCTTAGTAGATTTGGCATTTTTTACTGAAAAGTGTATGTATAGCAAGTGAAAATAATTATTGATAGTGATGGGTCTATGCTTTCTGTGCCATTACTCATAACTGCTCACACGCTGGTTTCTGAAAGGATCAATCGAAGAGATGGCAGAGAAATGCGTGGACAGAGACAGAGGAGGTGAGCATACAACCAACGAAGGTACAAAGAAACGCAACCTTACCTCAACTTGTCTGAAAACGCTTGTCTTAGGAGGCTGCGCTTCTGGAAGGAGGTTATCGATGAGATTTGCCGGCTCATCAAGGGAGATCTGCAGCCTTCCAGCACCATCAGAATCGCACTGCCCGTTGAGGCAGAAGTTACTGCGGCACTATCCTTCTACGCGTCGGGATCCTTTCAGGCTTCAGCTGGTGACATCTGCCGTATCTCTCAGCACGCTACACACTGCTCCTTTCAGCAGGTGATTGAAGCCCTTTACGCTCACTGGATGGACTTTATAAGCTGTCCTATGACCAGGGAGGCACAGACCGGGATGGCTTTGTGTTTCTTGAGAATAGCAAACTTCCCCAAAGTGCAGGGAGTAATAGACTGCATGCACATTGCCCTGAGAGCCCCTTTACAGAACGCAGAGGTATTGCTTAGCAGAAAAGGATTCCACTCCCTGAATGTGCAGCTTGTTGTCGACCACAACCAAATAATCATGACAGTAAACGCTACATGGCCTGGCAGCATTCATGATGCGCACATCCTACGTGAGAGTGCTATCCCTGACCTGTTTGTCAATCAGCTAGAAGGTTACGGTTGGATGCTGGGGGATAAAGGATATGGCTGATGACCCCACTGCGTAATCCCGTCACTGAAACTGAGAAACGTTAAAACGAAAGCCACATAGTGACACGCAACATCACCGAAAAGACAATTGGAGTCCTAAAGCAGCACTTCAGATGCCTGGTCCATTCTGGTGGCAGCCTACAGTACCAGCCTGACCAGGTCGCTGAGTTTATTGTGGTGTTTTGGATGCTGCATAACCTAGCTATACGGAGAAGACTAGCAATGACAGATCGGGCTGCAGGTCCACCTCCAGAAGGAGGAAAGACGGAAGAGCCAGCCAGCCAGCAAGGAGCAAGAGGAGGAGGCGGTGGAAGTGGAGGCTGGTGAGGGCCTTGGGGAGGCCAATCAGCCTGACGCTCTAACCATGGTCCCACCGCCCCTCCCCCCCACCCCACCCCCACAGAAGACCAGTACCCAGTGGGAGTTACGCGGATGCTAAGCTGTTGTGTCAGCAGCTCATTTATGAATGCTTTGCATGAACTTACATTGGGAATAATCACATTTACATTTACAGTTACGGTTAAACAAAAGTTGCATTTGCATTGAGTTACATTTTAGCCTTGCCTGCACTGGCCTGGCCTTTGTTGTACAAAATTTGCATTAATGCTTAACTTAAGCAAACTTATGTTATTATAAGAGAATGCACAGCAAATGCAGAACAATTGTTAAAATCTTATGCTTAACTTAACTATAAAAGAATGCACAGCAATTGTTAAATTCAGTGAAAAATTTTATTTAAAACAACGAATTTTAATTTTTTTTATCAACACCCTCTCCCCTCACCCCCCACCCACCCCAAACAACTATGAATGCACATGAGCTATAAAAAATGTAACATGACATTGCAAAAACAACCCCCCTCCCTACCTCTGGGCCACGTTTCCCTCCAGGTCCTTTACCCCCCCCCCCCCCGTGTGTTAGTACCACCCGCCCGTTTTGGTCCCCGCAGACCGAGACGAAGCTGGCATGCAGCGGGCGACGGCAAGACTTCCTGCTGTGGTGGAGGTGTTGGAGTGGAAGATGAAGCTGGCTGTTTATCTTCCGCGTCAAGTGGAAGTGTATCCTCCGTACTCGCTTGAGTGCTCGGGGTTGTACTGAGACCCAACAGGACACCTTGGGGTACAGCGCCGTGTTCAGCCAGTAGCGCATGCCGAAGGGCATTGGTTGCGGCGGTCTGCTCTCGCATCCCCTCCAGGGTCTGTCGTGCTAACTCCACTTACATAACAGACACCTTGGAAAAGTTCGTGGAGAACTGATTGAACCCCTGGAGAAGCTCGCGACCTATCGCGACTGTCTTCGAGCACAGGGAGATCAAGCCCTCCATCTGCCCGTCCGAGGGAAGCGATTGCTGATCTCGCTGACCCGGCCTCCGTGGGGTCGGCGTACGCAATATGATGCGCCTTGGTGTTGCCGATTGCACAACGCTTGGTCCCAGTGCCTCTTCGATCTCCATTGAGATGGCCACAGGTTCATCCCCCCCCCCCGCCCCTCCACAGCTATCTGCAGTTGCTGCTGGTGCTCCTCCTCCTCTTCCTCCATGAGCTCAGTGGTGTTCATAATGTTCTCCAGCTCGTCCTCCTCCTCCTGCTCTTCAGCAAGTGCTGATGCAGGTGCTGGTTACACCTCGACCAGCCTCTCAGGATGACCTTAAAAACACATATGTTCGAATAAGCTCTGTAATAAGGTCATAACGGTGCACATTAACGCGAGACGTTACATATCAATACATTTCACTACCCCAGAAAGCTGCATCCCCTGCATCCCCTGCTTCTTATGCACAAAGGCTGCATGCATGACATGATGTGACATGACATCATTCATATATTGCATATTGCATTATAATTACAGGACATTACATTACTCACGAGACGAATAGCTGGGCTCCGCCAGACCACGGGGTGGTGGCCGAACAGGTTTCGTGGCCCACGAGCGCGGTTGCACGCTCCTCCAGGTCAGTCAGCGGTTGAAGCTGAGCAGAGCCCCCCCCCCCACAGTGCACTTCTGCTCAGCCCTATTGAGTGATATCTTCTTCTGCAAACAAGAAAAGAGCATAGCATAAGCTAATTGACGAGGTAGTACCATGGAGTCACAACAGTTTAAAACGTTACATGTTACATCTTGACACATATACATCTCTCTATACTGCAGCAGCCAGAGTAAAGCTCCCTCCACACTCCCAGGGCAGCTGCAGCATGGGGTTACATACAGAGTAAAGCTGTCCCATACATAGTCCCAGGTTCAGAGCCCTGTAGTTATAGTTAATGTAAAACATTTATGAATAAACAAATTAAATTCAATACAGGAGATCCATTATTATAATTTAAATTTGCATCAGTACAATATAAAATGCAGCTTACTCTTGCTGCAGCCACCAAGCTGTTCCAGCGTTTACGCACTGATCCGACCCCCTCGCCTCATGGGATGCAGAGGACACCACTGCAGTGATCTCCGCCTAAATTTTTCTATAAACTCGGGGTGGGGGTTTTCCGTGCGCACCCCAAGTTAGTTCGGCCCACCGTGAATGGACCTTGTTCACTTGGGCCTCACTAAAGGGCTTTGCCTTCTTTCTCTCACCCTCAGTAACATGATGCAAATCTGACATTCTTAAAAAATGTTTTAAATAATTGCAAATTGTTTACAAAAAAATTTAAATATTGCAAAGTGTTTAGAATTAAAACACTTATTTAAATTCTTTCACAATTAAACCACTTATTTCAATTCTTTCTCTGTCACTGCCTTCGTCTCCTCTCTCTATCCTCCCTCTCTCTCTCTCTCTCTCTGCCCCTTCCTGTGCCTTCTGTGCATGTGTGGATGACCCCTGACCTCCCGAAACATGGGAAAACCAGTCACCTAAAAAATTAATAACATTAAAAATTGCATGCGCAGTAGGCCGTTGCTCGGGAAGCTTTGGCCTTTCACATCGCCGACCTTTCACATCGTCCATTTCACATCGCTGGCCTATCACCGAGTGGAAAATCAAAATCCAAAAAATGGGCGATGTCCCATTTTTTGGGCGATAGACAGAAAAGTGGAAAGTCTAGCCCAATGTCGCTGTGAACCATTTCTTCCATTACACGATGGGTTGGGTCACTAGCCCTGTTCGATATGGTTGCCATGGCGTTGGTTTCATGATGTACATGTACAGCACAACGCTGTTTTAAACAATTGTTTTTCCCTAATGAAGGTTCCCATGTGTTACTGTAGCCTATCGTGACACACATAGAATCATAGAATGGTTACAGAACGGAAGGAGGCCATTCGGCCTGTAGAGCCCGTGCCGGCTCTCTGCTAGAGCACTGCAGCTAGTCCCACTCCCCCTCCCTTTCCCCATAGCCCTGCAAATAGTTTTCCTTCAGGTACTTATCCAATTTCCTTTTGAAAGTCATGATTGAGTCTGCCTCCACCATCCTTTCAGACAGTGAATTCCAGATCTTAACCACTCGCTGCGTAAAAACCTTATGGCGCCTTTGGTTTTTTTGCCAATGACCTTAAATCTGTGTCCTCTGATTCTCGACCCTTGTGCAATGGCAACAGTTTCTCTCTATCTGTTCTGTCCAGACCCCTCATGATTTTGAACACCTCTATCAAATCTCCTCTCAATCTTCTCTGCTCTAAGTAAAACAACCCCAGCTTCTCCAGTCTATCCACGTAACTGAAGTCCCTCATCCCTAGAATAACTCTCATAAGTCATTTCAGCATCCTCACTAAGGCCGTCACATCCTTCCTAAAGTGCGGCACCCAGAATTGGATACAACACTCCAGTTGAGGCCGAACCAGTGATTTATCTTCAAACTGTGACGCTCCCACATGCATAAAACAAAATATCACGGGCATTCTTCCACCTTGTGGTATATGTGGTCCCTCAAACAAAAGGCATAACCACCAAATTAAAAAATTAGAACAGCCACCATGTTATAAACAGAAAGCACATCACAGGCACCTTGGATGCAATGGGCTCAATTTTCCCCGATTGCTGTTTTTTGGCATATTGCAAGAGTTACGCCTGTTTTTTCTGGCCCCGACTACTCTTAAAAAAAAATAACTTGAAAATTTCCCCGTTCTATTTTTTGAAATTGGCACCGCGCAGCCTGTCCTTTAGCTTCGGGGGGTGGAGCCTAAAGACTGCGCAAAAAAAATGATGCCCCCCTTCTGCACATGCGCGAAAAAAAAAAAGACATTTTTTACGAGACTACTATGGCGCACATGCCCAGTACAGCTCCCGGTCTGCATTCGGCCATTTTTAAAGAGCTAATTGTGTGTGAGAACTTTAATTCTCTGTGGAAAAATCGGAGCTACTATACAATATGCAACGTGGCTCAAGGACCAAGAATTTCTCAGAGGATGGAGGCACTAGTTACTGCAATTGAGGCCAGATGGCACAAGCTGGACACCAGCAGAGGTCACATAAAAGTTTCACCCAAAAGAAATTAAGAAACGCGGGAACTGCTATGCTTATAATAAAGGATGAATCCAAGCACTGTGTACAATGAGTAAATGTGACCTTGGCTCCTTTAATAAAACTCCAGAATGCAGGTACCTCGTGGGTGGCCTGCTTATATACCATGCTCCCAAGGGATGCTGGGATCCCTTGGGACTCCAACAGGTAGGCCCTCTGGTGGTAGTGTGATACAGGTTACAAGGGGTTAAATACATAACATCACTCCCCCGTGAAGTCAACAGTACACTTATTTACAGGGTGAGACGATCTGGGGTTTTACGCTCCCTTGTCGATTGTCTCGGTACAAATGCGGGTGTGGGTAAGTTGATTAGTTCTTCACTGGGCAGCTGGGCAGCAGGCCTTGCCGGGCTGCTGGGGATGGTGAGCTCGGCTTCGTGGTCAACCATGATGTCAGTTGCCACTTGTGTGTGTGTTGGAGGGTCAAAGTTGGTGGTGTCTTCTTCGGGTTGTTCGTAGCTGTTGGTGAACCGCAATTTGATTTGGTCCAAATGTTTTCTATGCGTTTGTCCATTGGCCAATTTGACCTGAAACATCCTACTCCACTCTTTGGATCTGAACGTGCCAGCGAGCCATTTGGGACCATGTCCATAATTGATCACAAACACAGGGTCATTGATCTCAATATCGCGTGACAATTTTGCGCGGTCATGGTACACACTTTGTTGATGCCGCTTGCCCTCCACGTGATCGGGGAGATCAGGGGGGACAAGAGAGAGCCTTGTGAGTGAGTGGGGTCTTGTGCGGTAGCTGAGCAGCACTCGGGACAGCCGGGTCTGCAAGAAGTCTTCTGACACATGTTTCAAGCTTTGCTTGATAGTCTGAACTGCCCGTTCTGCCTGGCCGTTGGATGCGGGCTTGAATGGGGCAGATGTGACGTGTTTGATCCCATTGCGGGTCATGAATTCCTTGAATTCAGCACTGGTGAAGCACGGCCCATTGTCGCTGACTAGGACATCAGGCAAGCCGTGCGTGGCAAACATGGCTCGAAGGCTTTCAATAGTGGCTGTGGATGTGCTTACAGACATTATTGCACATTCAATCCATTTTGAGTAAGCGTCCACGATAACCAAAAACATTTTGCCTAGAAATGGGCCCGCATAGTTGATATGGATTCTCGACCACGGTTTGGAAGGCCACGACCACAAACTTAGTGGTGCCTCTCTGGGTGCAATGCTCAGCTGAGAGCAAGTGTTGCATTGGCGCATGCATGACTCTAAATCTGAGTCGATGGCACACATGGGATCTGGCTATGGCTTTCATCATTACAATGCCTAGATAGGTGCTGTGCAGTTCACATATGAACCTATCTCTGCCTTTCTTGGGCAAGACCACGTGATTACCCCACAACAGACAGTCCGCTTGCAGGGACATTTCGTATTTGTGCCTGTAGAACGGCTTAATCGCCTCCTGCATCTCCGCTGGGACACTGGACCAGCTCCCATGGAGGACACAGTTTTTTACCAAGGACAGTAAAGGATCCTGACTGGTCCAGGTCCTGATCTGGTGGGCCGTAACGGGGGACTTTTCGTTCTCAAATGCCTCCATGACCATGAGCAAGTCCACTGGCTGTGTCATTTCCACCCCGATTGTGGGCAATGGCAGCTGACTGAGAGCATCTGCGCAGTTCTCTGTGCCAGGTCTGTGGCGGATTACATAGTTGTATGCCGACAGCGTGAGCGCCAATCTTTGGATGCAGGCAGAGGCATTGGTGTTAATCCCTTTGCTCTCAGAGAACAGCGATATGAACGGCTTATAGTCAGTTTCAAGCTCAAACTTAAGGCCAAATAAGTAGTGGTGCATTTTTTTTACCCGGTAAATGCATGCCAGAACCTCTTTTTCAATCATGCTGTAGGTCCTTTCGGCCTTGGACAAACTCCTGGACGCATAAGCGACCGGTTGCAAGATCCCCGATTCGTTAGCCTGTTGTAACACACACCCGACCTCGTATGACGACGCATCACAAGCTAGCACTAATTGTTTACAAGGGTTATACAGCACAAGCAGTTTGTTTGAACCACAACAAATTCCTGGTTTTCTTAAAGGCAGCCTCTTGTGAATTCCCCCGTACCCAGTCGTCTCCCTTGTGCAGTAGCACATGTAAGGGTTCTAGCAAGGTGCTTAACCCAGGTAGGAAATTACCAAAATAGTTAAGGAGTCCCAGGAACAACCGCAGCTCCGTCACGTTCTGTGGTCTCGGCGCGTTCTTGATGGCCTTCTTTTTGGTGTCCGTGGATCTGATGCCGTCTGCCGCGACTCTTCTTTCCAAGAACTCGACCTCCTGCACCAGGAAAACACATCTTCGAGCATTTCAACCTGAACCCCACGCGATCCAACCGACTAAGAACCTCTTCCAGATTCTTCAAGTGCTCAGTGGTGTCCCGACCTGTAACCAGTATGGCTCTCCATGATCCATTGGAAGATTGCTGCAGCCGACCGAATCCCGAACGGGCACCAGTTTTAGATGAACAGACCTTTGAGCGTGTTGATGCAGGTGAGACCTTTTGAAGACTCCTCCAGCTCCTACGTCATGTAGGCCGAGGTCAGGTCCAGCTTGGTGAACGTCTTCCCTCCAGCCAGGATCGTGAAAAGAGCGTCTACCTTGGGTAGCAGGTACTGGTCCTGTAGCAAAAAATGGTTAATTGTTACTTTATAGTCCCCACAAATTCTGACCGTGCCGTCCTCTTTAAGTACCGGGACAATCGGACTGGCCCACTCGTTGAATTCCACCGGCGAGATGATGATGCCTTCTCACTGCAGCTTGTCCAAATCAATTTCCACTTTCTCATGCATCATGTACGGTACCGCCCGTGCCTTGTGGTGGATGGGTCTCATACCGGAAACCAAATGGATCTGCACTTTCACCCCGGAGAAGCTTCCAATGCCTGGCTCGAACAACAATGGGAACTTGCTCAGAACCTGGGCACATGAGGCGTCGTCGATGGATGAAAGCGCTCGGATGTCGTCCCAGTTCCAGCGGATTTTTCCCAGTCAGCTTCTGCCAAACAACGTGGGGCCATCCCCTGGCACAATCCACAGTGGGAGTTCATGTACTGCTCTGTCATAGGAGACTTTGACTTCTGCACTGCCAATTACAGGGATTAGTTCCTTGGTGTAAGTCCTTAGTGAATGGGGCTGAGCTTGGGCCTGTGTGCCTTTCTGCCCCACAGCCTGTCAAAAGCCTTTTTACTCATTATGGACTGATTTGCGCCTGTGTCCAGTTCCATAGATACTGGAATACCATTCAGTTCAACTTTCAACATTATTGGTGGACATTTCATAGTGAATGTGTGTACTCCGTACACTTCTGCCTCCTCGGTATGAGTCTCCAATTCAGTCTGATCGACTTTAGATCGATCTTCCTCTGCAACGTGGTGGTTTGCAGGGTTTGCAGGGTTTGCAGGGTTTGCAACTCGCCTGCACATTCACTGGAGGTGTCCCATTGTTCCGTTGCACGCATAGTGCTTGAAGCAGCATTGATGGGCCCGATGATCACCTCCACAACACCAACAAGGTGTTAACTGCCTCACATTAACGATTGATGGCGGACTCTGGGTCATCTGAGGTCAGGCAGCAGCAGCCGGCGTGTACGTTCTGCCATGTACTTTTCTGCTCAAAACCGACGTTACTTTATGAACAGTACTGGCCAAAACTTCTTTACTCTGCGAAATCTGCTTGGTGTTGTCGCTGGTGGACATAAATGCCTGGGCTATCGTTATGGCTTTATTTAGGTTCGGAGTTTCTACTGTCAACAGTTTGCGAGGGATTGTCTCATGGCCAATGCCCAGTACAAAAAGTCTCTCAGTATTTGTTCTAGGAATCTCTCAAACTCACAATGTCCTGCGAGGTGCCTTAGTTCAGCGATGTAGCTCGCCACTTCCTGGCCCTCCGATCGTTGACATGTGTAGAACTGATATCTCGCCATCAAAACGCTTTCCTTAGGATTTAGGTGCTCCCAGACCAGCGTACACAATTCTTCATAGGATTTCTCTGTTGGTTTTGTCAGAGCTAGGAGGTTCTTCATGAGGCCATAGGTTGTTGCCCCACAGATAGTTAGGAGGATCACCCTTCGTTTTGTAGCGTTCTCATCTCCTTCCAGCTCGTTGGCCATGAAGTATTGGTCGAGTCTCTCCATGAAGGCCTCCCAATCGTCCCTTTCTGAGAACTTCTCCAGGATACCAACTGTCATGTATGCAACCTTCATACAACGGTAACCTTCATGTAACTGTAACCTTCATGTAACTGTAACCTTCATGCAACCACACTGTACACTGTACATATGTCTTGGAAATGCACACCTTGACCACAGGGGCTGAACTTGTGGGAGACACTCCTCACCTGGGCACTCAGGTATTTAAAGGGAGGTCCCACGCAGGGTCATCACTTCTTGGTCCTGGGAATAAAGAAGGGTCACGCAGTGACCGTGTCTGCAGTTCATGCCTCGTGTGATTCAGTAGCAAGGTGTAGGGACACCACTTTTGGCGACGAGAAACGGGAATCACCGAACCACGAGGATGGCTACCGGTAGCACAGAGGAACGTTACAGTGTGGGTGAGGATTGGGACGACTTCGTGGAGAGACTCCAGCAGAGCTTTGTCACGAAGGATTGGCTGGGAGCTGCAACGGCTGACAAGCGGTGGGCACATCTACTGACCAACTGCGGACCACAGACGTATGCGCTGATGAAAGACCTGCTCGCACCCGAGAAGCCGGCGGACAAGTCCTTTGAAGAGCTCAGCCAGCTGATCAGTGAGTATCTCAAACCGGCGAGTAGCATACACATGGCCCGGCACCGGTTCTACACACACCGGCGTCGGGAGGGACAAAACATCTCGGACTTCGTTGCGGACCTGCGGCTCTTGGCCAGTCTCTGTAAGTTCACAGACGCCTGCAGGGGGAAGATGTTAAGGGATTTCTTCACTGAGGGCATTAAGTCATGCCGGGATTTTCAGGAAGCTCATAGAGACCAAGGACTTGACTTTAGAAGGGGCGGCGTTGATAGCTCAGACCTTCATGGCAGGGGAAGGGGAGACTTAGCTAATTTACGCGCGCAGCTCTGGTTCCAACATGGCGATGGAGCAGGAAGTTAACATTTTGAACACGGCGCAGGACCCCGCAGGCAGGCAAGGGCATTTTGAAACCGGCCAGGCAGCAACAGACTCTAGAGTGGGCCCGCCACAGGGACAATGGAAAGGGGATCGGCAATTCACGCCATCTCGAGGAACAATGCGTCCCGTGATGGGACCATTGACACCCACCATCAGAGCGCTTAGAAACAACCAAATGGGCAATCAGAGAGAAATGCCTTGTAACAGTCCTTTTGTTAACAACAACCTCAGCTCATGCTGGAGTTGTGGGGGTAGACATACTGCGAAAAGCTGCAGGTTCCAGCAATTTATCTGTAAGAATTGCAACATCACTGGACACTTGGCCAGAATGTGCAGGAAGGCTGTAGCGAGACTAATCTACGAGACAGAGGAACCAGACGAGGGGTCTGCAATGCAGGATGATGCTTGGGGCAAAGCCATGGATGCTGAAGTTCAGCGGGTTCACGTGGCTGACATCCACAGCTCATATACCAAAACACCACCCATGATGATGAAAGTTTTATTGAATGGCACCCTGATGCACATGGAGCTGGACATAGGAGCCAGCCAGTCCCTTATGAGCACCCAACAATTTGAGAGACTATGGCCACACAGAGCTAGCAGGCCAAAACTGGAACGCATTGACACACAGCTACGAATGTACACCAAAGAGATCATCCCAGTGCTAGGCAGTGCAAACTTGGTGGTAACACACAATGGGTCAGAGAACCGGCTGCCACCCTGGATTGTCCCGGGAAGCGGCCCCGCACTTTTGGGGAGGAGCTGGCTAGCCGAGATGAACTGGAAATGGGGGGATGTGCACGCCATTTCATCTGTGGAGCGAAGCTCATGCTCACAGGTCCTACAGAAATTTGGGGCACTGTTTCAACCCAGTGTCGGGACTTTCAAGGGCACCAAAGTAGTGATAAGCATCACCCCGGACGCCAGACCAGTGCAGCACAAAGCCAGAGGGTGCCATATGTGATGCGTGAGAAAATTGAAAGTGAATTGGACAGGCTGCTCAGAGAGGGCATAATCTCGGCAGTTGAATTCAGTGACTGGCAAGCCCCATCATTCCTGTTCTCAAAGCGGATGGCTCGGTCAGGATTTATGGTGACTACAAGGCCACCATCAACCGAGTGACACTGCAGGACCAATACCCGCTTCCGAGGGCAGAGGACCTTTTTGCCATGCTGGCAGGTGGCAAGCTGTTCACGAAGTTGGACCTCACTTCGACCTACATGACTCAGGAACTGGCTGAAGAATCCAAGCTTCTGACCACCATCACAACGCACAAGGGGCTATTTATCTACAACAGGTGTCCGTTTGGCATTCGTTTGGTGGCCGCTATCTTTTCAGAGGAACATGGAAAGCTTGCTTAAATCCAA
The DNA here is from genome assembly GCF_044704955.1 of Pristiophorus japonicus. Classification (NCBI taxonomy): domain Eukaryota; kingdom Metazoa; phylum Chordata; class Chondrichthyes; family Pristiophoridae; genus Pristiophorus; species Pristiophorus japonicus. Next base: position 268,546,527 of record NC_091977.1, on the reverse strand, counting down.
TAAATTTAAACGATTTTAATGGGCTAAAAATAACTTAGAACTAATTTGGAAGTTTTTCATGTTTAAATAACTTTTTAAAATTATTTTAATATCTATTTAAACTCTTACACTGGTAAGAGAAGGCCCTACCACTGCTTTTACCAGGCGTAAGAGTTTCACAAGCATTCGCTGAGCAATAGTTAGGCAAATAGCTCAACACTCCACAAGTGAATGTCCATTCCTGGGGATACGGTGGATTTGACAAGCTGAATCTTGACAGATTGCAAGTTCTGGGTTTTCGTGCATGCGCAGCACATGAGGAATCCCGGAACTTGCAGGGCATTTACAACTGCATACAACTGTGTACACAGTCATAGGCCCCGGGAAATCCCAGCATGTGACGTAAAATCTGAGCTGAACAAACTAATTCTGGACTTTTATCTCACAAGTTGCAGTTAGCAGTACACACATTCATCATCATAGGCAGTCCCTCGAAGTCGAGGAAGACTTGCTTCCACTCTAAAAGTGAGTTCTCAGGTGACTGTACAGTCCAATACGGGAATTACAGTCTCTGTCACAGGTGGGACGGACAATGGTTGAAGGAAAGGGTGGGTGGGAGTCTGGTTGGCCGCACGCTCCTTCCGCTGTCTACGTTTGGTTTCTGCATGCTCTCGGCGATGAGATTCGAGGTGCTCAGCGCCCTCCCGGATGCTCTTCCTCCACTTAAGGCGGTCTTGGGCCAGGGATTCCCAGGTGTTGGTGGGGATGTTGCACTTTATCAAGGAGGCTTTGATGGCGTCCTTGAAACGTTTCCTCTGCCTATCTTGGGCTCGCTTGCCATGTAGGAGTTCTGAGTAGAGCGCTTGCTTTGGGAGTCTTGTGTTGGGCATGCGGGCGATGTGGCCTGCCCAAAGGAGCTGGTTGAATGTGTTCAGTGTTTCGATGCTACAGCACAGTACAGTACAGTCATTAATCCCTGCTTTGCACCTGCAACAGCCGGGAGTCGCTGAGCACTAATGCACACGGTTTTCGTGCCATCATGCCAAGCAGAAAATGAGTCCGGTAATTAGGAAAGTCTATTTCTTACCATCTCTGCACCTCTCTGTATCCTTGCAGTGAAGCAGTCAGAATGAAACACACCAATCGGCATCATCAGGTTTGCACAATCAGATGTTACCATCCAAACTGGATTATTTCCATTGAGCTGAGGAATATTCACTGTACTCAGTATGTTCATTACATTCGCTGCATTGCATGAACTGAATATTAGAATACCTGCACAAAGGACCAATGTGAATCTTTATTGCCATGGATGCGGTGACTAACAATTGACAGTTGCACAAACGAATTGAATTACACACTAGTTATGTCAAGAAAGCTGATCGCCTCACATATGTACTGTCCTGTTCATGTCACAATGTGACAATGTGACAATAAAGCAGTACGGTTAATTACAGTAGTGTTTTCACAATCTCCAAAATGTCGCTCCATTTCTAGCTGCACTGTACTGCTGACTTCATTGCGCTTGCAGCACCAGAGATTAGCCAGGGTCTGTTTCACACTGGTTTCAGGGAGTGTAAAGCGCTTCACAGGAACTTTATCGAACAATGTTTCACACCGAGCCACATTAGGACAGGTGACCAAAAGCTTGGCCAATGAGGTTGCTTTTAAGGAGCGTCTTAAATGAGGAGAGAGAGGTGGATAGGCGAAGAGGTTCAAGGAGGTGTAATGTATTCGCTTCATGGATTCTTTGTTTAAGAATTCATAGCAACACATTGCTTTAAGAACTAGTTGGTTTATTATCAAAGGTTTAACAAAGACAATACACATTACCAGTTCATCCACTAGGCTCACAACTGCATACTGTTGTGTCTCTGTAAAGCATGCACTCCCATGTTCCGCCACCAGGGAGCGCATCCCCTGAAGTCCCAAGGAATCCCAGCATCCCTTGGGAGCACTGTATATAAGCCGGCCCCTAAGGCCTGTTACTCACTCTGGAGTGTCTTAATAAAGACTGAGGTCACTGTTACTTTAACCTCCCTGTGTGCAGTCTCATCTGTGTGAGGAACACAACAACTGGCGACGAGCACACGAATCCAACACAAAGATGCAGCAAACTGTGGGCATCCTGGAGAAGTTCTCGGAGGGTGAGGACTGGGAAGCCTATGTCGAACGGCTCGACCAGTATTTTGTAGCCAACGAGCTGGACGGAGAAGGAAGTGCTGCAAAAAGGAGAGTGGTCCTCCTCACAGTCTGCGGGACACTGACCTACAGCCTCATGAAGAATCTTCTGGCTCCGGTGAAACCCACAGATAAGTCATATGAGGAGCTGTGTACACTGGTTCGAGAGCATCTTAACCCGAGGGAGAGCGTGCTGATGGTGAGGTATCGGTTCAATACGTACCAGCGATCTGAAGGTCAGGAAGTGGCGAGCTACACTGCTCAGCTAAGGCGACTTGCAGGACAATGTGAGTTTGATGGCTACCTGGAGACTTTTTTGTACTGGCTATTGGCCACGAGACCATCCTACGAAAATTTTTGACTGTAGAGACACCGACCCTCAGTAAGGCCATTGCGATAGCACAGGCATTTATGTCCACCAGTGATAACACCAAACAAATCTCTCAGCATACAAGCGCTAGCAACGTTCATAAATTAACTGGAACTGTGTTTGCGAGCAGAAATGTACAGGGCAGAAACCACGAGTCTGCAACTGCCAGCAGGCCTCAGGTGACCCAGATGACTCAAAGTCTGCAACAAAGGATGAATGCAAGGCAATTCACATCTTGTTGGCATTGTGGAGGCTCCATTCAGCCTATTCATGCTGCTTCAAAGGGTATGTTTGCAAGAGCTGTGGAACAATGGGGCACCTCCAACGAGCTTGCAGACAAGCTGCAAGCTCTGCAAAACCTGCTAACCACCACATGGCAGAGGAAGATCGGTCCATGGTGGATCAAAGCAATTTCGAGCCTCAGAGAGAGGAGGCAGATGCTGAAGTACATGGGGTGCACACATTTTCGATGGAATGTCCATCTATAATGCGAAACGTAAAATTGAATGGCTTACCCATAGCCATGGAACTGGACACTGGCGCTAGCCAATCCATCATGAGTGAAAAGATGTTTGAGAGACTGTGGTGCAACAAGACACTCAGACCAGCCCTGAGCCCCATCCACACGAAACTGAGAACGTACACCAAAGATCTCATCACTGTCCTGGGCAGCGCCATGGTCAAGGTCACCTACGAGGGCACGATGCACGAACTGCCACTCTGGATTGTCCCAGGCGATGGCCCCACATTGCTTGGAAGGAGCTGGCTGGGAAAAATCCGCTGGAACTGGGATGACATCCGAGCGCTATCACAAGTCGATGAGGCCCCATGTACGCAGGTTCTTTACAAATTTCCTTCCCTTTTTGAGCCAGGCATTGGAAACTTTTCCGGGGCGAAGGTGCGGATCCACTTGGTCCCAGAGGCACGACCTATTCACAACAAGGCGCGAGCGATACCTCACATAATGAGGGAGAGAGTGGAAATCGAGCTGGACAGGCTGCAAAGCGAGGGCATCATCTCCCCAGTGGAATTTAGCGAGTGGGCCAGCCCGATTGTTCCAGAACTCAAAAGTGATGGCACGGGTCAGGATTTGCGGCGATTATAAAGTAACTATTCATCCTTCCTCGATACACGACCAATACCCGCTACCTAACGCAGATGACCTATTTGCGACGCTGGCAGGAGGCAAGACGTTCACCAAGCTCGACCTGAATTCGGCCTACATGACGCAGGAGCTGGAGGAGTCTTCGAAGGGCCTCACCTGCATCAACACACACAAGGGACTGTCCATCTACAACAGATGCCCGTTTGGAATTCGGTCGGCTGCAGCGATCTTCCAGAGAAACATGGAGAGCCTACTCAAGTCGGTACCACGCACAGTTTTATTTCAGGATGACATATTGATCACGGATTGGGACACCGTCAAGCACCTACAAAACCTGGAGGAGGCCCTCCAGCGACTGGATCGCCTAGGGCTGCGGCTGAAGAGATCGAAATGGGTCTTCATGGCAACAGAAGTGGAGTTTTTGGGGAGAAAGATCGCGGCGGACGGCATTCAGCCCACAGACGCCAAGACAGAGGCTATGAGGAACGCGCCCAGGCCACAGAACGTCACGCAGCTGTGGTCGTTCCTGGGACTCCTCAACTATTTTGGTAACTTCCTACCGGGGTTAAGCACCCACTTAGAGCCCCTACATCTGTTATTACATAAAGGTGAGAACTGGGTATGGGCAAAAAAACTAGTAATTGCTTTTGAGAAAGCAAGAAACATTTTATACTCCAACAAGCTGCTTGTATTGTATAACCCGTGCAAAAGACTCGCGCTAGCATGTGATGCGTCGCCGTATGGAGTCGGGTGTGTATTACAACAAGCTAACGTTGTGGGGAAGTTGCAACCTGTCGCCTATGCTTCCAGGAGCTTGTCTAAGGCCGAGAGGGCCTGCAGCATGATTGAGAAAGAGACATTAGCGTGTGTGTTCGGGGTAAAGAAAATGCATCAGTACCTGTTTGGCCTCAAATTTGAGCTGGAAACCGATCACAAGCCCCTTATATCCCTGTTTGCTGAAAACAAGGGGATAAATACTAATGCCTCAGCCCACATAAAAAGATGGGCACTCGCGCTATCAGCGTATAACTGTACCATCCGACACAGGCCAGGCACCGACAACTGTGCGGATGCTCTCAGTCGGCTACCATTGTCCACCACGGGGGTAGAAATGGCGCGGCCTGCAAACTTGTTGATGGTGGCGCAGCCCGCAGACTTGTTGATGGTCATGGAAGCATTTGAAAATGATAAAACACCTGTCACAGCCCGCCAGATTAGGACTTGGACCAGCCAAGATCCTCTGCTGTCCGTAGTAAAAAACTGTGTAGTGCATGGGAGCTGGGCCAGCATTCCCATTGAAATCAGAGTAGAGGGAGCAGGATAGTTAGAATAAATACGTGGCTTGAGCAGTGGTGCAAGAGGGAGGGATTCAAATTCCTGGGACATTGGAACCAGTTCTGGGGGAAGTGGGACCTGTACAAAAGGGAGGGTCTGCACTTGGGCAGGACTGGAACTGATGTCCTGGGGGTAACATTTGCTAATGCAGTTCGGGAGTGTTTAAACTAATATGGCAGGGGGATGGGAACCTATGCAGGGAGACAGGGCGAAGTAATATGGAGTCAGAAACAGATGGTAGAAAGGTCAAAAGCAATAGTGGAAGGCCGAGTAAACAAAGGCAAGAAACAAAAAGGGCCACACTGCATCATAATTCTAAAAGGACAAAGGGTGTTAAAAGAACAAGGCTTTGTGTCTTAATGCAAGGAGTATCCGTAATAAGGTGGATGAATTAACTGTGCAAATAGATGTTAACAGATAGGATGTGATTGGGATTACAGAGACGTGGCTCCAGGATGATCAGAGCTGGGAACTCAACATCCAAGGGTATTCAACATTCAGGAAGGATAGAATAAAAGGAAAAGGAGGTGGGATAGCATTGCTGGTTAAAGAGGAGATTAGTAGTAAGGACTAAATCTAACTCCTTTTTGAATATATTTATTGAATTGGCCTCAACAACTTTCTGTGGTAGAGAATTCCACAGGTTCACCACTCTCTGGGTGAAGAAGCTTCTCCTCATCTCAGTCCAAAATGGCTTGCCCTTAACCTTAGACTGTAACCCCTGGTTCTGGACTTCCCCAACATTGGGAACATTCTTCCTGCATCTAACCTGTCTAAACCCATCAGAATTTTAAACATTTCTATGAGATCCCCTCTCATTCTTCTGAACCCCAGTGAATACAAGCCCAGTTGATCCAATCTTTCTTGATATGTCAATCCCGCCATCCCGGGAATCAGTCTGGTGAACCTTCGCTGCACTCCCTCAATAGCAAGAATGTCCTTCCTCAAGTTAGGAGACCAAAACTGTACACAATACTCCAGGTGTGGCCTCACCAAGGCCCTGTACAACTGTAGTAACACCTCCCTGCCCCTGTACTCAAATCCCCTCGCTATGAAGGCCAACATGCCATTTGCTTTCTTAACCGCCTGCTGTACCTGCATGCCAACCTTCAATGACATCCAGGTCTCGTTGCACCTCCCCTTTTCCTAATCTATCACCATTCAGATAATAGTCTGTCTCTCTGTTTTTTCCATCAAAGTGGATAACTTCACATTTATCCACATTACTAACCTTTTTCTCTTTACATATCTATAGAAGTTTTTGCAATCTGTTTTAATGTTCCATGCAAGTTTCTTCTCGTACTCTATTTTCCCTGCCCTAATCAAACCCTTTGTCCTCCTCTGCTGAGTTCTAAATTTCTCCCAGTCCCTGGGTTCGTTGCTATTTCTGGCCAATTTGTATGCCACTTCCTTGGCTTTAATACTATCCCTGATTTCCCTTGATGGCCACGGTTGAGCCACCTTCCCTTTTTTATTTTTACACCAGACAGGGATGTACAATTGTTGCAGTTCATCCATGCGGTCTCTAAATGTCTGCCATTGCCCATCCAGTGTCAACCCCTGAAGTATCATTCGCAAATCTATCCTTGCCAATTCACGCCTCATACCTTCAAAGTTACCCTTCTTTAAGTTCTGGACCATGGTCTCTGAATTAACTGTTTCATTCTCCATCCTAATGTAAAATTCCACCATATTATGGTCACTCCTCCCCAAGGGGCCTCGCACAACGAGATTGCTAATTAATCCTCTCTCATTACACAACACCCAGTCTAAGATGGCCTCCCCCCTAGTTGGTTCCTCGACATACTGGTCTAGAAAACCATCCCTTATGCACTCCACGAAATCCTCCTCCACTGTAGTGCTTCCAGTTTGGTTAGCCCAATCTATATGCATATTAAAGTCACCCATGATAACTGCCGCACCTTTATTGCATGCACTACTAATTTCCTGTTTGATGCCCTCCCCATCATCACTACTACTGTTTGGAGGTCTGTACAAAACTCCCACTGACGTTTTTTGCCCTTTGGTGTTCTGCAGCTCTACCCATATAGATTCCACATCATCCAAGCTAATGTCCCTCCTAACCTGTTGTGGGGTAACCGCGTAGTGCTACCAAAAAGGGCAGGGAGACGTTCATCTCGGATCACCACAGCACACACCTGGGTCTAGTAATGATGAAAGCGATAGCCAGATCCCACGTGTGGTGGCCCGGTATCGACTCTGACTTCGAGTCCTATGTACGGCAATGCAGCGTGTGTGCTCAGTTGAGCAACGCGCGCAGAGAGGCACCACTAAGTTTGTGGTCCTGGCCTTCCAGACCATGGTCGAGGATCCATGTCGACTATGCGGGCTCGTTTCTCGGTAAAATGTTCCTGGTGGTGGTGGATGCTTTTTCAAAATGGATTGAATGTGAAATAATGTCGGGAAGCACCGCCACCGCTACCATTTTTGCCATGTTTGCCACCCACGGCCTGCCTGACATACTGATCAGTGACAACGGGTCATGTTTCACCAGTGCTGAATTTAAAGAATTCATGACCTGCAATGGGATCAAACATGTTTAAACCAGCCTCCAATGTGCAAGCAGAGCAGGCAGTACAAACAATCAAACAGAGCCTCAAACGAGTCACAGAAGGCTCACTCCAAACCCGCCTGTCCCGAGTACTGCTCAGCTACCGCACGAGACCCCACTCACTCACAGGGGTGCCCCTGGCTGAGCTACTCTTGAAAAGGACACTTAAAACCAGACTCTCGCTGGTTCACCCCAACCTGCATGATCAGGTAAAGAGCAGGCGGCAGCAACAAAATGTAAACGATGGTCGCGCCACTGTGTCACGGGAAATTGACCTGAATGACCCTGTGTATGTGCTAAACTATGGACATGGTCCCCAGTGGATCGCGGGCACGGTGATAGCTAAAGAAGGGAGTAGGGTGTTTGTCGTCAAACTAGACAATGGACAAATTTGGGAGGGCATCAAACAGGAAATTAGGGGTGCATGCAATAAAGGTGCGGCAGTTATCATGGGTGACTTTAATATGTATATAGATTGGGCGAACCAAACTGGAAGCAATACAGTGGAGGAGGATTTCGTGGAGTGCATAAAGGATGGTTTTCTAGACCAATATGTCGAGGAACCAACTAGGGGGAGGCCATCTTAGACTGGGTGTTGTGTAATGAGAGAGGATTAATTAGCAATCTCGTTGTGCGAGGCCCCTTGGGGAGGAGTGACCATAATATGGTGGAATTTTACATTAGGATGGAGAATGAAACAGTTAATTCAGAGACCATGGTCCAGAACTTAAAGAAGGGTAACTTTGAAGGTATGAGGCGTGAATTGGCTAGGATAGATTGCCGAATGACACTTAAGGGGTTGACAGTGGATGGGCAATGGCAGACATTTAGAGACCGCATGGATGAATTACAACAATTGTACATCCCTGTCTGGTGTAAAAATAAAAAAGGGAAGGTGGCTCAACCGTGGCCATCAAGGGAAATCAGGGATAGTATTAAAGCCAAGGAAGTGGCATACAAATTGGCCAGAAATAGCAGCGAACCCGGGGACTGGGAGAAATTTAGAACTCAGCAGAGGAGGACAAAGGGTTTGATTAGGGCAGGGAAAATAGAGTACGAGAGGAAGCTTGCATGGAACATTAAAACAGATTGCAAAAACTTCTATAGATATGTAAAGAGAAAAAGGTTAGTAATATGGATAAATGTGAGGTTATCCACTTTGGTGGTAAAAACAGAGAGACAGACTATTATCTGAATGGTGACAGATTAGGAAAAGGGGAGGTGCAACGAGATCTGGATGTCATGGTACATCAGTCATTGAAGGTTGGCATGCAGGTACAGCAGGCGGTTAAGAAAGCAAATGGCATGTTGGCCTTCATAGCGAGGGGATTTGAGTACAGGGGCAGGGAGGTGTTACTACAGTTGTACAGGGCCTTGGTGAGGCCACACCTGGAGTATTGTGTACAGTTTTGGTCTCCTAACTTGAGGAAGGACATTCTTGCTATTGAGGGAGTGCAGCGAAGGTTCACCAGACTGATTCCCGGGATGGCGGGATTGATATATCAAGAAAGATTGGATCAACTGGGCTTGTATTCACTGGGGTTCAGAAGAATGAGAGGGGATCTCATAGAAATGTTTAAAATTCTGATGGGTTTAGACAGGTTAGATGCAGGAAGAATGTTCCCAATGTTGGGGATGTCCAGAACCAGGGGTTACAGGCTAAGGATAAGGGCAAGCCATTTTGGACTGAGATGAGGAGAAGCTTCTTCACCCAGAGAGTGGTGAACCTGTGGAATTCTCTACCACAGAAAGTTGTTGAGGCCAATTCAATAAATATATTCAAAAAGGAGTTAGATTTAGTCCTTACTACTAGGGGGATCAAGGGGTATGGCGAGAAAGCAGGAATGGGGTACTGAAGTTGCATGTTCAGCCATAAACTCATTGAATGGCGGTGCAGGCTCGAAGGGCCGAATGGCCTACACCTGCACCTATTTTCTATGTTTCTATGTTTCTTTGAAATGCAAGAACTAATCAAGCCGTTCCAGCGGCGAAGGGACGAGCTGTCCATTCAGGCAGACTGCCTGTTGTGGGGTAACCGCGTAGTGCTACCAAAAAGGGCAGGGAGACGTTCATCTCGGATCTCCACAGCACACACCTGGGTATAGTAATGATGAAAGCGATAGCCAGATCCCACGTGTGGTGGCCCGGTATCGACTCTGACTTCGAGTCCTATGTACGGCAATGCAGCGTGTGTATTCACTGGGGTTCAGAAGAATGAGAGGGGATCTCATAGAAATGTTTAAAATTCTGATGGGTTTAGACAGGTTAGATGCAGGAAAAATGTTCCCAATGTTGGGGATGTCCAGAACCAGGGGTTACAGGCTAAGGATAAGGGCAAGCCATTTTGGACTGAGATGAGGAGAAGCTTCTTCACCCAGAGAGTGGTGAACCTGTGGAATTCTCTACCACAGAAAGTTGTTGAGGCCAATTCAATAAATATATTCAAAAAGGAGTTAGATTTAGTCCTTACTACTAGGGGGATCAAGGGGTATGGCGAGAAAGCAGGAATGGGGTACTGAAGTTGCATGTTCAGCCATAAACTCATTGAATGGCGGTGCAGGCTCGAAGGGCCGAATGGCCTACACCTGCACCTATTTTCTATGTTTCTATGTTTCTTTGAAATGCAAGAACTAATCAAGCCGTTCCAGCGGCGAAGGGACGAGCTGTCCATTCAGGCAGACTGCCTGTTGTGGGGTAACCGCGTAGTGCTACCAAAAAGGGCAGGGAGACGTTCATCTCGGATCTCCACAGCACACACCTGGGTATAGTAATGATGAAAGCGATAGCCAGATCCCACGTGTGGTGGCCCGGTATCGACTCTGACTTCGAGTCCTATGTACGGCAATGCAGCGTGTGTGCTCAGTTGAGCAACGCGCGCAGAGAGGCACCACTAAGTTTGTTGTCCTGGCCTTCCAGACCATGGTCGAGGATCCATGTCGACTATGCGGGCTCGTTTCTCGGTAAAATGTTCCTGGTGGCGGTGGATGCTTTTTCAAAATGGGTTGAATGTGAAATAATGTCGGGAAGCACCGCCACCGCCACCATTGAAAGCCTGAGGGCCATGTTTGCCACCCACGGCCTGCCTGACATACTGATCAGTGACAACGGGCCATGTTTCACCAGTGCCGAATTTAAAGAATTCATGACCCGCAATGGGATCAAACATGTCAACTTGGCCCCGTTTAAACCAGCCTTCAATGGGCAGGCAGAGCGGGCCAGTACAAACAATCAAACAGAGCCTTAAACGAGTCACAGAAGGCTCACTCCAAACCCGCCTGTCCCGAGTACTGCTCAGCTACCCACGAGACCCCACTCGCTCACAGGGGTGTCCCCAGCTGAGCAACTCATGAAAAGGACACTTAAAACCAGACTCTCGCTGGTTCACCCCAACCTGCATGATCAGGTAGAGAGCAGGTGGCAGCAACAAAATGTAAATGATGGTCGCGCCACTGTGTCACGGGAAATTGATCTGAGTGACCCTGTGTATGTGCTAAACTATGGACATGGTCCCAAGTGGATCGCAGGTACGGTGATAGCTAAAGAAGGGAGTAGGGTGTTTGTAGTCAAACTAGACAATGGACAAATTTGCAGAAAGCACCGGACCAAATGAGGCTGTGGTTCACAGACTGCCCTGAACAACCCACAGCAGACACCATCTTTTTCAAGCCCACAACACACACCCAAAGGATCAATGACACCACCCCGGACCAGGAAATTGAACCCATCACGCCCAACAGCCCAGCAAGGCAAGGCTCACCCAGCAGCCCTGCAGGGCCAACAACACGCCAGCCCAGCGAGGGCACAGCCAACACACCAGAACAGACATTTGTACCGAGGCGGTCCACTAGGGAAAGAAAGGCTCCCGACCACCTCACCTTGTAAATAGTTTTCACTTTGACTTTGTGGGGGAATGATGCTGTGTATCTGTAAAGCATGCACTCCCATGTTCTGCCACCAGGGCCGCATCCCCTGAAGTCTCAAGGAATCCCAGCATTCCTTGGGAGCACTGCATATAAGCCAGCCCCTAAGGCCTGAACCTCACTCTGGATTGTCTTAACAAAGACTGAGGTCACTGTTACTTTAACCTCCCTGTGTGAAGTCTCATCTGTGTTCGGAACACAACACATACCTCATCGTGGATGACCTAGACCTAACTGACTGGGGTTTTATTGAGTGTTGTGAACATCACATGTCTGGCTAAGCCACTCGCAATGCAACAGCTCTACAACTATTTTAGTTGTGCACTTTAATCAAGTGCCCCCTGGTTAAAGGAGGGTTCACACTCCAAACACTTTCAAACAAGTGCCCCCTTGTTTTTTTTTTGAGGGCACTAAAAACAGAAATTATACAAATGCCTCCTGGCTAAAAGGTGGGGCAACAAACTTAAACAAATTAAACTTTGGACATGGTTCAAATTAAAATTTGGTTGCCGAGGGTGATGATGCACTCCAGTCCGCTCCAGCGCCCAACACCTCTACAAACCTTGAGCATACTCACAAGTGCATACATTACAGGAGGGAATTCTAAAGCTTAGGGTCGAGGCAGCTGAAGGCACGGCCACCAATGTTGGGGCGAAGAGTATTGGAGCTGCACAAGAGGCCAGAATTGGAGGAACGCAGAGTTCTCGGAGGGTTGTAGAGCTGGAGGAGGTTACAGAGAAAGAGAGGGGCGAGGCCATGGATATATTTGAACACAAGGATGAGAATTTTAAATTTGAGTTTTTGCTGGACTGGGAGCCAATGTAAGTCAGCGAGCACAGGAGTGATGGATGAACGGGATTTGGTGCGAGTTAGGATATGGGCCACAGAGTTTTGGATGAGCTCAAGTTTATGGTGGGTGGGAGATGGGAGGCTGGCCAGGAGAGCGTTGGAATCGTAAAATCTGGAGGAAACAAAAGCAGGTTTCAGCAGCAGATTGGCTGAGGCAGGAGTGGAGATGGATGATATTACAGAGATGGAAGTATGTGGTCTTGGTGATGGAGAGGATATGGGGTCGGAAGCTCAGCTCAGGATCAAATAGGACAGTGAGGATGCAAACATAGGATTACATAGGATATTCGGCCCAACCAGTCTATGTCGCCATTAATGCTCCACTCGAGCCTCCTCTAGTCTTTCCTCATCTAAATCTATCAGTGTAACTCTCTATTCCCTTTTCCTTCATGTGCTTGTATAGCCTCCCTTTAAATGCATCTATACTATTCGCTTCAACCACTCCCTGTGGTAGCAAGTTCCACATTCTCACCACTCTCTGGGTAAAGAGTCTGGATCAGCCTCAGACAGAGGCCAGAGAGGGGAATGCAATCGGTGGCTAGGGACCCTGATTATCTGCCAGAATTTTCACAGGATACATTGTCAAAACTACAAAATGTCTTTTATAGTTATTTGTAATTCATCTCCTTTCTCGGTGAGCAATCCCACAGGGGGTGAACCTCCTCAGTGCTTCTCCCACTCCCCTGCCATAACTTCCCCGGAAAGCCTGTTTACGTTGTGTATCGGGACTGTTGCCAACTCTCCACTGAAGTAACTGGAGTGGGAGAATCCCTGCGGAAATCCGCCCACCATAATATTTCCTTTCTTATCTGTATTGTCTTCATTCCCATGTCTAGGGCATTACTATATCATGCATTGAAGATGAAAAAAATAGATCAATTTTCAATTATCTTTCTCTTTCCATTATCCCTTCAGGGAGTCCCCTCGACTGTGGCCGATAATAGAGGCTCCATTGTATATAAGGGGGCAAGTTTTATTATAAAGTAAAATATAATTATATGAGTCATAGCAGGTGCAGGTACCATTGGTTCCCATGTCAGAAAACAAAACTAAAGTAAGCCCTGAGGTTAAGTATCAAGATCAAAAGAGTATGGTATGGTAGCTATGTTTCTGGGCTAGTGATCCTGAGAACTGGACTAATGATCTGCAGGCCTGAGTTCAAATCCCACCATGGCAGCTGGGGAATTTAAATTCAGTTAATTAATTTTTTTTTTTAAAAAGACCATGATTGTCGTAAAAGCCCATCTGGTTCACGAATGTCCTTTCGGGAAGAATATCTGCTGTTGTTATCTGGCCTGGCCTATATGTGACTCCAGACCCACAGTAATGTGGTTGACTCTTAACCGCCCACTGAAATGTCAGCTCACCACCACCTGCTCAGAAGAAAGAAAGACTTATATAGCGCCATTCATGACCACCGGATGTCTCAAACCACTTTACAGCCAATTAAATACTTTTGGAGTGTAATCACTGTTGTAATGTGGGAAACGCGGCAGCCATTTTGCACACAGCAAGCTCCTACAAACAGCAATGTAATCATGATAATCTGTTTTTGTTATGTTGATTGAGGGATAAATATTGGCCAGGACACCGGGGATAGCTCCCCTGCTCATTTTCTAAATAGTGCCATGGGACCTTTTACGTCCACTTGAGAGCAGGCGGGGCCTCGGTTGAACATCTCATCTGAAAGACGGCACCTCTGATAGCGCCGCGATCCCTCAGCACTGCACTAGAGTGTCAGCCTAGATTTATGTGTTCAAGTGGGAGTGGGACACAATTCAGGATGGGCAATAAATGTTGGCCTTGCTAGCGACACCCACATCCAATGAATAATAATAAAAAAGAGTAGGGACTGTGGTCTTGAAGGCAGGTGTTGGATGTGAGGGTGGTGTTTCATTAGAGACCAAGGGAAATGTTCCAATAGGTTAGGAAGTTTATCAAGTGACTAGCTCAGTCTTCCAGACCAGGAAGGCCCCCGTTTTGCTTGTGGGTCTGTGTTGAGATAGCTGAGCTCAGCCAGGGTGGTGGTTATGGTGTTACAATCATCCTCAGCTCCCCTGTATTAGGGAGGGAAGATCAGACGAGACTCCTGTTATGTATACAATCCTATGTAACCAGCATACTACCACCACCAGAAGGCATATCTGTTGGAATCCCAAGGGATCCCAGCATCTCTTGGGAGCACTGTATATAAGCAGGCCTCCCATGCTGTACCAACACTCTGGAGTTAGAATAAAGAGACTAAGGTCACGCTTACTCACGTCTACAGTACTCAATCACATTACTTTATTCTGGACACAACAACTGGCGATGAGATAACGAACCATCACGTGAAAATGCAGAGAATTGTTGGTATCGTGGAGAAATACTCAGAAGGGGACGATTGCGAGGCCTTCGTGGAGCGACTCGACCAATACTTCGTGGCCAATGAGCTGGAAGGGAGTGTGAACACTGCCAAACGATGGGCGATCCTCCTCACCGTCTGCGGGGCAACAACCTATGGCCTCATTAAGAATCTTCTTGCTCCGGTGAAACCAACAACCAAATCGTATGAAGAACTGTGTACGCTGGTCCAGGAGCACCTAACTTCGAAGGAGAGCATTCTGATGGCAAGGTATCGATTTTACACGTGTCAATGGTCTGAAGGCCAGGAAGTGGTGAGCTACGTCACCGAACTAAGGCGCCTTGCAGGACATTGCGAATTTGATGGATTCCTGGAGCAAATGCTAAGAGACTTTTTTGTGCTTGGCATTGGCCATGAGGTTATCCTTCGCAAACTATTGACTGTTGAAACACCGAACCTGAGCAAAGCCATAACGATAGCCCAGGCATTTATGTCCACCAGCGATAACACCAAACAAATTTCGCAGCATAAAGGTGTTTCAGCAAGTACTGTACACAAAGTAACGTTGTTTTCAGGCAGGAATGCATATGGCAGAACGTACACACCTGCAGCTGCACGACCTCAGTTGACTCAGAGTCTGCCATCAATCATTAATGTGAGGCAGTTAACACTTTGTTGGCGCTGCGGAGGTGATCATCTAGTCCATAAATGCCGCTTCAAACATTATGCGTACAAATGCTGTGGAACAATGGGACACCTCCAGCGAATGTGCAGACGAGCTGCAAACCCTGCAAACCACCACGTTGCGGAGGAAGACCGATCCACGGCGGATCAAACTGAACTAGAGACTCGAACCGAGGAGGCAGAAGTGTACAGGGTACTGTGGAAATGTATTTTTATCTAAGCTGATACCATACGGTATTTGTGTGCCTTTTGATTAAAATGGAGTCCTGGCCCTTCCAGAACTTTCTGCATTTTAGCAGCCAGCTTGCATAAACAGCTAAACCTGCTGTTAGATGGCTGATGGTTATCAGACAGCTAGGAGACAAGTCATGCTGAGACAAGTAACCCCCCATGGTGCTCTCCTATTGTCTACACTACAGGAGTTCCATGTCACCCCACCCTTATCTTCTAGCCATTATCTCTTTCCTTTACCTCATCCATTTGAAGCAAACAGGTAAACTGACCAGGAAATTGGATAATCCTGACACAATACAAGACAGGTGATAGCCCATTACCTATGACTCATGGAGTAATGGCCGTTTGGCTTTCTGATAACCCTGACAAAAGGAAATATCTCGACACCATGTCAGGACCAGGATATAGTAATTAACTCTTTATCTGTATTCACTGACTGTGAGACAGAGCAATACACAGGGAGAGGCCAGAACTTGGGTTTTACTGTATAAATATCTTGTGAAGCTGTACCATTGCGGAGGTGTTCATTTAGCCCTTGACTGAGTGAAACCTACCCCTTGCGAGCAAGTAAATTAAAAGGGAAACTTCCATCGGAGCTGTAAGTGTCGGAGTCATTCTTTTCTGAGGTCGAGATTTCGACAGTTATTGGAGGTTTCACCGAGATGCATACTCTCTGTTCTGTGAGTAAAACGGATACAGGCATAGTGCCTCTCCAGTGAAAGGCTTCAGTGGCCAAACAAGGTGAGCCTTTGCTCACAAGAGGTTTCTTCACTGTTGAATTGCAGATGTAATCTGTTGTCCACAGCTGAGGTACTGCATCTACAAGACTCGGCATTTAAAAGTTAAAGGTATTTTTTTATAACCATTTCTTTCTCAGCTCGCCAGCAGAAGAGAACAGGTTCTGGAAAAAATCTCGAGACAGCCCGGGGAAAGTTTCAGTAGGTAAGGGAGCGCTAGTCGATCGAAAAGGGTTCCAGGTTCTTATGTGATAAGATTTTTATTGTTTTTAATTCGGAAGGGCTTCTTATGTGATAAGACTATTAAAAAAAAAGAAAAAAGAAAGCGCTAATCGATCGAAGGTTCTTATGTGATAAGATTTTTATTGTTTTTAATTCGGAAGGGGTTCTTATGTGATAAGACTATTAAAAAAAAAAGAGCGCAATCGATCAAAGAGTTTGGGTACGGAACCTTAAGTTTTATCAGCTGTTATTAGGATAAGTTAAGGACTCGGTCTGTAGTGGCGTACAACGCAGACTGAGAATTTGTTTAGAGGTTATGATTTGTGTACTCACGGGAATATTGTTTGTTGTCCTTGTATTACTGTTGTGTGCAATACCTTTGTGAGTCATTGCCATTAGAGAAACGGGAAGAGTCACTAGGGAGAGTTGTGATTCGAAAAAAAAACACACAAGGATTGAGTAGGAAAAGAAACAGTAACTGATTGATCAACTACGATTGGTTCGTGCCAACATATCTCACACACCCAGACTGAGCCCGAATTAAGAGCCTTTTCAGGCCACGTAACGGCCAGGAGAAGTGGGCGTAGAGAACTCGGTTGGCCGAAAGGATTGTGAGATCAGAAACTGTGGTAAAATCTTAAATCATCCAGAATGGGGGCTGGAGCAAGTAAACCACCACCAAAAGGGACCCCAGCCCATTTTATGCTCCAGAATTGTGGTCAGTCTTCAATTGACCACCTAAGAGAATGGGTAAAATGGACTAAGGGTGAAAACAGGCCATTTCCACCCGATGGTTCATTCAATTTAGAGAGAATAACCTGTCTAGAAGAATGCCTTATAGACAGAGACCCAGGTAGAAGAGGGAAAAAAAAAGTGAATTGGTCAGCGTTTGGAGATTGGAAAAGGGAAGCTGAGGAACGACACGAGAAGAGCCTAAGAGTTAGCAAGCAGTGTACTAGAGGGAGAAAGCAGGGGGATGAACGGGTAGAGCAGGTGAATCGCCCTCGACATAACAAACACCCATCCGTTATGGTTGCTAAAGAGACAAAGGCACACTCACCTAGGGCCCCTGAGGGTTGGGATAAGGATGAGGATGAGGACTGGGATGAGGATTGGACTCCCTAGAGCCATCGGCCGTATGTTCCATCCCCGGGGGGTGCTCCAGGCCAAGGAGGAGACGATCCTCGGGCCGGAGTACAGGGAAACGGGTAACACCCGCTCCCAACAATACAGGTGCGGCTGCAGGAAATATAAGTCAGTCACAAGGGAATCAATACCGTGACGGCCTTGCAGGGGGCACACGAAGTCTTACCCGTGGACCAGGGCCCAGTGCCCTGGAGCCATCATCATCAGCATACCCAGTAAGACTTTTTCCCAGTCCACTCTCGGGGGGGGCTCCGGTCCCTATTTATCGACCATGGTCACCAAGTGAATTAAGAATAATTGTGGAAGGATTGGCAGACCCCAAAACCAATATTGAAAAGGCCATAGACCAGTTAAAAGTAATCATCTTGTGCCACGAACCCAGTATATTAGATGGTCAAATCTTACTGAAAGCATGGTTAAAGGACACAAAATTTGCCGAACTTGAGATAAAATTCAAAGATTTTAAAACCCATCGAGAGGCTCCAGATGCAGATCCCAGCACGAAGCCAGGAGAGGGGTTCTGGGGAAGATGTTGGGAAGCCTTACATTCGGTGTTCCCGAGGAAAACGAATTGGTCCAAAATTATGGAAACTACACAAAGAAAGGAGGAGGATGTTGAGGATTATGTAGAAAGAGTGCGAGAGATCATGAACCAATGTTCAGGCATGAAAATGGAGGAGGTAGAAGCTCCTATGATCAGCGCCGTGGTAAACGGGCTACGGCCCGAACTCAGAGATCCCTTTAAACTAGTTTGTCTCGGATGGCGACAGGAATCGCTATCCAAGGTTGTATCTATGTTAAAGGACATACAAGAGCGAAATAGAGAATCTAAAAGCAAGGTCACCATGTTTGTAGGACAAGCAGCTCCAATAACACCCACCCCGGTGACACCGTCCCACGCCCCCCCCCAGGGTAGAGGAAGAGGGCGAGCCAGAGGAGGATATTACAGGGGAAGAGGGAGAGGAGGTGCAGGGCAGGAACAATATTATACCTGTCACAATTGTGGACAGATTGGACACTGGGCTAGAACTTGCCGGGCAAAACAGCAACAACCAAATCATGATTGGACTCAACAGGCAGGTAATAGAGCACACCCTCCCCCTTCAGAACCCAACCAGTATGCGACCCAAGTCCAGGTACATGCTAGACCTCAGACTAATTTCTCTGTGCAAGATCCATTTGGATCACAGAATCAAAAGCAATTCGGCCAACCACCAAATTGCCCGTATAATGATCAATGACGCCCAATCCCAGACCCGAGTGCTGCGAACAAACAGCTTCCTGTCGTTTCGTTAAATGCCATAGGAGAACCTGAAGTAAAAATACGAATACAAGGAAAGGATGTCCCATTCCTAGTGGATACTGGTGCCACCTATTCGGTCCTTTCAAGGGAGGATACGAGGGGAATTCCCACTTCCACTAATCAAACCTCAGTGATTGGACTATCTGGACACGCACAGCAAATGTTTTTCTCCAACCCTATCAATGTACAAATAGAGGATTACGAAGATAGTCATTCATTCCTACTGTCTAAAGAGGTTCCAGTGAATCTGTGTGGACGTGACCTGTTATGTAAAATGAATGCCACGATCCTCTGTTCCCCAGCTGGTCTGGAGGTTCGAGTCCCCATAGATAAATGTGGCGCATATCCACTACTTCAACCCACAACTCCCATATTGTATGCCTGGGAAAATTTGGACCCCACACTAAGCAAAACCCTATCCTATTTGGTTGGTTCATATTGGTGTGTAACAAGGTTAATCACAGACTACCTCAAATCTCAAACCTTGGGCAAGTGGTACGAAACATTACACTGCACAGCATATTGTGACAAAACGGGATCAGACGCTACAGCACAAATCTTTTATCAACCATTCCTGCACCAGAAACATCAATTGATGATCGAAAAAATCTTTATCGGACCCGAAGGGATAGCGGCAGGGGTTGAATTATCCTCCCACAGTCAGAGCTTGTTTAGGGTTAAAGGGAGCGTTCCACACTGCACCCTTGCGGTTGCAGGCACGCATAAACCCCAGGATTTAGGACAAATGGTTAAAAGAATGCAAGGATCCCCAGTACAAGAGGAATGGCACACACGTAATGGAACTTTGGGGCAACATGAAAAGGGGGGAGGCTATTCTGTCAAGTTGAATGGGAAAGTATACTTCAATGCTGTCTTAGAAGAAAGGATGCTCTCAGCCACTAGCTTCCCAGTACGACAAAGCACAGCAGAGCTTCTTGCTAAAGTTCCAGAACAACTATGATCTACACACGCTAATGAAGTAGGGAGGATGCTCACCGCACAACCCTATAAGGTAGCAATCAATTCAACCGCCCCGCTCCCCAAGAAGCCCCAATACCCCTTGTCCCCAGCCGCAGAACAAGGTATTGAGCCAGTCATTAAGTCCCTGCTGGCCCAGGGAGTAATCGTTCCAACTAGAAGTCCATGTAACACACCGATCTTTCCGGTGCAGAAGCCCAATAGTGACAAATGGAGATTTGTCCAAGACCTATGGGCCGTGAATCATTCGGTATTCCCAACTTATCCAGTGGTACCCAACCCGGCAATTATACTTGCCAGTATTCCGGCATCATCAACGTATTACACAGTAGTTGATCTGTGTTCAGCATTTTTCTCAATACCCATTCACCCAGAGTCTCAATTCCTGTTTGCCTTCACGTATAAAGGACGCCAATATACGTGGACAAGACTCCCGCAGGGATTTACCGAGAGCCCTACCATATTCTCACAGTGCCTAAAGAGGGATCTGGAAGATGTAATTTTACCAGCAGGTTCTACACTTGTGCAGTATGTTGACGACTTATTGCTCGCCTCACCCTCCAAATTGGCCTGCGAAGCGGACTCCCTTGTGTTATTAAAAGCTCTGGCCTCGAAAGGACACAAGGTGTCAAAGGCAAAGTTACAATTTGTCTCAGAAAAGGTTCGGTATCTAGGGCACGAATTGGTCAGAGATACGAGACAATTGACACAAGACCGAGTAAAAGCAATCTGCTCTGCCCCACTACCAGTAACCAAGAGAGAAATGAAACACCTCCTTGGCATGACAGGATACTGCCGGCAATGGGTTATGAGTTATTCCGAGATTGTTAGACCACTGTTAGACATGTCCATGCCCGCACTACCAGAGAAGTTGATTTGGAATGAGGTATCCCGGAATGCTTTTCAGAACCTTAAACAGTCCCTCACTTCAGCACCCGCCTTGGGATTGCCAGATTACACTAAGCTATTCAACTTATTTGTGCATCACAAGTCGGGTTTTGCACAATCTGTTTTGACTCAGTTACATGGGGACAGGCAGCGACCGGTAGCGTATTTCAGTACCCAACTAGACCCAGTGGCACGCGGACTACCAGGATGTCTTCCTTCATTGGCAGCAGCTTATTATGCTATGCAACAGGCTCAGACAATAACTCTAAATCATCAGACCATTTTGTATATCCCACACTCTGTCGAGATTTTACTTACTAAATGTGCCACCCAATACCTAACCTCCGCAAGAACCACCAAATACGAGGTCGAACTGTTATCAAATCCGAACCTTGTCATCAAAAGATGTACTACCTTAAATCCAGCCACTCTACTCCCCACGGAAGACGACGGCGAACCCCATTCATGTGAAATGGTAACCGAATTAGTGACTAAACCACGTATCAATCTAACAGATGTACCAATGTGTAATCCTGATCTAGTGTACTATGTTGACGGATCAGCCTTACGAAATGATAGGGGCCAACCTAGAGCGGCTTATGCAATTGTAACTCAGTTTAATGTTGTCGAAACAGCCTCTCTTCCAGACTCCTTTTCAGCCCAACAAGCCGAATTGTTTGCGTTAACTCGAGCCTGTATTCTGGCTGAAGGACACACAGTTAATATCTACACTGACTCCAGGTATGCTTTTGGGGTATCACATGACTATGGACAAATTTGGAAGATTCGCGGGTACCTGACTTCTTCAGGAACCCCTATCAAAAATGCAGAACAAGTGGAAAATCTCCTGCGAGCCATTCAATGCCCCTTAAAACTTGCCATTATCAAATGCCAAGCACATACAGGCCAGTCGAATGAGGTGGCACTTGGGAATGCCAGAGCTGATAATGCAGCTAAGTCAGCAGCTCTGTCGAAAGGGGGGATGCAGGTGTCATTGTTCCCACTAAGGAAAAATAATTGCTCAGACCCGCCACCCACTATTAATGATGTGCTGACCTTTCAGACACAGGCCAGTACGGAGGAGGTGGTGACCTGGACGAAGGATCAATGTTATAAAAATCCAGAAGGAATATGGGTTCACCATGACGGCCGCGTGGTGGCCCCTAGATCCTTACTTCCATGGATTGCCCGATGTGTTCATACATTCACACATGCAGGCAAAGGGGGATTGGCAGATTATATTTTGGCAACTTGGTATGCACCAGGTATTTCGGCAATTGCAAAACAAATCTGTGAAAATTGTGTTACCTGTCAGACAATGAATCCGGGTAAGACGGAAAAAGTAGAATCTGCCTCCCACCCAAATCCAGTCAGGCCTTTTGTACATTTACAAATGGATTTTATTGAATTACCTATGAGTATGGGATTCAAGTATGTATTAGTTATTGTAGATGTGTTCTCTAGATGGATTGAAGCCTTTCCATGTAAAAAGGCCGATGCCACTACTGTTGCTAAATGTTTGTTAAAAGAAATTGTACCGCGCTTCGGAATCCCTGCTAAGCTTTCCAGTGATAACGGGTCACATTTCACGGGAACTGTCATAAGAGAAATGTGTAAAGCTTTACAGATTAATCAACGTTTTCATTGCAGTTATCATCCACAATCAGCTGGACTTGTTGAAAGATATAATGGAATGCTTAAAAATAAGCTGGCAAAACTATGCAATGACACTGGACTGAAATGGACAGAACTGCTGCCCTTAGCTTTGATGGTAATGCGATCTGCAACCAACAGAACAACAGGCCTGTCACCACATGAGATAGTTATGGGACGTCCCCAACGACTACCTTTTACAGCACCATTTACTGCAAAACAGATGGACATCCACAAAATGGAGGAAAATATGTTGAATTATTGTATTGCACTAACCAAATGTATTTCCAGCTTTCATTCACAGGTAAAGGAAGCCCAAGTCAAGCCAGCGGAAGGGAAGTGTCATAACCTGGAGCCAGGGGTATTCGTTTACATCAAGATTTTTAAAAGGAAAAGCAGTCTACAGCCAAGATTCGAAGGACCATACCAGGTCTTGCTGGCGACCAATACTGCAATCAAGGTAAAGGAAAGACCAACATGGATCCACGCATCCCATTGCAAACGGGCACCCGACCAGGAGGAAGGGACGAAGGAATCAGAGGAACAGAAAAAGGAAGACTGAATAAGGAACTGTATGGACTATGGGGACTGATGGTGCTGGGCTTGACAGGGTTTTACTTCGCATTATTGATTACACCAGGGGTACAGACCCACCACCGAAGGGAATTGCACGTAAACGTATTTATGGCACTGAGTCATAGGTATGCTCAAGAAAGAAACTTGTCGAGTTGCTGGATATGTTCCCATGTACCTGTCCACTCCAGGGGGGGTATTCCCCTGAGATCTGTCCCCTTTAACGAATCAGAAATGGTAGAATGGTTGACAGTGCAAAACAGGACAAAACTAACTAAGGGGCCAGAAACGAAGGAGCAAACAGAATGGAAGTCGGCAGGGTATAAACTTACAGTCTTCCAGGGATGGTACCAGCCCAATTATGATAATAACCATCAGCCTCCCTTCCTAAGCATTACTCCCAGAATAAGAAATCCTGAGGGTATAATATGCCTAGTGAGTAATGAGACAAAAGGACCAGAAATGGGACGCAGCAAGTGTTCCCAAATGATTAAATGGCAAGCCACAACTAATCCCACTGAGAGAAAGATAGCAACCGTTGGCTGGACAACGGTCCATAACAAAGCCCCAGGTGAAGGGTGGGAAGGTGAGACCACTCGAGTAGGGACAGTGCGAAAGGACCAGGAGCTGACGTCCTATAATTGCACCTACTTTATTTGTGGCCATAAAGCCTACCCATGGTTACCAGCCAACTGGACAGGGTCCTGTTACTTAGGATATGTGGTACCCCTTATCAGATCAGTAAGGACTCTAAGGGAGGCCTATGGAAGCCACAGATTTAAACGGGATTTAACGTGGCTAAACGGAATATTCAAGGTAATGGTGCCACCCTATGGAATAGCATCGACCGAATGGCAGTTACGGGAACTGGCTAACTTAGTAGAATCAGTAGCCAACGCAACTTCCCAAGCCTTTGAAGGGATAAATGACGAAATGGTAGCTATTCGAACAGTGGCTCTCCAAAATCGTATGGCCTTAGATTATCTCCTAGCCAAGGAGGGAGGGACATGCGCATTAATAGGTGAAGAATGCTGTACATATATCCCAGATAAATCAGAAGATATTGGCAGTCTAGCTGAAAACATCAGGAAAAAGGTAATAGAGTATAAACAGACAGTTGGCCAGGACGGTATCACCTTGTGGGGTTGGGCATCAGGATGGTTGGGAGCCCTGGGGAAATCTGTGGTACAGGGTTTGATCATATTCCTGCTGATAGTCTTCGCCCTGTATCTATTATTTGTCGTCATTAAGTGTTGCTGTGCCAGGGTGGGAGAAACTATGTTACCTACCGAGACCACGGCTAGAGTTATGGTAGCAACAACTGCTGAAGGCTCTTGTGTAGAAATGGAAATGGAGAGACTGTACAAGATCAGAATGGATTGAGTTGTCCTTGTGAAGGACAAAATGGGGGAATGTGGAAATGTATTTTTATCTAAGCTGATACCATACGGTATTTGTGTGCCTTTTGATTAAAATGGAGTCCTGGCCCTTCCAGAACTTTCTGCATTTTAGCAGCCAGCTTGCATAAACAGCTAAACCTGCTGTTAGATGGCTGATGGTTATCAGACAGCTAGGAGACAAGTCATGCTGAGACAAGTAACCCCCCATGGTGCTCTCCTATTGTCTACACTACAGGAGTTCCATGTCACCCCACCCTTATCTTCTAGCCATTATCTCTTTCCTTTACCTCATCCATTTGAAGCAAACAGGTAAACTGACCAGGAAATTGGATAATCCTGACACAATACAAGACAGGTGATAGCCTATTACCTATGACTCATGGAGTAATGGCCGTTTGGCTTTCTGATAACCCTGACAAAAGGAAATATCTCGACACCATGTCAGGACCAGGATATAGTAATTAACTCTTTATCTGTATTCACTGACTGTGAGACAGAGCAATACACAGGGAGAGGCCAGAACTTGGGTTTTACTGTATAAATATCTTGTGAAGCTGTACCATTGCGGAGGTGTTCATTTAGCCCTTGACTGAGTGAAACCTACCCCTTGCGAGCAAGTAAATTAAAAGGGAAACTTCCATCGGAGCTGTAAGTGTCGGAGTCATTCTTTTCTGAGGTCGAGATTTCGACAGTACACACCTTCACCACGAAATGTCCATCGATCATGTTAAAAGTTGAACTGAAGTGAATTCCAGTATCCATGGAATTGGACACGGGTGCGAGTCAGTCTATCATGAGCAAAAAGGCCTTCGACAGGCTGTGGTGCAACAAGGCACACAGGCCCAAGCTGAGCCCCATTCATACCAAGCTGAGAACTTACACTAAAGAGCTGATCCCTGTAATTAGCAGCGCAGCAGTAAAAGACTCCTATGATGGAGCAGTGCATGAACTACCGCTATGGATAGTACCAGGAGATGGCCCCACACTGTTCGGCAGAAGCTGGCTGGGAAAAATCCGCTGGAACTGGGACGACATCGAGCGCTTTCGGCCATCGACGACGCCTCATGTGCCCAGGTTTTAAGCAAGTTCCCGTCATTGTTTGAGCCAGGCATCGGAGGTTTCTTGGGGGCGACGGTGCAGATCCACTTGATTCCCAGTACACGACCAATCCACCACAAGGCATGGGCGGTGCCATAAATGATGCGAGAGAAAGTGGAGATTGAGCTAGACAGGCTGCAATGAGAGGGCATCATCGTGCCAGTGGAGTTCAACGAGTGGGCCAGCCTGATTGTTCAGGTTCTCAAGGGCGATGGCACCGTCAGAATTTGCGGGGACTATAAAGTAACGATTTTCGCTGCAGGACCAGTACCCGCTACCTAAGGCAGATTACCTATTTGGCAGGAGAAAAGACGTTCACTAAGTTGGACCTGACCTCGGCCTACATGACGCAGGAACTGGTGGAATCTTCGAAAGGCCTCACCTGCATCAACACGCACAAAGATCTGTTCATCTACAATAGATGCCCGTTTGGGATTCGATCGGCCGTGGCTATTTTTCAAAGGAACATGGAGAGTCTGCTAAAGTCGGTTCCGCGCACTATGGTTTTCCAGGACGGGTCACAGGTCGGGACACCATCGAACACTTGCAGAACCTGGAAGAGGTTCTAAGTCGGCTAGAGTGTGGAACTCAGACTGAAATGCTCGAAGTGTGTTTTCCTGGCACCAGAGGTCAAGTTCTTAGGGAGCAGAATCGTGGCAAATGGCATCAGACCCACCGACGCCAAGTCGGAGGCCATCAAGAACGCGCCGAGACCACAGAACGTGATGGAGATGCGGTCGTTCCTGGGACTCCTTAATTATTTTGGTAATTTCCTACCCGGGTTAAGCACCTTGCTAGAACCCCTACACGTGTTGCTACACAAGGGAGATGACTGGGTATGGGGGAAATCACAAGAGACAGCTTTTGAGAAAGCTCGAAATCTGTTATGTTCCAACAAATTTCTTGTCCTGTATGATCCTTGTAAACGTTTAGTGCTAGCTCGCAATGCGTCTTCGTACAGGGTCGGGTGTGTGTTACAACAAGCAAATGAATCGGGAACATTGCAAACCGGTCTCTTATGCGTCCAAGAGCCTGTCCAAAGCTGAAAGGGCCTACAGCATGATTGAAAAAGAAGCTCTGGGCATGCGTTTGCAGGGTAAAAAAAAAATGTATCAGTATCTGTTTGGGCTTAAGTTTGAGTTAGAAACTGGCCATAAGCCACTCATATCGCTATTCTCAGCGAGCAAAGGTATCAATACCAATGCATCTGCTCGCATCCAAAGATGGGTGCTCATGCTGTCTGCATATAACTATATAATTCGCCTTAGGCTAGACACAGAGAACTGCACTGACGCCCTCAGTCGGCTACCATTGCCCACCACCGGGGTGGAAATGGCATAGCCTGCAGACTTGCTCTTGGTGATGGATGCATTTAAAAATGAGAAATCACCCGTTACAGCCCGCCAGATCAGGACCTGGACTAGCCAGGATCCCTTACAGTCCCTTGTAAAAAAACTGTGTCCTCCATGGGAGCTGGGCCAACATCCCAGCAGAGATGCATGAAGAGATAAGTCATTCCAGTGGCATAAGGACGAAATGTCCATACAGGCGGACTGTCTTTTGTGAGGTAATCGCGTGGTTTTGCCCAAGAATGGCAGAGAAACGTTTATACACGACCTACACAGTACCCACCCAGGCATAGTAATGATGAAAGCTATAGCCAGATCCCATGTGTGGTGGCCCAGTATCGACTCAGATTTGGAGTCTTGCGTGCGCCAATGCAACACTTGCTCTCAACTGAGCAATGCACCCAGGGAGGCACCGCTAAACTTGTGGTCATGGCCCTCCAAACCATGGTCTAGGATCCACCGTTACTTCGCTGGCCCGTTTCTAGGCAAAATGTTCTTGGTTATTGTGGATGCTTATTCAAAGTGGATTGAGTGTGTTATAATGTCTGTAAGCACATCCACTGCCACCATCGAAAACCTACGAGCCATGTTTGCCACGCACAGCCTGCCTGATGTCCTTGTCAGCGACAACGGGCCGTGTTTCACCAGCGCTGAATTCAAGGAATTCATGATCCGCAATGGGATCAAGTACGTCACATCTGCCCCGTTCAAGCCCGCATCCAACGGCCAGGCAGAACGGGCAGTCCAAACTATCAAGCAAAGCTTGAAACGCATGTTGGAAGGCTCCCTGCACATTCGCCTGTCCCGAGTCCTGCTCAGCTACTGCACCAGACCCCACTTGCTCACCGGGGTTCCCCCTGCCGAACTGCTCATGAAAAGGGCGCTCAAAAGCAGGCTCTCTCTTGTCCACCCTGATCTCCATGATCACGTCATGGGCAGGCGGTATCAACAAAGCATGTACCATGATCGCGCAAATTTGTCATGCGATATTGAAG
The DNA here is from genome assembly GCF_044704955.1 of Pristiophorus japonicus. NCBI lineage: Eukaryota > Metazoa > Chordata > Chondrichthyes > Pristiophoridae > Pristiophorus > Pristiophorus japonicus. The sequence continues at coordinate 268,518,612 of NC_091977.1, read as the reverse complement.
TCAATGACCCTGTATTTGTACTCAATTATGGACATGGTCCCAAATGGCTTGCTGGCACTGTCATAGTCAAAGAAGGGAGTTGGGTGTTTCAGGTCAAACTCGCAACTGGACTAACTTGCAGAAAGCATTTGGACCAAACCAAACTGCGATTCACAGAGAGCCACGAGCAACCTGAAGAGAACACCACCGACTTCGACCCTCCGACACACATACGAGTGGCAACCGACATCACGGTTGACCATGGAGCTGAACTCATCATCCCCAGCAACCCAGCAAGACCAGCTGTGCAGCAGCCCAGGGAAGAACCACCCAACTCACCTGCACCTGCATTTGTACCGAGACGATCGACTAGAGAGCGAAAAGCCCCAGATCGTCTCACCCTATAAATAAGTGTACTATTGACTTTGGATGGGAGTAATGTTATGTATGCGACCCTATGTAATCAGCATTCTACTGCCACCAGAGAGCGTATCTGTTGGAGTCCCAAGGGATCCCAGCATCCCTTGGGAGCATAGTATATAAGCAGGCCTCGCATACTGTACCAACACTTTGGAGTTAGAATAAAGAGACTAAGGTCACACTTACTCACTTCTACAGTACTCAATCACATTACTTTATTCTGGACAGAACAACTCCCACTCCTGATCACTATCCAGTGATGCCTGGTAGAATTGCATACGCATGGGTAAAGACAGGGATATCCTTGGCCATCGATGCTCTTTGTCAAAGATCACTTGGTTGAGTTATTGTTTAACTGCCACCTACAGAACTGTGCCCCCACAAACAGTCAAAACCCTCAGGTAAAAAGTGGGAGGGAAAGATTGACGAAGAAAATGAGGAAAAAAGGAAGTGAGGCCCTGAAGACAAATTTGATGGTACTGTCTGAGTTGGGTCTGAGGTCTGAGAGTAAGGTGACAGTTTCAGAGGTATGAACTGAGGTAGTGATGGCAGCCCTCAAATGTGCACTAGATAGATGACTGATGGCAATTAGTTAGAGCGGGTGATATATCTCTCTAGTTGTTTCAATCATTGGGGAGGAATAGCCAGGCTTTATTTCGAGTGGGAAAACTCAAAGAGCTAGAAATTCGGTATCACCTGCTTTGAGGCGGTGATGCCACCCTTAGTGCTGGGCGATGTCTACTGCCTCAAAGTGGGATATTCAGTTGTGTTGCCCCAAGAGGAGAGTGGCGTGCTAAGGCCATTTCTCAGGAGCGTTTCTCAAGTTGAGGCGCTAGGATACCGGCATCCGAGCGCCTAAAGAGGAGGTGAGGCCGACCATCTGAAACATGCAAAAAAATGGAAGGGGGCTACCGACAGCCTTCCAAAGGTAAGAGAAGGTAAGTAATTGATAAAAATTTGACTCTCAACACTTATCTCTTCATTCGCTGCGATATTGACCCAGGATCCTTTGTGTACCGTCTGCATCCCCCGTCGGTACGGCAGGCAGAAACAGTCAATTTCGGAAACACGTCGCAAAGGGGGCATTTCACACTCTTGACGTCACCAACTGGTGGTGCTAGAGTGTTCAGTGCTAAATGACAGCGTTGCCGCTAAACTACCGGTGAAGTTCGTGGCAGGTTGTCATCGCGGTGCTCAGGCGGTAGGTATTTAGCGGCCCCTTAGCGCCCGATCTGGTGTTAATGGTGGCACTAAACAACCCAATTTAGTTTCAGCTCCACTGCGTGAACTTCCCCTTCTCCAGCTCCCACAGCAGTTGCTGACATAAAGCTATATAAAATTAATATGGGAACTCCTATTTGAGTGCCACCTACTGACATCACAACAAGACATAACAGATAAATGTATACGTATCGGAGGTCAAATTCAGCTGTGGCCGGGTCGCATAGCGGATAGTAGTGGACCGGCTGCCCATTACACACCCCGCTCAATTTTCCTTCCAGTGAATCATAGAATCATAGAAAGTTACAGCATGGAAGTTGGCCATTTCGGCCCATCGTGTCCGTGCCAGCCAACAAAGAGCTATCCAGCCTAATCCCACTTTCCAGCTCTTGGTCCATAGCCTTGTAGGTTATGGCTCTTTAAGTCCATTTCCAAGTACTTTTTAAATATGGTGAGAGATTCTGCCCCTACCACCATTTCAGGCAGTGAGTTCCAGACCTCCACCACCCCCCCGGGTGAAAAGATTTCCCCTCAAATCCCCTCTAAACCTCCTACCAATTACTTTAAATCTATGCCTTCTAGTTGTTGACTTCTCAGCTAAGGGAAATAGGTCCTTCCTATCCATTTTATCTAAGCCCCTCATAATTTTATACACCTCAGTAAGGTCTCCCCTCCGCCTCCTCTGTTCCAAAGAAATCTTTCCTCATCGTTAAAATTCCCCAGTTCAGGTAACATCCTCGTAAATCTCCTCTGCACCCTCTCTAGCGCAATCACATCTTTCCTTTAATGTGGTGACAAGAACTGCACGCAGTACTCTAGCTGTGGCCTAACTAGTGTTTTATGCAGTTCAAGCATAACCTCCCTGCTCATATATTCTATGCCTTGACTAATAAAAGCAAGTATCCTCTATGCCTTCTCAACCACATTATCTACCTGTGAAGTCATAAATGATCAGAAAAGGTCATTCTGTCTGTGAGAAGCAGCCAACTCTTTCAAGAGAAGCAGGAAGCAGAAAATTGGTGGCGTAAAAAAAATATATATTTTTCATAAAGAATGCATTCTTGGCTCCCTCAATAGTTCAGCAGGTAAGTGCACTGAATGGTTTGGTACAGAGTCATTCAGTCCCTGGTCTTTGTTATGTTAGCTGATCTCAACGAGGATGAGAGTGCGGTTATTGGCCTTGGTTTGCTTCGTATAAGGTGAGTAAAGTCAGTCAAGGTTTTAGAAGATCGTACATGAAGAGTTACTACTTAGACAAAGTATGAAAGTGCTTTTGACATCCATGGTACCATATTCTAAACCAGGAAAAAGTGGGGGGTTGTAAAAATGGAACAGCAATAATCATGGGTGATTTTAACTTCCATATTGATTGGACAAATCAAATTGGTCAGGGTAGCCTTGAGGAAGAGTTCATAGAGTGTATAAGGGACGGGTTCCTTGAGCAGTATGTAACGGAACCAACCAGGGGGCAGGCTATCTTAGATCTGGTCCATTGTAATGAGACAGGATTAATAAACATAGAAACATAGAAACATCGAAAATAGGAGCAGGAGTAGGTCATTTGGCCCTTCGAGCCTGCACCACCATTCAATAAGATCGTGGCTGATCATTCCCTCAGTACCCCTTTCCTGCTTTCTCCCTATATCCCTTGATCCCTTTAGCCGTAAGGGCCATATCTAACTCCCTCTTGAATATATCCAATGAACTGGCATCAACAACTCTCTGCGGCAGGGAATTCCACAGGTTAACAACTCTCTGAGTGAAGAAGTTTCTCCTCATCTCAGTCCTAAATGGTCGACCCCTTATTCTAAGACTGTGACCCCTGGTTCTGGAATTCCCCAACATCGGGAACATTCTATCCGCATCTAACCTGTCCAGTCCCGTCAGAATCTTATATGTTTCTATGAGATCCCCTCTCATCCTTCTAAACTCCAGTGTATAAAGACACAGTTGATCCAGTCTCTCCTCATATGTCAGTCCGGCCATCCCGGGAATCAGTCTGGTGAACCTTCGCTGCACTCCCTCAATAGCAAGAATGTCCTTCCTCAGATTAGGAGACCAAAACTGAACACAATATTCCAGGTGAGACCTCACCAAGGCCCTGTACAACTGCAGTAAGACCTCTCTGCTCCTATACTCAAATCCCCTAGCTATGAAGGCCAACAGACCATTCGCCTTCTTCACCGCCTGCTGTACCTACATGCCAACTTTCAATGACTGATGAACCATGACACCCAGGTCTCGTTGCACCTCCCCTTTTCCTAATCTGCCACCATTCAGATAATATTCTGCCTTCGTGTTTTTGCCCCCCAAAGTGGATAACCTCACATTTATCCACATTATACTGCATGTGCCATGCATTTGCCCACTCACCTAACCTGTCCAAGTCACCCTGCAGCCTTTTAGCGTTCTCCTCACAGCTCACACCGCCACCCAGTTTAGTGTCACCTGCAAACTTGGAGATATTATACTCAATTCCTTTATCTAAATCATTAATGTATATTGTAAAGAGCTGGGGTCCCAGCACTGAGCCCTGCGACACTCCACTAGTCATTGCCTGCCATTCTGAATAGGACCCGTTTATCCCAACTCTCGGCTTCCTGTCTGCCAACCAGTTCTCTTATCCATGTAAATACATTACCCCCAATACCATGTGCTTTGATTTTGCACACTAATCTCTTGTGTGGGACCTTGTCAAAAGCCTTTCGAAAGTCCAAATACACCACATCCACTGGTTCTCCCTTGTCCACTCTACTAGTTACATCCTCAAATAATTCCAGAAGATTTGTCAAGCATGATTTCCCTTTCATAAATCCATGCTGACTTGGACTGATCCTGTCACTGCTTTCCAAATGCGCTGCTCTTTCATCTTTAAGAATTGATTCCAACATTTTCCCCAATGCTGATATCAGGCTAACCAGTCTATAATCACCCATTTTCTCTCTCCCTCCTTTTTTAAACAGTGATGTTACATTAGCTACCCTCCAGTCCATAGGAACTGATCCAGAGTCAATAGACTGTTGGAAAATGATCACCAATGCATCCACTATTTCTAGGGCCACTTCCTTAAGTACTCTGGGATGCAGACTATCAGGCCCCAGGGATTTATCGGCCTTCAATCCCATCAATTTCCCGAACACAATTTCCCGCTTTATAAGGATATCCTTCAGTTCCTCCTTGTCACTAGACCCTCGGTTCCCAAGTATTTCCGGAAGGTTATTTGTGTCTTCCTTCGTGAAAACAGAACCAAAGTATTTGTTTAACTGGCCCGCCATTTTTTTGTTCCCCATTATAAATTCACCTGAATCTGACTGCAAGGGACCTACGTTTATTTTCACTAATCTTTTTTTCTTCACATAGCTATAGAAGCTTTTGCAGTCAATTTTTATGTTCCCAGCAAGCTTCCTCTCATACTCTATGTCCCCCCTTCTAATTAAACCCTTTGTCTTCCTCTGTTGTATTACAAAATTCTCCCAGTCCTCAGGTTCGCTACTTTTTCTGGCCAATTTATATGCCTCTTCCTTGGAATTAACACTATCCTTAATTTCCCTTGTTAGCCACGGTTGAGCCACCTTCCCCGTTTTATTTTTACTCCAGACAGAAATGTACAATTGTTGAAGTTCATCCATGTGATCTTTAATTGTTTGCCATTGCCTATCCACCATCAACCCTTTAAGTATCACTCGCCAGTCTATTCTAGCCAATTCACGCCTCATGCCGTCGAAGTTACCTTTCCCCAGTTCAGGAACCTAGTCTCTGAATTAACTGTGTCACTCTCCATCTTAATAAAGAATTCCACCATATTATGGTCACTCTTCCCCAAGGGGCCTCGCACAATAAGATTGTTAATTTGTCCTTTCTCATTACACATCACCCAGTCTAGGATTGCCAGCCCTCTAGTTGGTTCCTCGACATATTGGTCTAGAAAACCATCCCTAATACACTCCAGGAAATCCTCCTCCACCTCATTGCCACCAGTTTGGTTAGCCCAGTCCATATGTAGATTAAAGTCACCAATGATAACTGCTGTACCTTTATTGCATGCATTCCTAATTTCTTGTTTGATGCTGTCCCCATCCGCATTACTACTGTTTGGTGGTCTGTACACAACTCCCACTAGTGTTTTCTGCCCTTTGGTATTCCATAGCTCCACCCATACAGATTCCACATCATCCAAGCTAATGTCCTTCCTTATTATTGCATTAATTTCCTCTTCAATCAGCAATGCCACCCACCTCCTTTTCCTTTCTGTCTATCCTTCCTAAATGTTGAATACCCCTGGATGTTGAGTTCCCAGCCTTGGTCACCCTGGAGCCAAGTCTCCATACTGGCGAGTGATACTTAAAGGGAAATCATGCTTGACAAATCTTCTGGAATTTTTTGAGGATGTTTCCAGTAGAGTGGATAAGGGAGAACCAGTTGATGTGGTATATTTGGACTTTCAGAAGGCGTTCGACAAGGTCCCACACAAGAGATTGATGTGCAAAGTTAGAGCACATGGGATTGGGGGTAGTGTACTGACATGGATTGAGAACTGGTTGTCAGACAGGAAGCAAAGAGTAGGAGTAAATGGGTACTTTTCAGAATGGCAGGCAGTGACTAGTGGGGTACCGCAAGGTTCTGTGCTGGGGCCCCAGCTGTTTACACTGTACATTAATGATTTAGATGAGGGGATTAAATGTAGTATCTCCAAATTTGCGGATGACACTAAGTTGGGTGGCAGTGTGAGCTGCGAGGAGGATGCTGTGAGGCTGCAGAGCGACTTGGATAGGTTAGGTGAGTGGGCAAATGCATGGCAGATGAAGTATAATGTGGATAAATGTGAGGTTATCCACTTTGGTGGTAAAAACAGAGAGACAGACTATTATCTGAATGGTGACAGATTAGGAAAAGGGGAGGTGCAAAGAGACCTGGGTGTCATGGTACATCAGTCATTGAAGGTTGGCATGCAGGTGCAGCAGGCGGTTAAGAAAGCAAATGGCATGTTGGCCTTCATAGCAAGGGGATTTGAGTACAGGGGCAGGGAGGTGTTGCTACAGTTGTACAGGGCATTGGTGAGGCCACACCTGGAGTATTGTGTACAGTTTTGGTCTCCTAACCTGAGGAAGGACATTCTTGCTATTGAGGGAGTGCAGCGAAGGTTCACCAGACTGATTCCCGGGATGGCGGGACTGACCTATCAAGAAAGACTGGATCAACTGGGCTTGTATTCACTGGAGTTCAGAAGAATGAGAGGGGACCTCATAGAAACATATAAAATTCTGACGGGGTTAGACAGGTTAGATGCAGGAAGAATGTTCCCAATGTTGGGGAAGTCCAGAACCAGGGGTCACAGTCTAAGGATAAGGGGTAAGCCATTTAGGACCGAGATGCGGAGGAACTTCTTCACCCAGAGAGTGGTGAACCTGTGGAATTCTCTACCACAGAAAGTTGTTGAGGCCAATTCACTAAATCTATTCAAAAAGGAGTTAGATGAGGTCCTTACTGCTAGGGGGATCAAGGGGTATGGCGAGAAAGCAGGAATGGGGTACTGAAGTTGAATGTTCAGCCATGAATTCATTGAATGGCGGTGCAGGCTAGAAGGGCCGAATGGCCTACTCCTGCACCTATTTTCTATGTTTCTATGTTTCTATGACATCATATCCGTTAACTGCTATCTGCGCAGTTAATTCGTCCACCTTATTCCGAATACTCCTCGCATTGAGGCACAGAACTTTCAGGCTTGTCTTTTTCGGATTTTGTCCCTTTAGGATTTTGCTGTAATGTGGCCCTTTTTGCTTTTTGCCTTGGGTTTCTCTGCCCTCCACTTTTACTATTCTTCTTTCTATCTTTTGCTTCTGCCCCCATTCTACTTCCCTCTGTCTCCCTGCATAGGTTCCCATCCCCCTGTCATATTAGTTTAACCCCTCCCCAACAGCACTCGCAAACACTCCCTAGTAAAGGATCCCCTTGGAATGAGTGATCATTGTATGGTTTAATTTCAAATTCAGATGGAGGGTGAGAAAGTTCGATCATAAATGAGCGTAGTAAGCTGAAATAAAGGAGACGACAAAGGTATGAGGTCAGAGTTGGCTAAAGTGGACTGGGAAAATAGATTAAAGTGTAGGACGGTTGATGAACGGTGGCGTACATTTAAGGAGATATTTCACAACCCTCAAGAAAAATATATTCCAGTGAGGAGGAAAAGGTGTAAGAGAAAAGACAGCCATCCATGGCTAACTAAAGAAATAAAGGACAGTATCCAATTAAAAACAAGGGCATACAAAGTGGCCAAAACTAGTGGGAGGACAGAAGATTGGGAAGCTTTTAAAAGCCAGCAAAGAATGACTAATAAAATGATTACTAAAGGAAAGATAGATTATGTAAGTAAACTAGCACGAAATATAAAAACAGATAGCAAGAGTTTTTAAAGGTGTATAAAAAGGAAAAGCGTGGCTAAAATAAATGTTTGTTCCTTAGAGGACAAGACCGGGGAATTAGTAATGGGGAACATGGAGATGGCAGAATCTCTGAACAAATATTTTGTATCAGTCTTTACAGCAGAGGACACTAATAATATCCCAACAGTGGATAGTCAAGGGGCTATAATGGGGCGAGGAACTTAACACAATCACAATCACTAAGGAGGTGGTACTCAGTAAGATAATGGGACTAAAGGCGGATAAATCCCCTGGACCTGATGTCTTGTATCCTCGGGTCTTAAGAGAACATAAGAACATAAGAACATAAGAATTAGAAACAGGAGTAGGCCATCTAGCCGCTCGAGCCTGCTCCGCCATTCAACAAGATCATGGCTGATCTGGCCGTGGACTCAGCTCCACTTACCCGCCCACTCCCCATAACCCTTAATTCCCCTATTGGTTAAAAAATCTATCTATCTGTGACATGAATACATTCAATGAGCTAGCCTCAACTGCTTCCTTCGGCAGAGAATTCCACAGATTCACAACCCTCTGGGAGAAGAAATTCCTTCTCAACTCGGTTTTAAATTGGCTCCCCCGTATTTTGAGGTTGTGCCCCCTAGTTCTAGTCTCCCCGACCAGTGGAAACAACCTCTCTGCCTCTATCTTGTCTATCCCTTTCATTATTTTAAATGTTTCTATAAGATCATCCCTCATCCTTCTGAACTCCAACGAGTAAAGACCCAGTCTACTAAATCTATCACCTCGTCTCCGGAATCAGCCTCGTGAATCGTCTCTGTACCCCCTCCAAAGCTAGTATATCCTTCCTTAAGTAAGGTGACCAAAACTGCATGCAGTACTCCTGGTGCGGCCTCACCAATACCCTATACAGTTGCAGAAGGACCTCCCTGCTTTTGTACTCCATCCCTCTCGCAATGAAGGCCAACATTCCATTCGCCTTCCTGATTACCTGCTGCACCTGCAAACTAACTTTTTGGGATCCATGCACAAGGACCCCCAGGTCCCTCTGCACCGCAGCATGTTGTAATTTCTTCCCATTCAAATAATATTCCCTTATACTGTTTTTTTTCCCAAGGTGGATGACCTCACACTTTCCGACATTGTATTCCATCTGCCAAACCTTAGCCCATTTGCTTAACCGATCTAAATCTCTTTGCAGCCTTTCTGTGTCCTCTACACAACCCGCTTTCCCACTAATCTTTGTGTCATCTGCAAATTTTGTTACACTACACTCTGTCCCCTCTTCCAGGTCATCTATGTATATTGTAAACAGTTGTGGTCCCAGCACCGATCCCTGTGGCACACCACTAACCACCGATTTCCAACCTGAAAAGGACCCATTTATCCCGACTCTCTGCTTTCTGTTCGCCAGCCAATTCTCTACCCATGCTAATACATTTCCTCTGACTCCGCGAACCTTTATCTTCTGCAGTAACCTTTTGTGTGGCACCTTATCGAATGCCTTTTGGAAATCTAAATACACCACATCCATCGGTACACCTCTATCCACCATGCTCGTTATATCCTCAAAGAATTCCAGTAAATTAGTTAAACATGATTTCCCCTTCATGAATCCATGTTGCGTCTGCTTGATTGCACTATTCCTATCTAGATGTCCCGCTATTTCTTCCTTAATGATAGTTTCAAGCATTTTCCCCACTACAGATGTTAAACTAACCGGCCTATAGTTACCTGCCTTTTGTCTGCCCCCTTTTTTAAACAATCCGCTGGTACCTCCCCAGAGTCCAGGGAATTTTGGTAGATTATAACTAATGCATCTGCTATAACTTCCGCCATCTCTTTTAATACCCTGGGATGCATTTCATCAGGACCAGGGGACTTGTCTACCTTGAGTTCCATTAGCCTGTCCAGTACTACCCCCCTAGTGATAGTGATTGTCTCAAGGTCCTCCCTTCCCACATTCCTGTGACCAGAAATTTTTGGCATGGTTTTTGTGTCTTCCACTGTGAAGACCGAAGCAAAATAATTATTTAAGGTCTCAGCCATTTCCACATTTCCCATTATTAAATCCCCCTTCTCATCTTCTAAGGGACCAACATTTACTTTAGTCACTCTTTTCCATTTTATATATCTGTAAAAGCTTTTACTATCTGTTTTTATGTTTTGCGCAAGTTTACCCTCGTAATCTATCTTTCCTTTCTTTATTGCTTTCTTAGTCATTCTTTGCTGTTGTTTAACATTTTCCCAATCTTCTAGTTTCCCACTAATCTTGGCCACCTTATACGCATTGGTTTTTAATTTGATACTCTCCTTTATTTCCTTGGTTATCCACGGCTAGTTATCCCTTCTCTTACCGCCCTTCTTTTTCACTGGAATATATTTTTGTTGAGCACTATGAAAGAGCTCCTTAAATGTCCTCCACAGTTCCTCAATTGTGCCACCGTTTAGTCTGTGTTTCCAGTCTACTTTAGCCAACTCTGCCCTCATCCCACTGTAGTCCCCTTTGTTTAAGCATAGTACGCTCGTTTGAGACACTACTTCCTCACCCTCAATCTGTATTACAAATTCAACCATACTGTGATCACTCATTCCAAGAGGATCTTTTACTCGGAGATCGTTTATTATTCCTGTCTCATTACACAGGACAAGATCTAAAATAGCTTGCTCCCTTGTAGGTTCTGTAACATACTGTTCAAAGAAACAATACCATATGCATTCTATGAATCCCTCCTCCAGGCTACCCCGTGCGATTTGATTTGACCAATCGATATGTAGGTTAAAATCCCCTATGATTACTGCCGTTCCATTTTCACATGCCTCCATTATTCCCTTGATTATTGCGCGCCTCACCGTGAAGTTATTATTTGGGGGCCTATAAACTACACCCACCAGTGACTTTTTCCCCTTACTATCTCTAATCTCCATCCACAATGATTCAACATTTTGTTCATTGGAGCCAATATCATCTCTCACAACTGCCCTGATATCATCCTTTATTAACAGAGCTACCCCACTTCCTTTCCCTTCTTGTCTATCTTTCCGAATCGTCAGATACCCCTGTGTGTTTAATTCCCAGTCTTGGCCACCCTGCAACCACGTTTCTGTAATAGCCACCAAATCATACCCATTTGTCATGATTTGTGCCGTCAACTCATTTACTTTATTTCGAATGCTGCGTGCGTTTAGGTAGAGTGTATTAATACTAGTTTTTAAACCATGATTTTTAGTTTTGACCTCTCCTGCAGCCCCTTTATATTCAGTGGCCCTTTTTGTTTTTTGCCATGGGTTTCTCTGCCCTCCACTTTTACTCATCTCCTTTCTGTCTTTTGCTTTTGTATCCTTTTTGTTTCCCTCTGTCTCCCTGCATTGGTTCCCATCCCCCTGCCATATTAGTTCCCCTCCCCAACAGCACTGGCAAACACTCCCCCTTGGACATTGGTTCCGGTCCTGCCTAGGTGCAGACCGTCCGGTTTGTAGTGGTCTCACCTCCCCCAGAACCAGTTCCAATGCCCCACGAATTTGAATCCCTCCCTGCTGCACCACTGCTCAAACCACGTATTCATCTGAGCTATCCTGCGATTCCTACTCTGACCAGCACGTGGCATTGGTAGCAATCCCGAGATTACTACTTTTGAGGTCCTACGTTTTAACTTAGCTCCTAGCTCCTTAAATCCGTCTCGTAGGACCTCATCCCTTTTTTTACCTATATCGTTGCTACCAATGTGCACCACGACAACTGGCTGTTCACCCTCCCTTTTCAGAATGTCCTGCACCCGCTCCGAGACATCCTTGACCCTTGCACCTGGAGTCTCGGTTGTGGCCGCAGAAACGCCTATCTATTCCCTTTAAATCGAATCCCCTATCACTATTGCTCTCCTACTCTTTTTCCTGCCCTCCTGTGCAGCAGAGCCAGCCACGGTGCCATGAACTTGGCCGCTGCTGCCCTCCCCTGATGAGTCATCCTCCTCAACAGTACTCAAAATGGTGTATCTGTTTTGCAGGGGAATGACCGCAGGGGACCCCTGCACTATCTTCCTTGCACTGCTCTTCCTGCTGGTCTTCCATTCCCTAGCTGGCTGTGGACCCTTCATCTGCGGTAAGACCAACTCACTACACGTGCTACTCACATCATTCTCTGCATCGTGGATGCTCCAGAGTGAATCCACCCTCAGCTCCAATTCCGCAATGCGGTCCGTCAGGAGCTGGAGGCGGATACACTTCCTGCACACATAGTCGTCAGGGACACCGGAAGTGTCCCTGAGTTCCCACATGGTACAGGAGGAGCACATCACGTGACCGAGCTCTCCTGCCATGACTTAACCCTGAGATACTTAACCCTTAAATTGGCAACAACAATGCTAAAGTTTACTCACTGTTATAGAAGAGAAAAAAGAAAAACTACTCACCAATCACCAGCCAATCACTTACCCCCTTGGCTGTGACGTCACCTTTCTGTTTCTTTCGACTTCTTTTTTGCCTTCTCCCTGTTGCTGCACTGGCTGCCTCTGCCTCTCCACACACCTCTTCGACGCTGCTCCCGACTGCCGCCGACGCTGGGCCCCGGACTCCCTGCTGTGCCTTTTATAGGCCTCACCACGCACCTCTCGCCGATGCTGCTCCCGACTGCCGCCGACGTTGGGCCCCGGACTCCCTGCTGTGCCTTTTATAGGCCTCTCCACGCACCTCCCCTTACTATCTCTAATCTCCACCCACAATGATTTACATTTTGTTCATTAGAGCCAATATCATCTCTCACAACTGTCCTGATATCATCCTTTATTAACAGAGCTACCCCACCTCCTTTCCCTTCCTGTCTATCTTTTCGAATTGTCAGATACCCCTGTATGTTTAATTCCCAGTCTTAGCCACCCTGCAACCACGTTTCTGTAATGGCCACCAAATCATATCTATTTGTATGATTTTGTATGAGTAGCGGCAGAGATAGTGGATGCATTGGTTGTAATTTACCAAAATTCCCTGGATTCTGGGAAGGTTCTAACAGATTGGAAAGCTGCAAATGTAATGCCCCTATTTAAAAAAGGAGGCAGACAAAAAGCAGGACACTATAGACCAGTTAGCCTAACATCTGTGGTTGGGAAAATGTTTGAGTCCATTATTAAAGAAGCAGTAGCAGAACATTTGGAAAAGCATAATTCAGTCAGGCAGAGTCAGCATGGATTTATCAACATTCCATTGACTCTGGATCAGTTCCTATGGAGTGGAGGGTAGCCAATGTAACCCCACTTTTTAAAAAAGGAGGGAGAGAGAAAACAGGGAATTATAGACCGGTATCCTGACCTCAGTAGTGGGTAAAATGATGGAATCAATTATTAAGGATGTCATACCAGCGCATTTGGAAAGAGGTGACATGATAGGTCCAAGTCAGCATGGATTTGTGAAAGGGAAATCATGCTTGACAAATCTTCTGGAATTTTTTGAGGATGTTTCCAGTAGAGTGGACAAGGGAGAACCAGTTGATGTGGTATATTTGGACTTTCAGAAGGCTTTCGACAAGGTCCCACACAAGAGATTAATGTGAAAAGTTAAAGCACATGGGATTGGGGGTAGTGTGCTGACATAGATTGAGAACTGGTTGTCAGACAGGAAGCAAAGAGTAGGAGCAAATGGGTACTTTTCAGAATGGCAGGCAGTGACTAGTGGGGTACCGCAAGGTTCTGTGCTGGGGCCCCAGCTGTTTACATTGTACATTAATGATTTAGACGAGGGGATTAAATGTAGTATCTCCAAATTTGCGGATGACACTAAGTTGGGTGGCAGTGTGAGCTGCGAGGAGGATGCTATGAGGCTGCAGAGTGACTTGGATAGGTTAGGTGAGTGGGCAAATGCATGGCAGATGAAGTATAATGTGGATAAATGTGAGGTTATCCACTTTGGTTGTAAAAACAGAGAGACAGACTATTATCTGAATGGTGACAGATTAGGAAAAGGGGAGGTGCAACGAGACCTGGGTGTCATGGTACATCAGTCATTGAAGGTTGGCATGCAGGTACAGCAGGCGGTTAAGAAAGCAAATGGCATGTTGGCCTTCATAGCGAGGGAATTTGAGTACAGGGGCAGGGAGGTGTTGCTACAGTTGTACAGGGCCTTGGTGAGGCCACACCTGGAGTATTGTGTACAGTTTTGGTCTCCTAACCTGAGGAAGGACATTCTTGCTATTGAGGAAGTGCAGCGAAGGTTCACCAGACTGATTCCCGGGATGGCCGGACTGACATATGAGGAGAGACTGGATCAACTGGGCCTTTATACATTGGAGTTTAGAAGGATGAGAGGGGATCTCATAGAAACATACAAGATTCTGACAGGACAGGACAGGTTAGATGCGGGTAGTTTGTTTCCGATGTTGGGGAAGTTTAGAACCAGGGGACACAGTCTTAGGATATTTAGGACTGAGATGAGGAGAAACTTCTTCACTCAGAGAGTTGTTAACCTGTGGAATTCCCGACCGCAGAGAGTTGTTGATGCGAGTTTATTGGATATATTCAAGAGGGAGTTAGATATGGCCCTTACGGCTAAAGGGATCAAGGGGTATGGAGAGAAAGCAGGAAAAGGGTACTGAGGGAATGATTAGCCATGATCTTATTGAATGGTGGTGCAGGCTCGAAGGGCCGAATGGCCTACTCCTACACCTATTTTCTATGTTTCTATGTTTCTAAACAGGTGGTCAGGAACCAAAAGAAACTGACTTCATGCATAACAACAATGGAATGTTACATGAAGACCCAAACTCGATTGACCAGGGTAGGGAAACAGCCATTTGGTGACTTCAACTCTAACAACAAAGAACGCCCCCCCTCCCCGCCCCCCCACCCCCAGCCCAGGTGCAAATTTTGGGCTAACAGCATTTCAGCATATGAAAATTCTGCACACAAAGCAGGAGCAATTCAACCTCATCAGTTAAACCGATCAATAATCAAATTTCATCACAGTCAGAAACTTATTCAAAACCTGGATATATGCGGACACAGACAAGCAAGAAAAACAGGCAACAAGGAGCAGAGAACACAACTAAACAGATGCAGGAGGAAGAGCAGAAGAAACAACAGCTAAAGGAGGAAGAGCAGAGAACACAGGAAGAAAGCAGCAAGAAGCTACAGTTAACTGCCAGAAGAAGAACCACGAACCTACAATAGCTACAGCCAGGAATGGTGATTGTATGTCTAAAGTCAATTTCTCTCGGCAGTCTAATCCCGTAGTTTTTAGTCGTTTTTTTGTTGCGTAATAAAACAAACACTGGGTTAAACCTAAAATTTTGTGCCATGTGTTGTCCTTTCCCACTATAAGTTCTGAGATCTAAGAATCAGAGTAGAATGAAAAACAAACACCCTACAGCAGGTACAGCAAGTGATCAGGAAGGCCAATGGAATCTTGGCCTTTATTGCAAAGGGGATGGAGTATAAAAGTAGGGAAGTCTTGCTACAGTTATACAGGTTATTGGTGAGGCCACACCTGGAATACCGCATACAGTTTTGGTTTCCATATTTATGAAAGGATATACTTGCTTTGGAGGCAGTTCAGAGAAGGTTCACTAAGTTGATTCCGGGGATGAGGGGGTTGACTTATGAGGAAAGGTTGAGGAGGTTGGGCCTCGACTCATTGGAATTCAGAGGAATGAGAGGTGATCTTATCAAAAAGTATAAGATTATGAGGGGGCTTGACAAGGTGGATGCAGAGAGGATGTTTCCAATGATAGGGGAGAATAGAACTAGGAGGCATAATCTTAGAATAAGGGGCCGCCCATTTAAAACTGAGATGAGGAGGAATTTCTTCTCTCAGAGAGTTGTAAATCTGTGGAATTTGCTGCCTCAGAGAGCTGTGGAAACTGGGTCATTGAATAAATTTAAGACAGAGATAGACAGTTTCTTAACCGATAAGGGAATAAGGGGTTATGGGGAGCGGGCAGGGAAGTGGACCTGAGTCCATGATCGGATCAGCCATGATCGTATTGAGTGGCGGAGCAGGCTCGAGGGGCCATATGGCCTACTCCTGTTCCTATTTCTTATGTTCTACTAGAACTCAATGCTTTCAGGACATGAGACCAAAACACAAAATCAGGATGAAAATAACACCCAAAACATTGTCCAAGAGATGAGGGTTAGATAGATAATCATAGAATCATAGAATCATAGAACCATAGAATCATTGGGGCTGTAATCTATCACTCGCTGCCCACTGCCGCTGACTGCCATCCACTGCCACCAACATTCCTTCTGAAGATCTGCCCAGTGCCACTTTGGAGGTGGCCTGGAGCGAGCTGGAGCAGACAGGAGGAGAGAGCCGCCAGGAACCACCCGCTGACATCAACGGATGGCCAAGTGACGCAACTGAGCTTCTGTCCGCCGAGCTCCCATATTGATGCGGGCGGGAGTTAGCAGGACTCGGCAGCAGAACGGGGTTGGACAGCTGGCTGGAGGCTGACCTGTCCCCAATGGTAAGTTTGAAGAACCTGAAAAAGAGGTAAGTGAACATTTTTTTAAAAGTTTCAACAGCGACTTACCTGGATGGGGTCCCCTGAAGGTCTTCGGATAGTTTTTTTATTTTTTACTATTGTTTTTTTTTCAGTTCTTCGACCCTCCATGGGCCCGACTCCATCTTCGCCAGCACTTGGGCGGCAAGCGCTTCAGCTGCCGAGAATGAGACCTCCCGCCCGTTGACACCCAGATTGGTGGCGTACGTCGTCCATTTGCCACCCGCCGACCTTCGAGGGACTTCGGCCATGAACATCCTGCCCAAAGTACCGTCCGGTACCTCGGCAACCATCGGCGGCACTTTGGGAGGCATTGGGCGGGCGGAGGACTTGATGAAAATCGGCCCCACAGAATCATAGAAAATTATGTAACAGAAGGAGGCCATTCGGCCCATCGTGTCCATGTCGGTCAAAAAAGAGCTACCCAGACTAATCCCACCTTCCAGCACTAGGTCCGTAGCCGTGTAGGTTACAGCTCTTTAACTGCACATCCAAGTACTTTTTAAACGCGATGAGGGCTTCTGCCTCTACCACCCTTTCAAGCAATGAGTTCCAGGCCCCCACCACCCTCTAGGTGAATTTGTTTTTCATCATCTCCCTTCTAATCCTTCTACCAACTACTTTAAATCTATGCCCCCTGATTCTAATTTTGCTAAGGGAAATAGGACCTTCCTGTCCACTCTATCTCGGCCCCTCATAATTTTATTCACCTCAATTAAATCTCCCCTCAATCTCCTCTGTTCCAAAGAATCTGCCAACTTTGTGTTCTGAGCTAGGCGCATTGCGCACTTGCCACATGTGCTGGAAATTTGGACATGTGCTTTGTACGATTTTGTCAAGTAGGTAAACGGGGCAGCTAATTTGTGCAAAGCAAGATCCCTCAAACATCAGCTGAACAAATGAACAGTTCATTTGTTTTTTAATAGTGTTTGTTGAAGGATCAAGGTGGCCAGGACACTGGGAGAACCCTTGCCCTTCTTCAAACAGTCGCAAGGGATCTTTTACATCTACCTGAACAGGCAAACAAGTTAACGTTTTATCTGAAATTCAATATTAATTTTTGTCTTTAAATATGATTTTTCCTATTCTCCAAACCTAGTGACGAAACTACAACTTTGGTAAAAAAAAAGATAAAAACCAAGTGTAAAATGAGTTGAGAAATTAGTATCCCAAACCTTATGCTACTTTTACATTATTGAACTACTCCCACTGGGAGCGCTTCAATAAAATCCATTGTTTTGCAATGTCCCAAATCTAGTCCACTTACAAACAAAGAAAGACTTGCATTTATATAGCACCTTTCACAATCACCAGATGTACCAAAGAGCTCTACAGCCAATGAAGTACTTTTGGAGTGTAGTCACTGTTGTAACGTAGGAAACGCAGCACCATTTTGTAACAGCAAGCTCCAGATAATCTGTTTTTGTTATGTTGATTGAGGGATAAATATTGGCCAGGACACCGGGGATAACTCCCCTGCTCTTCTTCGAAATAATGCCATGAGATATTTATTGTGTGCCTAACACAGATGAGACTGCACACAGGGAGGTTAAAGTAACAGTGACCTCAGTCTTTGTTAAGAAACTCCAGAGTGAGGAACATGCCTTAGGGGCTGACTTATATACAGTGCTCCCAAGGGATGCTGGGATCCCTTCGGACTTCAGGGGATGCGCTCCCTGGTGGCAGAACATGGGAGTGCATGCTTTACAGATACACAACATCATTCCCCCACAAAGTCAAAGTGAAAACTATTTACAAGGTGAGGTGGTCGGGAGCCTTTCTTTCCCTAGTGGACCGCCTCGGTACAAATGTCTGTTCTGGTATGTTGGCTGTGCCCTCGCTGGGCTGGCGTGTTGTTGGCCCTGCAGGGCTGCTGGGTGAGCCTTGCCTTGCTGGGCTGTTGGGCGTGATGGGTTCAATTTCCTGGTCCGGGGTGGTGTCATTGATCCTTTGGGTGTGTGTTGTGGGCTTGAAAAAGGTGGTGTCTGCTGTGGGTTGTTCAGGGCAGTCTGTGAACCACAGCCTCATTTGGTCCGGTGCTTTCTGCAAATTTGTCCATTGTCTAGTTTGACTACAAACACCCTACTCCCTTCTTTAGCTATCACCGTGCCTGCGATCCACTTGAGACCATGTCCATAGTTTAGCACATACACAGGGTCGTTCAGATCAATTTCCCGTGACACAGTGGCGCGACCATCATTTACATTTTGTTGCTGCCACCTGCTCTCTACCTGACCATGCAGGTTGGGGTGAACCAGCGAGAGTCTGGTTTTAAGTGTCCTTTTCATGAGTAGCTCAGCCGGGGGCATCCCTGTGAGCGAGTGGGGTCTCGTGCGGTAGCTGAGCAGTACTCGGGACAGGCAGGTTTGGAGTGAGCCTTCTGTGACTCGTTTAAGACTATGTTTGATTGTTTGTACTGCCCGCTCTGCCTTCCCATTGGAGGCTGGTTTAAACGGGGCCAAGTTGACATGTTTGATCCCATTGCGGGTCATGAATTCTTTAAATTCGGCACTGGTGAAACATGGCCCATTGTCACTGACCAGTATGTCAGGCAGGCAGTGGGTGGCAAACACGGCCCTCAGGCTTTCAATGGTGGTGGTGGCGGTGCTTCCCGACATTATTTCACATTCAATCCATTTTGAAAAAGCATCCACCGCCACCAGGAACATTTTACCGAGAAACGGGCCCGCATAGTCGACATGGATCCTCGACCATGGTCTGGAGGGCCAGGACAACAAACTTAGTGGTGCCTCTCTGCGCGCGTTGCTCAACTGAGCACACACGCGGCATTGCAGTACACAGGACTCTAAGTCAGAGTCGATACCGGGCCACCACACGTGGGATCTGGCTATCGCTTTCATCATTACTATACCCAGGTGTGTGCTGTGGAGATCCGAGATGAACGACTCCCTGCCCTTTTTGGTAGCACTACGTGGTTACCCCACAACAGGCAGTCTGTCTGAATGGACAGCTCGTCCTTTCGCCGCTGGAACGGCTTGATTAGCTCTTGCATTTCAACGGGGATGCTGGCCCAGCTCCCATGCAGTACACAGTTTTTTTTCTAGGGACAGCAGAGGATCTTGGCTGGTCCAAGTCCTCATCTGGCGGGCCGTGACAGGTGATTTATCATTTTCAAACGCTTCCATGACCATCAACAAGTTTGCAGGCTGCGCCATTTCCACCCCCGTGGTGGGCAATGGTAGCCGACTGAGAGCATCCGCACAGTTCTCGGTGCCTGGCCTGTGCGGATGGTATAGTTATACGCTGATAGTGCGAGTGCCCACCTTTGTATGTGGGCTGAGGCATTAGTATTTATCCCCTTGTTTTTAGCGAACAGGGATGTGAGTGGCTTGTGATCGGTTTCCAGCTCAAATTTGAGGTCAAACAGGTATTGATGCATTTTCTTTACCCCGAACACACACGCTGATGCCTCTTTCTCAATCATGCTGTAGGCCCTCTCGGCCTTAGACAAGCTCCTGGAGGCATAGGCGACAGGTTGCAACTTCCCCACAATGTTAGCTTGTTGTAATACACACCCGACTCCCTACGACGACGCGTCACATGCTAGCACGAGTCTTTTACACGGGTTATACAATACAAGCAGCTTGTTGGAGCATAAAATGTTTCTGGCTTTCTCAAAAGCAATTATTTGTTTTTTTCCCAATACCCAGTTCTCACCTTTACGCAATAACACATGTCGGGGCTCTAAGAGGGTGCTTAACCCCGGTAGGAAGTTACCAAAATAGTTGAGAAGTCCCAGGAACGGCCGCAGCTCCGTGACGTTCTGTGGCCTGGGCACGTTCCTGATAGCCTCTGTCTTGGCGTCTGTGGGCCGAATGCTGTCCGCTGCGATCTTTCTCCCCAAAAACTCCACTTCTGTTGCCATAAAGATGCATTTCGACCTCTTCAGCCGCAGCCCTACGCGATCCAGTCGCTGGAGGACCTCCTCCAGGTTTTGTAGGTGCTCGACGGTGTCCTGACCCCAGACCAATATGTCATCCTGAAAAACCACCGCGCGTGGTACCGACTTGAGTAGGCTCTCCATGTTTCTCTGGAAGATCGCTGCAGCCGACCGAATTCCAAACGAGCATCTGTTGTAGTTGAACAGTCCCTTGTGTGTGTTGATGCAGGTGAGGCCCTTCGAAGACTCCTCCAGTTCCTGCGTCATGTAGGCCGAAGTCAGGTCGAGCTTGGTGAACATCTTGCCTCCTGCCAGCGTCGCAAATACGTCGTCTGCCTTAGGTAGCAGATATTGGTCCTGTAGCGAGAAATGATTAATAGTTACTTTATAATCGCCGCAAATCCTGACCATGCCATCACTTTTGAGTACTGGAACAATCGGGCTGGCCCACTCGCTGAATTCCACTAGGGAGATGATGCCCTCGCGTTGCAGCCTGTCCAGCTCAATTTCCACTCTCTCCCTCATCATGAGGTACCGCTCGCGCCTTGTGGTGAATGGGTCATGCCTCTGGGACCAAGTGGATCCGTACCTTCACTACGGAAAAGTTTCCAATGCCTGGCTCAAAAAGGGAAGGAAATTTGTTAAAAACCTGGGTACATGAGGCCTCATCAACATGTGATAACGCTCGGATGTCATCCCAGTTCCAGCGGATTTTGCCCAGCCAGCTCCTTCCAAGCAGTGTGGGGCCATCACCCGGGACAATCCAGAGTGGCAGTTCATGCACCGTGCCCTCGTAGGTGACCTTGACCATGGCGCTGCCCAGGACAGTGATGAGTTCTTTGGTGTATGTTCTCAGTTTCGTGTGGTTGGGGCTCAGGGCTGGTCTGAGTGCCTTGTTGCACCACAGTCTCTCAAACATCTTTTTACTCATGATGGATTGGCTAGCGCCAGTGTCCAGTTCCATTGGTATGGGTAAGCCATTCAATTTTACATTTAGCATTATAGGTGAACATTGTCAAAAATGTGTGCACCCCGTGTATTTCAGCATCTGCCTCCTCTCTCTGAGGCTCAAAATTGCTTTGATCCACCATGGACTGATCTTCCTCTGCCATGTGGTGGTTAGCAGATTTTGCAGAGCTTGCAGCTCGTCTGCAAGCTCGTTGGAGGTACCCCATTGTTCCACAACCTTTGAAGCGGCATGAATAGGCTGAATGGAAGCCTCCACAACGCCAACAGGTGTGAATTGCCTTGCATTCAGCCTTTGTTGCGGACTCTGAGCCATCTGGGTCACCTGAGGCCTGCTGGCAGTTGCAGACTCGTGGTTTCTGCCCTATACATTTCTGCTCACAAACACAGTTCCAATTAATTTATGAACATTGCTAGCACGTGTGTGCTGAGAGATTTGTTTGGTTTTATCACTGTTGGACATAAATGCCTGTGCTATCGAAATGGCCTTACTGAGGGTCGGTGTTTCTACAGTCAAAAGTTTTCGTAGGATGGTCTCATGGCCAATGCCCAGTACAAAAAAGTCTCTGAGCATCTGCTCCAGGTAGCCATCAAACTCACATTGTCCTGCAAGTCGCCTTAGCTCGGCGACGTAGCTCGCCACTTCCTGACCTTCAGATCGCTGCCACGTGTAGAACCGATACCTCGCCATCAGCACGCTCTCCCTCAGGTTAAGAAGCTCCTGAACCAGTGTACAAAGCTCCTCATATGACTTATCTGTGGGTTTCACCGGAGCCAGAAGATTCTTCATGAGGCTGTAGGTCGGTGCCCCGCAGACTGTGAGGAGGACCGCTCTCCTTTTTGCAGCACTTCCTTCTCCGTCCAGCTCGTTGGCTACAAAGTACTGGTCTAACCATTCAACATAGGCTTCCCAGTCCTCACCCTCTGAGAACTTCTCCAGGATGCCCACAGTTTGCTGCATCTTTGCGTTGGATTCGTGTACTCGTCGCCAGTTATTGTGTTCCTAACACAGATGAGACTGCACACAGGGAGGTTAAAGTAACAGTGACCTCAGTCTTTATCAAGACACTCCAGAGTGAGGAACAGGCCTTAGGGGCCGGCTTATATACAGTGCTCCCAAGGAATGCTGGGATTCCTTGGGACTTCGCTCCCTGGTGGCGGAACATGGGAGTGCATGCTTACAGATACACTGCAATATTTTACATTCACCTGAGAGAGCAGGCAGGGCCTCGATTTAACATCTCATCTGAAACACAGCACCTTCAACAGTGCTCCCTCAGCACTGTACCAGAGTGACAGCCTAGATTTTTGTGTTCGATTCCCTGGAGTAGGACTTGAACCCATAACCTTCTGACTCAGAGGCGAGAGTGCTACCCACTGAGCCACAGCTGACACTGCGTGTACTGTGCATGCATTGTGGCTCCGAAGTCACGATTGCTGCTTTACCGCTGCTGTGCAATTATCAATGTCAGGGAATATTTATATAAGCACATAAGAAATAGGAACAGGAGTAGGCCATACGGCCCCTCAAGCCTGCTCAGTCATTCAATAAGATCATGGCTGATCCTATCATGGACTCAGGTCCATTTCCCTGCCCGCTCCCCATAACCCCTTATCCCCTTATCGTTTAAGAAACTGTCTATTTCTGTCTTAAATTTATTCAATGTCCCAGCTTCCACAGCTCTCTGAGGCAGCGAATTCCACAGATTTACAACCCTTTGAGAGAAAAAATGTCTCCTCTGTTTTAAATGAGCTGCCACTTATTCTAAGATCATGCCCTCTAGTTCTAGTCTCCCCCATCAGTGGAAACATTCTCTCTGCATCCACCTTGCCAGCCCCCTCATAATCTTATACGTTTCGATAAGATCACCTATCATTCTTCTGAATTCCAATGAGTAGAGGCCCAACCTACTCAACCTTTCCTCATAAGTCAACCCCCTCATCTCTGAGATCAACCTAGTGAACCTTCTCTGAACTTCCTCCAAAGCAACTATATCCTTTCTAAATATGGAAACCAAAAGTGCACGCAGTATTCCAGGGTGTGGCCTCAATACCTTATATAGCTGTAGTAAGACTTCCCTGCTTTTATATTCCATCCTCTTTGCAATAAAGGCCAAAGTGCCATTGGCCTTCCTGATCACTTGCTGTACCTGCATACTATCCTTTTGTGTTTCATGCACAAGTACCCCCAGGTCCCACTGTACTCCGGCACTTTCTCCATTTAAATAATAACTTGCTCTTTGATTTTTTCTGCCAAAGTGCATGACCTCTTGCCAACAATGTAGAAATTGCAGTCTAAGACGTCAGCCTGCCCAAAATGGCAATTGAAGATCAAGGGCTGTTGGTACAAGCTATTTATTTTTGCTGCTTAGCAACATGTTCTATAAGAGCACAGAGTGAAAACCCCCATTCTAGGAAGATTTTTCTGCCTCCAGACATGAATGTCAGGTTGTTTATGGTACAAGGCTGCCTCTGATAGTGCTCTGGCCTTCAGAAGCTAACCTTTACTATAAAAGGGGTACTAACAGTCACTTTTCCTCCAGAAGTTTTACATTGTAAGCCCAAACTCCAGTTCACAATAAACCAGGATGTGCAGAAGTCAACAGGTTTGTACTGCTGCAAGTTATCAATGAAGCATTATTGTGGATAGTTAACATCAGCAGAAGCTTGTGTGGTACAAATTTACCCAACGCTAAGTTAGCAGCAACATTAATGGCAAGTCTGCGATCACAAGAAGTCTCACAGGCAAACAGATGTCCGTGCTCCTTGCAGCCCACTGCTTAATCGGGTCAACATATTCAAAATTCCCTGAAACTTTGCTGCTTGACAACTTGTCCTTGCTCTTGTGTAACCACTTCCTCTCCGTCTCATTCAATGTATGTGAAACATGATGCCATTCTCTCCCCCCCCCACCCTCCCCCCACCCAAGACACACACGCACTAACATACACACATCCTGCATGGTTTTGGTCTGTTTTTTCCTTTTGATTTCCCCAACAGGGCTTTTTTGCTTCTCAAATTTCACACACAGTTACAGATGACCAAAAAAATATATAGTTCTGACACTGGGCTATTTTTTAAGCGAAGGATCAATGAACCTTTCGAATCTTTCTCATACTGATGGGAAAAGTAATTGCTTCACGAGCTCAGTATTTTTTTAAATGCTCTCGGGGCTTAAATGCTAAGCCAGCCAGTCAAAGCATTTATATTGTGTACTTCTGAGTTGTGTGTTATTCTGAAACGTGTGCCATATTTTCTTTTTTCAGCACATAACTGAGATATTTTGACACTGGATAGTAGATGTTTTTACTGCACAAAAATAAATCTGTAAAGGTACAGCTTTTGGTTGCATTCCTCCATTTTGTGGAGGAATAATTACAAGGCAGACTATAAGATGGCTGCTAAATCTGGTTTAGTCTTTTGGTACAATTTTCAAAATGGATGCCATCCTTTGCTTGCTTACAAGTAAGCTATAAATGCAATAAGAGATGTACACCTTAGGAATGATAGATATCGCAGTTGTTTTATTGACTATGAGGCACCCATTGTTTGCGGAGACATCAATTTAATGAGCATAAATGCTGCAAAACCTCCCAGAAGGATTTACACGTCGACTGATTCCTCATAATGCCAGTGAAGGTGATCCCTGTATCTCACATTCTCCGTTATCCAGAACTTTCAGACTAATGTTGAAATAGCATGAAGAAACAAGAACACAATTGTCTAAAATGCTGAGAGAGAGAGAGAGAGAGAGAGAGAAGCTCAACAGTAATGGGGCACTTTTGTCATGAAAATGTGTTTTGAATCTCGCCTTTTAGAAACGGAATGTAAGGTGCATGTGTGGAACAGCCAATATGTGCAGGAAATGCCAAGATGTCAGAACCAGCCCTTGCTCATGATTTGAGCACTGCGTAGGATTTCAGCTTAATGTTATTCCGTATTTCAGTCAAGTAAAAGGAGAAGGGATATAAAATGACTGGGGTGAGAACATGTCCTACAATTCAGTGGCGTTTAGATGTTCGGTGTTGGTATGTTCCTGTCCTAACTTATGGAAGAAGTGTTATTACCCATCTGCATGAAATCTTGAGTCGCATCAGTCATATTTCAAGTATTACACTGTGTTAGTAAATTCGATTTAGATTTCAAATGTAATCACCAGCCAGATCTGTTGTATTTTATGTACATGCATGTTTACTATAGAGGCTGTTAGATTTTGAATGAAAGTACTATACACACTATTGAAACGCTTGAATTGTGGCTGGCCTTATAATAGCAGCAGTCTTATTGCAGAAACAATCCTGCAAAAGGAATGCAGTCAGGTAGTAAGGAGGTAGCATTCCTTCAATTAGATCAAAGACCTTTATTGACCCATTGATGTTGTCACTTAAGGTTGCTTATGTTATGTATGTAAACATTATCAATGTTTAAGACTTGCCACCAGGGGGCGCATCTGTGGGAGACCCAAGGGGAAGCAGGTATAAAAGGCAGTCTACCATGCTGCCTCCTCACTCTGGAGTTACAATAAAGAGACCAAGGTCACAACAGTTTGAGCTTAAGATATACAGTCTTGTGGAGTTATTCTGAACGTAACAATTGGCGACGAGGAACAGATCACGAACTTTCACGCAATTATAGCTGCTGTTGGTATTCTTGAGAGATTTGTGAGGGTGATGATTGGGAAGCCTTCATTGAGCATCTTGACCAGTACTTCGTGGTCAATGAGCTGGAAAAGGCAGAAACCGCGATCAAGCGCAGGGCGGTTCTCCTCACCGTTTGCGGGTCCACGATATATGGCATCAGCAAAAATCTGCTAGCACCGATGAAACCAATGGACAAGACATATGAAGAGTTGTGTACGCTGGTTCGGGAACAGCTCAAGCCGAAGGAGGATAGCACCTTGATGGCCAGGTATCGCTTTTATACGCACCACCGCTCCGACGGCCAGGACGTGGCGAGTTATGTCGCCGACCCAAGACACCTTGCAGGACCATGAGTATTTGCTGGATTTTTGGGGGAAGTGTTGTGGGACTTTTTCGTGTTTGGAATTGGCCACGAGGTCATTCTTCGCAAACAATTGTCTGCCGAATCCCTAGATCTGAGCAAGACCATCATGATAGCCCAGGCTTTTATGTCCACGAACGATAACACTAAACAGATCTCATTGCAGCATTGGAACTCACCGGCAAGTACTGTGCATAAAATAATACCTTCAGTCGGCAGAACTGTACATGGCAGGGCCTACACGCCTGCAGAGGCCAGACCTAGGAAGACTCAGAGTCCGCCATGGGGCATGAATGCGAATCCATTAGCACTATGTTGGCGCTGCAGGGGTAATCATCGAGCTCATCAATGTGTGCAAGGGCTGTGGAACAATGTGCAGACATGCTGTGACTCACCACATGGCAGAGTCGGTAGAAGATGACCGATCCGGCGCTGATCACGCTGAAAGAGTAAGAGAGGCAACTCAACCCGAGGCTGAAAAGGAAGTGTATGGGATGTACACCTTCACCACCAAAAGCCCTCCGATAATGTTAAAAGTCAAATTAAACGGCATTCCAGTTTCCATGGAATTGGACACGGGGGCGAGTCAGTCAATTATGAGCCAGAAGGCTTTTGAGAAACTGTGGGGCAACAAGGCACAAAGGCCAAAACTAAGTCTGATCCACACCAAGCTGCGCACTTACACCAAAGTGCTCATACCAGTCATTGACAGTGCGGCAGTGAAGGTATCGTACAATGGAGCTGTGCATGATTTACCACTATGGATTGTACCAGCCGATGGCTCAACGCTGTTCGGCAGAAGCTGGCTAGGAAAGATCCAATGGAACTGGGACGACATCAAAGCACTGTCTTCGGAGGATGATGCCTCGTGCGCCCAAGTACTAAACAAATTCCCGTCGTTATTCCAGCCAGGCATCGGCAACTTCACAGGCGCCAAAGTGCAGATCCATCTAGACCCTGATGCACGACCCGTTCATCACAAGGCCTGAGCGGTTCTATACATGATGCGAGAGAAAGTCGAGATCGAGCTGGACAGACTTCAACGAGAGGGGATCATATCGCCAGTCGAGTTCAACGAGTGGGCCAGTCCAATTGTTCCGGTGTTGAAGAGCGATGGGACGGTCAGAATCTGCGGGGACTACAAGGTAACGATCAACCGAGTCTCGTTACAGGACCAGTACCCACTACCCATAGCGGATGATCTGTTTGCAATGCTAGCAGGGGGGATGTCGTTCACCAAGCTGGATCTAACCTCTGCTTGCATGAGACAGGAGCTGGCTGAACCTTCGAAAAAATTGACGTGCATCAATATGCACAGAGGACTGTTCATATACCACAGATGCCCCTTTGGGATTCGTTCGGTGGCAGCCATCCTCCAGAGGAACATGGACAGTCTGCTGAAATCGTTTCCGTGCACCGTGGTGTTCCAAGACTGTTATGTATGCAGACAATAGATATGCTCTCTGTGTAGTCACTATATAGTTGCATAAGATGGAGACATGTTACCTGATGTACTGTCAATAAGGTTTACACTGTGTAAAAATACTATGCTGGCATCACTAGAGGGTGCAACTGGTGGAGACCGGGGTTTTCTGCCCCTGTGGCAGAGGCTGTCCACCAGAGGGCACTGCGGTGGGAGACCTGAAGGTCACCTGCATAGGTGTGCAGGGCCCAGTATAAAAGGCTTGCCACCATGCTTGTGCCTCACTCTGGAGTTACGAATAAAGGACCAAGGTCACGACAGTTTGAGTACAACACATTGCCTCGTGGAGTCATTCCTAAGTGCATTACAGATATAACAAAGATGACATCTTGATCACTGGCCACAACACCACCGAACACTTGCACAACCTGGAAGAGGTTCTCAAGCGACTGGACAGAGTGGGACTCAGGTTGAAATGCTCCAAGTGTGTTTTCCTGGCACCAGAGGTCGAATTTCTGGGGAGAAAGATTGCGGCGGACGTCATCAGACACACAGACTCCAAGACAGAGGCTATCAAGATGCACCCAGACCACAGAATGTGACGGAGCTGTGTTCATTCCTGGGACTCCTATTTTGGTAACTTTCTACCGGGGTTGAGCACTTTGCTGGAACCATTGTATTTATTGCTACGCAAGGGTGACGGCTGGGTTTGGGTAAAGCTCAAGATACAGCCTTTAACAAGGCCAGAAACCTGCTGTGATCCAACAAGTTACTTGTATTGTATGACCCGTGTAAACATTTAGTACTAGCTTGTGATGCATCTTCGTACGGGGTCGGTTGTGTGTTACAGCAAGCCAATGGGTCAGGCAAACTGCAACCGGTTGCATATGCATCCAGAAGCTTATCTAAGGCTGAAAGAGCCTACAGTATGGTTGAAAAAAAGCGTTAGCATGCGTATACGGGGTTAAGAATATGCACCAATACCTATTTGGGCTCCGGTTCGAGCTCGAAACCGACCACAAGCCGCTCATTTTCTTGTTCTCAGAAAGCAAAGGTATTAACACGAATACTTCATCCCGCATCCAAAGATGGGCACTAACGTTATCTGCGTATGATTATGTAATCCGCTACAGACCAGGCACTGAGAACTGTGCAGATGCCCTCAGTCAGCTACCATTTCCCACCACTGGGGTGGAAATGGCGCAACCCACAGACTTGCTCCTTGAATTGGATGTTTTTGAGAGTGAGGGGTCACCCATCATGGCTCGCCAGATCAGGACCTGGACTAGCCAGGACCCGGTGCTATCACTAGTAAAAAGCTGTGTCCTCAATGGGAGCTGGTCGGTGGTCCCAGGGGAAATGCAAGATGAAATTAAGCCATTCCACCGACGCAAGGACCGAAATGTCCATCCATTCAGACTGCCTCCTATGGGGGAATCGTGTAATTTTGCCAAAAAAAGGCAGGGAAACCTTTATACACAACCTTCACCGTACCCACCCAGGCATAGTCATGATGAAGGCTATCGCCAGGTCGCACATTTGGTGGCCCGGCATTGACTCAGAATTGGAGTCATGCGTACACCAATGCAACCCTTGCTCGCAGTTGAACAATGCACCAAGGGAGGCCCCACTGAGTCTGTGGTCATGGCCCTTCAAACCGTGGTCAAGGGTCCACATAGATTTCGCTGGCCCCTTTCTAGGAAAGATGTTCCAAGTAGCAGTGGACACTTACTCTAAATGGATTGAATGTACAATAATGTCGTCATGTACGTCCACTGCCACCATTGAAAGCCTCCGGGCCATGTTCGCCACCCATGGTTTGCCCGACGTCCTTGTTAGTGACAATGGACCATGCTCGGAATTCAATGAGTTCATGACCCGCAATGGCATCAAGCATGTCAGGTCTACGCCGTTTAAGCCCGCATCCAATGATCAAGAGGAACGGGCAGTCCAAACCATCAAGCAGAGCTTGAAACGCATGACGGACGGTTCCCTGCAGACCCAGCTATCTCGGATCTTAGATCTGGTCCTGTGTAATGAGACAGGAATAATAAACAATCTCCTAGTAAAAGATCCTCTCGGAATGAGTGATCACAGTATGGTTGAATTTGTAATACAGATTGAGGATGAGGAAGTATTGTTTCAAACGAGCGTACTATGCTTAAACAAAGGGGACTACAGTGGGATGAGGGCAGAGTTGGCTAAAGTAGACTGGGAACAGAGACTAAACAGTGGCACAATTGAGGAACAGTGGAGGACTTTTAAGGAGCTCTTTCATAGTGCTCAACAAAAATATATTCCAGTGAAAAAGAAGGGCGGTAAGAGAAGGGATAACCAGCCGTGGATAACCAAGGAAATAAAGGAGAGTATCAAATTAAAAACCAATGCGTATAAGATGGCCAAGGTTAGTGGGAAACTAGAAGATTGGGAAATTTTTAAACGACAGCAAAAAATGACTAAGAAAGCAATAAAGAAAGGAAAGATAGATTATGAAAGTAAACTTGCGTAAAACATAAAAACAGATAGTAAAAGCTTTTACTGATACATAAAACGGAAGAGTGACTAAAGTAAATGTTGGTCCCTTAGAAGATGAGAAGGGGGATTTAATAATGGGAAATGTGGAAATGACTGAGCCCTTAAACAATTATTTTGCTTCGGTCTTCACAGTGGAAGACACAAAAACCATGCCAAAAATTGCTGGTCACGGGAATGTGGGAAGGGAGGACCTTGAGACAATCACTGTCACAAGGGGGGTTGTGCTGGACAGGCTAATGGTTCTCAAGGTAGACAAGTCCCCTGATCCTGATGAAATGTATCCCAGGGTATTAAAAGAGATGGCGGAAGTTATAGAAGATGCATTCGTTATAATCTACCAAAATTATCTGGTCTCTGGGGAGGTACCAGCGGATTGGAAAGCAGCTAATGTAACTCCTCTGTTTAAAAAAGGGGGCAGACAAAAGACAGGTAACTATAGGCCGGTTAGTTTAACATCTGTAGTGGGGAAAATGCTTGAAACTATCATTAAGGAAGAAATAGCGGGAAAACTGGATAGGAATAGTGCAATCAAGCAGATGCAACATGGATTCATGAAGGGGAAATCATGTTTAAATAATTTACTGGAATTCTTTGAGGATATAACGAGCATGGTGGATAGAGGTGTACCGATGGATGTGGTGTATTTAGATTTCCAAAAGGCATTTGATAAGGTGCCACACAAAAAGTTACTGCAGAAGATAAAGGTACGCGGAGTCAGAGGAAATGTATTGGCATGGATCGAGAATTGGCTGGCTAACAGAAAGCAGAGAGTCGGAATAAATGGGTCCTTTTCGGGTTGGAAATCGGTGGTTAGTGGTGTGCCACAGGGATCGGTACTGGGGCCACAACTGTTTGCAATATACATAGATGACCTGGAAGAGGGGGCAGAGTGTAGTGTAACAAAATTTGCAGATGACACAAAGATTAGTAGGAAAGGGGGTTGTGTAGAGGACACATAGAGGCTGCAAAGAGATTTAGATAGGTTAAGCGAATGGGTTAAGGTTTGACAGATGGAATACATTGTCGGAAAATTTGAGGTCATCCACCTTGAGAAAAAAAACATTAAAAGGGAATATTATTTGAATGGGGAGAAATTACAACATGCGGTGCAGAGGGACCTGGGGGTCCTTGTGCATGAATCCCAAAAAGTTAGTTTGCAGGTGCAGCAGGTAATCAGGAAGGCGAATGGAATGTTGGCCTTCATTGCGAGAGGGATGGAGTACAAAAGCAGGGAGGTCCTGCTGCAACTGAACAGAGTATTGGTGAGGCCGCACCTGGAGTACTGCGTGCAGTTTTGGTCACCTTACTTAAGAAAATATATAGTAGCTTTGGAGGGGGTACAGAGACGATTCACTAGGCTGATTCCGGAGATGAGGGGGTTACCTTATGATGATAGATTGAGTAGACTAGGTCTTTACTCGTTGGAGTTCAGAAGGATGAGGGGTGATCTTATAGAAACATTTAAAATAATGAAAGGGAAAGACAAGACAGAGGCAGAGAGGTTGTTTCCACTGGTCAGGGAGACTAGAACTAGGGGGCACAGCCTCAAAATATGGGGGAGCCAATTTAAAACCGAGTTGAGAAGGAATTTCTTCTCCCAGAGAGTTGTGTATCTGTGGAATTCTCTGCCCAGGGAAGCAGTTGAGGCTAGCTCATTGAATGTATTCAAATCACAGATAGATAGAGACCATGGAGGGATCGAGAGAGAGTGGAAACTGACGTTATTTTTGCGGATGTTGTCGCTGAGGGGAATAGGAGGGGGCCAAGGATAGATCCTTGGGGGACACCAGGGGTCACCGTGTGTGAATTGGATAAATACTTGAAAGGGAGAAGATAAGTAGATACTGCAACAACTGTGACACATAGAAAGAAAGAACTCGTATTTATACAGCACCTTTTACACCCTCAGAATGTCCCAAAATGCTTTACAGACAATCAATTATTTTTTGAAGTCTAGTTACTCTTGTTGTGTGGCAAGTGTGACAGGCAATTAGCACACTGTAGAATCACACAGCACTGAAGGAGGCCATTCAGCCCATCATGCCTGTGCCATTTCTTTGAGAGAGCTACCCAAATGGTCCCACTCCCCTGCTCTTCCCCCATATCCCTGCAATTTATCCCCTTCAAGTATTTATCCAATTCACTTTTGAAAGCTACTATTGAATCTGCTCCCACTCCTCTGATTTTCTTTTACTAATTACAGGTTGAACCTCCCTGGCCTGTTCCGAACGACGGATTTTGCCGGATAAGGGGAGGTCATGTGTTTGGGTGGACTGCTGTTGATGGGGTAAGTATGTGTGCACGTCAATTGGCTGGACCAACTGTCAGTCAGTCAGTCGGCCAATCAGTGTGCAGGGGGCCTCAATTTGTCAGTGGGCCCCAAAGAGCTGGTGGGCCGGCAGGGCCCAAAGAGTCGCCGGGTCCCGGCGGACCCAGAAGAGTCGGCCCAAACTCCCGGAGGGAGCGCTGTGGGGAGGAGCAGCCAGCCCAAGGACTGTGGCTGCAGGAGTACCAGGAGGAGGCAGCCGATTGAGGAGAAAGATTATATTGGTGAGTAGGATTTTGACCGGCCGTGTTCTGTACATGCGCCACCCAACGACCGGGTATGGTCCCGGACGAGGGGTGGTGTCAGATAAAGGAGTCCCAGATAAGAGAGGTTCAACCTATACCTTAAATCTGTGTCCTCTGGTTACTAATTCTCTTGCCAATGGAAACAGTTTCTCCATATTTACTTTATCAAAACCCCTCATATTTTTGTACTTTTCTATATATGCAGAATGTTGCTGCTTAAAAACATGGCTACTATTCCACTGCAGCATTGCTAACTGAACACAGTCACTCTGCTGGCTTCAGACAACAACAACAACTTGTATTTATATAGCATCTTTAATGTCCCAAGGCACTTCACAGGAGTATTATAAGACAAAACAAATAACTTTGACACCGAGCTATATAAGAGGGAATTATGGCAGATGACCAAAAGCTTGGTCAAAGAGGTCAATTTTAAGGAGCGTCTTAAAGCAGGAGAGAGAGGTAAAGAGGTGGCGAGGTTTAGGGAGGGAGTTCCAGAGCTTAGGGTCCAGGCAGCTGAAGGCATGGCCACCAACGGTTGCGCAATTATAATCAGGGATGCTCAAGAGGGCAGAATTTGAGGAGCGCAGACATCTCGCTGACCGGATTGATGGACTGGGCAGCTGCCAAGTGGGAAAGCTTGCTGTTGATGGCTGTAGTCAGAGAAAAAGAAAGAAAGACCTGGATTTATATAGCGCCTTTCACAACCACTAGATGTATCAACGCTCTTTATAGCCAATGAAGTACTTTTGGAATGTAGCCACTGTTGTAATATAAGGAACTGCGGCAACCAAATTGTGCACAAGCAAGCAAACAGTAATGTGATAATGACCAGATAATCTGTTTTTTTGGAATGTTGATTGAGGGATAAATATTGGCCAGGAGAATTGGGGATGGCTCTCGGCAACTGGGAAACATCGCGGGTTAGTTGGGGGGGGCTAGGGGGAGGGGGTTAGGGGTGGGTGGGATCAGCAGTTAGGAAGGAGAGGGGACCAGGAGTAGGAGGGTGGGGGGTGGAATCGGCAGTCAGGAAGGAGAGGGGACCGTGAGTCAGGCGGGGGGGGGGGGGTTGCGGCCGATTGCAGCAGAAGATTTGTTTGAGGGATCGGGGGGGGGCGTTGGGCGGCAGTGGTAAGCACTCCTGCTCCTCCTGGCCCACAATCAGTGCTATAAAAAGCACTTACCTGCTGGATCTAGCAGCTCACGCCTCTCTTTAGCTGCCCCGTTTCCCATGCGCTGGAAGCCTGGTTAGCCAGTGTTAAATTTGAAATAGCTGCCAAAATATCAGCAATGGATATTATAATCATGGCCCCGCCTCTCCAGAGTGGGTTACTCGGACACCCCCAGACCCAGCACCATTAAAACAGGAACAGGCGCGCTCGCGACAGATTGGTGTTGGGTTTCACAAATTTGCCAATTTAACCCCTCCTCCGCCCGTTGTGGGGCGGGGAGTAAAAATTCCCCAAACCCTCCCAAGTCCCAGGTGCATCTTAATTAACCTAAACAAAATTAGCATTTTCTGTACCTTGTAGAAACAACTCTCAGAAACCAGAATCCTGAGTGTACTGTTACTAGTAATAAATAATTCGAATCGCTAATTGAATACGACAAAAACGGTTTTTGGACGCCTCATCCCAATTCCTGTGGGCATACATTTTGACACAAATTGGCATTAAATTGCCAGTCTTATTCAAGGAGGTCATAAGAGTTAGGAGATATTCCTCTGAGGTTTGAGCCAAGGCACATTTTGGGGCAGAGTATCTGGCCTGCTATACCTGACTTAGGGAGACTAAAACATTTCCTTGCCCCTTTTTGTTCGGCCTTTTGGCTAAGATCATGCGTAACTGACCTGACAGGGGAGTAACCATGACCCCAACGTGGTTCTCCCTGGATCAGGAAGGTGATTCTCCTATGCTTTTTGGAAACAGGAGGTGGGTGGGGTGGATTGACCCATCCACCTCCACGGAGGTGTGTGGGGGGCCTGACCCATCCACCTCCATGGCACGAACCTGGTATTGCAGTACTTCCAGGAACGGTGCAGTGGCTCTCGGCCTTTTGGCTAAGAGCATTGGCGCAGAGTGATCCTTGATGTGTGCAAGGTGACCTCTGGCGTTTGTGATTTGACAAAGAATTGGAAAGATTGGCAACGAAAAATTTAAAAAAAAAATGTCCTTGCCCCTTTTTGTTAAAACCTTTTATTTTTAAACTTTTTTTTTTAACAAGAGAACTTTCTTGTTTAAAAAAAAATGTTTTTAACAGGACAGTTATCTATATGTATCTATTATAAATACTAGAAAACATTTAATTAGTAATAGATTCAGGAGAAGCATTTATCTTCAGTTCCAGGTTTACCACTTAAAGTCTGGCATTGATTTTATCAAAGTGCTCTGAATCCAAAATTATTGTTGAATTGTCTCAACTCTCTTAAATGCCAATTTGCCAGTGACCCAAATAACTTCAGCCTCAATCAGGTGAAGTGAAGCTTGAGATCTGAACATTTTGGAGGAGAAATTTACTATTGCCCCATTTGGGGCGCTAACTTTTAAAAGGTTGAAAAGTTAGCGCCAGGTGCTCACGATTTGAAACTTTAAAAAAATTCGCCATTTGCACTCCAAGAAGGAAGTGGAGCAATAAATCAGGTGCTCCACTTCCTTACTGGAACGCAATCAGCAGCAGGCGGGGCGGTGAGTTCAGCAGCGCTATTCACTGGGCCGTGCAGCACTGCACAGTTTGAAAGGCTCCTTCCCTCAGGCTCTGCAATGTAAAAACAACTTACCTGGATCATGACAGCAGCTGTAATCCCGCATGATCAGCCCAGCACTCAAGCAGGCAGGAACCCACGAAAAAAGCTGGAAGAAAAAAGGTACTTTTTTTCCCTAACCTCGGCCACCTCGCCTTTAAGCATCGCCCCTGACGCAGCTGGCTGCCCGATGCACGCCTGCAGCTGTCGGTGTTTTCGCCCGGCACTGCTGTAGGGGGCGGAAGGCAATTTCAGATCCAGGGTGATGCGCACGGTGATGACGTCACGATCTCCGGGCGCAGGAGATTGGGGCGCAATGCTGTAACGCCACCCCATAACACCCGCCGAATATTGCAGGAGTCGATGTCATCGCCGCGCCCGGTCGCAAAACCATTTGTGACCCATTAGCGCCCTTTATGGATGCTAACGGGAGGCACAAAGCCACCCAATTTAGCCCCCTTAGTCTTGTAACAAATAGAGATATACTTCCGATGTTTAATGTTGTTCTCTTATTCTCCACCTCCCATCCCTTTTTGCGTTGCTTATTCACTGCTGCCTCTCACTAGCACACTGCTTTCCTTACAGGAAGTGACATGTACCACAGACCTCTAAAATGCTTTCTTCCATTTAGTCAAGACTCAGAAACACAGGAATAACAGTAACATTGTACACGAAAGCCCATAAGTTCCTGTAAAGAGAAATGTCTTTGTCTGAAGGAGAAAAGTCAAAGTTACCAGAAAGCAGGCCTGTTAGGGAGAGGTGTGTATGGCCACAGATGTCAAAGGATGATCATCGCGGATTATCTGCAGTGAAATGATTCATATAAAGTTCCATCAGGACATTGCGCTGTGAAGCAGAATTCCAGAATGCGATTCTTATTGGAGAATTGATCATCCCATTGAAGGAGGAAAGGTTGAAGATGCACTGCAGCAACTCGCCAAGGCTTCTTTGACAGCCGCCCCAAACCCACGACCTCTACCGCCTAGAAGGACAAGGGCAGCAGGCACATGGGAACACCATCACCTCCAAGTTCCCCTCCAAGTCACACACCATTCTGACGTGGACATATATCGCCGTTCCTTCATCGTCACTGAGTCAAAATCCTGGAACTCCCTCTCTAACAGCACTGTGGGAGTACCTTCACCACACAGACTGCAGTAGTTCAAGAAGGTGGCTCACCACCACCTTCTCGAGGGCAATTAGGGATGGGCAATAAATGCTGGCCTTGCCGGCGATGCTCACATTCCATGAATGAATAAAAAAAACTATCCAACTCCCTATTGAAACGTATAAGATTCTGAGGGGGCTGGACAGGGTAGATGCAGAGAGGATGTTTCCCCTCGTGGGGGAATCTAGAACTAGGGGGCATAGTTTCAGAATAAGGTGTTGCCCATTTAAGATGGAAATGAGGAGGAATTTCTTCTCTCAGAGGGTCGTGAATCTTTGGAATTCTCTACCCCAGAGAGCTGTGAAGGCTGAGTCATTGAATATATTCAAGGCGGAGATCGACAGATTTTTGATCTACAGGGGAGTAAAAGGTTATGGAGAACAGGCAGGAAAGTGGAGTTGAGGCCAAGATCAGATCAGCCATGATCTTTATTGAATGGTGGAGCAGGCTCGAGGGTCCAAATGGCCTACTCCAGCTCCTATTTCTTATGTTCTTATGTTCTTATTGACTAAACCCCGCGCCCCACCCCAATCCCCCCCCTCCCCCCCCCCCCCGCAAATAAGCGTATTTTCCTTGTTAACTGCTTTTATTGGAAGGTGCTGGGAACTCTAACGGCATTTTGTTTGCAGAAACATTGCTTTGTTTGGCCTTGACATCACATGTCTTCTAGGCTCTTTACTTTCATTAACTGTCTTACCATATTCCCATACATGCTCCCTACTGGAATTAAATATATTATGAATATCTCTTTTTCTGCTACAGAAATCCATTGCACTGCAAAATATGTAATGGCATAGGTATGTTTCAATAAATTCGTACATATATTGGAATATAGGTAAACTCTGACATGCCAGTGTGCGGATTGTTAGAGATTGGGTTTTTACAGCTTGCTGTGGACAGTTGAGAGTGACTGGAGGATGCAGGGGAGAGGGAGAAATACTGTCATTTGTGCTTCATGTTGAAAGATGGACTGAAACTTATTATATTCTGTAGAGACAAAACGGGCAAGAAATGTCGTCCAGAAATCACACAGTGATCTATTCAAGCCGCTGATCACCGCGGGGCATTCAATTGCTCTATTAGCTTCCAGCGCTACTAATTATGGCCTCGTAAAATTATTTTTCTCATGATTTATTTGCTCAAATTTCAGCATCTCCCATTTATTGTAAACTGTCTCACTGGTTTTACTCGAACATAGTTATAACAGTTAACAGCTTTGATTGCACAAGACTACATTGGCGTGTTTTTTCTACGCATTTTTACTTATATTTTAACAGGGCTCTTATTACACAGTGCCTGGCTGCGATAGCAGGCACGATGACCTGTGAACGCACTGTAAGTGCCGACTAAGAATCGTGCTATTTTTTCAATTGCAGCAGTCATTAATTGTCATTACAACACACAGAATACACATCGTCATAAGAGATACATTTTAAAAGGATTTTTAAAAATCGTTCTGACACTACAGTAGTAGCTGCTCCTGTGTTTCTGCTTGCTGTGTTCTGAGTTCTGGCCACTGATCTCAGTATGCAGACCGCTGGAGCATTTGTAATAAGGTGGATGAATTAACTGCGCAGATAGCTGTTAACAGATATGATGTAATTGGGATTACGGAGACATGGCTCCAGGGTGACCAAGGTTGGGAACTCAACATCCAGGGATATTCAACATTCAGGAAGGATAGAATAAAAGGAAAAGGAGGTGGGGTAGCGTTGCTGGTTAAAGAGGAAATTAATGCAATAGTAAGGAAGGACATTAGCTTGGATGATGTGGAATCTGTATGGGTATAGCTGCGGAACACCAAAGGTCAGAAAACGCTAGTGGGAGTTGTGTACAGACCACCAAACAGTGGTAGTGAGGTTGGGGATGGCATCAAACAGGAAATTAGGGATGCGTGCAATAAGGGTACAGCAGTTATCATGGGTGACTTTAATCTACATATAGATTGGGCTAACCAAACTGGTAGCAATAGGGTGGAGGAGGATTTCCTGGAGTGTAAAAGGGATGGTTTTCTGGACCAATATGTCGAGGAACCAACGAGAGAGCAGACCATCCTAGACTGGGTCTTCTGTAATGAGAGAGAATTAATCAGCAATCTTGTTGTATGAGGCCCCTTGGGGAAGAGTGACCATAATATGGTAGAATTCTTTATTAAGATGGAGAGTGACGTAGTTAATTCAGAGACGAGGGTCCTGAACTTAAAGAAAGGTAACTTCGATGGTATGAGATGTGAATTGGCTAGGATAGACTGGCGAATAATACTTAAAGAGTTGACAGTGGATAGGCAATGGCAGACATTTAAAGATCACATGGATGAACTTCAACAATTGTGCATCCTGTCTGGAGTAAAAATAAAACGGGGAAGGTGGCTCAACCGTGGCTAACAAGGGAAATTAGGGATAGTGTTAAATCCAAGGAAGAGGCAAATAAATTGGCCAGAAAAAGCAGCAAACCTGAGGACTGGGAGAAATTTAGAATTCAGCGGAGGTGGACATTGGGTTTAATTAGGAGGGGAAAAATAGAATATGAGAGTAAGCTTGCAGGGAACATAAAAACTGACTGCAAAAGCTTCTATAGATATGTGAAGAGAAAACGATTACTGAAGACAAATGTAGGTCCCTTGCAGTCAGAATCAGGTGAATTTATAATGGGGAACAAAGAAATGGCAGACCATTGAACAAATACTTTGGTTCTGTCTTCACTAAGGAAGACACAAATAACCTTCCGGAAATACTAGGGGACCGAGGGTCTAGCTAGAAGGAGGAACTGAAGGAAATCCTTATTAGTCAGGAAATTGTGTTAGGGAAATTGTTGGGTTTGAAGAACAATAACTCCCCAGGGCCTGATAGTCTGCACCCCAGAATACTTAAGGAAGTGGCCCTAGAAATAGTGGATGCATTGGTGATCATTTTCCAACATTCTATAGACTCTGGAGCAGTTCCTATGGATTGGAGGGTAGCTAATGTAACCCCACTTTTTAAAAAAGGAGGAAGAGAGAAAACAGGGAATTACAGACCGGTTAGCCTGACATCAGTAGTGGGGAAAATGTTGGAATCAATTATTAAAGATGAAATAGCAGCACGTTTGGAAAGTGACACGGTCCAAGTCAGCATGGATTTATGAAAGGGAAATCATGCTTGACAAATCTTCTAGAATTTTTTGAGGATGTGACAAGGGAGAACCAGTGGATGTGGTGCATTTGGACTTTCAAAAGGTTTTTGACAAGGTCCCACACAAGAGATTGGTGTGCAAAATTAAAGAACATGGTATTGGGGGTAATGTATTAACGTGGATAGAGAACTGGTTGGCAGACAGGAAGCAAAGAGTCAGGATAAACGGGTCCTTTTCAGAATGGCAGGCAGTGACTAGTGGGGTACCGCAGGGCTCAGTGCTGGGCCCCCGGCTATTTACAATATACATCAATGATTTGGACGAAGGAATTGAATGTAATATCTCCAAGTTTGCAGATGACACTAAACTGGGTGGCAGTGTGAGCTGTGAAGAGGATGCTTAGAGGCTACAGGATGACTTGGACAGGTTAGTTGCAGTATAATGTAGATAAATGTGAGGTTATCCACTTTGGGGGAAAAAACACAGAGGCGGAATATTATCTGAATGGTGACAGATTAGAAAAAGGGGAGGTGCAACGAGACCTGGGTGTCATGGTACATCAGTCATTGAAAGTTGGCATGCAGGTACAGCAGGCGGTGAAGAAGGAAAATGGCATGTTGGCCTTCATAGCGAGAGGA
Source organism: Pristiophorus japonicus (assembly GCF_044704955.1). Lineage (NCBI taxonomy): Eukaryota > Metazoa > Chordata > Chondrichthyes > Pristiophoridae > Pristiophorus > Pristiophorus japonicus. The sequence continues at coordinate 268,478,070 of NC_091977.1, read as the reverse complement.
TTTGAGTATAGGAGCAGGGAGGCCTTACTGCAGTTGTACAGGGCCTTGGTGAGGCCACACCTGGAATATTGTGTTCAGTTTTGGTCTCCTAATCTGAGGAAGGACATTCTTGCTATTGAGGGAGTGCAGCGAAGGTTCATCAGACTGATTCCCGGGATGGCAGGACTGACATATGAAGAAAGAGTGGATCGACTAGGCTCATATTCGCTGGAATTTAGAAGAATGAGAGGGGATCTCATAGAAACACATAAAATTCTGACGGGATTGGACAGGTTAGATGCGGGAAGAATGTTCCTGATGTTGGGGAATTCCAGAACCAGGGATCACAGTCTAAAGATAAGGGGTAAGCCATTTAGGACTGAGATGAGGAGAAACTTCTTCACTCAGAGAATTGTGAACCTGTGGAATTCTCCACCACAGAAAGTTGTTGAGACCAGTTCGGTAGATATATTCAAAGGGAGTTCGATGTGGCCCTTACGGCTAAAGGGATCAAGGGGTATGGAGAGAAAGCAGGAATGGGGTACTGAAGTTGCATGATCAGCCATGATCATATTGAATGATGGTGCAGGCTCGAAGGGCCGAATGGTCTACTCCTGCACCTATTTTCTATGTTTCTATGTTTCTATGTCTCTGAATCCCTACGAGTGTCTCGAGGGTTTTCTCGGCAGGTTAAAGCCTGCCTTTATCGCTTGAGACTGTGTTCTTCAAAACTTCGCATATCACCAGCTGGGAGCATTCATAGAATGATACAGCACAGGAGGCCATTCGGCCCCTCGTGCCTGTGCCAGCTCTCTGAAAGGGTAATCCACTTAGTACCACTCCCCCTGCTATTTCCCCGTAGCCTTGCAAGTATTTCCTTTTTAAGTGGATACCCAATTCTATTGAATCTGTTCCATCACCTTTTCAGGCAATGGATTCCAGATCATAACAACTCACTGAGTAAAAATATTTGTTCTCATCTGGTTACCGACCCTCTTGTCATTGTGTGGTCTTGTTCAAAGAAGCAAGGAACTTTCTCACCAGTTTTGTGAAGGATGGTCCATATCACCAGTGGACCAGTTAGGTTAGAATCACAAAGTGATTCAGTAGTTATCATAGAGTCAATAGAGTCATTACAGCACAGAAGGAGGACATTCAGCCCATCGAGTCCATGCCCGCTCTCTGTAGAGCAATCCAGTCAGTCCCATTCCCTCGCTCTATCCCCGTAGTCCTGCAAGTTTATTTCCCTCAAGTGCCTATCCAATTTCCTTTTGAAACCATTGATAATCTCTGCTTCCACCACCCTCGTAGGCAGCAAGTTCCAGATCATTATCACTCGCTGCATAACATTTTTTTCCTCAACATCTGACCTGTACCTCTTGCCCAAAACCTTAAATCTGTGTCCCCTAGTCCTTGTACCATCAGCTAATGGCAACAGCTTTTGTTTGTCTACCTTATCTAAACCCGTCATAGTCTTGTACACCTCTATCAAATCTCCCCTCAAGCTCTTTTGCTCCAACGAGAACGACCCCAGCTTCTCCAACCTAACCTTGTAACTATAATCCCTCATCCATGTAATCATTCTGACAAATCTCCGCTGCACCCTCTCAAGCACCTTCACATCCTTCCTAAAGTGTGCTGAATACTCCAGTTGCTGGTAAATTCTGGCTCCATGTCAACAGCATCTAGCTTTGTCTGCTCTTTTTAATTTTGTTTTGCATCTGTAACAAAGTATGATGCCTGCAAAATGAAGTATGCGTGTGCTGACACATTGCCTCGATCTTATACTTCCACACAGCTACAGCCAGCCCTTCTTCATCCACCATCTCTATTCCTTTCTCACCCATGACAGCCCAAGACAAAGTTATACCCCTTTATTTACTGACTGCCACTACCAATCTAAATATTGTGGCACCTGCTCGGGGCCTTCTTCTTCTGCAGAGAGAAAAGGACAACATGCAAGACTGGAGAAGTGATTTTGAAAGGTTGTGAAACAATGTATCTATTGCTCCACCCAATAGATTGAAAGTTCCAATATATTGTTATTTGACGTTGGAAAAGCAGAGTGAATACGGTTGTCAGTCAATATTGATCTGCATAACGATACTTAGTGAACAGTCCGACAGAGCTGCGAGTAAACATGTTTGTCTTTTCTGATCTATTGTAATATTTTTGAAATAGCTTCATTACATCTCTTCTGCGCTCCACTTCCAACAAGTTAATGGATATTTTTGGGTTCACGATATTCTTCGGTTAAACTATGCAGGAAAATATGGCTGATATCTGCAATCCCCTTGGATATTATTTCTACTGATACCAGATAATTAGTAGTTATATCCGTATATAGCAACTTTAAAAAAATTCATTCTGGGATGTGGGCGTTGCTGGCAAGGCCAACATTTATTGCCCATCCCTAATTACCCTTGAAAATGTGGCGGTGAGCCATCTTCTTGAACCACTGCAGTCCTTGTGGTGAAGGTACTCCCACGGTGCTGTTAGGGAGGGAGTTCCAGGACTTTGGCCCAGCCACGATGAAGGAACAGCGATATATTTTAAGTCTGGATGGTGTTTAACTTGGAGGGGAACTTGCAGGTGATGGTGCTCCCATGCATCTGCTGCCCTTGTCCTTCTAGGTGGTAGAGGTTGCGAGTTTGGGAGCTGCTGCTGAATAAGCCTTGGTAAGTTGCTGCAGTGCATCTTGTAGATGGTACAAACTGCAGCCACGATGCGCCGGTGGTGGAGGGAATGTTGAGGGTGATGGATGAGGTGCCAATCAAGCAGGCTGCTTTGTTCTGGATGGTGTCAAGCTTCTTGAGTGTTGTTGGAGCTGCACTCATCCAGGCAAGCGAAGAGTATTCCATCACACTCCTGACTTATGCCTTGTAGATAGTGGAAAGGCTTTGGGGAGTCAGGAGGTGAGACACTCGCCACAGAATACCCAGCCTCTGACCTGTAAAGCAACTAACTGTCAGTTCATAACTATGAAATGTACAGCAAAGATGGACAGGAAAAGACAAGTTGGACAGTCAAGCCCATTCAATTGGGGTGCAGGATAATTGGTTACCATGGAATCTTTTCTAATATGGAGAAGACAGCACACAACTCTAAGCCAATATACCTTGGCGTAACACTAGATCGTACCCTCAGCTACAAAGACCATGTCATCAAGGCAAAGGTGAAGGTGGGAGCCAGAAACAACATTTTAATGAAGTTGGCCAACCCTGAATGGGGAACTGACCCAAGGACCTTACCAACTCTGCCCTTGCCCTGTGCAATTCAGTAGCTGAATATGCCTGTCCAGTCTGGGAACGCTCCTCACATTCCAAGAAGATGGATCCAGTCCTCAACGCAGCCTGCAGAGCTATTTCAGGCTGCCTGAAACCTTGGATGATCTTTACCTGCTTACTGGTATTGCCCCACCTTTCATAAGAAGGCGAGTTTCATCAAGAGTGGAAAGATCAAAGCAGACAAGTGATCCCCGCCATCCTCTTTTTCAACACGAGCCAGCAACTAAGAGGCTCAAGTCCAGGAGCAGTTCATGCTGTCCAGCCCTCGGAATGTAATCCCCACAGCTCTAGACTATGTGCTTGGTCCAAGGATCTGCAGACAAAGCCACACAAGCTATATTTTGATCTAGAGGATTCTCTTCCAACAGGAGCCAATGAGACGTGGCTTACTTGGCTGTGTCTCAATCACCTCAGGACTGGTGTCAGTCACTGCAGAGCCCTCATGCACAAGTGAGGATACAGCCAAACTGATATAACTGACAGTGACTGTGAAGAGGCATCTCAAGCAATGGAGCAGCTCCTAATAAGCCCTCTACTACCAAAACCATTACATAGGATATATGTCACATTCGGTCCAACCAGCCCATGCCAGCGATTATGCTCCACTCGAGTCTCCTCCTGTCTTTCCTCATCTAAATCTATCAGCATAACCCTCTATTCCCTTCTCCCTCGTATTCTTGTCTCGCCCCCACCCCCTAAATGCATCTATACTGTTCACCTCAACCACTCCCTGTGATAGCGAGTTCCACATTCTCACCACTCTTTGGGTAAAGAAGTTTTTTCTGAATTCCCTATTGGATTTCTTGGTGACTATCTTATATTGATGACCTCTAGTTATGCTCTTCCTCACAAGTGGAAACATTCTCTCTGTATCCACTCTATCAAAACCTTTCATAATTTTAAAGACTTCTATTAGCCATGCAGACCTAAAGATCTAAGGGACTTCAACTCTCGAGCCAGAGCCTGCATGGAACAGTGGCGAGGAAAGGTGTAGCGACAACGACACGATGACGACGACGTCCATATGCATATCTTTTCGAAGTCACCACATTTCTCTCTCATGCATACCAGAACCTCTGCTTTGTAGTGGCTGCCTTTCTAGCCGGGAGGGAACGTTTCAAAATTCCTTCACGCTGTCCTCAAAGATCTACAGGGTCTCCTCTGTGAAGTGAGCTTCATGATCATCCAAATATGTGTGCTCCATAACTATCCTGAGTATTAAGTGTCAGCTGTGGCTCAGTGGGTAGGACATTTGCCTCTAAGGCAGAAGATGGTGGGTTCAAATCCCAGGGACTTGAGCACATAAATCTAGGCTAACACTCCAGTGCAGTGCTGAGGGAGTGCTGCACTGTTGGAAGTGTTGTTTTTCAGATGAGCTGTTAAACCGAGGCCCTGTCTGCTCTCTCATGTGGATGTAAAAGATCCCATGGCACTATTTCAAAGAAGAGCAGGGGAGTTATCCCTGGTGTCCTGGCCAATATTTATCCCTCAATCAACATAAAAAAAAACAGATTATCTGGTCATTATCACATTGTTGTTTGTGGGAGCTTGCTGTGCGCACATTGGCTGCTGCGTTTTCCACATTATAACAGTGACTACACTCTAAAAGTACTTGATTGGCTTTAAAGTGCTTTGAGATGTCGTGAATGGCGCTATAGATTTCCAAGTCTTTCTTTCTTTATTACTTGGAGTCACATCTGTATTAGGACAGATGATAGGTCAGTAAGCAGCATTATCATCACTTTGTTCTGATTGGTTGCTCAGTTGTGCATTAACTGTAACATGTGCAACCTCCAAGTAAATGGGCTGCGTTAACTCATGCATTACTATGAATGAACAAAAAAGGAAGGGAAATTAACATAATTAATGTGCAACTAGTATGCACGGAACAAAGTAAACCCATTCAAGTTTAACTCAAATAGACTCACAGGAAACTCAACACTTTAGTAACTTAATTAAAAGGAAAACATATTCTTTTCCCTTGTGTAAATTTTTTGGAAACCTCGTCTAGTTTCTATGCTAGTTGCTTACGTTGCCATGGTTACTAAAAGCTAAAGACTGTTTGAAAAAACACTTCATTATAGCCATAAAATTGTAATCGGCTGTGCATCCATCCTCCCAAACATCACTTACACTGATATATTAATAATCCCCACTGACCTTAGCAACCTGCTGTACACAGCTATCTTCAATGTTTTGGTATTATTTTAGCCAAACAATATATTACAAGAATAGCAAAGAAGGAAAAATATTATTTTGGAATAGTGGAACAGTGGAAAACCTTTAAGGAATGTAATCTATTGCAAGACTACGAATGAGGAATAATCTAACGCGATGAAAAATTGGTCTGGATAGGGCAAAACGGGCACGGGCAAACCTGCACCATGTTTTGTACTCCATCCCATTTAAAATCAGATGGCATGCAAACCAAGCTGCCATTTCGCTGTCGCCCAAGACAAATTCTCCCACGTGAAAGTGAACTAAATGAGTTCCTGTAGAATTACTATCTTTTCCTTCGCCTCAATAACAAAGCGAAAACTTGTCTGAGATTCAAGTTTTCAAAATTCAAGGTTATAGAATTCAAAACTGGCAACGTTTAGGTTTGGCTCAATTCTACCAAACATCCCACTTACAAATAAGCTTGGTTTTTTGGCTTGGATTTGCCAACTCCAATAAATCTTGCTATTTATGATCTTCATCTTATAAACCAGTCACATTTTTTCTCAATGCTCCTCGCTACTTCATAGAATCATAGAATGATACAGCACAGAAGGAGGACATTCGGCCACTTTGCCGGCTCTTTGGTAGATTCTTTGCCAATTCGTCCCACTCCCGTGCTCTTTCCGCATAGCCCTGCAATTTTTTCTCGTTCAAGTATTTATTCAATTCCTATTTGAAAGTTATTATTGAATCATCCTTTCAGGCATTGGAATGCATTCCAGATTGTAACAACTCGCTATGTAAAACATTTTTTCCTCATGTCGTCTCTGATTCTTTTGCCAATTACCTTCAATCTGTGGCTTCTGGTTATCAACCCATCTACCATTGGAAACAGTTTCCCCTTATTGCTCTATCAAAACCCTTCATGATTTTGAACATCTCTATCAAATCACCCCTTAATCTTCTCTGTGCTGAGGAGAACAACCTCAGTTTCTCTAGTTTCGCCATGTATTTCAACTCTTGCGCCATTTTAGCAATAGAAACATAGAAATTTACAGCGCAGAAGGAGGTTATTTCGGCCCATCGTGTCCGCACCGGCCGACAAAGAGCCGCACGGCCCGTCGTCACCAGTCCTAACGGTTACATACAAGCCCATGAACAATGACGGAAAGGCAAAGAGCACCCAGCCCAACCAGTCCGCCCCACACCACTGCAACACCCTTATACTAAAAACATCTACACTCCACCCCAACTGGAGCCATGTGATCTCCTGGGAGAGGCAAAAACCAGATAAAAACCCAGGCCAATTTAGGGAGAAAAAATCTGGGAAAATTCCTTTCCGACCCATCCAGGCGAATGAAACTAGTCCAGGAGATCACCCTGGCTGTATTCTGTTCCCTGCAGTACTTACCATTATATCTGCACCGACCAACAAAAAGTAATTCAGTCTAATCCCAATTACCAGCTCTAGGTCCGTAACCCTGCAGGTTACAGCACTTTAAGTGCTCATCCAACCATCTCTTAATGACTGATATCAGGCTAACTGGCCTGTCGTTCCCTGTTTTCTGTCTCCCTCCTTTCTTGAATAGCAGTTTTACACTTGCTACCTTCCAATCTGCTGGGAGCGTTCTAGAATCGAGGGAATTTTGGAAGATCACAACCAATGCATCCACTATCTCTGCAGCCACCTTTTTTAGAACCCTAGGACATAGGCTAGGGGATTTGTCGGCTTTTAGTCCCATTAGCTTCTCAATTACTTTTTCTCTACTGATTTTACTTACTTTATCTCTGCAATATGGAGGAGAAGAAAACACTTCACTTATTTTCCACAAACCAATAAAGAAACAATCCGATGTAGATCCTTTACAAACTTTGTTCAAAGTCATCAGTGCGGATGTGCACTTCTCCACTAACCCACCATGTTTTTCTACTGCAATAGCCTAAGCAATGACTCACTGCGAGCAATGCTATTGGAGATCTGTGAATGCTCCTAATGCTTCTGGCCCCTGCAAACAGAAAAAAAATGCAAGTGAAGGAGATGACACATTATGTATTTTGCAAGAAGTTGATACTATTGCAGTCCATTTTTTATTTTTCCAGTTCCCCCTTTATTTTTGCAAATACCCTGGAACCAATTCAAAATTCACAAAGAATAAAGTTGTGATACATGCACAGCTAAATATTGTACTTAAACAGGAAAAAAAAATCTTCAATTTAAAATAACATCTTCCTGGCTTTTTAAGCGAAGAAATTACATGGATCTATTTTTAGGGCAGTTCTAGGAATGTTTCACAACTGGAACTGGGATTCATACCCAAAGGCTGAAGCAAATTTGGTACTCCTGGAAGCAATGCTGACATATGATTTAAAAAAAGTGAGGTACAGATGACATGGAGATATTTTAGTTATTGATAGAGGAAATCATGTCATGGCATGCATTATCCACTGCTTTTCGAAAGACCAAAAATGAGAAATGCGAGTCTTTGAAACAAAATTGGCATTAACAACAGCCACAATTATTCACATATTAAATAGTATGCATAGCTTTAAACATAATCACCAGCTTAACTCATCCAACAGATTTTTACATTCCACTGAAATGATGTGCTCTTAAAGTGACAGGCATCCAAAAATACTTTTCCCGCAGGCTACATTGGCTTTGGTCAATATTGAAAGAATGTGGAAGAAAATGAATGCAGAGTATTGCATTGTTTTGCAGGAAAATTGATTCCAGGTGAGACATGTTTGCAATCTGCTGCTCAGCGTAATCTATCCCACCTGGAACCAGTTCTTCTATTAAACTGGGAAACCTGGTCACATGGGGAAAAGAGATAAATGGAAAGAAGGCAGCATGTTGCCACCCTTGTGGTGAAAAATAGCGGCAATGCTACAAAGTGGATTTCTCCGCAAGACTGCTGGGCTAGATTTGTGTTTGCAAACCAATTATTTTTTCACTTGATGAAGAAAAACATGTAAAATCAAAAGCTTGTGTAATGATTATGTTGACCTAATAAAAAGCATTATTAACTGCTCGAACATATCCCTTCCCATAAACAAATCAGGAATATAAAAATAGCCGAAGTGGTTTAGAAATCTACAATCTTTTATGTATTCAATTGAACGTGTGGGACATGTGTTCCATTGAAAATTTAGGATAAGTCTCTGCAGCACCTGTTACTCCTGTAAGTGGTGTTGTGATAAAGCTTGTTTTATTGCCCCCAAAAAAAAAGTTTTTTTAAAAAAAGTTGAAAAGTGGCTGGAGTGTTCCCCAGATTAGGGGGCACTTGATTTAATGTTTATTTGTCTCCCCCCAAAAGAGTTGTGATAAAGCTTGTCAATGTTAGAAATGTCACTCTCTGTGACACAATAGCAGATTTTTATATAGTCAGTGTTCATCATAGGCAGCCCCTCAAAATTGAGGAAGGCTTGCTTCCACTCTAAAAGTGAGTTCTCAGGTGACTGAAAAGTCTAATATGGGAATTACAGTCTCTGTCACAGGTGGGACAGACAGTCGTTGAAGGAAAGGGTGGGTGGGAAGACTGGTTTGCCGCACGCTCCTTCTGCAGCCTGCGCTTGATTTCTGCATGCTCTCAGCGACGAGACTCGAGGTGCTCAGTACCCTCCTGGATGCACTTCCTCCACTCAGGGCGGTCTTTGGCCAGGGACTCCCAGGTGTCAGTGGGGATGTAGCATTTTATCTAGGAGGCTTTGAGGGTGTCCTTGAAATGTATCTTCTGCCCACCTGGGGCTCGCTTGCCATGTAGGAGCTCCGAATAGAGTGCTTGCTGTGGGAGTCTTGTGTCATGCATGTGAACAATGTGGCATGCCCAACGGTCAAGTGTGGTCAGTGCTTCGATGCTGGGTATGTTGGCCTGATCGAGGACACTAACGTTGGTGCGTCTGTCCTCCCAGGCGATTTGCAGGATCTTGCGGAGACATCGTTGGTGGTATTTTTCAGCGATTTGAGGTGTCTACTGTATATGGTCCATGTCTCTGAGTCATATAGGAGGGCGGGTATCACTACAGCCCTGTAGACCATGAGCTTGGTGCCAGATTTGAGGGCCTAGTCTCCAAACACTCTCTTCCTCAGGTGGCCGAGGGCTGCACTGGCGCACTGGAGGTGGTGTTGAACCTCGTCGTCGATGTCTGCCCTTGCTGATAGGAGGCTCCCGAGGTATGGAAAGTGGTCCACGTTGTCCAAGGCCACGCCGTGGATCTTGATGACTGGGGGACAGTGCTGTGTGGTGGGGTCAGGTTGGTTCTTTGTCTTACGGATGTTTAGTGTAAGGCCCATGCTTTCGTACACCTCAGTGAAGATGTTGACGATGACTTGGAGTTCAGTCTCGGAATGTGCGCAGACGCAAATGTCGTCCGCGTACTGTAGCTCGACGACAGAGGTTGGGACGGTCTTGGATCTGGCCTGGAGATGACGAAGGTTGAACAGGTTCCCAGTGGTTCTGTAGTTTAGTTCCGTTCCAGCGGGGAGCTTGTTGAGTGTGAGGTGGAGCATTGCAGCGAGGAAGATTGAGAAGAGATTAGAAATGTTAGAAATGTCACTCTCTGTGACACAATAACAGTTTTTTATATAGTCAGTGTTATTACTCTGACATTGCACAATCTGGCCACTGGGTTCCCAGAAATCACTTAAAATGTATCTGAATTTTTTTTCGCTGCCTTAATTTGGCAGTAACTGAAATTTCTGATATTCAAAACTAAATATCTCACAATAATATGATAACATTGATCAAATTTTATTTTGTCTTTTAAAGCCTTTGTTAAAGTTTTACTTGAAGATCCATCCTTTCCCAAATGCCTGGCTTGGACTTGATATTTTTGCCTAGAGTGGTGACTGTGAACGGAATTTAGATTGTGCTGTCTGAGTATAATTTTCCAGGATGCATCAGCACCTTTCAGTCAACTGTACTGCTGGGATATGTTTTTTATCTCTTAGCAATTTCTGTCCAGTAGCTTTTCTTCAAACTTTGAAAAACGAGGACAAATTTATATTGAGTTTTTTTCAAGAGAAGCTATGTGTGTATGTTTGTATGTATGTGTGTGTGAGAGGGGAAAAGTAACACTATTCTTATGACCCACATATTGGAGCTTTTGTTTTATATTCTAGAAATTTTAACAAGTATATTAAACTGAGAGAGACGGTTTTCTTCACCTAATGTTACTCCAATTTTTTGAATATAAAGTTGAATTTTGAAGTCACCTCATTATCTCCACCTGTGTTTTATTCAGGAAAATGTGAATGATAAACATATACACCTGTGAGACAGAGATTCTAATTTCTAACATCGATGAGCCAGAGGGAGAGTGATAGGAAACATGCAGAGAGAAAGGCAGTTTCTTTCCTCATTCTGATTTGAATTCTTCTTTAAAGAACCAAATTGAACTTTGAGGGAAACAGATAAGATAAATGGATAAAGGGTGTTAGGAAAGAAATAGATTGAGGGCATGGTGGCCTCTGGTCTTTCAGCACCCAACTTTGGAGGGAACAAGAGAGAGGGGACTGTGAATGGAAGGCGAAGAATAAGGTAATTGACAATGAAGCAAGGGGGTAGGATGATACAGAGGTTGGATGAGTAGTTCAAAGGAGGAGAGGTAGGGGTAGCGTTAGGATTGTGATGGTGGCAGGAAAAGGAATGGATAAATAGGAAGGTGATAAGATAGGAGCAAAGAAGTGGGGGAAGCAAGCGTGATTAGGGAAGGGATGGGGAGAGAGTTGCTGAGATCTATCACACACACCTCGACCTAGCACACTTGAAAGTGTTACACATACAAATTGTATGTCACACTGACTAGCTCAAAGATCACATTCATAAAATAGATATGTGAAGAGAAAAAGATTAGTGAAGACAAATGTAGGTCCCTTGCAGTCAGAATCAGGTGAATTTATAATGGGGAACAAAGAAATGGCAGACCAATTGAACAAATACTTTGGTTCTGTCTTCACTAAGGAAGACACAAATAACCTTCCGGAAATACTAGGGGACTGAGGGTCTAGCGAGAAGGAGGAACTGAAGGAAATCCTTATTAGTCAGGAAATTGTGTTAGGGAAATTGATGGGATTGAAGGCCAATAAATCCCCAGGGCCTGATAGTCTGCATCCCAGAGTACTTAAGGAAGTGGCCCTAGAAATCGTGGCTGCATTGGTGATCATTTTCCAACAGCCTATCAACTCTGGATCAGTTCCTATGGATTGGAAGGTAGCTAATGTAACACCACTGTTTAAAAAAGGAGGGAGAGAGAAAATGTGGAATTATAGACCGGTTAGCCTGACCACCAGTAGTGGGGAAAATGTTGGAAACAATCATTAAGGATGAAATAGCAGCGCATTTGAAAAGCAGTGACAGGATCGGTCCAATGGATTTATGAAAAGGAAATCATGCTTGACAAATCTTCTAGAATTTTTTGAGGATGTAACTAGTAGAGTGGACAAGGGAGAACCAGTGGATGTGGTGCATTTGAACCTTCAAAAGGCTTTTGACAAGGTCCCACACAAGAGATTAGTGTGCAAAATTAAAGCACATGGTATTGGGGGTAATGTATTGACATGGATAGAAAACTGGTTGGCAGTCAGGAAGCAAAGAGTAGGAAATAACGGGTCCTTCTCAGAATGGCAGGCAGTGACTAGTGGGGTGCCGCAGGGCTCAGTGCTGGGACCACAGCTATTTACAATACACATCAATGATGTGGATGAAGGAATTGAGTGTAATATCCCCAAGTTTGCAGAGGACACTAAACTGGGTGGCGGTGTGAGCTGTGAGGGGGACGCTAAGAGGCTGCAGGGTGACTTGGACAGGTTAGGTGAGTGGGCAAATACATGGCAGATGCAGTATAATGTCGATAAATGTGAAGTTATTCACTTTGGTGGCAAAAGCATGAAGGAAGAATATTATATGAATGGCGGCAATTAGGAAAGGGGGAGATGCAACGAGACCTGGGTGTCATGGTACATCAGTCATTGAAAGTTGGCATGCAGGTACAGCAGCGATGAAGAAGGCAAATGGCATGTTGGCCTTCGTAGCTAGAGGATTAGAGTATAGGAGCAGGGAGGTCTTAATGCATTTGTACAGGGCTTTGGTGATATTAGAATATTGTGTGCAGTTTTGGTCTCCTAATCTGAGGAAGGACGTTCTTGCTATTGAGGGAGTGCAGCGAAGTTTCACCAGACTGATTCCCGGGATGACAGGACTGACATATGAGGAGAGACTGGATCGACTGGGCCTGTATTCACTGGCATTTAGAAGAATGAGAGGGGATCTCATAGAAACATATAAAATTCTGACAGGCCTGGACAGGTTAGATGCAGGAAGAATGTTCCCGATGTTGGGGAAGTCCAGAACCAGGGGTCACAATCTAAGGATAAGGGGTAAGCCATTTAGGACTGAGATGAGAAGAAACTTCTTCACTCAGAGAGTTGTTAACCTGTGGAATTCTCTATCGCAAAGAGTTGTTGATGCCAGTTCGTTAGATTTCTTCAAGAGGGAGTTAGATATGGCCCTGACTGCTAAAGAGATCAAGGGGTATGGAGAGAAAGCAGGAAAGGGGTACTGAGTTGAATAATCAGCCATGATCTTATTGAATGGTGGTACAGGCTCGAAGGGCCGAATGGCCTACTCCTGCACCTATTTTGTATGTTTCTAAATCACAACTGAACTAGTTCTTGCTGATTTCTACTGGTCTTGTTAAGTTGGTAAGGCAAAGAACCAGGAATTTACAAGTAGCTGCCAATCTCGAGGCAAATTTCCCTGAACAGCAACTGGCCTTTAACCGACCTAAGGATCTGCCTATTTAGAGCATGGAATAGTTGAAAAGTGACCTCAAAGAGACAGGGGAACACCACCTGAGCAGCTAAATATCAAAACTGTGCTCCAGACCCTGGACTATCCAGGAACAATGCCATGAAAGATCAGCTAGCATTTCTTGTCATGGTAATGATTTTCATGGCTGCATGTTTCTGTTCCACTCTTCATGGAATTACCATAAAATCTGGATGATAAACTGCTGATGCATAAATTACTTTCTGATTTTCACAACTGCCTTTAATTTAAAAAGACATAGTAATACTTCCTTATACACAGAGCACATAGGAACATCATGAAGGTGTGAATTATACATTGATCTTGAGGGTCCTACAGAACCAATGGCAGAGGTGTAGAAGATAAAGGACACAAAGATAAGGGCAGATTAAACAGAAAGAAAAAGAATAAGAAAAATAATCCAAGACAACAGAAAGTGTGGAAGTGGCAATCCGAAAGAGAGAAATAAAGGGCTAGAAACTCCATATTGATCCTGGTTGGGCGATAACTTTTGAAAAGCTGTAAGTTTAGCGTCAGGTGCTAATCAATCTCCACACCTGCGAAATTGAGTCTCTGTGCTGAAAGAATGCAGGGGAGCGCTAAATCAGGCACTAATGACATAGGTGAATGGGGTAGGCACCAAGCGATACAAATATGAGGTGTTGTGTAATTGGGAGTGAGCACTGGTGAAGGCGCCTTCCAGCCATTAAAGAGGATGGTCATTGGAGTCTACACACCAGCCCCCAATGATTCAGGGGCTGCAGAACGGCGATAGGCTGTGGGATGAAATGCAAAGTCCTTTGACGGCCCGCAACATTCAGGGGACTAAGCAGCATTTATCTGGCTGCAGATACATCCTGCGTTCTCTGACATGTATAAATGACCTTTGGAATGGAAGTACTGGGGCGCATCCCCTCAAGTAGGGCCCCGCCAGGCGACAGGTTCACCCCTCTGTTCTCCGGCGCTATTGGCGTGAGGCGGTAAGGCGGGGTGGGGCGCCACTGAAGTTTACAGATCATGCTCCCAGCAAGAATTGTCACAATCTGCATGTCGAAAGGTGCCGAGGCGCTAAGTGTTATCGCCAGCGCTACGGTGCCAGCGAATGTGACGTGCGGCATGGGATTCACACACCGTGATACTACTGCATGAGTGTACGTTAGTGCCCCCTCCAGGCACTAATGGGAGGCACATAGCATTTGAATTTCTCCCCCAAATGATGATAAGCAGGGAAACTGTTACAGTAAAAGAGAGACAGCATTTTTTTATGGTCATGGGCAACACCATGGTTGAATTTATTAACATGTGTTGGATTTATTTTCAAGTCGAAAGACACAAGATACTAAAACTGGGACAAGCCGAAGTGTTCTTGCAGAGAGCCGGCATGATGGCCTTCGTCCGTGCTGTAACTATTCTCTGATTCTACTCAATGTATAAATCATCAAATTCATGAAAAGAATATGAAGTTCTTTTCAGTAACCTCTTAGTAATAAGGAGAAATTTTAACCCTGCCCACCAGACAAAAACTGGCTGGGTGGGCAGACATAAAATGGCCCATAGGGCTTACCTACTATTGTACCGCTTTCTTCCTGTAAATCCCGATTTTAACCTGCTCTACTGAGCAGGCGAGAGGGACATCTGGCAGAAGCCGACAGGGTTTGTCTTCAAATATGCAGATTGGGCTCCAATAACATCATCGGGGCCCGACTGTTAATTTAATTAGAGGCCTGTGTGGGGAAACTGTTCTGCCAGTTCAACCTAGTGAGGAGAGGAGTCGGGGCCAGAAGAGGCCCAAAAAGGTAAGTGTTTTCACTTTATTTACTTGCCTTGTGGTGCTAGGAGGAGCAGGAATGCTTCGCCAGCTGCCGGTTCCTGCCGGTTTTGGGTGGATGACTGACTGGACGTGTGTAGGTGAGGCCTCGGCGTTAAAAATCTCCCAGACCTTGTGCTGCCGAAGTCAGGATGGTTTGCCGCCTGCCTTGGCATTGGTCTTCATGACTGCTACCCCAAGTTAAAGTCTCTGATAATAAATTATATAGAAGATATTGAGCCTGAATTTATGTTCGGAGGCTTCCCGCGGGGAGAAGCCTCAAATCCGCAAATAAAATCCGCACCTAACTGGTTTCTCAGGATCCACAGTGACTCGCGCTCCTGGGCCTCTATGCGAAGGCCCAGGTAGAGGCCCACGTATCCCAGGGGCACAGACGGTTCGCACGCGCCCCCGGGATCACGTGGGCCTGCCCAACCAATGAAAGAAGAGAATCCCTATTCATAAGCTGATGGGGATTAGAAACATAGAAACATAGAAAATAGGTGCAGCAGTAGGCCATTCGGCCCTTCGAGCCTGCACCGCCATTCAATAAGAACATGGCTGATCGTTCACCTCAGTACCCCTTTCCTGCTTTCTCTCCATACTCCTTGACTCCTTTAGCCGTAAGGGCCATATCTAACTCCCTCTTAAATATATCCAATGAACTGGCCTCAACAACTCTCTGCGGCAGGAAATTCCACAGGTTAACAACTCTCTGGGTGAAGAAGTTCCTCCTCATCTCAGTCCTAAATGGCCCACCCCTTATCCTACTATGTCCCCTGGTTTTGGACTTCCCCAACATCGGGAACATTCTTCCTGCATCTAACCTGTCCAGTCCCGTCAGAATCTTATACGTTTCTATAAGATCCCCTCACATCCTTCTAAACTCCAGTGACTAAAGGCCCAGTTGATCCAGTCTCTCCTCATATGACAGCCCAGCCATCCCTGGAATCAGCCTGGTGAACCTTCGCTGCACTCCCTCAATAGCAAGAACGTCCTTCCTCAGATTAGGAGACCAAAACTGAACACAATATTCCAGGTGAGGCCTCACAAGGCCCTGTACAACTCCTATACTCAAATCCCCTAGCTATAAAGGCCAACATACCATTTGCCTTCTTCACCGCCTGCTGTACCTGCATGCCCACTTTCAGTGACTGATGAACCATGACACCCAGGTCTTGTTACACCTCCCCCTTTCCTAATCTGCCGCCATCCAGATAATATTCTGCCTTTTTGTTTTTGCCCCCAAAATGCATAACCTCACATTTATCCACATTATACTGCATCTGCCATGCATTTGCCCACTCACCTATCCTGTCCAAGTCACCCTGCAGCCTCTTAGCGTCCTCCTCACAGCTCACACCGCCACCCAGTTTAGTCATCCGCAAACTTGGAGATATTATACTCAATTCCTTCATCTAAATCGTTAATGTATATTGTAAAGATCTGAGGTCCCAGCACTGAGCCCTGCGGCATTCCAGTAGTCACTGCCTGCCATTATGAAAAGGACCTGCTTATTCCGACTCTCTGCTTCCTGTCTACCAACCAGTTCTCTATCCACGTCAGTACATTACCCCCAATACCATGCGCTTCGATTTTGCACACCAAACTCTTGTGTGGGACCTTGTCAAAAGCCTTTTGAAAGTCCAAAAACACCACATCCACTGGTTCTGTCTTGTCCATTCTGCTAGTTACATCCTCAAAAAATTTCAGAAGATTCATCAAGCATGATTTCTCTTTCATAAATCCATGCTGATTTGGTCCAATCCTGTCACTGCTTTCCAAATGCGCTGCTACTTCATCCTTAATGATTGTTTCCAACATTTTCCCAACGACTGATGTCAGGCTAACCCGTCTATAATTACCCGTTTTCTCTCTTCCCTCCTTTTTTAAAAAGCGTGTTACATTAGCTACCCACCAGTCCATAAGAACTGATTCCGAGTTGATAGACTGTTGGAAAATGATCACCAATGCAGCCACGATTTCTAGGGCCACTTCCTTAAGTACTCTGGGATGCAGACAATCAGGCCCTGGGGATTTATCGGCCTTCAATCCCATCAATTTCCCTAACACAATTTCCCGCCTGATAAGGGTATCCTTCATTCCTCCTTCTCACTGGACCCACTGCCCCTAGTATATTTGGAAGGTTATTTGTGTCTTCCTTCGTGAAGGCAGAACCAAAGTTTTTGTTCAATTCGTCTGCCATTTCTTTGTTCCCCATTATAAATTCACCTGAATCCGACTGCAAGGGACCTACATTTGTCTTCACTAATCTTTTTCTCTTCACATATTTATAGAAGCTTTTGCAGTCAGTTCCCGGCAAGTTTCCTTTCGTACTCTATTTTCCCCCTCTTAATTAAACCCTTAGACTTCCTCTGTTGAATTCTAAATTTCTCCTAGTGCTCAGGTTTGTTACTTTTTCTCATCAAATTATATGCCTCTTCCTTGGCTTTAACACTATCCTTAATTTCCCTTGTTAGCCATGGTTGAGCTACCTTCCCCGTTTTTATTTTTACTCCAGACAGGGATGTACAATTGCTGAAGTTCATCCATGTGATCTTTAAATGTTTGCCATTGCTTATCCACCGTCAACCCTTTAAGTATCCTTTACCAGTCTATTCCAGCCAATTCACGCCTCATACCGTCGAAGTTACCTTTCCTTAAGTTCAGGACCCTAGTTTCCGAATTAACTGTGTTACTCTCTATCTTAATAAAGAATTCTGCCATATGATGGTCATTCTTCGCCAAGGGGCCTCGCACAACTAGATTGCTAATTAGTCCCTTTTCATTACACATCACCCAGTCTAGGATGGCCAGCTATCTAGTTGGTTCCTCAACATATTGGTCGAGAAAACCATCCCTAATACACTCCAGGAAATCCTCCTCCACCACATTGCTGCCAGTTTGGTTAGCCCAATCAATATGTAAATGAAAGTCGCCCATGATAACTGCTGTACCTTTATTGCACACATCCCTTATTTCTTGTTTGATGCTGTCCCCAACCTCACTACTACTGTTTGGTGGTCTGTACACAACTCCCACTGGCGTTTTCTGACCTTTGGTATTCCGCAGCTATACCCATACCGATTCCACATCATCCAGGCTAATGTCCCTTCTTACTATTGCATTAATTTCCTCTTTAACCAGCAACGCCACCCCACCTCCTTTCCCTTTATGTCTATCCTTCCTAAATGTTGAATACCCCTGGATGTTAAGTTCCCAGCCTTGGTCACCCTGGAGCCATGTCTCCATGATGCCAATGACATCATACCAGTTAACTGCTATCTGCGCAGTTAATTCGTCCACCTTATTCTGAATACTCCTCGCATTGAGGCACAGAGCCTTCAGGCTTGTCTTTTTAACACACTTTGCCCTTTTAGAATTTTGCTGTAATGTGGCCCTTTTTGTTTTTTGCCTTAGTTAGAATAAATACGTGGCTTGAGCAATGGTGCAAGAGGGAGGGATTCAAATTCCTGGGACATTGGAACCAGTTCTGGGGTAAGTGGGACCTGTACAAAAGGGACTGTCTGCACTTGGGCAGGACTGGAACTGATATCCTGGGGGTAACTTTTGCGAATGCAGTTCGGGAGTGTTTAAACTAATATGACAGGGGGATGCGAACCTATGCAGTGGGACAAGGCGAAGTAATATGGAGTCAGAAACAGATGGTAGAAAGGTAAAAAGCAATAATGGAAGGCCGAGTAAACTACATCATAATTCTAACAGGACAAAGGGTGTTAAAAAAACAAGCTTGAAGGCTTTGTGTCTTAATGCAAGGAGTATCCGTAATAAGGTGCATGAATTAACTGTGCAAATAGATGTCAACAGATATGAAGTGATTGCGATTATAGAGACGTGGCTCCAGGATGATCAGGGCTAGGAACTCAACATCCAAGGGTATTCAACATTCAGGAAGGATAGAATGAAAGGAAAAGGTGGTGGGGTAGCATTGCTGGTTAAAAAGGAGATTAATGCAATAGTTAGGAAGGACATTAGCTTGGATGCTGTGGAATCTATATGGGTAGAGCTGCAGAAGACCAAAGGGCAAAAAACATTAGTGGGAGTTGTGTACAGACCTCCAAAAAGTGGGTGACTTTAATATGCATATAGATTGGGCTAACCAAACTGGAAGCAATACGGTGGAGGAGGATTTCCTGGAGTGCATAAGGGATGGTTTTCTAGACCAATATGTCGAGGAACCAACGAGGGGGGAGGCCATCTTAGACTGGGTGTTGTGTAATGAGAGAGGATTAATTAGCAATCTCGTTGTGCGAGGCCCCTTGGGGAAGAGTGACCGTAATATGGTGGAATTCTACATTAGGATGGAGAATGAAACAGTTAATTCAGAGACCATGGTCCAGAACTTAAAGAAGGGTAACTTTGAAGGTATGAGGCAGGAATTGGCTCAGAGAGATTGGTGAATGATACTTAAGGGGTTGACAGTGGATTTGCAATGGCTGACATTTAGAGACTGCATGGATGAACTACAACAATTGTACATCCCTGTCTGGCGTAAAAATAAAAAAGGGAAGGTGGCTCAACCGTGGCTATCAAGGGAAATCACGGATAGTATTAAAGCCAAGGAAGTGGCATACAAATTGGCCAGAAATAGCAGCGAACCCGGGGACTGGGAGAAATTTAGAACTCAACAGAGGAGGACAAAGGATTTGATTAGGGCAGGGAAAATAGAGTACGAGAGGAAGCTTACAGGGAACATTAAGACAGACTGCAAAAGCTTCTATAGATATGTAAAGAGAAAAAGGTTAGTAAAGACAAACGTAGGTCCCCTGCAGTCAGAATCAGGGGAAGTCATAACGGGGAACAAAGAAATGGCAGACCAATTGAACAAGTACTTTGGTTCGATATTCACTAAGGAGGACACAAACAACCTTCCGGATATAAAAGGGGTCAGAGGGTCTAGTAAGAAGGAGGAACTGAGGGAAATCCTTATTAGTCGGGAAATTGTGTTGGGGAAATT
The DNA here is from genome assembly GCF_044704955.1 of Pristiophorus japonicus. Classification (NCBI taxonomy): domain Eukaryota; kingdom Metazoa; phylum Chordata; class Chondrichthyes; family Pristiophoridae; genus Pristiophorus; species Pristiophorus japonicus. The sequence goes on along the minus strand of NC_091977.1, from coordinate 268,458,051 downwards.
GATGGGATTGAAGGCCGATAAATCCCCAGGGCCTGATGGTCTGCATCCCAGAGTACTTAAAGAGGTGGCCTTGGAAATAGCGGATGCATTGACAGTCATTTTCCAACATTCCATCGGCTCTGGATCAGTTCCTATCGAGTGGAGGGTAGCCACTGTAACCCCACTTTTTAAAAAAGGAGGGAGAGAGAAAACAGGGAATTATAGACCGATCAGCCTGACATCGGAAGTGGGTAAAATGATGGAATCAATTATTAAGGATGTCATAGCAGCACATTTGGAAAGAGGTGACATGATAGGTCCAAGTCAGCATGGATTTGTGAAAGGGAAATCATGCTTGACAAATCTTCTGGAATTTTTTGAGGATGTTTCCAGTAGAGTGAACAAGGGAGAACCAGTTGATGTGGTGTATTTGGACTTTCAGAAGGCTTTCGACAAGGTCCCACACAAGAGATTAATGTGCAAAGTTAAAGCACATGGGATTGGGGATAGTGTGCTGACATGGATTGAGAACTGGTTGGCAGACAGGAAGCAAAGAGTAGGAGTAAATGGGTACTTTTCAGAATGGCAGGCAGTGACTAGTGGGGTACCGCAAGGTTCTGTGCTGGGGCCCCAGCTGTTTACACTGTACATTAATGATTTAGACGAGGGGATTAAATGTAATATCTCCAAATTTGCAGATGACACTAAGTTGGGTGGCAGTGTGAGCTGCGAGGAGGATGCTATGAGGCTGCAGAGTGACTTGGATAGGTTTGGTGAGTGGGCAAATGCATGGCAGATGAAGTATAATGTGGATAAATGTGAGGTTATCCACTTTGGTGGTAAAAAGAGAGAGACAGACTATTATCTGAATGGTGACAGATTAGGAAAAGGGGAGGTACAACAAGACCCAGGTGTCATGGTACATCAGTCATTGAAGGTTGGCATGCTGGTACAGCAAGCGGTTAAGAAAGCAAATGACATGTTGGCCTTCATAATGAGGGGATTTGAGTACAGGGGCAGGGAGGTGTTACTACAGTTGTACAGGGCCTTGGTGAGGCCACGCCTGGGGTATTGTGTACAGTTTTGGTCTCCTAACTTGAGGAAGGACATTCTTACTATTGAGGGAGTGCAGCGAAGGTTTACCAGACTGATTCCCGGGATGGCGGGACTGACATATCAAGAAAGACTGGATCAACTGGGCTTGTATTCACTGGAGTTCAGAAGAATGAGAGGGGATCTCATAGAAACGTTTAAAATTCTGATGGGTTTAGACAGGTTAGATGCAGGAAGAATGTTCCCAATGTTGGGGAAGTCCAGAACCAGGGGTCACAGTCTAAGGATAAGGGGTAAGCCATTTAGGACCGAGATGAGGAGAAACTTCTTTACCCAGAGAGTGGTGAACCTGTGGAATTCTCTACCACAGAAAGTTGTTGAGGCCAATTCACTAAATATATTCAAAAAGGAGTTAGATGTAGTCCTTACTACTCGGAGGATCAACGGGTATGGCGAGAAAGCAGGAATGGGGTATTGCAGTTGCATGTTCAGCCATGAACTCATTGAATGGCTGTGCAGGCTCGAAGGGCTGAATGGCCTACTCCTGCACCTATTTTCTATGTTTCTCTGCCCTCCACTTTTATTATTCTCCTTTCTATCTTTTGCTTCTGACTCCATTTTATTTCCCTCTGTCTCCCTGCATAGGTTCCCATCCCCCTGCCACATTGTTTAGCTCCTCCCCAACAGCACTAGCAAACACTCCCACTGGGACATTGGTTCCGGTCCTGCCCAGGTGCAGACCGTGCGGATTGTACTGGTCCCACCTCCCCCAGAACTGGTTCCAATGTCCCAGGAATTTGAATCCCTCCCTTGTGCACTACTCCTCAAGCCACGTATTCATCTTAGCTATTCTGTGATTCCTGCTCTGTCTAGGATGTGGCACTGGTAGCAATACTGAGATTACTACTTTTGAGGTCCTACTTTTTAATTTCGCTCCTAGCTCCCTAAATTCATCTTGTAGGACCTCATCCCATTTTTTAACTATATCGTTGGTATATGCACCACGACAACTGGCTGTTCGCCCTCCCTTTTCAGAATATCCTGCACCCGCTCCGAGACATCCTTGACCCTTGCACCAGGGAGGCAACATACCATCCTGGAGTCTCGGTTGCGGCCGCAGAAACGCCTTACAATTGAATCCCCTATCACTATCGCTCTCCCACTCTTTTTCCTGCCCTCCTGTGCAGCAGAGCCACCCACGGTGCCATGAACTTGGCTGCTGCTGCCCTCCCCTGATGAGTCATCCCCCCCAACAGTACTCAAAGCGGTGTATCTGTTTTGCAGGGGGATGACCACAGGGGATCCCTGCACTACCTTCCTTGCACTGCTCTTCCTGTTGGTCTTCCATTCCCTATCTGGCTGTGTACCGTTTACCTGCGGTAAGACCAACTCACTAAATATGCTATTCACATCATTTTCAGCATCGTGCATGCTCCAGAGTGAATCCACCCGCAGCTCCAGTTCCGCAACGCGGTCGACCCTGACTTTCCACATGGTACAGGAGGAGCATAACTCGTTTCCGAGCTCTCCTGCCATGACTTAACCCTTAGATACACTTAAATTGGCAACAACAATGTTACTTACTGATAAAGAAAAGAAAAAGAAAAGCTACTTACCAATCACCAGTCAATCACTTACCCCCTTGGCTGTGACATCACCTTTCGATTTCTTTCTACTTCTTTTTTGCCTCCCTGCTGCAGCTGCACCAGCTGGTCTCTCCAAACTCCCGACTGCCGCTCTGCCTGCACCTCGACACTGCTCCCCGGACTCCCTACGGGTGCCTTTTGTAGGCCTCAGCAGCGAACTCCTGACTGCCGCTCTGCCTCCGACGACGCCGATTCCGTACATAGGGAAAGACCATAAGCGTGAATGGGGATCACATAAAAAAACACATTTACATGCAACTAAATTTTAAAAATTACATATTGAAAATTAATTATTTTAATTAAAATGTTATTTTTTGAAAACTACATTTAAACATTTTAAAGGGGCTAAAAATAACCTTAAACTATTTAACAGGTGTTTTAATGTTTAAATAATTGAAAAAAATGTATTTTTATATTCATTTAAACTCTTACGTTTTTACCAGGCGTAAGAATTTCATGGGCACTCGCTGGGCAGTAGTTGGACAAATAGCCCAACTCTTTGCCCGTAGATGCCCTTTTCCCGAGGATGGGTGTCAGATCATTGCAAGTTCCGGGTTTTTGCGTGCGAAAACCTGGAACTTGCAGGGCCATTATGGGTGCGTATGCACCCGTAGGCCTCAGAAAATACGGGCCAATACCTCTCAGCATCCCTACTGGCACATATTTAGCAGCAAGTTAAATAGTGATTTGAAAATCCCAAGAAGCTCTATGGAATATAAAGGATGTTTATCTTTGATAATCAAATGATTTATTCTCATCGGAACATAGGAACAGGAGTAGGCCATTTAGACCTTTGAGCCTGTTCCGCCATTCACACAGATCATGGTCGATCTGTACCTCAACTTCATTTACCCACCTTTCATTCATATCCTTTGATACCGAGCAGAAATCTGTCAATCTCAGTCTTGAAAATTTCAATTGACACAGCACCTTCAGCCTTTTGGAGAGAGAGTTCCAGATCTGAATTAACTTTTATATGAATTGGTACTTCCTGTTTTCACTCCTAAATGGCCTAGCTCTAATTTTAAGATGGCGGCCCTTTGTTCTGGATTCCCATCCCCACTCCACACCCTCTTCCCTCATAGTGGAAATAGTTTTTCTGTATCTACCCAACTGAACCTCTCTCATTTTAAACACTTCATCAATCTTCTAACCTCAAGGAAATACAAGCTAAGTTTATGCAACTTGTTCTCATAATTTAATCTTTTAAGCCATGGTATCATTTTTGGTGATATCATTCTATATTTAAAAAGGCAGATAGAACAAGTCCAGGGAACTATAGCTAAGTTACCTTAATGTCGGTGGTAGGAAAGATAATGGAATCTTTACTGAAAGATGTAATAGAAAAATATACAGAAACTTAAAATATAATAAAGAATAGTCAGCGTGGACTCCAAAAGGGTAAATCATGCTTGACCAACCTTAATAAAATTCTTTAAAGTAGTAACAGAAAGATTAGATAAAGGTAATCCAGTAGATGTGATATACTTGGATTAAGGCCTGCGATGAGCTGGTCAGAGCAATGGAGTCAGGGTGAAAGTAACAGAATGCTTAGCAAGCTGGCTACAAAAGAGAAGGCAGAGAGTAGGGGTTAAAGGTATTCAAGACAGAAATAGAATCCATGTGGATAGAGATAAAAGATAATAAAGGATTAATCATGCTAATAGGGGTAGTCTACAGACCACCTAATCGTGGAATGGCGGTGGAGGAAGAAATATGCAAACAAATTAGGGAAATGAGGAAAAAACATCAAATAATAATCGTGGGGGATTTCAACTACCAGCTATTAATTGGACAGAAGAGATGAGGGAATAGAGTTCCTACAATGAGTACAGGACTCCCAATATGTAAAAAGCCCAACAAGGGAGGAATCTAGTAATGAGGAATGAAACAGAGCAGAAGTAAAAGTAGAGGCACATCTAGGCAATAGTGACCATAATACAATATACTTTAAGATAATAATTGAGAAGGTCATAGGTTTGACAAAGACCAGGGTAATAGATTGGAGAAATTTCGAGGTAAGAAAAGAGGCATAATGATTGGGCTAGATTTTCGATTTTCGGCGAAATGGTCGTTTTACGCCAAAATTACCATTTTCGCTGTGCTCCCATTTTTAGGCTGCCTTTCGGCTTTTACGTCTCAGTAAAGTTGGTATTGCACGAGGATTTGCGGTGCAAACTGCAAGTTTCGGCAACTTTAGTCCGGGGCCGATAGCGCTGCGAGAAAGGCCTTAGGAGGGGAGGAAAACAAAAACAAAAAATTGCAAAAAACATTCACAAAACATTTTTTTAAATCCTTACCTAATAAATCGCTGAAAAAGAATTAAAAAATAAAAACTTTAACTTACCTTTTTTGCAGGTCTTCATACTTACCGCTGCTGGCAGGGCTGCACCGACAGGTTTGACCCTGTCGGTATTCTGGGCACAGAGTACGAGTCCGGAGAGAGCCGAAAGTACGATGGTAACGCAATCCGCGGCGTTGCACGTCATTTCACGTGGCGCTTCGCTCCCCACGGGTATGTGGAAGCGCCACCACAATAAGGTGCCCGAAGATCCCACCGACCGGGCTTTCACCACGGAGGGTCAAATCGCGGCAGAAACCCGGTTGCAAAGTCACCGAAAACCCAGTCCATTAAGTACATGGACAGCAGGGGAGAGCATGACAAAAGAGAATATGACGAGATTAGGAGATTAGTCAAAAAAATAATTAGGAAGGCAAAGAGGAACTATGAAATGAAATTATCAAGGAACAAAAACAAAATAGTAAAATGTTTTACAGGCAGGTCAATAATAAAAGGAAGGTCGGGATGGGAATAGGGCCACTAAGGGCTGGAGAGAATAATACCACAGACAGCAATAGAGAGATGGCAGAGATTTTAAATAATTACTTTGCTTCAGTATTTACCAGGCAGATAGAACACGTGGCGATGACATCAGATGATGAGATTAGTATTGAGTTAACTGCTTTTAAAATAAATCAAGGAGATATACTAAATAAACTAATGAAACTCAAAGAGTATAAAACCCCTGGCCCAGATGGATTACATCCGCGCATTTTAAAGGAATCTAGGGAATAAATAGCAGAGGCATTTCGACACATATTTAGTAATTCGTTAGAACAAGGTGTAGTGCCAGAGGATAGCTAACATAATACCTATATTTAAGAAGGGAGATAAAACATATCCAGGGAACTATAGGAGGTCAGTTTAATATCGGTGGTAGGAAAAATAATGGAATCCCTACTAAAGAAGAAAATAGAAGTACATCTCGAAGTGAAAAATATAATAATAGTCAGCATGGATTTCAAAAGGGAAAGTCTTGCTTGACCAATTATTACATTTTTTGAAGCGGTAACCGAGAGAGTAGGAAAGGGTAATGAAGTCAGTTATCTAGATGTTCAAAAGGCCTTCGATAAGGTACCCGATAATAAACTGACGAACAAGGTCAGAGAATGAGGAGCCAGGGGGCAAGTAGCAGAATGGATAGCTATCTGACTTCAAAACAGAAAGCAGAGAGTAGGGGGAAAAAGATAATTATTCAGAGTGGCAGAAGGTGGATAGTGATGTTCCACAAGGATCAGTGCTGGGACCACTGTTGTTCACAATTTATATTAATGATTTAGACTTTGGAATCAAAAACACAATTTCTAAATTTGTGGATGACACCAAATTGGGGTGGTGAGGGATAGTTAATGGTGAGGATGACTGCAACAAATTACAAGAAGACATTAATAAACTGGCAGAATGAGCATATAATTGGCAAATAAAATTCAACACAGATAAATGTGAGTTATTACATTTTGGTAAGAAAAATAGGGAGGTCACGTATTACTTGGAAAATAATAATCTAAATGGGGTAGAGGAGTAAATAGATCTAGGAGTATAAATACAAAAAACACAAAAGTATTGATACAAGTTCACAAGGCCATTAAAAATAGCAAACCAAGCACTAGGGTTTATTTCTAGAGGGACAGAATAGAAAAGAAATGAAATTGTGCTAAACTTGTATCGAACCTTGGTTAGAGCACATTTGAAGTACTGGGCCCAAGTTTTGAGCCGCGCCTAGAACGGCGCAGTCCCTACCTAGACGCCCGTTTTTCGCGCCACAAAGTGCGCCTAAAAAAACCTCCAGATTCTCCAGCTCCCTGCAGGTCCTCTGGCCCTCGGCGCAGCGCAGCAGGAGCTGTAGGGGGCGGAGCCAGGTCCCTGCGCTGAAAACAGTGCCGGGACCTCTGCACATGCGCGCTACAGTGGGCGCACAAGTGCAGTAGATCCAGGCGCCCAAAACTGTGTGGGAGGGGCCGAAGCAATGGCCCAATGGCCTCACTGGGGCTGCGTGAATAAGGCTCCTCCCACGGCCAGCTCCTGCTTCCTCCCGACCCAACTCGACTCCCGCTTCCCGCCTCTGGACCGGACCCGACACCGACACCGACACCGACACCGACCCAACTCCCGCTTCCTCCCCCGCCCCCCCGCCCCCGGACCGGACCCGACACCGACCCGGACTCCCGCTTCCCCCCCCCCCGCCTCCGGACCGGACCCGACCCCGACACCGACCCGACTCCCACTTCCCCCCCCCCGCCTCCGGACCGGACCCGACCCCGACACCGACCCAACTCCCGCTTCCTCCCCCGCCCCCCCGCCCCCGGACCGGACCCGACACCGACACCGACCCGACTCCCACTTCCCCCCCCCCCGCCTCCGGACCGGACCCGACCCCGACACCGACCCGACTCCCACTTCCCGCCCCCCCCCCCGCTCCCCCGGACTGGACCCGACCTGATCTCCCTCCCCCCGTCCTGACCTCCCTCTCCCTCTCTCCCCCCGACCCGAATCGAACCGACCTCCCTCCCACCACCCCCACCCGACCCGCGCTCCCCCCGACCTGACCCAACGCCACCTACCTGTAAATCTGGTGCTGGGGACGGGCCCTGCCTGGCCTGTTCAGCCTCCCTCCCCCTTCTCCTTCCCCCCCATCTCCTTCCCCCCCATCTCCTTTCCCCCATCTCCTTTCCCCCCCATCTCCTTTCCCCCCATCTCCTTCCCCCCCATCTCCTCCCCCCCATCTCCTTTCCCCCCCATCTCCTTTCCCCATCTCCTTTCCCCCCCATCTCCTTCCCCCCATCTCCTCCCCCCCATCTCCTTTCCCCCACTTCTTCTTTACCCCCCATCTCCTTTCCCCATCTCCTTTCCCCCATCTCCTTTCCCCCCCATCTCTTTCCCCATCTCCTTTCCCACCCCCCTCCCCCTCCGCCCCTTCTCCTCCTCCCCCCTCCCCCCCTCCCCTTCTCCTCCCCCTCCCCCTTCTCCCCCATCCCTCCCCCTTCCCTCCCTCTGCTACCCCCCTCTCTCCCTCTACCCGCCTCATCTCCCTCCCCGCCACTGTGTGCAATTCTGGTCACCATATTATGGCCCCAAGTTTCCACATGGTTTGCTCCTAATTTTTAGGAGCAACTGGTGTAGAACAGAGTATCTTAGAAATCGGAATTCTCGTCATTTAGTTTGCTCCAGTTCTCGTCAGTTAGAACAATTTCACTTTGGAACAGAATTTTTTTTTCAAAAGGGGGCGTGTCCGGCCACTTACGCCTGTTTTCAAAGTTTCGGCAGTGAAAACTTACTCCAAACTAACTTAGAATGGAGTAAGTGAAGATTTTTGTACGCTCGAAAAAACCTTGTCTACACTTTAGAAAATCAGGCGTAGGTTACAAATCAGGCGTAGGGAATGGTGGGGGGGGGTGTTTAAAGGGAAGTTTACAAACATTAAACACTTCAGTTTTACAAATAAAGAGCCATCATCAATAATAAATGATAAAAACATCAATAAATCAACCAATAAATCAATCAAAAAAATTAATAAGAAATAATTTTTTTTTTAAATCAATAAATAAAACATTTTCTACTGACCGACTGCAGCACCGGGAGCCCTCCAACAGCGTGCTGGGATGCCCACCCCCCCCCTCAAGTGTGTCTCTGTCAGTGTCTCTCACTCTCTGTCTGTCAGTGTCTGTGTTTCTAACAGCGAGGGGAGGGGGAGGAGGGGGTAGAGGGAGAGTGGGGGGGGGAGCAGAGGGAGGGAAGGGGGAGGGATGGGGAGAAGGGGGAGAAGGGTGAGGGGGAGGGGGGAGGGGGAGGAGAAGGGGGAGGGGGGAGGGGGGAGGAGGAGAAGAGGGGGAGGGGGGAAAGGAGATGGGGGGAAAGGAGATGGGGGAAAGGAGAAGGGGGAAAGGAGATGGGGAGGGGGGAATGGAGATGGGGTGGGGGGGAGGAGATTGCGGGGGGGAGGAAGGAGAAGGGGGAGGGATGCTGAATGGGCCGGGCCCAGCCGGGCCCGAGACTTCAGGCAGGGTCCAAGACTTCGGGCAGGGCCTGTCCCCAGCACCAGATTTACAGGTAGTTGGCGTTGGGTCGGGTCGAGGGGAGCGCGGGTCGGGGGAGGGGGGGGTGGTGGGAGGGAGGTCGGTTCGGTTCGGGTCGGGGGGGAGGGAGGGAGAGGAAGGTCAGGTCGGGGGGAGGGAGGTCAGGTCGGGTCCAGTCCAGGGGGGGCGTGGGGGGAAGCGGGAGTCGGGTCGGTGTCGGTGTCGGGTCCGGTCTGGAGGCGGGGGGTGGGGGGAAGCGGGAGTCGGGTCGGTGTCGGTGTCGGGGTCAGTGTCGGGTCCGGTCCAGAGGCGGGAAGCAGGAGTCGAGTCGGGTTGGGAGGAAGCAGGAGCTGGCCGTGGGAGGAGCCTTATTCACACAGCCCCAGTGAGGCCATTCGGCCAGGGCTAGGGGCCGCGTGCTTCGGGCCCCTCCCACACAGTTTCGGGCGCCTGGAGCTACTGCACTTGCGTGCCCACTGTAGCGCGCATGTGCAGAGGTCCCGGCACTGTTTTCAGCGCAGGGACCTGGCTCCGCCCCCTACAGCTCCTGCTGCGCTGCGCCGAGGGCCAGAGGACCTACAGGGGGCTGGAGAATCTGGAGGTTTTTTTTAGGCGCACTTTGTGGCGCGAAAAACGGGCGTCCAGGTCGGGACTGCGCCGTTCTAGGCGCGGCTCGAAACTTGGGCCCAATAAAAGGGATATAGAGGCATTGGAGAGGGTGCAGAGAAGATTTACAAGGATGATACCAGAAATGCGAAGGTACACCTATCAGGAAAGGATGGACAGGCTGGGTCTCTTTTCTCTTGAAAAGAGAAAACTGAGAGGTGACCTAATAGAGGTCTTTATTTATGAAAAGTTTTGATAAGAGTGAACACATAGAGAATGTTTCCACTTATGAAGAATAGCAAAACTAGAGGCCATCAATAAAAGATAGTCACCAAGAAAGGCATCTATACTATTTGCCTCAACCACTCCCTGTGGTAACAAGTTCCACATTCTTACCACTCTCTGGGTAAAGAAGTTTCTTCTGAATTCCCTAATTGATTTCTTGGGGACTATCTTATATTTATGGCCTCTAGTTATACTTCCTGCAACACTTTGCTCTTATATTCTCAGTCACGCTTAATCATTGTCAACATTACTATAATCAGCCTAAAGTTACTCCAACCTGGATATATTTACTGGACAATTTATTCTATCGCACCTGTTTGGGTCATTGTTCCCACGTGATTCGTCCTCAGCGCAACCCCTTCCAGCTCTACTCTGCAGAGAATTAAGTTAAAAGAAACTAAAAAGAAATGAACAGCTCCAAGCTAGGTGTAAATGTAGGAATGTTTCAACGTTTTAAAAGAATTCTCACAATTATGATATTTTGACTCTTTTTTTAGATACAAAGCGATCTCAAAATGTTTCAGTTCGTTCTGCAAGAAATTCTGTGTTCCACAATGTCTTCAACAATTCATCTGCCAGTCACACAAAGCTAAAATTCTTATCTGCAACTTGGTCTCTAAATAAAAACATTTTTCATTTCCAGAATGCAGAGCAATTACATCTTCCAGCCCTAAAAGGACACACATCCACATTCTATTTTACATGGTGTAATATCCTGTCAGTGTAATGATTATAAAACACTGACTTACTGTGAGTAGCATCACCACAGGTTCATTAGATATATTATAAAAGTGGTACATTGAGCACACAATTTCTGTCCATCACACTACTCCTTTCCTCTCAACTTGAAGGGGGAGAAATTCAACTGGTTTGCGCCTCCCGTTAGTGCCTGTGGGGGACGGTAACGGGGCGCTAAGGGATTACCGACCAGTCGTGGCAAATTCAGCGACACCCACGAACTTCCCTGGCGGTTTTGCGTTGGTGCTAACACTTACCGCCTCGGTCCATAGCGCCCTGTAAATCATGACATCATCAAGCGCACAGCGCCCCGTTACCGGCCCGGATGTGAAATTCGCTCCCGCCCCTTGCTACATCGCCGGGCTTCAACAACGGCAGCAACAAGAGGCCTTGTCACCTCGGCTGGCCGCTTGGGGAGCAGTGGTGGTCAGGAAGGCCAAACTTTATTCTTCACACCAGACTGGTGCCTGTTGAATGTTTCTTACGGCTCATGGCTGCGCGATGCCTCAACCCTTCACTTTCTGAGAGTGATTAAGGCTGTAATAGAAATTGCATAGGTCCCCTGACCCCACAGAACTATGAAGAAGAATGTTGCAAACCATCATTAGCTCTTTCCCTTTAAGTGAGGGAAGCAATCTCTGAGGCCGGCAGCACTACACTGAACATTCTTCAGCACTACCATCTCCTCACACAGTTTAGCACCCTCAGAGAAGTGGTTAGCATGCCACTTCTCTCTTGGAGGGTTAAAGTTGAAGCTCCCGGGATCAAAAAAGGATTATCGCCTGGCAATCACTTTCTCAGATTTCAAAAGTTATCGCCCAAAAGGAGGCGCAACAGAATTTCTACCCGAAGTATCACACTTAAGTTTCTGTATCACAATTCAAATTAAATTAAAGCAATAGATGGACACATTTTGGGAGCTTGCAGTACGGAAATTGGCTGCTGTGTTTCCTACATTAAAACAGTGATTACACTTCAAAAGTACTTCATTGTCTGTAAAGTGCTTTGGGATGTCTTGAGGTTGTGAAAGGCACTATATAAATGCAAGTCTTTCTTTCTTTCATTTTCCACAGAAGCCTAAACGTCTGTAAGCATCTGAGCTTGTGTTTACTTAACAATTAGACTTTTGTAGATGTTAATAAAACTTAAAAAGAGAGAAAGAAAGCCAGTATGACCTGTAACTGAACCAAGGATACATTTCAGAGCAATGACACTTTGCAGCATTAAGGAGACATGCACCTACCAGGGACAGATTAAGAGGGGGGCAGCTGGGGCAGTCGCCCGGGGCCCAAGCCTAGAGTGGGGCCCATACAGGGTGGGATTAAGGATAAGGGTAAACAGTATTGACATAAGTGATGTAGCAAAAGCGGAGCGAAGCCGCAAGGGCTCAGGCGCATATTATTCTCGACTTGATGTAAACAGACTCTAAATGGCCTTTTGCTAGAGATGTGAAGGGTGCAAAATTCACGAGAACCACCCCCCCCCCCCCCCCCCCGCCCAGTGTTTAGGCTCATTCGAAAGGAAATTTAATTTGGGACTACCTATCGAAAAGTTTGAAATCTTAAAGTGCTTATGGAAGAAACTACGAACTTTAATCGAATTTTGTACTTTTACAAGACAAATTAAAGTCTGTGGGCGGACCTAAGGAACTAAAGAAGCCCACTTGATTGTTGGAACTGTCTAGGTGTTGGGACTAAGTTTGCTTGTCTGGAGGAATGGACATTCAAAAACCCTTCTCCACAAGAGACATTTACATTACAACAATAGCTCAGAGATGGCCAGCCATCAAACCAAACTGAGAAAAGCCATCTTCAACATGAATAAGAACAAAGGGCCCTCTGCAGCCTGTATGCAAAAAACTAAGCACAAAAGGACATTGCGATTACCCAAGCTAATATTTCCATCAGGAAATAGATTTATAAATGCAACCCACCCTAGACATATTAAGTTTTAACGAGCCCGCCAAAATATTACAAAGAAAAGTCGAGCCCGCCAAATTTAAACAAAGAATTCTGAACTGATTTGACGCGAAGATTAGAACAGCTCAAACCATATAACTGGCCCCCTGTTTTAACAGAGGATATGACACACTTTACCATACAACCGAGACCACACTGATGTTATCAAGAAGGGAGAGAAACCAACGTGACAGTTGTAAACTAACTTCTCCAGCCTCAAAGTCCTGAAGTCCTGAAGGAAGGAAGAACATCACCATCGCGGCACCAACTAACCACAGCCAACATGGTACCAACGAAAAATCACCGCGATCGACCAAACTCAAAACAAAACTTCAACAGAAAGAAACCGAAGAATCGAAAGTTTCCACTCTGTAATCTAAGCCCTGACTACCAACAGGTGAAAACATTACCTAAAGAGACTTTGAACCTATTTCTAACAAAGAAAACCGGGTACTTACCCCATAGATCCAAAACGCGCCTTACCGCATCAGCGTACTCAACCCAACTGAAGTCTTCTCCGACGTTCAGGGTACGGCAAGCAGAACCTACAGAATTCAACGAACCCCGAAATCGTGAACTACCGTTAACTGACCAGAAAGGATTGGTAAGCATAGTCCCTGCCTGCCCTGGAGTCTAACCTACCTAGGATTAGGTATTGGGAGGTGGGAGGTGTAATTTTTACTGTAACCCCCTTTGACTGTGTAATGTATTGTTCTTTATTAGAGTGATTATAAGTTTGACATTGTATTTTCTTGTTTGTAATAAAGTCAAAGTTCTTTTGCACCAAACCAGTTGTCCTTTGCACTTTATCACATCCCCCAAATAAACCCAGAATCTAGAACCCAAGCGAGTGGGAGCGATTCGAACCGCTCAAGTAGATCAGAGGTGAACCTGACCCCTGAACCACCCCCTTACAGATGCATTCTACACACAAATCGGGGGCGAAGAAAAGGAAAGAGCACCAGCTACGTGAGGAGCAAAAGAGATGAGAAGTAGCTAAATTGCTTAAACTAGATCATTTTTTCCAACTAAAAACTCAAGATCATGAAGGCCAAGATGACGCTGTGCAGTCAACTTCAACAACAGAACCACTGGTGGCACTGGACCCGGAGTTGGCCGAGTTGGAGATCCAAGTCCAAAAAGTTGGAGAAGATGAAAACCAACTCGCGCAGACTGAGCTGAAAGAGGCACAATTTATGAGTGACATTGGGCTGTGGGGAGACAATATCTCAGAAGACATGTGTAAGAAGTCAGCACAAACATCGACAACAAAAGCATAAACTTTTGGACTTAAACATTTGGACTTTAAGTTTTGGGCATTGCTGTTAACTTGGCTGTTACTGCAGAAGGACAGACAGCATGGCATGGGACAGGTCCCAACATGTTCCACAGGAATACACATCAGGTGGACAGGAATGGATCAATGGTTGAAATGGCAGGAAGATGGTTGATGGGGGGCCCTTTGTCATATAATCGGAACCCATCAGTGAGAGATCAAGAAGATTGGTTGGTGTTCAAGACACAAAGGAAGCTTTTCGGCCACTCAGACTTGTTGAAGCCTTGTTCCTAGGTACAGGACAGTTGACAAAGACCCCGTCCGAAGCGGTGGTTTTTTTGCTCTTTCAGTTGGGTGCCTCAGGCAAAGGTCTAACTTTTGATGCAAGAAGAAGCATTTTTTCAGGTATAAGAGTCAGTTTTGACTGTCATCTCTCTCACTCTCTCTCTCTCTTTCCTCTTCTACACTTGCTTGCTTCGTTCAACGCACTCAAAGACCGAGCACTCCATCTGGGGCGGAGAGAAGAAACACCATCTGCGAGCAAAGACAGCCTTGCTCATCGGGAGAAGCAGCGAGTAAGCCAGAGGGGTAATGGGTGAGCATTTATCCCAGTCCACACATCTTTAAGACCACCGCATAATGTGAAGGGGTGTTGTGTGTCCAAACCAAGCCTTAAGGGTTTAGTGAGGAGGTTTTTCTGCACTGATCATAGGCGTGCACACATTCTGTTGGACAGATTCAGTAGTGCACTTTTGAATCCGAGCAAAGGCGTTTTAGTCATGGGTACTTCGCGTTAGGAGCCTGTTCAGATAGGCCAGGGTTGTGTGTTGTACTGTGTTTGTTTGTTCTACACCACCAGTGTGTGTTTTACTGGGTGCAGGTGTGTGCTTTAACTTGAATAAAAGCAATATGACAGTTGAGACCGAAAGATCTGGCTATAACTGTGCATTTCTGTTCACTAATATAATTCCAGTGTCTAGAACTGTTGTAAGAGGGGTGATTCGAAACCACCAAGGGCAAAACCACTTACAGAACTTGGTGACCACGAAGGGACACCAGTTTGAGTGAACAGACAGTTATGGAAGATCTCAAGGTCAAGAGATCGACAATGGGGATAGGATTTCCTTGTATGTATTTGGAAAAGTTAATGTAACACAGCAGTGGGTGTTAGACCTGTTGCTGGCTGAGAGTCCTGAGGACAAAGCTGCTGAGTGGACGGGGAGTAAGGAGCACAAAAAGACAAAAGAAAAGGCCATTTGGCTCCTGTGTCTGCAGAAGCAAGTCCAGCTTCTCAGGGAGCAGGTTGGTAATCTTAAGGCAGAGCTCCAGCAGTCTGAGGAGCAGTCAGTCGCAAGGGCCACAGTGGGGAACAGATTAGTGGATGAGTTACGCGAGGAGAGGCAGGAAAGGCGTACTCAGGAGGAAACCTCCTGTAACACCGGGGAGTACCTGCAATGCCAGGTCACTAAGGCCAAGCTCAATGAGCAGGCTGTACGGGAGGAGAACGCCTGCTTAATGGGTAAAGTTGACTGGCTGGAGGGGCAACTGAGAGATATTAAGGCAGCTTACAGAGTAGCTAACAGTAGGGGGTTTGAGAGTGGGAATCACAGGTCCTGCCAAAAAAAAATCCAAAGCTTGACTCAAGCTCTATCCAAAGCCAAAGGCATGGTTTGCCTGATGGCCCCAGGGGAAGCTCGGGTGGACTGGGAAGAGGAAGGAGAAGATAGCGAGGATTGGGGGCAGGATAGGGACGTCCGACCACCGCTTGAAGCGCCAAAGGGCTTCAATATGGGCCATACAGCAGCAGAAGTTTGGCCTGCCCATAGACGGTGCGGGTCAGGGTGCGCTGCAAAGCGATTTGTGGCCCCGTTCACCACCCCACAGCTGTAGAATATGATCTCGGAGGTGCCCAAGGTAAAGAAAGAAGGAGGCCCCTCAGTTCACTTCACCGAGGTGGGCCAGGTTGGGGGGATTAACAAGTGTAGTGAGGCTGAGGCTCACAAGCTGTTACTGTTTTCCCTGGATGGGAAACTGTGTCAGGCCCTGTCCGCCGAGACCAAACAGGTACAGGGGACCATGGCCGGCTTAAAGGAGGAAATCCTGAGAGCCATGGGTCACACCCAGGGTAGTCCGTTCTCGAGGGTATAAAGGACACTGCAACTGGCAGGGGAAGTACCTCAGGCCTTCGCTGACAGGCTCTGGCCCGTCTACGAAATGGCCACGGGTAGGGTGCTCGACAGAGCACAGTTGCAGGGGGGGCCGAGAAACCATTGGCTCAGAATTCTCGTGGCAAACAGTTTGACTCTGAGGGCTTCGCGAATACGGAGGCCAGAGTGCTCCGACACATGAGCCTGGCTTTTAAAACCGGCTCAGAGGAGGAGGTCAAACCAAGTAAGGGCAAGGTACATGAAATGAAGGCCAGTGAGGCTAGTAAAAAGGAATGTCGACAGGAAGGGGTTAGCGCAGGGAAGGCTAGGACGTGTTCCGGGTGTGAGAAGACAGGACACTGGAGGAGAGACTGTCCGGCCCCAAGGAGGGGGCAAGGCAAAGGGGATCCTCCAGTGCCTAAGACAAAACCTGTCGAGGCGAAGAGACCGACCACGGAACAATTTGATGTTCTGGTGGCAGCCCTTCGGACAGTTTTTGTGCCAGAGCAGGGAAGGGTAGACACTGCCGTGAGCAGGGAAATCCCGACCGCTCCAGTAATCCCACCACCCTGACTAGCACGCACCCAGCCTGAGTACCTGTGTTCGCTCACGTACAATGAGTAGAGTAAACCAAGCGTGAGGATGGGGGTGGAGAAGGTAGAGGGGAAGTACTTGGTGGACACCGGAGCTTCGAGCATGGTGATCCATGCGAGTAACCCAACCGATTCACCCTGGTCCAGCAAGTTCCATTCAGTCTCAGGGGGTTCACCGGGAACAAGTAGGTGAGGGCGATGTCCAAGCCGTTAGCCATAGATTTAGGATCCCTCCACACCAGTGGGAATGCATCCTAATGAAATGGGAACAGCCAGGGTCAGGAGTCCTATGGGCCGACTTTATGTTAGCCCACAGGATTATAGTGGATTTGAGGAATCACTGACTTTGGGGAGCAGTAGGTTCCGATAAGGAGAAAGAAGTTGTGATCTCAAGGAAAGGGGAAGGAAAAATTAACATGTGTACCATGAAGTCGAAGGGGAGTTACGACCTAGAGCAATTGGTCAATACTACGCCAGCTGAGTACCAGGTGTACGTGTGGGACAACCTCACATCGTTCACCACACACAAACACAACTGTGGTAGGGTGATGGGGGTGGAAGTCCGAGTACAGGGGGACCCCATGTCACGGCCACAGAAGCAGGACAGTTCCCCCAGAGAGGCAGAGGCTGACTTGGAGACAGCACTGGGATCCCTCGTAGCACAGGAAGTGTTGAGGTCCATAGCCACAGGGAAAGATACGCTGGAACTGGGCTGACGTACGAGCACTTTTGTCCATTGACGGCACCTCGTGTGCCCAGGTCCTAAGCAAGTTCCCCTCACTGTTCAAACCAGTGTTCAAATCAGGAAGTTCCAAGCAGCAAAAGTGCGGATCCATTTGATTCGGGGGACGCGACCCATCCATCACAAGGTGAGAGCAGTACCTTACATGATGAGAGAGAGTGTGGAGATCGAGCTGGACAGGCTGCAACAAGAGGGCATCATTTCGCCGATCGAATTCAATGAGTGGGCCAGTCCAATTGTTCCAGTCCTCAAGGGAGACTGCACCATCAGAACCTGTGGTGATTACAAAGTAACTATCAATCGTTTCTCACTGCAGGATCAATACCCGAAAACGTTCACGAAGCTGGACTTGACCTCGGCTTACATGATTCAAGAGCTGGAGGAATCGTCAAAAGGCCTCACCTGCATCAACACACACAAAGGTCTTTTCGTTTACAACAGATGCCCGTTTGGGATTCGATCGGCCGCGGCGATATTCCAGAGGAACATGGCAAGCTTGCTGAAATTGGTCCCGCGCACGGTGGTCTTCCAGGACGACATCTTGGTTACAGGTCGGGACACCGTCGAGCACCTGCAGAACCTGGAGGAGGTTCTTAGTCAGCTCAATCGTGTGGGGCTCAGGCTAAAACACTCAAAGTGTGTTTTCCCGATGCCTGAATTGGAGTTCCTGGGGAGAAGATTCGCAGCGGACGGCATCAGGCCCATCGATTCAAAGATGGAGGCTATCAAAAGCGCCCCAAGACCACAGAATGTGACAGAGCTGCAGTCGTTTCTAGAATTCCTGAACTATTACTTCTTACTGGGTCTTAACACATTGTTAGAACCCCTGCACTCTTTACTGCGTAAAGGAAATGAATGGGTATGGGGTAAAAGCCAAGAAAATGCCTTTGAGAAAGCTAGGAAGCTGTTATGTCGTCATACGGGGTCGGGTGTGTATTGCAACAAGCTAATGAATTTGGGAAATTTCAACCAGTTGCTTATGCATCCAGAAGTCTGTCTAAGGCCAAGAGAGCCTACAGTATGATCGAAAAAGAAGCTTTAGCGTGTGTTTATGGGGTAAAGAAAATGCATCAATATCTGTTCGGGCTCAAATTTGAATTGGAAACCGACCATAAGCCGCTTATATCCCTCTTTTTTGAAAATAAGGTGATAACTACGAATGCATCGACCCATATCCAGAGATGGGCGCTCATGTTGTCGGCATACAACTACTCCATCCGCCACAGGCCAGACACAAAAAACTGTGCCGATGCTCTCAGTAGGCTACCATTGCCCACCACAGGGGTGGCGATAGCACAGCCTGCAGATTTGGTTATGGTAATGGAAGCATTCGAGAGTCAGCAATCACCTGTTACCGCCCGACAGATTAGAACCTGGACGAGCCAGGACCCCTTACTGTCCTTCGTAAAAAACTGTTTGCTCTACGGGAGTTGGTCTAGTGTCCTGTTAGAGATGCAGGAAGAAATACCAGCGGCGCAAAGATGAAATGTCTATACAGGCAGACTGCCTCCTATGGGGTAATCGGGTAGTTGTGCCAAAAAAGGGCAGGGACACTTTCATTAGTGATCTCCACAGTATCCACCCAGGCATTGTAATGATGAAAGCGATAGCCAGATCCCACGTGTGATGGCCCGGTATTGATGCAGACTTAGAGTCCTGTGTGCACAAATTTAATACATGTTCCCAGTTAAGCAATGCACCCAGGAAGGCACCAGTAAGTTTATGGTCTTGGCCCTCCAAACCGTGGTCTAGGGTTCATATCGACTATGCAGGCCCACCCTTGGGGAAAAATGTTTTTAGTGGTTGTAGATGCGTATTCCAAGAGGATTTGAATGTGTGATAATGTCGGCAAGCACGTCCGCTGCCACCATTGAAAGCCTACGGGCCATGTTTGCCATGCACGGCCTGCCTGATGTCCTTGTAAGTGACAATGGGCCGTGCTTTACCAGTGCCGAATTCAAGGAATTCATGACCCGCAATGGGGTCAAACATGTCACATCTGCCCCGTTTAAGCCAGCGTCCAACGGTCAGGCAGAACAAGCAGCTCAAACAATCAAGCAGAGCTTGAAAAGGGTAACTGAAGGTTCACTGCAGACTCGCTTATCCTGAGTCCTGCTTAGTTACCACACAAGACCCCACTCGCTCACCCATCACCTGCAGCAGCCCAGCAAGACTCACCACCCCCAGCAGTCCAGCAAGGCCAGCTGCACAGCAGCCCAGCAAACACCCAACAAACGACTCACCAACACCAGCATTTGCACCAAGACGATCAACCAGGGAAAGGAAGGCCCCAGATCGACTCACATTGTAAATAGTTACACTTTTGACTTTGGGAGGAGTGTTGTTATGTATGTAAACCTGTAATTACCATGTCTAACCGCCCTTGGAGTCCCAAGGGACCCCACAATCCCTTGGAGCACCTGTATATAAGGAGGCCTCACAGGCTGGAGAGGCACACTGAGATCTGTAATAAAGGACTACGGTCACACTTACTTTGAGCTTGCAGTATCTAGTCTGACTCCTTATCCAAGACATAACACAGACCATCAAGCAATGCTTGAAACATGTGTCAGAAGGCTCCCTACAGACCCGGCTGTCCTGAGTGCTGCTCAGCTACCGCACCAGACCCCACTCACTCACCGGGATTCCCCCAGCTGAGCTGCTCATGAAAAGGGCGCTCAAAACAAGGCTCTCTCTTGTCCCCCCTGATCTCCATGATCACGTGGAGGGCAAGCGGCATCAACAAAGTGTGTACCATGACCGCGCAAATTTGTCACACGATATTGAGATCAATGATCCTGTGTTTGTGCTCAATTATGGACATGGTCCCAAGTGGCTCGCTGGCACGGTCACAGCCAAAGAGGGGAGTAGGGTGTTTCAGGTCAAACTGACCAATGGACAAATGCACAGAAAACACTTGGACCAAATCAAATTGCCATTCACCAACAGTTATGAACAACCCGAAGAGGTCACCACCAGCTTTGACCTTCCAACACACACACAAGTGGCAACTGACATCACAGTTGACCAAGAAACCGAACTCATCATCCCCAGCAGCCCGGCAAGGCCGGCTACCCAACAGCCCAGTGAAGAACTGACCAACCCACCCACACCAGCATTTGTACTGAGACGATCGACAAGGGAGCGTAAAGCCACACATCATCTCACCTTGTAAATAAGTGTACTGTTGACTTCACGGGGAAGTGATGTTATGTATTTAACCCTTTGTAATTTGCATTACACCTGACCACCAGAGGGCCCAGCTGTTGGAGTCCCAAGGGATCCCAACATCCCTTGGGAGCACAGTATGTAGCAGGCCACCCAAGAGGTACCTGCATTCTGGAGTCTTATTAAAGGAGCTAAGGTCACACTTGCTCATTACACACAGTACTCAGTCTCACCATTTATTATGAGTGTAACAGGATCAGTCTACGAACATTCCATCGAGTTCCATCATTGAGCTCATAGGTATGAGGGCTGAACTTTTGCCCGATTTGTTTTGGAGGCGAAAGTGAAGATGCGAGCTTATGACTTCGGTTTGGGCGCTTAACTCTGACCCAATTTCTGTTCTTCAGTTGGGGCTTTTGAGTGCGTCGTTTTGTGTCGGTTTATGACTTCGCTTTTCGTTGGCATTCCGAAATCTGGGATGTGAGCATGGTTATCTTCGTGCTAGGTTTGCAGGGGGTTTGAGAATGTCCAGTAGCCAGCAAAGATTCCGCCCAATCATGAACTCAGCGGGTGTCTTCCCCATTAGCGAGTGCTTTGTCGAATGGTATGTGCGGAAAATGGTTTGAACCGCTTCATCGAATGTTTGGCCTGCTGCGAGGTTGGCTTTCAAACCCTCTATGATGACGCAGTTAAAACGTTGCTTTGAGGATTGTGAGGAAATCTGCGAAATGTTCAGACACAAACTGTGGTCCATTGTCAGTGATTATGACCTCTGGGAGTTCCCACTTCATCAACATACGCTGCAGAATAGTGCCGATCGTTGATGAGGTCACTGAATTTGTTGTAGCGATATCTGGCCATTTGGAATGCATGTCATGTACGATAACAACGAACCACTGGTGCTGTGGAGCTGCTTCAACTGGACCGAAGATATCCAACTGAAGTTGTTGCCAAGGTATTTGTGGCCATGGAATGAGCTTCATTGGCGCTGGTCGGATGTTTGTGGCTTTTTCGCTCAGACTGCATGCTTCGCAGTGAGACAAACTCCTCAATGTGAGTGTCAATCCCAGGCCACCATACTGAATCGTTACATCTCTGCTTCATGCGGACAATGCCAGGGTGTCCATCAGGTACCAATGAGAGCTGTTGAAGCGACTTGGGAATTACTGCTCTATCACCACGAGCTAGGCAGCCACCATTCCAAACAAAAAATTCATCGCGAAGTCTGTGGAAGGTTTTCAGCTCTTTCGGAATTTGCTGAGGCCACTCAGTCTGGAGGAAGTGGCACACATGCTGGAGCGTAGCATCACGCTGTGATTCAGTTTTGAGTTCGTCGCAGGAGACAAGGTTTCTGAAGGACCGAATGATGATCAACGTGACATATGTGTCGTCATCTGTGAACAAGTCAGCAGCAGAGTCCGAAACAGGTGTCGAGCGGCTGAGCATGTCAGCTACATAGTTGCGACAGTGATGTGCTGTACATCAAAGTTATACTGATGAAGGCAATCTGACCATCGGCTGATTCGTAGTGGTCTGTGCCCAGATCCAGTTGTAGCGAGTCGTTAGCGCTTGGTGATCCATATGGAGGGTAAATTTCCTGCCACAGAGGTAGATCTGACAGCGGTCACATGCAAACGAGTGCTTTGCGATCTCCTGCAGAGTATTTACATTCTGCAGACGCGAGCGTGTGAGAGATGAAGGCAACTGGACGTTCCAGGCCTACAATGCATTGCGAGAGCACAGCACCCATGGCAGTGCCTGATGCATCCGTGGTGACATACGTAGTGGCATTCGGATCAAAGTGCGCGAGGATAGGAGGGGATGTGATTTTATCCTTAAGCGTGGTGAATGCCTGAGCCTGGGAATCTGTCCATTCTCAAGGGACGTCCTTGCGCAGCAACTTGCGAAGTGATTTGGCAATGTGCGCGTCGTGCGGGACGGACTTCAGATACAAGTTGCAAGTGCAGAGGAATGGTGAAAGTTCTTCGACGTTGGTAGCCTCCTGCATTCGCTGGATCGCGTCAATGATGTCAAGCATCTTTTGCTGTGATTCTGTAGCCCAGAAAGTTTATTTCTCCAGCAGCAATTGTACACTTATCGGCATTAAGTGTAATGTTTTGTGTAGCAAGTCTAGCCATAACCTCATGAAGTCGCTGGTCATGTTCTTCCATTGTCCAATCTTGTTGTGCGAGGCCCATTGGGGAAGAGTGACCATAATATGGTAGAATTCTTTATTAAGATGGAGAGTGACACAGTTAATTTGGAAACTAGGGTCCTGAACTTAAGGAAAGGTATGAGGCGTGAATTGGCTAGAATAGACTGACAAAGGATACTTAAAGGGTTGACGGTGGATAAGCAATGGCAAACATTTAAAGATCACATGGATGAACTTCAGCAATTGTACATCCCTGTCTAGAGTAAAAATGAATCGGGGAAGGTGGCTCAACCGTGGCTGACAAGGGAAATTAAGGATAGTGTTAAAACCAAGGAAGAGGCATATAAATTGGCAATAAAAAGTAACAAACCTGAGGACTGGGAGAAATTTAGAATTCAACAGAAGAGGACTAAGGGTTTAATTAGGAGGGGGAAAATTGAGTATGAGAGGAAGCTTGCAGGGAACATAAAAAGTGACTGCAAAAGCTTCTATAAATATGTGAAGAGAAAAAGATTAGTGAAGACAAATGTAGGTCCCTTGCAGTCGGATTCAGGTGAATTTATAATGGGGAACAAAGAAATGGCAGGCTAGTTGAACAAATACTTCGATTCTGTCTTCACGGAGGAAGACACAAATAACCTTCCGAAAGTACTAGGGGACCAAGGGTCTAGTGAGAAGGAGGAACTGAAGGATATCCTTATTAGGCGGGAAATTGTGTTAGGGAAATTGATGGGATTGAAGGCCGACAAATCCCTGTGGCCTGATAGTCTGCATCCCAGAGTGCTTAAGGAAGTGGCCCTAGAAATAGTGGATGCATTGGTGATCATTTTCCAACAGTTCTATCAACTCTGGATCAGTTCCTATGGACTGGAGGGTAGCTAATGTAACACCACTTTTTAAAAAAGGAGGGAGAGAGAAAACGGGTAATTATAGACAAGTTAGCCTGACATCAGTAGTGGGGAAAATGTTGGAATCAATCATTAAGGATGAAATAGCAGCGCATTTGGAAAGCAGTGACGGGATCGGTCCAAGTCAGCATGGATTTATGAAAGGGAAATCATGCCTGACGAATCTTCTGGAATTTTTTGAGGATGTAACTAGCAGAGTGGACAAGGGAGAACCAGGGGATGTGGTGTATTTGGACTTTCAAAAGGCTTTTGACAAGGTCCCGCACAAGAGATTGGTGTTCAAAATCAAAGCGCAGGGTATTGGGGGTAATGTACTGACATGGATAGAGAACTGGTTGGCAGACAGGAAGCATAGAGTCAGGATAAACGGGTCCTTTTCAGAATGGCAGGCAGTGACTAGTGGAGTCCCGCAGGGCTCAGTGCTGAGACCCCAGCTCTTTACAATATACATTAACGATTTGGATGAAGGAATTGAGTGTTAGATCTCCAAGTGTTCAGATGACACTAAACTGGGTGGCAGTGTAAGCTGTGAGGGGGACACTAAGAGGCTGCAGGGTGACTTGGACAGTTTAGGTGAGTGGGCAAATGCATGGCAGATGCAGTATAATGTAGATAAATGTGAGGTTATCCATTTTGCGGGCAGAAACACGAAGGCAGAATATTATCTGAATGGCGGCAGATTAGGAAAAGGGGAGGTGCAACGAGACCTGGGTGTCATGGTACATCAGTCATTGAAGGTTGGCATGTAGGTACAGCAGGCGGTAAAGAAGGCAAATGGTATATTGGCCTTCATAGCTAGGGGATTTGAGTATAGGAGCAGGGAGGTCTTACTGCAGTTGTACAGGGCCTTAGTGAGGCCTCACCAGGAATATTGTGTTCAGTTTTGGTCTCCTAATCTGAGGAAGGACATTCTTGCTATTGAGGGAGTGCAGCGAAGGTTCACCAGACTAATTCCAGGGATGGCTGGACTGTCATATGAGGAGAGACTAGATCAACTGGGCCTTTATTCACTGGAGTTTAGAAGGATGAGAGGGGATCTCATAGAAATGTATCAGATTCTGACGGGACTGGACAGGTTAGATGTGGAAAGAATGTTCCCGATGTTGGGGAAATCCAGAACCAGAGAACATAGTCTGAGGATAAGGGGTAGGCCATTTAGGACTGAGATGAGGAGAAACTTCTTCACCCAGAGAGTTGTTAACCTGTGGAATTCCCTGCCGCAAAGAGTTGTTGATGCCAGTTCATTGGATATATTTAAGAGGGAGTTAGATATGGCCCTTACGGCTAAGGGGATCAAGGGGTATGGAGAGAAAGCAGGAAGGGGTACTGAGGTGAATGATCAGCCATGATCTTATTGAATGACGGTGCAGGCTCGAAGGACCGAATGGCCTACTGCTGCACCTATTTTCTATGTTTCTATGTTTCTATGTCTATGTTCTATTGAGGGCTCCCTCTATGCCTGCTAGCATAGTAGCGACAATCTTCTGAAATGCACGGTGCAGAAGATAGTCCGTACGGCATGCGTCGATACTGATACAGACCATCATGCATCGTGAATGCCTGAGCATTTTGCTGTCCTCTAAGAGTATTTGCAGGTAACTGCAGCACTTGTCGAGTTTCGTAAAAACTATTGAGTCATGGAATTCTGAAGACAGTTCGTCAATGGTAGGAAGAGGGTACTTGTCAGGATTATTGAGCTCTTTCAGATCGATGCATTGGCGGATCTCCCTATTTTTACGCCAAGCAATGACTAAGTTCGAGATCCAGGCTGAGGAGTCGATGCGCTCAATGATTCCCTGAGATTCAAGTCGCGTTAGTTCTGCGGATACTTGGTCGCAAACCGCAAATGGGAGACGGCGAAGTCGCTGTGTAACCGGTTTGACAGAAGGGTCAATGCGGGGAAGATGGCAGAATTTTGTTGTCACTCCAAATCCTGTGAAGATTGAGGGATACTGCTTGTCAAAGTCCACCGTGTACACAGGGTGCCTGTTGGGTCGTAAACTTTGAACTCAAGCTTGTCAAAGAGGTCAACACCCATGAGGCTTCATCCCTTTGCGACATGAAAGGAAAAGTTCTCGGGACAGATATGACCCCCAAGTACCTCAATGTTGGAGTCGGAGTACGTATGTAGAGTGGAAGTAGCTTGGGCTGCAATTGACAGTGTGTGAAGTGGGTTTTGTGCACAGCCTCGCTCAATATGCAGCCTTTGATTCCAACTCAATGAGGAGGCAGATGGGTGTGCCGTCAACGTTTACATGACAGTTCTTGAATTTACTGAACCGATGTGCGAAATGTCACTAACGGTGTAAACCATACTGGGTTCATCACTATCGGGGTTGTCCACATGTCGAATATGCTGTGATGAACAACAGACACTAGCAAAATGGTTAATTTTACCACATGCAGGGCATTTCTTCCACGTGCAGAGCAGTTAGGATTCTTTGCCGAGTATGATTTGGCCCCACAGTTAAAGCAGTGGAAGTTAGACCTGCGATCCATAGTGGGTGACTTATTACTAGTCCTGGGTCTCTGCTGTGATTTCCGCTTTGGACAAATGACTTGTACATGGGCTGTAGCTGCAGTCTGCTGCACAGGGGGAGCAGGGGATCTGATCGCTTTTGAATCGGAAAGTGCTGATTCGCTTTGGATGGCCAAATTAGTTGCTTTATCCAATGTCAATTTGTCATCCACCATTAGCAAGCGTTTCCGAATGCGGGGGATCGTTGTTTTCTCACTAATTTGACGCCTGATCATTTCCTCTGTGAGTGCTCCAAAGTTACACGTAGCGGACAGTTCAGTTAATGAAATGATGCACTGTTTGATTGGTTCACCGTTCCCTTGCCCCCTTTGATGAAATTTGTATCTCTCCATCACTTTCCTTTGGCCCAAAATATTTCTCTAGGGCACTTACCACTTTGTCGTAGGACTTCGTGTCTTCGATTTGGCCAAAGATACATTGGCCTTCGGTGCTGAGGCAGTGGATAAGTATTGCACGGCAGCGAGCTGGTGTTATGTTGTCGCCGTCTAACCCACTCACCGTGATGTAGGTAGAAAAGCTTTTTATCCATCTCGGCCACGGAATTGGAGGGTTCCTGGGTGTAGAGAGGAAAGGCAGGGGGTGGGTAGGAATGTTAATTTGATTCATCCTCGTCACCAAATTATGTTGTATATGTAAATAAACAGACTAATTGAAAGAGGAGTAATGCAACTAACTGTGTCCTTTATAGCAACTCCCAAAATGGTGTTCCAAAACCAGCATGAACCAGCATGTTTACAACAGTATGTGAATAGTTCCCCCAGGATCTTAAAAGCCTGTTTAGTGTCCTGTAACAAACAAATAGAGTATGAACACAACACCCTTGGCAAAAGGGGGCATTTGATTTACGTTTCAACTAAAATAGTTGTAAAGCTGTTGTAAAGTGAGTGGCTTAACCAGTCACATGATGTTCACAAGACTCAATTAAACCTCAGTCAGTGGGGTCTAGGTCACCCACAATGAGGTATGCAGTTGTGACCTCGTAGATGAACTGGTAATGTGTAGTGTGATTGTTAAACCTTTGTTAATAAACCAACTAGTTCTTAATAGCAATGTGTTGCTATGAGTTCTTAAGCAAAGAACCTATGAAGCAAATACATTACAGTTATCACCTTACTAGCAGAATGATACATTGGGATTACAATTCCGGCCTCACCGGCTCCGTACGGAGTGTGCATGGACCCGGCGAGGCCTCGCAAAAGTCCATTTTAAGGACACAATGTGCATGTGCCGAAAACCGGCTTTTCCAATCTGTCTTGACAGATCGAACGCATCCCTGCAGTAAGGATATTCACACGGCCGAGATTGGGCTATTTGCCGTACATAGCCTACTTTTACCAGCAAAACAGTTTTAAATCATATAAAAATTTAATTTAAAAACACATGTTTATATTAAAAACCCTGTCAATTAAGGTAAGTTTATTTTAAACCGTATTAAAACACATTAAAAAAATTACAAAAAATATTTTTTTTCTAAAACATTTAATTAACTTTAATTTCAATTTATTTTAAATATGTGAGCTGTTTTATTTATTTATTATATTGTGTTTGGGTGTTTTCGGGGTTTTTCTCATTGATAGTAATGGGAACTTGCACAAACGGAGTTCCCATTATTATCAATGAGAATACTGCATTGTGATAGGTTGTCCAGGCCCACGTGACTCCAGCTTGGACCTGTGCACCTTGAAGATATCTCCCCATGCGATGCGCAGCGAATCTAGGCCTCTGACCGGGATCCTACGTTTCTCCGGGACCAACAGGTAGATTCGTAGATTTTTTTCAGGTCGGAGGCATTCGTACAAAGGAAGCCTCCGACCTCAATTTTAGGCCCATTGTGTATTAAATGCTATAATACATTTGCCTATATAAAACAGAGTAGCACCCATTACAATTGCTCATTCAAAAATCTGTACTTTCATTGCATCAAGTGTAGTAAAACACGTTAGAAGTAAATATCTGAATGGCACCTGGACCAGAAAGCGGACATCTGAGAGTCCTGCAAGAAATAAGTGAAATTATAGGTAGGCAACTAGTTAATATTTTGAGGAACTTCATTAATATAACTGTACCCAAAAACCGGGGATTGATGGAGAGTATCCCAATATTGAAACAGGAAATGAAACATTAACCTGGGACTCGTGATCTAGCTGGCCAAAGATCCATAGTGCAGGAAACTGCTTAGGAGTGTCAACGAGTGTTATAAATGTTTATCTAAAGAGTGCGGAGGAGCAAGTATATGGATTGAGAAGCAATAGTTTTTGCTTCACAAATCTCCAGGAATTCTTTGAGGGGGCAACTAAATTAATGGGGAAGGCCTTTCCAATGTACAAACTTTACTTGTATTTTCAAAGAAAGTTTGATCAAGTTCTACACGGAAGGGTTTTCAAAGGTCGAGTGTTGCGAATTTAGTTGGAAATTAGCATAGTGTCATGAAAGCTAGCTTCCCAATAGAAAGTAGAAGGTGATAATAAATAGGCATGGCTCAGGGTAGTGCTCAAAAGCATTCCTTAAAGGGCTTACATTTACATAGCACCTTATTACATCTGTCAAAATATCCCAAAACAATTGTGCGATTACTAATGTTATATGGGAAAACACAGTAGCCATTTTGCACACAGATAGTTCCGACAAATAGCAATTTGATGAATGATCGAGTAACCTGTGGTGGTGTTTGGGCATGAGAACTCCCTGCTCTTCTTGAAATAGTGCCTTGGGACCTAAAGCATTCTCTTGCACCACCAGACAGACCATCACTCTAACTTTTCATAAAATGATGGCACCTCCAACAGTGCAGTAATCCCTCAGGTGCCAGCCTAGATTATGTGTTCAAACCCTGGAGTAAGGCTTGACCCGACAGTGGGATTCATGCCATTCTGACTTAGAGGCAGGAGTGCTATCAAATGAGCCAGGCTTATGCGTGATTAGGTAGATGGGCTAATGACTGCCACTTAGATTTTTAATATTGATAATAATAGCAGTGAAATTGGCAGGAGCTTTCTCCTGCTGACCTTGTGCTACCTTCAGACTCAGCTGTGGCTCAGTGGGTAGCACTCACACCTTTGAGTCAGAAGGCTGTGGGTTCATAATCCCACTCCAGGGACTTGACCACAAACAAATCTAAGCTGATGTTCCAATTCAGTACTGAGGGAGTGCTGCACTGTCAGAGGTGCCATCTTTCAGATGAGGCATTAATCCGCAGCCCTGTCTGCTCTTCTTTGGAATAGTGCCATGGGATCTTTTGCGTCCACCCGAGAGAGCAGGCGCAAAGGTCCCACGGCACTATTTTGAAGAAGAGCAGGGAAGTTATCCCCTGTATCCTGGCCAACTATTTATCCCTCAATCAACATAACAAAAAAACAGCTTATCTGATCATTATCACATTGCTGTTTGTGGGAGCTTGCTGTGTGCAAATTGTCTGCCGCGTTTCCCACATTACAACAGTGACAAAACTCCAAAAGTATTTCAGTGGCTATAAAGCGCTTTGAGATGCCCGGTCGTTGTGAAAGGTGCTATATAAATGCAAGTCTTTCCTTTTTTTTTCTCCTGTGGGTTATATTAGAGATGTTGGACACTACGCTCCATCTGATTGTGTAAAATCAGGTAATATAGAGGCACTGGCTCAGATGGTGAATCATCAAGACTACTGATTTGCGGCTTTCACAGAAAAATGTACATAATTGTGGAATGGGGTCCCTTAAACACTAAAAAATCCCATAATAAAAAAAAAGAATTTGACTTGTTTGGCCTCAAGTGCCACTGACTGAATGCCTATTGAGATATTTGTACCTCCTCAGAATGGATGTCTGTTCCTTAAGCAATAACGGCTGTTATCTCTGGTCCTCACATCATCAACCAATTGTATTGGCAAATTACTCAGTCCTGGCACGATTAGTTAATGTTCTCATAATCCATTCCTCCCAACTATTTAATAACAGATGACAATCTGTGCAATTGGCTGATTATATTTTTTTAGTGCACAATAACTTTATTTAATGTAAATTGAATCACAAGGATGTGAGGGAAAACAAACATTGTTAAATGATAATTCGTCAGCTCTAACATGAATGAACAATTATTATTCTGAACTGATAAAAATTTTGGCCCAACAAAGAGAAAATGTTCTAGATGATTTTGATTATGATCTGAAACGCTGAATTCTGTTGTTTCATCCATACACTTATGTTGAAAGTAAGATGTTCCACACTCCCTGGGAATTTACTGCTTTTTTTGTGCACGTGTGAGGAGTCTTTTTGAGATCTAAAAAGTACAAAAAGTGACAAAGAAAGAGTCTGTAAAAAACATTGAACAAATGATTTATGAAATACTAGTGTTTGCTATGTGCTTCCAAGAGCCTCAGCTGGAGAAAGGATCTCCTATTGTCATCTTTAAACGGTGCAGTCCTGCTGTTCTCCATTCTAATTACTTGTTTAATGTCAGTTATTCAGTGCAGATTATCCACGCACTGGCAAAAGGATCCACAGATGAAATTGTTACATTATTCTGTTCCAAGTACATGAAAATGATCCCATTCACAAGCAACTTGCATACATTTTTAACGGGATTTATTTAATCGTAGGAGAATGATGACTGGGTTAATGAAATCAATATGTGACGACTATAGTTAGTCAAAGGATAAATAATTGCTGCACCCCCAGCAGAAGACAGCCACAGAAGAAACCACACCCCGAGTTAATGTTTACGGTAATTTTATATCCCTCTAATTTTATAACTGTCAAAAAACTACAAGGGAGGTTATTATTAAAAGTTACAACAACAATGTGGCAGACATCCAAGCCAGCGAAATTAATTTAAACCAGCACCCTGACAATTATGGAAAGGCCCAAACGGAGTCAATCACACACTTTGTTCTCATGCCACCAGCTTGGACTCATATTTGATCGCTAAATGGGTAGGATTAAGGAATATGCGCCTTTAAAAATGCCCAGTGTTTTTGAATTTTCAGCATTTTCTCCTCTGAGTTGTCTTATCCTGCTTTCATTAGAAATATTTAGTGGGGAGAATAAATATTAGGCATTTGTCCATGATTTTTATGCTAAAGCAGTTCTTTGACTCCAGAGGAAACCTCAGATCCTTTTTTTTAAATTTAATGAAACAGATAAACCCCATTTTTTTTTGTTGAGCATTCACATATTCACTCTGGAGACGTTGTAATCCTCATTCTCATACAACAGGAAACATTTTTATCCCCTCCCCCCCACCCAATGG
The DNA here is from genome assembly GCF_044704955.1 of Pristiophorus japonicus. Classification (NCBI taxonomy): domain Eukaryota; kingdom Metazoa; phylum Chordata; class Chondrichthyes; family Pristiophoridae; genus Pristiophorus; species Pristiophorus japonicus. The sequence goes on along the minus strand of NC_091977.1, from coordinate 268,426,681 downwards.
TTTTAGTGTTATCCCCAAGGAAACGTAATGTAAATGTTTTTGCTGAGGACCAAAAACTGGAGGTTTTTTTTGTTGGTTTACACGATTGAAGGAATTCTCCAGGATCATCATCATCATCATAGGCAGTCTCTCAGAATCGAGGAAGACTTGCTTCTACTCTTAAGATGAGTCCTTAGGTGGCTGAACAGTCCAATACGAGAGCCACAGTCCCTGTCACAGGTGGGACAAATAGTCGTTGAGAGTAAGGGAGGGTGGGACAGGTTTGCCACACGCTCTTTGCGCTGCCTGCGCTTGATTTCTGCATGCACTCGGCGATGAGACTCGAGGTGCTCAGCACCCTCCCGGATGCACTTCCTCCACTTAGGGCGGTCTCTAACCAGGGACTCCCAGATGTCGGTGGGGATGTTGCACTTTATCAGGGAGGCTTTGAGGGTGTCCTTGTAACGTTTCCTCTGTCCACCTTTGGCTCGTTTGCCGTGAAGGAGTTCCGAGTAGAGTACTTGCTTTGGGAGTCTCGTATCTGGCATGCGGACAATGTGGCTTGCCCAGCCGAGCTGATCAAGTGTGGTCAGTGCTTCAATGCTGGGGATGTTGGCCTGGTCGAGGACGCTAGGATACAGCCCTAATGTTGCCAAATCTCCATGTACAGATGCAAAAATTATGTCCACGACTAAAAATTACTGATACGTAATTTTTTTTAACACTGTACCTTTTAGCAGCTTAACACCCCTATTTTTGTACTCAGATCCACCCTGTTGCTCGATACCACAGTGCCACTTTGCGGTTTTCACGGAAAAATTTACAGAATTGAAGAGATGCATTCCCAAAAACACTAGTTCGAAATTCCGAAATTCCAGGTACTAAGAATGAAATGTGATTTATTCTGGCACTGTATACCCTCATTACTTTCAGTGGAAGACTTTCAAGTACCGGAGCCAAACCAAAGCACAAAAACATATTGGGCTAGAAATTGTGGTAGGAGGTGTGCCTCCAGAGTACAGCCTCCGACCTGTGAAACAATTCTGAAAGTACCTACTGGCAGCCAGGCTGCGAAGACCTCAGGTCTCGGGGCGGAGGGCAGCATAATCAAATCCCCGGGACGCAGGCAGTGCAGAAATGTACCTGGGATCATGTGGGCCTGGTCCTCTAATCAATAAGCAGGTTTCCATTTCAATCATTTACGAACGGAATCCCCTAATAAGATGCAATGGAATCCCAAAATGTGATAATTGTACAAATTACAGAATTGGAATTTTATTCATAATTTCCTTCATTCTACCAACTCCAATAAAAATTTTTATTTTTTGATAATTTTATAAATAATTAAAATATTAATCTTGCCCAATATTGACATGAACTCATTTAATACCGTGTATGTGCATAATTTAGGATATGAAAATGTGTAAGTCATGGCTTATATAATCCACTAATCCTGATGCAAACAGGCTCTGTACCTGCTTGCATCAACTGTAAGTCTTATGTAGGCAAATAGCCCAATTCTGTACCAATGATTGCTTTTTTGTGGCCCCCGTGGATGGCCTGTCATGCGTACGTTGACAGGCCGCAGGTTCCGGATTTTGCGCGTGCGCAAGCACATGTGGAAATCCTGAACATGCCGGGTATTTCAAAGAGAATACGACTACGTACTCTGAGAGTACGCCATCATACAATCGCAATTTCAGGGCCCATGTTTCTGTATCCAGTCTCAAACATGAGCTTCCCCATGGATTGGCGAGCACCAGAGTTTCTGGCAGGCTGAGCAAGTAGGCATCAGAGATTTGTCCAAAGTGGCATTTGCTCCTGCTGACCTTGCAAGCAGCAGCTTAGTCATTGCTAGAGAACACTGCTGCACCCGATCCTGATTTAATCATCATGATCACGACTCTCAACCTCTATGAAAAAAGCAACAATGTCATGGGAATAACATCACCTCCAAGTTCCCCTACAAATCACACAGCATCACAACTTGGACCATTCCCTCATCATCGCTGGGTCAAAGTCCTGAAATTCCCTCCCTGATACCACCATGGGAGCACCATCAGCTCATGGGCTGCAATGACTCATGGCGAAGGCTCACCATTACATTTCAGGTTAACTCGGGACAGACAATAAATGTGCCTCACCAATATCACCCACATCTCAAGAACAATATTTTTTAAAAGTCAAATGTAAAGGTAACAAATATGTGCAGCAAGATCTCAGCAGCAGTAGGGTTGAGGGAAGAGTAGAGGCACGGGGTGGGAGGTGGAAGTAGCTGGTCTTAAAAATAAAATAACTTTTATTTTCTGAAATGGGAGGAATGCCTCTCATGATTTTTTTTACCATTAAACAGAAAGCAGGCTTTCCCTCTCAATTCTTAGTACTGCACTGAAGTGTCAGAATAGATTATGTGCTTACATCTCTGGAGTGGGGCTTGATCCCACTTCCTCCTGACTTAGAAATGAGAGTGCTACCACTTAGTGAGACAATTGATCGGGTCAAAAATTGCGATCGTGACATACCTCCCGAGTACGCCACCGACCTATGAAAACTGATGCCGGTGCTCCTGTGTAAACGTGCAGTCTGCCCCTGCGACTAGGAGGGCAACGAAATGACCCACGGATCCCGGGGCACAGCCTGTGTGCAGGTGTACCTGGGATCACGTGGGCCTGGTCCTCCAATCAGAAAACAGATTGTCATTCATTCATTTAAATTACTACATTACTTCATTACTACAGCCTTACAGATTGAGCTTTTATCGTGGGAGTCCAATTCATTACTCATAATTCCCACTTCTAAACAAATACTGTGCACTGTGCAGGAATTTATGAAATGTAAACGTTATTTTAAAAAACCTGCAGCTTTAGCTTCTCATCAAAGCTTTAAAGTCATTCAATTTTTTTTTAAAGCATTTTTTTTTCATTTTGGGTATCCCCTTATGCTGTGGAAACAGGCCCTGCACCTGTTTGCACCAGCCGCAAAATTTCTGTACGCAATTTCTGGGCAGTTGGTGGGCAAATAAGTTTTTGGAGGCAGAGCGGATGGCCTGTCGCAGAGCGGATGGCCTGTCAACGTGAACATTGACAGACCGCAAATTCGGGATCTAGCACTGAACTTGCGGTGGATTTCAAAGGCAGTAGTATGACAGCGTACTCCTATTTGCCCATTGCAAAATCTGGGCCATTATTTTACTATTTCCAGAGAACCTTTGCTAGTTTTGAACCTAAGTGCTAAAGGTTATGTAGAACCAAATGGGTAAAAGAATGGCCTCTGCCTTTTTTCTTCAACATTAATAAGTGGAGAGGACTTTCTTTGTATACTTTCAAATACTATACACTTTCAACAACAACAACTTGTATTTATATAGTGCCTTTAACCTAGTAAAACATCCCAAGGTGCTTCACAGCAGTGTTATAAGACAAAACAAATAAATTTGACATCAGGCCACACAAGAAGAAATTACAGCAGATGACCAAAAGCTTGGTCAAAGAGTTAGGTTTTATGGAGCGTCTTAAAGGAGGAAAGAGAGGTAGAGAAGTGGAGAGGTTTAGGGAGGGAGTTCCAGAGCTTAGGGCCCAAGCAGCTGAAAGTATGGTGGTTGAGCAGTTATAATCAGGGATGCTCAAGAGGGTAGAATTTGAGAAGCGCAGACATCTCGTGGGACTGTGAGGCTGAAAGAGATTACAGAGATAGGGAGGGGCGAGGCCATGGAGGGATTTGTAAACAAGGGTGAGAATTTTGAAATCAAGGTGTTGCTTAACTGGGAGCCAATGTAGGTCAGCGAGCTTGGGTGATGGGTGATGGATAAACCTGTAATTGCACACAGTTGTGCAAAAATTGCTCAAAACCTCATTGAACAATTTCTAATGTGTTACCAAATTCAAAATAAACTCATCACATTTATTTATATAACCTTCATTAATGTGGATAATGAGATGAGTTGGTTCAACAAACTTAGTATGTTGGTCTTCAGAGATCTCTTGACAATGAAGAATCAAAATTACTTTAGAGATTATGGGCTCAATTTTCCCCAAGCCCGTTTTCTGGCATATTGCCAGAGTTGCGCCGCTTATTTAGGTCCAGAAATGCGCTAGAAAAACATGTCCGAACTTTCCCCGATGTTTCTGCTGTAATCTGGACCCGCGCAGTGTGCCCAGTTGCCTCGGGGGGTGGAGCCTGCGGTCTGCACCGGAAAATGCAGCCGGGCCTTCTGCGCATGCGCGGGGGGGAAAACTGACGTTCTTGACGACGCTGAAATGGCCGCGCATGCGCAGTAGAGCCATTTTTAAAGAGCAAGTTGTGTATGTGCCAGAAGAAGTGCCGGTCCCGGTCCGCTGTGGCCCCCGAGTGAGTGCCGGTCAGTTTGCTCCCTCCCCCGCCGAGCCTCTCCGGTCTCGCGTGAGTGGCAGTCCAGGTCCACTCCGCTTCCTTCCCCTAGCCGAATGGCCTCCGATTTACTTACCTGCGCCGATTTCTTTAACTCTCTGCAAGAGTTTTCTCGAGAGGCCACATACGCTGGCCTAAGCAGAAATGGAGTAACTATCAGTTGGCCAAAGTTTCCTAAATGGCCAGAATTGGCGTAGGTGGCTGGTTATGCCCCCTTTTGAGGAAAAAAAAACATACCTAAAAAAAAAGTAACTAAATGAGTTACACTGGTGCAAAGTGATTGGGGAAACTGGGGATCTTTAAGTTAAGCCAGAAAAAGCAGCCTGCTCCAAAAAAACGGCGCAAATCTGTGGGGACAATTGAGCCCGATAATAGGCAACCTGCAGCAGAATGATAAATTCAGGACACAATACACACCCTACACAAAGTTAACGCTATAGGGTTGTGTTGCTGTTTTTGCAATGACCTTTTTCTGAAACTATCCATCAGTTCAATCTTTCTTGCACAAATCCAGAGATTAAAGAAATTTATGTAATGGTGGCCTCAGCACTGAGCTAGATCAACCAGGATATGTTCACTGTGATTCTCGATTGAAGCTTCTGTCTTGATCTCTGTCTCCCTTACAAGGGTTACAGATTTGCAAACCTCTTCAGCTCAGAAAGAAACACACACGCCACATGAACATCCTCACAACTGAGAAGCAGTGTCTGAAACTGGTCCCCTTAGTTAGAGACACTGGCATCAGTCACTAAACCTGTAGTTTCTGGAGTTCAGAAACAGGGGCGTGAAAAGTGTCCACTGAGGTGATGCTTAGGCCTCTGCCCCTGCCCCTTGCTTAAAAGCCTGTTGTATCTCTAACTTTTTCCAGTTCTGACAAAGGTTCATCGACGTGAAACTTTAACTCTGTTTCTCTCTCCATGGGTGCTGCCTGACTTGCTGAGTATTTCCCGCATTTTCTGTTTTATTTAAGGTGATGCTTAGACTTGCTCACCATCCCTGCCACTGTTGTGCTGGTGACACTTCTAAACCTCCGATCATACACCAATTGCAAATTGAATTCAAATGTCAACAAATAGATGGTACCTCACCAAATCCGTAAATCCAGGGAGATACATCTATACTCAAGTTCTAATTCCATTCACTTCTAACCATAATGAAATTGCAAGGAAATCAGATTTGACCGCCATTTTGTTCTCTCATGTCTCCAATCATTCACTCCACGATACAGCAGAACACAGGCTGACAAGCAAAGAGAGTCCAAACTACGTTTTTTTGTGAATAGAATTAAAATCTATGCCAAGATGCCTATTTATATTGATGCAAAACAAAAGTCTGGTGGATGATTAACATTGGCAGATCTTGCCAAATACCTTGAGGTACATTGGGTTCGAATTTAGTCGTGGTGTGAGATATAAGCTTTCTGGAACATAAGAACATAAGAACATAAGAAATAGGAACAGGAGTAGGCCATGAGGCTGATCTGATCATGGACTCAGCTCCACTTCCCCGCCCGCTCCCCATAACCCCTCATCCCCGCATCGCTCAAGAAACTGTCTATTTCAGTCTTAAATTTACTTAATGCCCCAGCTTCCACAGATCTCTGAGGCAGTGAATTCCACAGATTCACAACCCTCTGAGAGAAGAAGTTTCTCCTCATCTCAGTTCTAAATGGACGACCCCTTATTCTAAGATCGTGCCCTCTTGTTCTAATCTCCCCCATCAGTGGAAACATCCTCTCTGCATCCACCATGTCAAGCCCCCTCATAATCTTATACGTTTCGATAAGATCATCTCTCATTCTTCTGAATTCCAGTGAGTAGAGGCTCAACCTCCTCAACCTTTCCTCACAAGTCAACCCCCTCATCCCTGGAATCAACCTAGTGAACCTTCTCTGAACTGCCTCCAAAGCAAGTATATCCTTTTGAAAATATGGAAACCAAAACTGCACACAATATTCCAGGTGTGGCCTCATCAATAGCCTGTACAGCTGGAACAAGACTTCCCTGTTTTTATACTCCATCCCCTCTGCAATAAAGGCCAAGACTCCATTGGCCTTCCTGATCACTTGCTGTACCTGCATACTATTCTTTTGTGTTTCATATACAAGTACCCCCAGGTCCCGCTGTACTGCAGCACTTTGCAAACTTTCTCCATTCAAATAATAACTTGCTCTTTGATTTTTTTCTGCCAAAGTGCATGACCTCACATTTTCCAACATTATACTCCATCTGCCAAATTCTTGCCCAGTCACTTCGCCTGTCTATGTCCTCCTGCAGCCTCTTTGTGTCCTCCTCACACATTGCCCTTCCTCCCATCTTTGTATCATCAGCAAACTTGGCTACGTTACACTCAGTCCCCTCTTCCAAGTCGTTAATATAGATTGTAAATAGTTGGGGGTCCCAGCATTGATCCCTGTGGCACCCCACTCGTTACTGATTGCCAACCAGAGAATGAACCATTTATCCCGACTCCCTGTTTTCTGTTTGTCAGCCAATCTTGTATCCATGCTAATATATCACCCCCAACCCTGTGAACTTTTATCTTGTGCAATAACCTTATGTGTGGCACCTTGTCAAATGCCTTCTGAAAGTCCAAATACACCACATCCACTGGTTCCCCTTTATCCACCCTGTTTGTTACATAGAAAGATAGAAACATAGAAAACAGGTGCAGGAGTAGGCCATGCGGCCCTTCGAGCCTGCACCACCATTCAATAAGATCGTGGCTGATCATTCCCTCAGTACCCCTTTCCTTTCTCTCCATACCCCTTGATCCCCTTAGCCGTAAGGGCCATATTTAACTCCCTCTTGAATATATCCAATGAACTGGCATCAACAACTCTCTGCAGCAGGGAATTCCACAGGTTAACAACTCTCTGAGTGAAGAAGTTTCTCCTCATCTCAGTCCTAAATGGCCTACCCTTCTCCTAAGACTGTGTCCCCTGGTTCTGGACTTCCCCAACATCGGGAACATTCTACCCGCATCTAACCTGTCCAGTCCCGTCAGAATCTTATATGTGTCTATCAGATCCCCCCTTATCATTCTAAATTCCAATGTATAAAGGCCCAATTGATCCAGTCTCTCCTCATACGTCAGTCCTGCCATTCCGGGAATCAGTCTGGTGAACCTTCGCTGCACTCCCTCAATAGCAAGAATGTCCTTCCTCAGATTACGAGACCAAAACTGAACACAACATTCCAGGTGAGGCCTCACCAAGACCCTGTACAACTGCAGTAAGACCTCCCTGCTCCTATACTCAAATCCCTCACTATGAAGGCCAACATACCATTTGCCTTCATCACCACCTGCTGTACCTGTATGCCAACTTTCAATGACTGATGTACCATGACACCAAGTTCTCGTTGCACCTCCCCTTTTTCTAATCTGTCGCCATTCGGATAATAGTCTGTCTCTCTCTTTTTACCACCAAAGTGGATAACCTCACATTTATCCACATTATTCTTCATCTGCCATGCATTTGCCCACTCACCTAACCTATCCAAGTTACTCTGCAGCCTCATAGCATCCTCTTCGCAGCTCACACTGCCACCCAATTTAGTGTCATCCGCAAATTTGGAGATACATCATTTAATCCCCTCATCTCAATCATTAATGTACAATGTAAACAGCTGGGGCCCCAGCACAGAACCCCACGAGTCACTGCCTGCCATTCTGAAAAGTACCCATTTACTCCTACTCTTTGCTTCCTGTATGCCAACCAGTTCACAATCCACGTCAGCACACTACCCCCAATCCCATGTGCTTTAACTTTGCACATTAATCTCTTGTGTGGGACCTTGTCGGAAGCCTTCTGAAAGTCCAAATACACCACATCAACTGGTTCTCCCTTGTCCACTCTACTGGAAACATCCTCAAAAAATTCCAGAAGATTTGTCAAGCATGATTTCCCTTTCACAAATCCATGACTTGGACCTATCATGTCACCTCTTTCCAACTGCGCTGCTATGACATCCTTAATAATTGATTCCATCATTTTACACACTACTGATGTCAGGCTGACTGGTCTATAATTCCCTGTTTTCTCTCTCCCTTCTTTTTTAAAAAATGGGGTTACATTGGCTACCCTCCACTCTATAGGAAATGATCCTGCTGCACAGGAGGGCAGGAAAAAGAGTGGGAGAGCTATAGTGACAGTTGATTCAATTGTCAGGGGAATAGATAGACGTTTCTGCGGCTGCAACCGAGACTCCAGGATGGTATGTTGCCTCCCTGGTGCAAGGGTCAAGGATGTCTCGGAGCGGGTGCAGGACATTCTGAAAAGGGAGGGTGAACAGCCAGTTGGCGTGGTGCATATAGGTACCAACGATATAGGTAAAAAACGGGATGAGCTCCTACAAGATGAATTTAGGGAGCAAGGAGCGAAATTAAAAAGTAGGACCTCAAAAGTAGTAATCTCAGGATTGCTACCAGTGCCACGTGCTAGTCAGAGTAGGAATCACAGGATAGCTAAGATGAATATGTGGCTTGAGGAGTGGTGCACAAGGGAGGGATTCAAATTCCTGGGACATTGGAACCAGTTCTGGGGGAGGTGGGACCAGTACAAACCGGACAGGCTGCACCTGGGCAGGACCGGAACCAATGTCCTAGGGGGAGTGTTTGCTAGTGCTGTTGGGGAGGACTAAACTAATATGGCAGGGGGATGGGAACCTATGCAGGGAGACAGAGGAAAGTAGAATGGGGGCAGAAGCAAAAGATAGAAAGAAGAAAAGTAAAAGTGGAGGGCAGAGAAACCCAAGGCAAAAAGCAAAATGGGCCACATTACACCAAAATTCTAAAGGGACAAAAAGTGTTAGAAAGACAATCCTGAAGGCTCTGTGCCTCAATGTGAGGACTATTCGGAATAAGGTGGACGAATCTTCTGGAATTTTTTGAGGATGTAACTAGAAGAGTGGACAAGGGAGAACCAGTGGATGTGGTGTACTTGGACTTTCAAAAGGCTTTTGACAAGGTCCCACACAAGAGATTGATTTGCAAAATCAAACCACATGGTATTGGGGGTAATGTACTGATGTGGATAGAGAACTGGTTGGCAGACAGGAAGCAGAGAGTCGGAATAAACGGGTCCTTTTCAGAATGGCAGGCAGTGACTAGTGGAGTGCCGCAGGGCTCAGTGCTGGGACCCGTTGCTAATGCAGTTCGGGAGTGTTTAAACTAATATGGCAGTGGGATGGGAACCTATGCAGCGAGACAGGGCGAAGTAATATGGAGTCAGAAGCAGATGGTAGAAAGGTAAAAAGCAATAGTGGAATGCCGAGTAAACAAAGGCAAGAAACAAAAAGGGCCTCACTACATCATAATTCTAAAAGGACAAAGGGTGTTAAAAAAACAAGCCTGAAGGGTTTGTGTCTTAATGCAAGGAGTATCCATAATAAGGTGGATGAATTAACTGTGCAAATAGATGTTAACAGATATGATGTGATTGGGATTACAGAGACGTTGCTCCAGGATGATCAGGGCTGGGAACTCAACTTCCATGGGTATTCAACATTCAGGAAGAATAGAATAAAAGAAAAAGGAGGTGGGGTAGCATTGCTGGTAAAAGAGGAGATTAATGCAATAGTTACGAAGGACATCAGCTTGGATGATGTGGAATCTATATGGGTAGAGCTGCAGAAGACCAAAGGGCAAAAAATGTTAGTGGGAGTTGTGTACAGACCTCCAAACAGTAGTAGTGATGTTGGGGAGGGCATCAAACAGGAAATTAGGGGTGCATGCAATAAAGGTGCAGCAGTTATCAGGTGTTATTTTAATATGCATATAGATTGGGCTAACCAAACTGGAAGCAATACGGTGGAGGAGGATTTCCTGGAGTGCATAAGAGATGGTTTTCTAGACCAATATGTCGAGGAACCAACTAGGGGGGAGGCCATCTTCGACTGGGTGTTGTGTAATGAGAGAGGATTAATTAGCAATCTCGTTGTGCGAGGCCCCTTGGGAAAGAGTGACCATAATATGGTGGAATTCTACATTACGATAGAGAATGAAACAGTTAATTCAGAGACCATGGTCCAGAACTTAAAGAAGGGTAACTTTGAAGGTATGAGGCGTGAATTGGCTAGGATAGATTGGTGAATGATACTGAAGGGGTTGACTGTGGATGGGCAATGGCAGACATTTAGAGACCGCATGGATGAACTACAACAATTGTACATTCCTGTCTGGCGTAAAAATAAAAAAGGGAAGGTGGCTCAACCGTGGCTATCAAGGGAAATCAGGGATAGCATTAAAGCCAAGGAAGTGGCATACAAATTGGCCAGAAATAGCAGAGAACCCGGGGACTGGGAGAAATTTAGAACTCAGCAGAGGAGGACAAAGGGTTTGATTAGGGCAGGGAAAATGGAGTACGAGAAGAAGCTTGCAGGGAACATTAAGACGGATTGCAAAAGTTTCTATAGATATGTAAAGAGAAAAAGGTTAGTAAAGACAAACGTAGGTCCTCTGCAGTCAGAATCAGGGGAAGTCATAACGCGGAACAAAGAAATGACAGACCAATTGAATAAGTATTTTGGTTCGGTATTCACTAAGGAGGACCTTCCGGATATAAAAGGGGCCAGAGGGTCTAGTAAGAAGGAGGAACTGAGGGAAATCCTTATTAGTCGGGAAATTGTGTTGGGGAAATAGATGGAATTGAAGGCCGATAAATCCCCAGGGCCTGATGGACTGCATCCCAGAGTACTTAAGGAGGTGGCCTTGGAAATAGCGGATGCATTGACACTCATTTTCCAACATTACAAGTCGGGACACCATGGAGCACTTGAAGAATCCAGAAGAGGTTCTTAGTTGGTAGGATCGCGTGGGACTCAGGTTGAAATGTTCAAAAATGTTTTCCTGGCACAGGACGTCGAGTTCTTGGGAAGAAGAATCGCAGCGGACGGCATCAGACCCACCAATGCCAAGATGGTGGCCATCAAGAACGTGCCGTGACCACAGAATGCGACGGAACTGCGGTCGTTCCTGGGACTCCTTAACTATTTTGATAATTTCCTACCTGGTTGGAAACCTGCTTGAACCCCTACATGCGGGAGGTGACTGGGTATAGGGGAATTCACAAGAGGCTGCCTTTAAGAAAGCCAGAAATATGTTGTGTTTCAAACAAATTGCTTGTCCTGTATAACCCTTGTAAAAGATTAGTGCTAGCTTGCGATGCGTCGTCATACGGGGTCGGGTGTGCATTACAACAGGCTAATGAATCGGGGACTTTGCAACCGGTCGCTTATGCGTCCAGGAGTTTGTCCAAGGCTGAAAGAGCCTACAGCATGGTTGAAAAAGAGGCTCTGGCATGCATTTACCGGGTAAAAAAATGCACCAGGACTTATTTGCCTGAAGTTTGAGCTTGAAACTGACCACAAGCCGTTCATATCGATGTTCTCTGAAAGCAAAGGGATTAATTCCAATGCCTCTGCCCACATCCAAAGATGGGCGCTCACACTGTCGGCATACAACTATATAATCCGCCACAGACCGGACACAGAGAACTGCGCAGATGCTCTCAGTCGGCTGCCATTGCCCACCACCGGGGTGGAAATGGCACAGCCTGCAGACTTGCTCATGGTCATGGAGGCATTCGAGAACAAGAAGTCCCCCGTTATGGCCCGCCAGTTCAGGACCTGGACCAGCCAGGGTCCTTTACTGTCTTTGGTAAAAAAAACTGTGTCCTCCATGGGAGCTGGTCTGGTGTCCCAGTGGAGATTAAGCCGTTCCACAAACGCAAAGACGAGTTGTCCCTGCAGGTGGACTGTCTGTTGTGGGGCAATCATGTGGTCTTGCCCAAGAAAGGCAGAGATACGTTCATATGTGAACTGCACAACACCCATTGTAATGATGAAAGCCATAGTCAGATCCCATGTGTGGTGGCCTGGCATCGACCCAGATTTAGAGTCATGCGTGCGCCAGTGCAACACTTGCTCTCAGCTGAACAATGCACCCAGAGAGGCACCGCTAAGTTTGTGGTCATGGCCCTCCAAACCGTGGTCGAGAATCCACGTAGACAATGCGGACCCATTTCTAGGCAAAATGTTCTTGGTTGTCATGGACGCTTACTCAAAATGGATTGAATATGCAATAATGTCAGTAAGCACGTCCACAGCCACTATTGAAAGCCTACAAACCATGTTTGCCACGCACGGCCTGCCTAATGTCCTTGTCAGCGACAATGGGCCGTGCTTCACCAGTACTGAATTCAAGGAATTCATGATCCGCAATGGGATCAAGCACATCACATCTGCTCCATTCAAGCCCGTATCCAACGGCCAGGCAGAACGGGCAGTTCAGACCATCAAGCAAAGCTTGAAACGTGTGTCGGAAGGCTCCCTGCAGACCCGGCTGTTCCGAGTGCTGCTCAGCTACCGCACCAGACCCCACTCACTCACCGGGATTCCCCCAGCTGAGCTGCTCATGAAAAGGGCGCTCAAAACAAGGCTCTCTCTTGTCCCCCCTGATCTCCATGATCACGTGGAGGGCAAGCGGCATCAACAAAGTGTGTACCATGACCGCGCAAATTTGTTACGCGATATTGTGTTTGTGCTCAATTATGGACATGGTCCCAAATGACTCGCTGGCACGGTCACAGCCAAAGAGGGGTGCTTCAGGTCAAATTGGCCAGTGGACAAATGCACAGAAAACATTTGGACCAAATCAAATTGCGGTTCACCAACAGCTATGAACAACCCGAAGAGGACACCACCAACTTTGACCCTCCAACACACACACAAGTGGCAACTGACATCATGGTTGACTACGATGGGGCTGCCCAACAGCCCAGTGAAGAACTGACCATCCCACCTACACCCGCATTTGTACCGAGACAATCGACAAGGGAGCGTAAAGCCCCAGATCGTCTCACCTTGTAAATAAGTGCGCTGTTGACTTCACGGGGGAGTGATGTTATGTATTTAACCCTGTGCAACCTGCATGACAACTGACCACCAGAAGGCCCACCTGTTGGAGTCCCAAAGAATCTCAGCATCCCTTGGGAGCACAGTATATAAGCAGGCCACCCACGAGGTACCTGCACTCTGGAGTCTTATTAAAGGAGCTAAGATCACACTTGCTCATTACACACAGTACTCAGTTTTATCCTTTATTATGAATGTACCAGTGACCATCTTTAAAAAAGGGGACAAGTCCGACTGCGGCATCTACAGAGGAATCTCCTTGTAATCAGCCACTGGGAAAGTCATCGCTAGAATCCTCCTCAACGGTCTTCTCCCTGTGGCGGAGGAGCTCCTCCCGGAGTCACAGTGTGGATTTCGCCCACTTCGGGGTACAACGGACATGATCTTTATGGCGCAACAGCTGCAAGAAAAATGCAGGGAACAGCATCTTATACATGGCCTTCTTCAACCTTACAAAGACCTTTGACACTGTCAACCGTGAGTGTTTATGGAGAGTCCTCCTCCGCTTCGGCTGCCCCCAAAAGTTTGTCACCATCCTCCGCCTGCTCCACGATGACATGCAGGCCGTGATCCTGACTAATGGATCCATTACAGACCCAATCCACATCCAAACCGGGGTCAAGCAGGGCTGCATCATCGCGCCAACCCTCTTCTCGATCATCCTCCCTGCAATGCTCCACCTCGCACTCAACAAGCTCCCCGCTGGAGTGGAACTAAACTATAGAACCAGTGGGAACTTGTTCAATCTTCGTCATCTCCAGGCCAGATCCAAGACCGTCCCAACCTCTGTCGTCGAACTACAGTACGCGGACGACATTTGCGTCTGCGCACATTCCGAGTCTGAACTCCAAGTCATAATCAACATCTTCACTGAGGCATATGAAAGCATGGGCCTTACACTAAACATCCGTAGGACAAAGATCCTCCACCAACCTGACCCCACCACACAGCACTACCCCCCAGTCATCAAGATCCACGGCACAGTCCTGGACAAAGTGGACAACTTTACATACTTCAGGAGCCTATTATCAACAAGGGCGACATCGACGACGAGGTTCAATACCGCCTCCAGTGCACCAGCGCAGCCTTCAGCCTCCTGAGGAAGAGATTGTTCGAAGATCAAGCCCTCAAATCAGGCACCAAACTTATGGTCTACAGGGCTGTTGTGATACCTGTCCTCCTATATGGCTCAGAGACGTGGATCATATACAGTAGACATCTAAAATCGCTGGAGAAATACCACCAATGATGTCTCCGCAAGATCCTGCAAATTCCCTGGGAGGACAGACGCACTAATGTTAGCGTCCTCGATCAGGCCAACATCCCCAGCATCGAAGCAATGATCACACTCAACCAGCTCCGTTGGGCGGGCCATAATGTCCGCATGCCCAACACAAGACTCCCAAAGCAAGCGCTCTACTCGGAACTCCTACATGGCAAGCAAGACCCAGGTGGTCAGAGGAAATGACTCTCAAAGCTTCCCTGATAAAATACAACATCCCCACCGACACCTGGGAGACCCTGGCCAAAGACCGCCCTAAGTGGAGGAAGTGCATCTGGGAGGGTGCTGAGCACCTCGAGTCTCGTCGCCGAGAGCATGTAGAAACCAAGCGCAGGCAGCGGAAGGAGTGTGCAGCAAACCAGTCCCACTCACCCTTTCCTTCAACGACTGTCTGTCCCACCTGTGACAGGGACTGTAATTCCCATATTGAACTGTTCAGTCACCTGAGAACTCAGTTTTAGAGTGGAAGCAAGTCTTCCTTGATTTCGAGGGACTGCCTATGATGATGATGATGGAATAATAAACTACCAGAGTTTTGAGTCTACTTGACTCCCAAAACCAAAGAAGGAGACAAGTCAAACTGGAGCATGAAATTCTGGCAGCGATACCAGAGATCACCAACAGAATTTGGAAAAAAGCATGTAAGAGACTCATTGCTTCCTGGAAAAAAATTGCATTTTCTGTACCATCTGCAGTTAGATAAGTTTGTTCGCTCATGTACTACACTTATATAGAAAATAAATAAATACTCAACGTATTATTGGGAAGCAGCTTGTTACTGCTTATCTTCTTAGGGTGTGTATTTTTATAGAGAAGGCCAATAAATATATAGAACTTCACTTTAAGCTGTTCTTATTTGCATCTATCTTTATCAAACATCTCTGTAATAGTAATGGTGTATTTAAGCAGAATATTTATATAAAACATTTTACAATTCAAACTACAGGATTATCTGGTTCACTAATGTGTTTTTAGGGAAGGAAATTCGACATCATCCAGAGCAAAGCACTCCCCTTGACCGGTGCACCTGCCACTGGACTCAATACTGATCCTTCCACCACTGGCACATTGTGGCCAGAGTATGTACTAGTTATAAGATACACTGCAGCAATTCACCAAGCTTACTTCACTGTGGGAACATCACCTCCAATCACCCTCTAAGTCACACATCATTATGACTTGGACACAGAGCACTGTTTCTTCATCGTCACTAGGTCAAAATCCTGGCATTTCCTCTCCAGCACCATCATAAAATCATAAGAGCATAAGAAATAGGAGCAGGTGTAGGCCATATGGCCCCTCGAGCCTGTTCCACCATTCAATAAGATCATGGCTGATCTTCTACTTTCCAGCCAGATCCCCATATCCCTTCATTTCCTTAGTGCCCAAAAATCTATCGATCTCAGTCTTGAATATATTCATCGACTGAGCATTCACAACCCTCTAAGGTGGAAAATTCCAAAGGTATCATGGGAGCTGCATCACCACAAGAACTGCAGCAGTTCAAGAAGAAGGTCCAGCACCTTCTCTGGACAACGAATGCAGCATCGCCAACATCCTGGGAACAATTTTTTTAAAACCTCACCTTACATGTCTAGGACTTGCAACCAAAACCAGCCCAGATGTCACAATGAAAGTCTCATCTTTCTGACAGTGATAAAAAACTCAAACAAAATATGTTTGGGCAGTCTTAATCTAATTCCTAGTGGAGATCAACCCATAGCACAAAACTGCACAAATAGACAACTTCACTTACAGAGACCATAGGATAACTAGTTCAGGAATTGGAGAAATACATGTAGTCGTTAGGCTTAAGATATATTGTTTATGCATAATAGAGGGCCTCTGATTGTGCTATACCTGGCCTACCAGACGACAACATTAAGGGACAAAAGTGATAAAATAGTGAATTCCATTACACAAAACATCCGTCTCCTCAAACAGCACTACAAATGTACTTATTGCTTTCTAATTGTATCATTGTATCTAATTGAGTCTTCAGAATGTCCAATTGAGTTTAAAAAAAATAATATCTAACATGCAATTATTTCATTTTAAAATTTATTTTCAGTGTGCATTTTTAATTTTCAATTCAATTCTTCAATTTTTTTTTCCATTTTGTTTTCCACTCATTCAATGTTTGATGCTGCCATCCGATATAAGGAACTGACATTTCATGGAATGATGCTGGTTGTGAAATAGGGACCAGTTACATATTTAGGACTGGAGCAGTTCTGCAAACGTGAGCATGGTTTGTAAAAATGCTGCTGTCCATTTTTAGGCTTGGCAAAAGGAGGCCACCTTATTCCTTTCTTTTCTGCACTCCATTCACCTTCTGTACTGACACTCATTTTCTCTCTCCATCCTTCACTCACTTTCTCTCTCTACTCTGTCTCTCTGAATTATTGAAAACGTTTTGCCGCAAATGCCATATCCAAAACGTTAGCTTGATGTCTGTAGGAAAATAACGGATTTTCTTTTGTGCATAAGCACGTTAATTTTTTTTTTCATTTGCTGTTAATGCAGCTAGTGGGAATAAGTGCCTTTTTCTGTTTTGGCACTGAGATCGCAGTATTCGCTCATTTAAAATTGTATTTTTTACCACTTGAATATTTTATTTTGATGATTTGATATTCGTTGCTCATCAGTAGACATTAATATTTTTTGTGAGATTTGCTGTATAATTTGGTTTACATATGTTGTACTTGCCTCTGCTAGTTCTCTCATTTTTTTCTATCTCAACAGCCAATTTGGCAACCTGCCAGCAGCTCAGTGTGTCCTGTCCATGGCAATCTACATACGTCATTATCACTATGCCCGCTAGTTTTCTACATCCTGGTCACATGGCTTCCTTGTCTCAATGTATAAAATGTTGTGTATCTAGCTCTGTCCCTGTTTATCCTGGTGTCGTCCTTTCCACAGCTACGGGAATCTCTAAACGATATTCTCCATGCCCACCCCCCGGGTTACATAGTGTCAGCCAGTGGCTCAGTGGGTGCATCAGATGGTTGTAGGTTTGCAGTCCCACTTGAGAGATTCAGCACAAAGATCTAGGCTGACACTCCAGTGCCTTGCAGAGTGAGTGCTGCACTGTCAGAGGTGCTGTCTTTTGGATGGGACGTTAAACATTTGCCCTCTCAGGTGGACGTAATAGATCCCATGGCACTATTTCGAAGAAGAGCAGGGCAATTCTCTCCTGTGTCCTGGCCAATATTCATTCCTCAATCACCATAACAAAAACAGATCATCTGGTCATTATCACATTGCTGTTTGTGGGAGCTTGCTGTGTGAAAATTGGCTGCCGCGTTTCCGATGTTACAACAGTGACTACACTCCTTCCTTCCTTCCTTCCTTCCAGTGAGGAGGAAAGGGCGTAAGAGAAAAGATAGCCATCCGTGGCTAACGAAAGAAATACAGGATGGTATCCAATTAAAAACAAGAGCATACGAAGTGGCCAAAACTAGTAGGAGGACAGAAGATTGGGAAGCGTTTAAAAGCCAGCAAAGAATGACGAAAAAAATGATTAAGAAAGGGAAGATCGACTATGAAAGTAAACTAGCACAAAATATAAAAACAGATAGCAAGAGTTTCTATGGGTATATAAAAAGGAAAAGAGTGGCTAAAGTAAATGTTGGTCCCTTGGAGGACGAGACCAGGGAATTAGTAATGGGGAACATGGAGATGGCAGAAACTCTGAACAAATATTTTGTATCAGACTTTACGGTAGAGGACATTAACAGTATTCCAACAGTGGATAGTCAAGGGGCTGTGGGGGGGGAGGAACTTAACACAATCACAATCACTAAGGAGGTGATACTCAGTAAGATAACGGGACTAAAGGTAGATAAATCCCCTGGACCTGATGGCTTGCATCCTAGGGTCTTAAGAGAAGTAGCGGCAGGGATAGTGGATGCATTGGTTTTAATTTACCAAAATTTCTGGATTCTGTGGAGGTCCCAACAGATTGGAAAACTGCAAATGTCACGCCCCTATTTAAAAAAGGAGGCAGACAAAAAGCAGGAAACTATAGACCAGTTAGCCTAACATCTGAGGCTGGGAAGATGTTGGAGTCCATTATTAAAGAAGCAATAGCAGGACATTTGGAAAAGCAAAATTCGATCAGTCAGCATCAGCATGGATTTATGAAGGGGAAGTCATGTTTGACAAATTCTTTGAGGATGTAACGAACAGGGTGGATAAAGGGAAACCAGTGCATGTAGTGTATTTGGACTTCTAGAAGGCATTTGACAAGGTTGGTATTTCTCCAGCGACTTGAGGTATCTACTGTACATGGTCCACGTCTCTGAGCCATAGAGGAGGGCGGGTATTACTACGGCCTTGTAGACCATGAGCTTGGTGACAGTTTTGAGGGACTGGTCTTCAAACATTCTTTTCCTCAGGTGGCTGAACATAAGAACATAAGAACATAAGAATTAGGAACAGGAGTAGGCCATCTAGCCCCTCGAGCCTGCTCCGCCATTCAACAAGATCATGGCTGATCTGGCCGTGGACTCAGCTCCACTTACCCGCCCGCTCCCCGTAACCCTTAATTCCCTTATTGGTTAAAAATCTATCCATCTGTGATTTGAATACATTCAATGAGCTAGCCTCAACTGCTTCCTTGGGCAGAGAATTCCACAGATTCACAACCCTCTGGGAGAAGAAATTCCTTCTCAACTCAGTTTTAAATTGACTCCCCGGTATTTTGAGGCTGTGCCCCCTAGTTCTAGTCTCCCCGACCAGTGGAAACAACCTCTCTGCCTCTATCTTGTCTGTCCCTTTCATTATTTTAAATGTTTCTATAAGATCACCCCTCATCCTTCTGAACTCCAACGAGTAAAAACCCAGTCTACTCAATTTATCATCATAAGGTAACTCCCTCATCTCCGGAATCAGCCCAGTGAATCGTCTCTGTACCCCCTCCAAAGCTAGTAGATCCTTCCTTAAGTAAGGTGACCAAAACTGCATGCAGTACGCCAGGTGCGGCCTCACCAATACCCTGTACAGTTGCAGCAGGACCTCCCTGCTTTTGTACTCCATCCCTCTCACAATGAAGGCCAACATTCCATTCGCCTTCCTGATTACCTGCTGCACCTGCAAACTAACTTTTTGGGATTCATGCACAAGGACCCCCAGGTCCCTCTGCACCACAGCATATTGTAATTTCTCCCCATTCAAATAATATTCCCTTCTACTGTTTTTTTTTTCCAAGGTGGATGACCTCACATTTTCCGACATTGTATTCCATCTGCCAAACCTTAGCCCATTCGCTTAATCTCTTTGCAGCCTCTATGTGTCCTCTACACAACCCGCTTTCCCACTAATCTTTGTATCATCTGCAAATTTTGTTACACTACACTCTGTCCCCTCTTCCAGGTCATCTATGTATATTGTAAACAGTTGTGGTCCCAGCACCGATCCCTGTGGCACACCACTAACCACCGATTTCCAACCCGAAAAGGACCCATTTATCCCGACTCTCTGCTTTCTGTTAGCCAGCCAATTCTCTATCCATGCTAATACATTTCCTCTGACTCCGCGTGCCTTTATCTTCTGCAGTAACCTTTTGTGTGGCACCTTATCGAATGCCTTTGGAAATCTAAATACACCACATCCATCGGTACACCTCTATCCACCATGCTCGTTATATCCTCAAAGAATTCCAGTAAATTAGTTAAACATGATTTCCCCTTCATGAATCCATGTTGCGCCTGCTTGATTGCACTGTTCCTATCCAGTTTTCCCGCTATTTCTTCCTTAATGATAGCTTCAAGCATTTTCCCCACTACAGATGTTAAACTAACCGGCCTATAGTTACCTGCCTTTTGTCTGCCCCCTTTTTTAAACAGAGGCATTACATTAGCTGCTTTCCAATCCACTGTTACCTCCCCAGAGTCCAGAGAATTTTGGTAGATTATAACGAATGCATCTGCTATAACTTCCGTCATCTCTTTTAATACCCTGGGATGCATTTCATCACGACCAGGGGATTTGTCTACCTTGAGTCCCATTAGCCTGTCCAGCACTAACCCCCTCGTGATAGTGATTGTCTCAAGGTCCTCCCTTCCCACATTCCCGTGACCAGCAATTTTTGGCATGGTTTTTGTGTCTTCCACTGTGAAGACCGAAGCAAAATAATTGTTTAAGGTCTCAGCTATTTCCACATTTCCCGTTATTAAATCCCCCTTCTCATCTTCTAAAGGACCAACATTTACTTTAGTCACTCTCTTCCGTTTTATATATCGGTAAAAGCTTTTACTATCTGTTTTTATGTTTTGCGCAAGTTTACCCTCGTAATCTATCTTTCCTTTCTTTATTGCTTTCTTAGTCATTCTTTGTTGTTGTTTAAAATTTTCCCAATCTTCTAGTTTCCCACTAACCTTGGCCACCTTATACGCATTGGTTTTTAATTTGATACTCTCCTTTATTGCCTTGGTTATCCACGGCTGATTATCCCTTCTCTTACCGCCCTTCTTTTTCACTGGAATATATTTTTGTTGAGCACTATGAAAGAGCTCCTTAAATGTCCTCCACTGTTCCTCAATTGTGCCACCGTTTAGTCTGTGTTCCCAGTCTACTTTAGCTAACTCTGCCCTCATCCCACTGTAGTCCCCTTTGTTTAAGCATAGTACGCTCGTTTGAGACACTACTTCCTCAGCCTCAATCTGTATTATAAATTCAACCATACTGTGATCACTCATTCCGAGAGGATCTTTTACAAGGAGATCATTTATTATTCCTGTCTCATTACACAGGACCAGATCTAAGATAGCTTGCTCCCTTGTAGGTTCTGTAACATACTGTTCTAAGAAACCATCCCGTATGCATTTTATGAATTCTCCCTCAGGCGACCCCGTGCGATTTGATTTGACCAATCGATATGTAGGTTAAAATCTCCAATGATTACTGCCGTTCCTTTTTCACATGCCTCTATTATTCCCTTGATTATTGTCCACCCCACCATGAAGTTATTATTTGCGGGCCTATAAACTATGCCCACCAATGACTTTTTCCCCTTACTATCTCTAATCTCCACCCACAATGATTCAACATTTTGTTCATTAGAGCCAATATCATCTCTCACAACTGCCCTGATATCACCCTTTATTAACAGAGCTACCTCACCTCCTTTCCCTTCTTGTCTATCCTTCCAAATTGTCAGATACCCCTGTATGTTTAATTCCCAGTCTTGGCCACCCTGCAACCACGTTTCTGTAATGGCCACCAAAGGCTGCACTGGCGCACTGGAGGTGGTGTTGGATCTCGTAACCAATGCCTGCTCTTGTTGATAGGAGGCTCCCGAGATAGGGGAAGTGGTCCATGTTGTCCAGGTCCATGCCGTGGATCATGATGTCTGAGGGGCAGTGCTGTGCAGCGAGGGCAGACTGGTGGAGGACCTTTGTCTTACTAATGTTTAGCGTAAGGCCATGCTTTCATACACCTCAGTAAATACGTCGACTATGTCCTGGAGTTCAGACTTCGTGTGTGCACAGATGCAGGCGTAGTCCGTGTACTGTAGCTCGGTGACAGAGGTTGGGTGGTCTTGGACCTGGCCTGGAGACGGCGAAGGTTGAACAGCTTCCCACTGGTTCTGTAGTTTAGTTCCACTCCAGGGGGGAGCTTATCAACTGTGAGGTGGAGTATGGCAGTGAGGAAGATTGAGAAGAGGTCTGGGGCGATGAAGCAGCCCTGCTTGACCCTGGTCCTGACATGATTTGGGTCTGTGCTGGATCCATTGGTAAGGATCACGCCGTGCATGTCATCGTGGAGCAGGTGGAGGATGGTGACGTACTTTTGGGGGCATCCGAAATGGAGGAGGACACTCCATAGACCCTCGCAGTTAGAAAACATAGACATAGAAACATAGAAAATAGGTTCAGGAGTAGGCCATTCGGCCCTTCGAGCCTGCACCACCATTCAATATGATCATGGCTGATCATTCCCTCAGTACCCCTTTCCTGCTTTCTCTCCATACCCCTTGATCCCTTTAGCTATAAGGGCCACATCTAACTCCCTTTTGAATATATCTAACAAACTGGCCTCAACAACTTTCTGTGGTAGAGAATTCCACAGGTTCACAACTCTCTGAGTGAAGAAGTTTCTCCTCATCTCGGTCCTAAATGGCTTACCCCTTATCCTTAGACTGTGACCCCTGGTTCTGGACTTCCCCAACATAGGGAACATTCTTCCTGCATCTAACCTGTCCAATCCCGTCAGAATTTTATATGTTTCTATGAGATCCCCTCTCATTCTTCTAAATTCCAGCGAATATGAGCCTAGTCGATCCACTCTTTCTTCATATGTCAGTCCTGCCATCCTGGGAATCAGTCTGGTGAACCTTCTCTGCACTCCCTCAATAGCAAGAACGTCCTTCCTCAGATTAGGAGACCAAAACTGAACACAATATTCAAGGTGTGGCCTCACCAAGGCCCTGTACAACTGCAGTAAGACCTCCCTGCTCCCATACTCAAATCCTCTCGCTATGAAGGCCAACATGCCATTTGCCTTCTTCATCGCCTGCTGTACCTGCATGCCAACCTTCAATGACTGATGTACCATGACACCCAGGTCTCGTTGCACCTCCCCTTTTCCTAATCTGTCACCATTCAGATAATATTCTGAGACTGTGACCCCTGGTTCTCGACTCCTCGGCCCGAGGGAAACATCCTCCCTGCATCGACCCTGTCAATGCCCCTCACAATCCGACGGGCGAGAAATTGCGTGGCGCCCTGTAAGGATCCGTGTCCCCAGTTTGGGTTGTGGGGCGGGGGGGAGTGGGGGGGGGTGTTGGTCTCCTACCTGGGGGAGGGAGGGTGATTCCCCTGACGGGGGGCTGTGCTGACGGTCGTTCTTTCTCCACCCACGAACAGAAGAAATCGCCCGACATCGCCATTTCACAGGGGGGCAGAGAACGGGGAACCCACACACCTCCACACCCAATACCCACCGACACCTCCCCATCCAACACGCAATACCCATCTCTCCATCTCTCACCCAATACACACACATACTATGATAGTGTCAAAGGCAATACCACCAGCGATGTCTCCGCAAGATCCTGCCAATCCTCTGGGAGGACAGACGCACAAACATTAGCGTCCTCGTCCAGGCCAACATCACCAGTATTGAAGCGCTGACCACACTTGATCAGCTCCGCTGGGCATGCCACATAGTTCGCATGCCAGACACGAGACTCCCAAAGCAAGCGCTCTACTCGGAACTCGTCCACGGCAAACGAGCCAAAGGCGGGCAGAGGAAACGTTACAAGGACACCCTCAAAGCCTCCCTGATAAAGTGCGACATCCCCACTGACTCCTGGGAGTCCTTGGCCATAGACCGCCCTAAGTGGAGGAAGTGCATTCGGGAGGGCGCTGAGCTCTTTGAGTATCATCGCCGAGAGCATGCAGAGATCAAGCGCAGGCAGCGGAAGGAGCGTGCGGTAAACCAGGCTCCCTGCCTACCCTTTCCCTCAACGACTATCTGTCCCACCTGTGACAGAGACTGTGGTTCTCGTATTGGACTGTACAGCCTAAGAACTCATGCTAAGAGTGGAAACAAGTCTTCCTCGATTCCGAGGAACTGCCTATGATGATGATGATGACATAAAAGGTTACTGCACAAGATAAAAGTTTTCGGGGTTGGGGGTAATATGGATAGCGGATTGGTTAACGAACAGAAAACAGAAAGTAGGGATAAATGCTTCATTCTCGGGTTGGCAATCAGTAACCAGTGGGGTGCTGCAGGGATCAGTCGAGGAGGCGGGAGCTCGGAGCAGCGCGAGTCCGGGGTCAGCGAGAGGCCTAGAAAGGCCAGCGGGAGTCGAGCAGTTCGAGCAGTCAGTCGAGGAGGCGGGAGCTCGGAGCAGCGCGAGTCCGGGGTCAGCGAGAGGCCTAGAAAGGCCAGCGGGAGTCGAGCAGTTCGAGCAGTCAGTCGAGGAGGCGGGAGCTCGGAGCAGCGCGAGTCTGGGATCAGCGAGAGGCCTAGAAAGACCAGCGGGAGTCGAGCAGTTCGAGCAGTCAGTCGAGGAGGCGGGAGCTCGGAGCAGCGCGAGTCCGGGGTCGGCGAGAGGCGTACCGGTGCAGCTACAGGGAGAAGGCAAAGATACAAAGGTGACGTCACAGCCTAGGGGGTAAGTGATTGGCTGGTGATTGGTGAGTAGTTTTTCTTTTTCTTCTTATATTAGTCAGTAACTTTTAACATTGTTGTTGCCAATTTAAGTGTATCTAAGGGTTAAGTCATGGCAGGAGAGCTCGGTCGGGTGTTATGCTCCTCCTGTACCATGTGGAAACTCAGGGACACTTCCGGTGTCCCTGACGACTACGTGTGCAGGAAGTGTATCCGCCTCCAGCTCCTGACGGACCGCGTAGCGGAGTTGGAGCTGAGGGTGGATTCACTCTGGAGCATCCACGATGCTGAGAATGACGTGAGTATCACGTGTAGTGAGTTGGTCTTACCGCAGGGAAAGGGTCCACAGCCAGCTAGGGAATGGAAGACCAGCAGGAAGAGTAGTGCAAGGAAGGTAGTGCAGGGGTCCCCTGTGGTCATCCCCCTGCAAAACAGATACACTGTTTTGAGTACTGTTGAGGGGGATGACTCATCAGGGGAGGGCAGCAGCAGCCAAGTTCATGGCACCGTGGCTGGCTCTGCTGCACAGGAGGGCAAGAAAAAGAGTGGGACAGCAATAGTGATAGGGGATTCAATGGTGAGGGGAATAGATAGGCGTTTCTGCGGCCGCGACCGAGACTCCAGGATGGTATGTTGCCTCCCTGGTGCAAGGGTCAAGGATGTCTCGGAGCGGGTGCAGGACATTCTGAAATGGGAGGGAGAACAGCCAGTTGTCGTGGTGCACATTGGTACCAACGACATAGGTAAAAAAAGGGATGAGGTCCTACGAAACGAATTTAAGGAGCTAGGAGCTAAATTAAAAAGTAGGACCTCAAAAGTAGTAATCTCGGGATTGCTACCAGTGCCACGTGATAGTCAGAGTAGGAATCGCAGGATAGCGCAGATGAATACGTGGCTTGAGCAGTGGTGCAGCAGGGAGGGATTCAAATTCCTGGGGCATTGGGACCGGTTCTGGGGGAGGTGGGACCAGTACAAACCGGACGGTCTGCACCTGGGCAGGACCGGAACTAATGTCCTAGGGGGAGTGTTTGCTAGTGCTGTTGGGGAGGATTTAAACTAATATGGCAGGGGGATGGGAACAAATGCAGGGAGACAGAGGGAAACAAAAAGGAGGCAAAAGCAAAAGACAGAAAGGAGATGAGGAAAAGTGGAGGGCGGAGAAACCCAAGGCAAAGAACAAAAAGGGCCACTGTACAGCAAAATTCTAAAAGGACAAAGGGTGTTAAAAAAAACAAGCCTGAAGGCTTTGTGTCTTAATGCAAGGAGTATCCGCAATAAGGTGGATGAATTAATTGTGCAAATAGATGTTAATAAATATGATGTGATTGGGATTACGGAGACGTGGCTCCAGGATGATCAGGGCTGGGAACTCAACATTCAGGGGTATTCAACATTCAGGAAGGATAGAATAAAAGGAAAAGGAGGTGGGGTAGCATTGTTGGTTAAAGAGGAGATTAATGCAATAGTTAGGAAAGACATTAGCTTGGATGATGTGGAATCTATATGGGTAGAGCTGCAGAACATCAAAGGGCAAAAAACGTTAGTGGGAGTTGTGTACAGACCTCCAAACAGTAATAGGGATGTTGGGGAGGGCATCAAACAGGAAGTTAGGGGTGCATGCAATAAAGGTGTAGCAGTTATAATGGGTGACTTTAATATGCACATAGATTGGGCTAGCCAAACTGGAAGCAATACGATGGAGGAGGATTTCCTGGAGTGCATAAGGGATGGTTTTCTAGACCAATATGTTGAGGAACCAACTAGGGGGGAGGCCATCTTAGACTGGGTGTTGTGTAATGAGAGAGGATTAATTAGCAATCTCATTGTGCGAGGCCCCTTGGGGAAGAGTGACCATAATATGGTGGAATTCTGCATTAGGATGGAGAATGAAACAGTTAATTCAGAGACCATGGTCCAGAACTTAAAGAAGGGTAACTTTGAAGGTATGAGGCGTGAATTGGCTAGGATAGATTAGCGAATGATACTTAGGGGGTTGACTGTGGATGGGCAATGGCAGACATTTAGAGACCGCATGGATGAATTACAACAATTGTACATTCCTGTCTGGCGTAAAAATAAAAAAGGGAAGGTGGCTCAACCGTGGCTATCTCGGGAAATCAGGGATAGTATTAAAGCCAAGGAAGTGGCATACAAATTGGCCAGAAATAGCAGCGAACCTGGGGACTGGGAGAAATTTAGAACTCAGCAGAGGAGGACAAAGGGTTTGATTAGGGCAGGGAAAATGGAGTACGAGAAGAAGCTTGCAGGGAACATTAAGGTGGATTGCAAAAGTTTCTATAGGTATGTAAAGAGAAAAAGGTTAGTAAAGACAAACGTAGGTCCCCTGCAGTCAGAATCAGGGGAAGTCATAACGGGGAACAAAGAAATGGCAGACCAATTGAACAAGTACTTTGGTTCGGTATTCACTAAGGAGGATACAAACAACCTTCTGGATATAAAAGGGGTCAGAGGGTCTAGTAAGGAGGGGGAACTGAGGGAAATCTTTATTAGTCGGGAAATTGTGTTGGGGAAATTGATGGGATTGAAGGCCGATAAATCCCCAGGGCCTGATGGACTGCATCCCAGAGTACTTAAGGAGGTGGCCTTGGAAATAGCGGATGCATTGACAGTCATTTTCCAACATTCAATTGACTCTGGATCAGTTCCTATGGAGTGGAGGGTAGCCAATGTAACCCCACTTTTTAAAAAAGGAGGGAGAGAGAAAACAGGGAATTATAGACCGGTCAGCCTGACCTCAGTAGTGGGTAAAATGATGGAATCAATTATTAAGGATGTCATAGCAGTGCATCTGGAAAATGGTGACATGATAGGTCCAAGTCAGCATGGATTTGTGAAAGGGAAATCATGCTTGACAAATCTTCTGGAACTTTTTGAGGATGTTTCCAGTGGAGTGGACAAGGGAGAACCAGTTGATGTGGTATATTTGGACTTTCAGAAGGCTTTCGACAAGGTCCCACACAAGAGATTAATGTGCAAAGTTAAAGCACATGGGATTGGGGGTAGTGTGCTGACGTGGATTGAGAACTGGTTGTCAGACAGGAAGCAAAGAGTAGGAGTAAACGGGTACTTTTCAGAATGGCAGGCAGTGACTAGTGGGGTGCCGCAAGGTTCTGTGCTGGGGCCCCAGCTGTTTACATTGTACATTAATGATTTAGACGAGGGGATTAAATGCAGTATCTCCAAATTTGCGGATGACACTAAGTTGGGTGGCAGTGTGAGCTGCGAGGAGGATGCTATTAGGCTGCAGAGTGACTTGGATAGGTTAGGTGAGTGGGCAAATGCATGGCAGATGAAGTATAATGTGGATAAATGTGAGGTTATCCACTTTGGTGGTAAAAACAGAGAGACAGACTATTATCTGAATGGTGACAGATTAGGAAAAGGGAAGGTGCAACGAGACCTGGGTGTCATGGTACATCAGTCATTGAAGGTTAGCATGCAGGTACAGCAGGCGGTTAAGAAAGCAAATGGTATGTTGGCCTTCATAGCGAGGGGATTTGAATACAGGGGCAGGGAGGTGTTGCTACAGTTGTACAGGGCCTTGGTGAGGCCACACCTGGAGTATTGTGTACAATTTTGGTCTCCTAACTTGAGGAAGGACATTCTTGCTATTGAGGGAGTGCAGCGAAGATTCACCAGACTGATTCCCGGGATGGCGGGACTGACATATGAAGAAAGACTGGATCAACTGGGCTTGTATTCACTGGAGTTCAGAAGAATGAGAGGGGACCTCATAGAAACATTTAAAATTCTGACGGGTTTAGACAGGTTAGATGCAGGAAGAATGTTCCCAATGTTGGGGAAGTCCAGAACCAGAGGACACAGTCTAAGGATAAGGGGTAAGCCATTTAGGAACGAGATGAGGAGAAACTTCTTCACCCAGAGAGTGGTGAACCTGTGGAATTCTCTACCACAGAAAGTTGTTGAGACCAATTCACTAAATATATTCAAAAGGGAGTTAGATGAAGTCCTTACTACTCGGGGGATCAAGGGGTATGGTGAGAAAGCAGGAATGGGGTACTGAAGTTGCATGTTCAGCCATGAACTCATTGAATGGCGGTGCAGGCTAGAAGGGCCGAATGGTCTGCTCCTGCACCTATTTTCTATGTTTCTATGTACTGGGACCCCAACTATTTACAATTTATATTAACGACTTGGAGGAAGGGACCGAGTGTAACGTAGCCAAGTTTACCAACAATACAAAGATGGGAAGAAAAGCAATGTGTGAGGGGGACACACAAAATCTGCAAAAGGACATAGACAGGCTAACTGAGAGTACAAAAATTTGGCAGATGGAGTATAATGTTGGAAAGTGTGAGGTCATGCACTTTGGCAGAAAAAAAATCAAAGAGCAAGTTATTATTTAAATGGAGAAAGATTGCAAAGTGCTGCAGTACAGCAGGACCTGGAGGTACTTGTGCATAAAACACGAAAGAATAGTATGCAGGTACAGCAAGTGATCAGGAAGACCAATGGAATCTTGGCCTTTATTGCAAAGGGGATGGAGTATAAAAGCAGGGAAGTCTTGCTACAGTTGTACAGGGTATTGGTGAGGCCACACCTGGAATACTGCGTGCAGTTTTGGTTTCCATATTTACGAAGGATATACTTGCTTTGGAGGCAGTTCAGAAAAGGTTCACGAGGTTGATTCCGGGGATGAGGGGGTTGACTTATGAGGAAAGGTTGAGTAGGTTGGGCCTCTATTCATTGGAATTCAGAAGAATGAGAGGTGATCTTATCGAAACGTATAAGATTATGAGGGAGCTTGACAAGGTGGATGCAGAGAGGATGTTTCCACTGATGGGGGAGACTAGAACTAGAGGGCACGATCTTAGAATAAGGGGCCGCCCATTTAAAACTGAGATGAGGAGAAATTTCTTCTCTCAGAGGGTTGTGGATCTGTGGAATTCGCTGCCTCAGAGAGCTGTGGAAGCTGGGACATTGAATAAATTTAAGACAGAAATAGACAGTTTCTTAAATGATAAGGGAATAAGAGGTTATGGAGAGCGGGCGGGGAAGTGGACCTGAGTCCATGATTAGTTCAGCCATGATCGTATTAAATGGCGGAGCAGGCTTGAGGGGCCGTATGGCCTTCTCCTACTCCTATGTTCTTATGTTCCTTCCTCCCTTCCTCCCTTCCTCCGTCCCTCCCTGCCTCCCTCTTCAGTGCAGTACTGAGGGAGTGCTGTGCTGTCAGAGGTGTCGTCTTTCGGATGAGCCTTTAAACCGAGATCCCATTTGTTCTCTCAGGTGGACGCAAAAGATCCCACGGCACTATTTCGAAGAAGAGCAGGGGAGTTTTCCCCAGAGTCCTGGCCAATATTTATCCCTCAATCAACATAACAAAAAGCAGATTATCTAGTCATTATCACATTGTTGTTTGTGGAAGCTTGCGGTGAGCAAATTGGGTGCCACATTTCCCACATTACAAAAGTGACTACACTTCAAAAGTACTTCATTGGCTGTAAAGCATTTTGAGACGTTCGGTGGTCGTGAAAAGAGCTATAAAAATGCAAATATGTCTTTTTTTCTCCACAGGAAGTACTTGAGGTGAGAACATAAAGAGACAGAGCAGGTTAGACACAGCGTATATTCACAGCTGGACATGACAACTGTGCAACAGACGATCCATGAGCAATGCCATGGGATTTGTGCTAGTAATCACATAGGGGTGGAAATTTGGTCCGTTGCCACCTCTGTTCGCACCTCGGAGGGCCGGTATCGGCGGCGGAAATAATTTATGGAGGGTGGCCCACTTCCAGCGCCTCGCCGGGACATTCGGTGCCGGTTTTGCGGGGTGTGGAGCAGTAACGCCCGGGAGAGGCGAGCCGGTGTGCAACGTCCCTGGTTGCGACACAGTTCTTAAATTTGTTTTCTGGGGGACCCACAGCTCCCTGTAGCGCAACCTACTGGGACTGCCTGGGAAAGTGGGTGGTCTGAGCTGTAGCGGACGCAGTGAGGGAAGGAATGTCTACCTGAGATAAGTGTGATTATTTTTTATTGTTTTTTATTTTTGCGATTTATGTTTATGTGGCATCAGTAAAGTATTGGGAATGTTTTTGGGGTTTTTTTGCCGATTTTTTTTCCCCCCCATGCAAGCCTCTCTTAGGGCGCTCCGAAGCCAGCTCTTCAGCTCTGGATTTTCAGTTGCTCAGCCAGCCTAGTGCCCTAAAAGAGATGTGGAATGCTTCCCTTAGCGCTTCGCTCCACACTCAGGGCCCAGCTGACCAATTTTGTGGCTAAAGACGCAAACCATTTCCCAGCGCAAAATTTACCGTCCCACCATCATTAGCGCTCCAATTAGCCCCCAACTGAATTTCCAGCCCTTATCATCTCCAATGCAATACGATGATATATCCATTAGGTTATGTATGTGCAAATCTACATGCATGTTTGTGATTTTTTCAAAATACAATCTGCATTTATGCAAAAAGTTTATAAAATAGAGCCACATGATTAAGCATTGTGTAGTTTACATCAAAGCTGACTAGCAAAAGGCCAGTGGCATTTTCAGTTTTGCAAATGTTGCAACGAGCATTTTGCTGGAAACATTGTTGGACTAAATTTTTAACTCATCACCCAAGTCATTATATATTCAAAAGCAAAATGCTGCGGATGCTGGAATCTGGAATAAAAACAGAAAATGCTGGAAATCTCAGCAGGTCAGGCAGCATCTGTGGAGAGCAAGCAGCATTAACGTTTCGGTTCGATGACCCTTCATCAGAACTGGAGAGTGTTTGGAAAGAACAGATTCTTAACAAGCACTGAAAGGGGGAGGGGAAGAAAGAACAAAATGGAAGGTCTGTGATAGGGTGAAAGACAGGAGAGATTAGAGAGATAGATGTAAGGGGAAAATGGGAAGGCTTCTCCTCCCACGAGCCGGCCCCCTGATATAGAGGGTCGACGCTTGCCCCAACCCGCGTAACAGCCCCCGGAGTTAGCAGACAGAGACGAATGGCAAGGTATAACGATCTTTTATTACGAACGTCTGGGAACACCTCTTATCACAGCCGCCTGTGAGTGGAGATGCTCTCCGAACAGCACAATCATACAACTTTTAGACATTTCAAAAACCCTTCCGTTCCCTGGTAAGACCTCCCTAGATCTCTAATTGGACTACCTTATCAGTGCTACTTCTCTAATTGGACTACCTTATTAGTGCTACTTTGGATTGACAGGCCAAGACCCTCGTGACCACCTTAGGCCGTGACTAGAATTTGTTGATTCTCCATGGTGCCCGTGAGTCCGCCTCGAGCCTCTTCGCAAGGTCTTATCAATGTCTGTTTAGGTTCTCACATCGTATCCTGTCGGAATATTATTGAATTGCTAACTTCTGGAGCCTTGGTACAAGGCCAAAGAGAGGCTTTTTACCTCCTTATAGGTCGGTGCAGGAACTAGCACTTTAACCCTTGTCCCGCTGGTATCCCTAATGCCAAATTTCTCTTACAATTCCCCCCTTTTGGCCCTTGGCTATACGCCAAGCTGGCCATATTTCCCGATAACTATCTCCCTGTAGGCAAGTTCCAGATAGGTCCGTTCACCTGGGTGGCCATCTCCCAAGCTTCGGGACTTCCTGAGACCTTTCTCGCAGAGTTATATAAGGTAAGTCCTTCCTGTAGGACTGCTTAAATTTTCATCCCTTATGGCCTTAATCATAGTGCGTGCCCTGACGTATCGTTTGCCCTGTTTAATTCGTGCACATGTTAATCCCATCATGACCATCAGTACCAGGCCCACTACAAGTACATGTGATATTAGTCTTATCCATGGGTGAATTTGAATATTAAGTCCAATGTCCCACAGCTTTGAGTACCAGGGCTGATCAGCCAGCATTGCGTTAGTGTCTCTCTGCAAGTTGTCTATTTCTTCCATCAGCCGAATATACTGTAGCCTTTGATTCTGGATTCCTTGCACCAAACGTAATTGTTCCTCATTTAATTCCGGTATCTGTTTGCCTTGCGGTTCCCATACCGCCTCCTTGTACCCCTCTCAGAGGGTATCCATGATTGTTCCATGGATGATTTCCGTTGTCTCGGGATGTATGTGATATCCATCTATGTCTCCCTTGGGTCTGAAACAGAAGTTAGGATTAATGAGGACACGGAGTGACTCCTCCCCTGGTCTTAATCATCAGGTTGGCTGCCCCCCATGCTCACGCACCACTCTCCGTTTCCTTGCGGGGCAGCGATGGTCTCAAGATCGGATTCAAGATGAGTTATACTCAGCATACATCTGTTTGTCTGGCGGAATCCACAATCATCATTCGTCATTCGTGGCGTACCTCGACATAAAACCACTTGGTTATTTTTATAGCAGTCGGTTATGCCAATGCCTTTGGTACTATTGTTAACTTTAATCACCCATCTGGCAGGCTGATGGTAACGCAACCGAGTTTGGTTTCTTACTTCACCGATATTATCGATCTGGTATAAGGGGTCTCCCTTTGTTACATCATACTGTGGTATGGACAACACAAATCCGATCATATTCACTCGCCCAGTAATACATCTGAATTTTGGCATCCATGCGTGACTATTCCTTCGTACCTCGCATGTGTTGGTCATTTTTTTATTTAGAGTCCAATTGTTAAGTATGCTGTTTGGGATCCAATCTGGTATGTCCCCATTCTGGAGTTGCTCCAAGTTAATCCAGGAGTTAATCCAGGCCCCATACCCGGCTTGTAATCGTTTATTTATGTCGTTCCCCATTGCGTGGATCAAATTTATTGTCTTGACATTCTGTAATGTATGGGCCACCTGTAACAGTTCCCCTTCCGCGCCATCTCCCAACTGCGCTTGTAGGGCTTGGTTATCCATGTCCCTCCCCAGTAAATCCCTCAAGATTTACGTTAAGTTGTTAACCCGGTCGTCTATTGCATACAGGTCTATGGAATTCATCATCGTAACCCCTGCCGCAGAACCCTGCCTAGTGTTTCCAGTATTCCCCTTTTTGCTCGACCTTGCCCTGTTCCCTTTCTGACATTAAATCTCAGGGTAGTGGATTCCGGGCCTTCGAGGATCCGTTGTGTCAGGTTCTGGTAGTTTCATTCCCACAGAAGCTAGGAAGAATGATATCCATTAGATTTAGGTTAAGTAGTCACTGACGCACCCCAAATTATATCCTTTCTTTAGATTCTTTTATTACTAGCCCCCCACTTTGGCTCCGGTCTTTATGGATGGGCTTATGGGGGGACTTGCGTGGTTGTGCTGAGAAGAGTTGTTGTCCCCAGGGTGGTTGTCGGGGCAGTGGTAGGGCTTCCCAGGGTCCCTTTGGGCGTGTTTGGTGTCCCAGCCAGACCTTTATTGTCATCTTTCCTCCACACTCCATCCGCCCCCCTTTTTAGGTTGTATTCCTTCTTGTTTGCGCTGCGCATGATCAATACCGGCTTCTCCGTGTTATAACCGTGTCACGCTTCGGGACATACACCTTACATTCCCGAGACCTCCCTTGGTCTTCACTTTATCCCATTGGCCAGTTTTCCTAAACATCCCACCCCCCTTTTTCTCCGTTCTGTTCCCACCTTCTGTTCTTGCGGGGTGGATCTGGCGGCTTGTTTTGCAGCTTCGTCCGTCCAGGCATGAGCTTCTAGAACTGAAATTCCATCCAGTTGGATTTCTGCGCCCTTCCCCTTTTGGTCCTATGAACTTGCTCCTGTCCTCCATGGCATCGGCAGCCTGCTGCATTGCAACCTTACTTAATACACTATACATAGCCATGCGTTAAAATAAGTTCTGTCCTTGCTCCAGTCCTTGGCTGCTGGGTTGCATATTTCGTCAGTTAAATTAAACAATGCTAGCTCATGTAGTTGTGTCTTTCCTGCGTGTGCTATATCTCTCGTAGTCCATCTGTATTATCCAGTGCCTGCGTGGGCCTTAAGGTCCCCAGTATCCTGAGTCTCCAGAGTCGAAGTAGCCGCTGCGGTCCCATCTCGGTGAGTGTTTTATCTGCAAATTTTAAACAGGTCGTCACCAAGTGTTAGGTTCTGGTCTACTCATCTTTTATCCAAGCATGTCGAGGTCACTCTGTGAAATCGGAGGTAAGGGTTAGGTTGGGTTTGTGGACCTATTGCCATAGGTGATGGTGCTATGGCTGCGCACTGCAATATCCGTCTGGTCCCATTTTTTTTTAAATCTCTTCCAGCTTATTTATCTTAGCTTTTAACTTTTGAATTTGTTTTGTTTGAGTATCTTTCTTTTATTTGTATCAGGCGAGTATTATTACATAGGCTAGTTTTGTTTTTATTTTTATTCTGACTATCGCACCATTAACTCCTTTACAGGTTTGTAAGAAGGCCTGATGTCATTACGTGACTTCGCGTAATCATCCGAAAAATTAGTTTTTAAGTCTTTGTGCCTTCAAAACTTGCTTAGAAATTAGGAATCCGTTAAAACAGCAGAAATCATTAGTAAAGCCGTCATAATAAAAGTCTTCTCATCAGGAAAGACGGCATTTTAGATTAAACTCCAATTTTTTCTTAACTTCTAATTCAAGTACTTGCCAAAGATTTTTTTTTAATTGATTTAAAACGAGACCACACATTTTTAATAGCTATTTTGTTTACTGAAATCCAATTTTCACACACGCTGTATACATTCCAACATTTCGTTTTATTTTACGGTCCCGTTCACTGGGCAAATCTTGTGTTTTATTTCTCTCTCAGCACAAAATCTAAACTTCCATGCCAGTTCCAATTTCTATGAGAATTTTAAAATTCAGTAATATTCTCTAATTCCCAGTTTTTTCTTTCTGTGCTGAGTTCGCATAGCTTAGATCTTTTCTCCTCGTTATTTTCAAAACCCTTCTGCTTGTTTAGACTGTTCGGGACTTTTCTTGATAAACAACGTCCATTTTGGAAATCTTTCAAACTGTAGTGAAACTTTCTCGTAACTTAAAATTATTATCAATGGAGAGTGTCTTTTACCTCTTCAAATTCTTTTTTTTCAATTAAACCAATATCTTTTTCACAGCCGATATCAACTAGTATTTCGTAAGTTATGTCTTTTTCCATCACAAACACCCTTTTTTTGTCAGCACCTATTTTGTACGTTATGTCTTTTTTTCCCAGATCTCCTTTCTTCAAATTAGGTTTTGTATTTTACATGGAAGGCTCGTGTCTCTGTAAATTTGTTAATTTAAAATCATCAGACAATCGAAGACACCTTTTTTAAATTCGTTCAATATGTTTTCTTTCAAAGTTGCGTCTTTATCTTTTTTCCTTTCTTCTTAACTAGAACGGAGTCTAGCACGTAGGCTTTGACTGCTGCTTTTCGTTATCTCAAATTCCAGTTTCAAGGTCGTTACAATGTCTTTTTTCTAAACTGCTAAAGCTTTGCCGTTTAAAAAATTTTTCAAAGTCCCTTTTACACCTTCGCAGATAGCTCACCACTTGCCCAGGAGTTTGACCTGATCCCTGAAGGTATTTCTAGATTGTTTCCAAACCTTTTAGTTTTTTTCCTCCTTTTTTCTTTAAGAGATCAGATTTAATTTAATAATTTTTTTTTTAGTTTGAATCCATCTCAGTATTTTGCAGAGCCTTCTCTTAATATCTCCGAATCCCACTTCAAATTTTATAATGCCAATCTTTATTTAAAACTCTTTTTTTACTGAGCTAGAAGCTTTCGCGTCAGGGTTTTACACAAAGGAAAATGGGAGCGTACTTCCCCAGCCCGCAGCCTCGAGAGACCCTTACAGGCCTTTTTTAAAAGGCATTCTTTATCTCATTCCTAGACTAAATTTATGTCTTTCAACCGAATGTAATCAATGATTGAGTGTTTTCTGTCGACAAGTAAGTGAGCGTGTCAAATAAATTCTTTTTTTTAACCACCAGGACCATGTATTTTTTATCTTTTGCTCAACAAACCTATCCTTTGTGCATTTCCTAGCTCCGTAACTTATCATCCGAATAAATCCACACCTGCGTTTCTAACTTAAAATGTTTTAAAACTTCCCACATACAGGACAACACTACAAAGGGTTAAAAAAAACTTTCACTCTGTTTGGAAAAGTGGGTGGAGCTGCACTATTTTTCCAAACAGGCTTTCAGAAACGTGAAAAATTCATTCCGCAGTCAAAAAATCACACAAGGACTCTCACTCAACGACAGACATTCACAAAAGTCTCTCTTTATTCAACAAAGCTTATTAATTGTTTGGCCGGCTCTATTTTTGGATCCATATGTCACTTAAGATAGTCACTATCAGCTTTTTTTATGGCATTACGTAGTTACGCAAGTTACAATTAATGATAGGTTTTATTCGGCTTTCTAATAGCCGTGTTACCCATCTTCTTCGGGGCTATCTTGGGCACTCCCTTTAATTAGTGTTAGGTATGCAGGACATTATTTATATCTATATGTCTTCCCTTGGCGCCATACACTCGTACTGCCACACTTTGGGTCAATATGTCTCGTCCCTGCACCGTGCGTTCGTACCGCTTCAGGTCAATAGACCTTCCTCTATATCTTCCCTTGCGTCATACCCTTGCACTGCCGTGCTACCTCCATGCACACATTTTAGTTTGCACCTTTTGACCCCCTTCTACCCCTAGATCGTCCTTGTTCTCCGTCTCCGTCCCTCCTGGACCTGCTACAAATGGTTCTTTGTACAGATGTCCTTCCCTTGCGGTTTACAATGCCACAGCTCTAACTTGAAGGTGGTAAATTAAAACATACTCACCCCAACAGCTGGGTCATTGTTCCGTTCGGGAAGTTCGTACCCTGCTCGCAGCGCCAAATGTTGAGGGGAGAGAGGGAAGGCTTCTCCTCCCACGAGCCTGCCCCCTGATATAGAGGGTCGACGCTCGCCCCAACCCGCATAACAGCCCCCGGAGTTAGCAGACAGAGACGAATGGCAAGGTATAACGATCTTTTATTACGAACGTCCGGGAACACCTCTTATCACAGCCGCCTGTGAGTGGAGATGCTCTCCGAACAGCACAATCATACAACTTTTATACATTTCAAAAACCCTTCCGTTCCCTGGTAAGACCTCCCTAGATCTCTAATTGGACTACCTTATTAGTGCTACTTTGGATTGACAGGCCAAGACCGTCGTGACCACCTTAGGCCATGACTAGAATTTGTTGATTCTCCTTGGTGCCCGTGAGTCCGCCTCGAGCCTCTTCGCAAGGTCTTATCAATGTCTGTTTAGGTTCTCACATCGTAACCTGTCGGAATATTATTGAATTACTAACTTCTGGAGCCTTGGTACAAGGCCGAGGAGAGGCCTTTTACCTCCTTATAGGTCGGTGCAGGAACTAGTACTTTAACCCTTGTCCCGCTGGTACCCCTAATGCCTAATTTCTCTTACAAGAGACAAATGGGATAATGGGACAAATTCAAATGGTGTTAGAAAAACATTAATCCCAAGTCATTACTTTTGCTTTGACTTGGACTTATTTTGCAAGTCCTTTCCGGTGACAAACATAGCTGCAAGCAAAAAATTGCTGCCTATGAAAAAGAATAATTAAAATCTATTTCTTGTTCACATGAACAATCTGGATTCATGTGCATTTTGAACTAGGGATTTTGCTACAGCATTTATATTCCAATATGAGCACTTTTGAGCCTGGTTGTTCATCATTTTTGCCAACAGATTGCAATTAGAATTTCTGCTAACACAAACACTTCACTGATTCTCATGGTGGAATTATTTTTTTGTTTAAAAAATTAAATATTAATGCTTTCCATTCTCTGAACTATAGCTCAAAATGTATCTCAGATGACATAACCGAAGTTATTTTCAAATTATATAACTGGTGCCGTTTAAGTAGAAAATGGCAGGAGTTTTGGCAACAATGGTGGAAAAATATTTGGCAAAGTATTACAAATCTCTGCTGTTGTTACATACCAATCTGCACCACATGGATTTCTGTCCTGTAACTAATCCAAACCACAGGAACCACCAACTGGCATTGATTAATAAATTGAGTTGTGTTAAATTTTATAGAGGATTTTCCACTGAATCTAAAATAATTAGCAAATAAT
Source organism: Pristiophorus japonicus (assembly GCF_044704955.1). NCBI lineage: Eukaryota > Metazoa > Chordata > Chondrichthyes > Pristiophoridae > Pristiophorus > Pristiophorus japonicus. The sequence continues at coordinate 268,387,989 of NC_091977.1, read as the reverse complement.
TATTATGAGAAAATGTGTTTGTCTTACATTTATTGATTCTACATTAAGGAAATGGTTTGTTTTTGCCTGTAGGAAGAGCTCTTAGCCGCTAATTTCAGCTCCATAGCGCCTGTTTTTTCAGTGCTATAGGTGCACTGCTGGTGCAGGACATGCCAGACGCCATTTTGGTGAGCTCGCTAGCAGGTTCTGGGAGCATGCGCTTGAACTATCCAGAGGATGCAGATTGTGACATCAATCAGTGTGCATTGCTGATTTGATGCCAGCACTGCCATTTTGGAGTTCAACGTTCCAGCCAACTTAAACACGCATAGCTGAACACACATTCAGCAGCATGAAGGAACCCTCAACAGCGTTGTTTAAAATGATCATCACCTACTTACAGGTTAGTTGCTGATCAATCTCTACTGGCTCTTGCTGCACTTGTCCAAGTATTTGGTGGTATGTTACCTTATTTAAAGTTGCTGAAGTTCTCAGGGAGCAGTGTGGCAGGTGGCAGGTGGCTTTTGCTTAGACCAGTTGCTCCCAGACATGGTGCAATAGGTTGTATCCCCCTTGGCCTGCAGCATGACAGGGAGAATGAGCAGAGCTGACACAGAGCAGGACAAGCTGCTGGAAGAGGGAGGAAGAGGAGTGGGAGAAGGGCTCTCAGCAGGAGGCTATATTCACCCAGGCTCTTCAGCGAGCAATTCTCCTACCTCAACCACAGCGAGGAACAAACTATGCAACATCTCTGCTTCACTACTGTAAGGGTTTCTGATACTAGTCCCCCGTTACGCACAGTTCTTTGACTTCAGGATTTATAAGAACAAAATACACACGGCACAGGGTTTTGGCTCAACCTTAGATTCCTTTGTTTATTGAACATATACACAATTACCTCCCCAATATAAATCCCTATTGTGATGTATGTAGCACTCAAATCACTGACTCCACACAGTCTGGTGTTGTAGTAACTGCTGTGACCTTGGTCCTTTATTGTGTAACTCCAGAGTGCCTCCCAGGTGTGGTGGGCAGCTTTGTATACTCTGTCTCGCAGGTACTTTTGGGTCTCCACCACAGCGCCCCTTGTGGCGTACCCTTGTAACTATACATTTAATGTACATGGACAATACATAACATCTCACTCCCCCACCCCAATTCAAAAAGCAAATTGCCGGTAACCTCGGCCTTGTTCGGCCTGGTTGATTTGTGAGTGTGAGTCCATGACCATCCACTTCCCTCCCCCCCCCCATGTAGAGATTATGCTTGCGATCCAGTGCAAGCATGTGGTATTTGCAGTCCTTACATGGGTGATACAAGTACACAAACATAATCTCCAGTAGAAAGCAGGTACACATAGACAGTACATTTGTATGATACATATAGATGCTTTGAAGAGTTATATCAAAAGGTTGCAGGTACACTGAACAGTTATTGAATCCTAGCTCCACTGGGTGAGGTATGGTGGCAACATACTTCCCCTTTATGCCCGAGGTAATGGGCTGCGCTGAGACAGGGTATGGCAACTAGTGCGTTGCCTCTGTTCACAGAAAATAGTTGCCTTTGCGGCTTGTCTGCAGCCGCTGAACAATTGCATAAATCACATAAAATCAGAAATCGCATTAATCCATTAGTCATGTTAGTCACAGATCCATTAATCCTTTTAACTGTGCATTGTGATATTAACTCTTTTCACCAATCATATCAATCATTTTAATCACAGTAATCATTTTAGCATCAAAATATTAACTCTTGCCATAAATCACGTCATCATACAAATCACAGTAATCATTTTGACTCACTCTTGCCCTTACAAAAGTCTCTTTGTGGGGACCGCCAATGGTGTAAGGCCCCTTTAAGACTCCTGGGTACATTTCCCTTTTAAGACGCCATTTTGTTTTTCCCACGAGGTTTCTACTGGGCGCCGCCATTTTAGGTGCTCTGCTGGTGCCTGCCTCTCTCCACTGGTGCCTGCCTGCCTCTCTCTGCTGGTGCCTGCCTGCCTCTCTCTGCTGGTGCCTGCCTGCCTCTCTCCGCTGGTGCCTGCCTGCCTCTCTCTGCTGGTGCCTGCCTGCCTCTCTCCACTGGTGTCTGCCTGCCTCTCTCTGCTGGTGCCTGCCTGCCTCTCTCTGCTGGTGCCTGCCTGCCTCTCTCTGCTGGTGCCTGCCTGCCTCTCTCCACTGGTGCCTGCCTGCCTCTCTCTGCTGGTGCCTGCCTGCCTCTCTCCACTGGTGCCTGCCTGCCTCTCTCTGCTGGTGCCTGCCTGCCTCTCTCTGCTGGTGCCTGCCTGCCTCTCTCTGCAGAACTCTGCTGCCACGAGGCTCGCCGCCATCTTGAACTCGCAGTGCTGCTGCCTGCTCTCCCTCTCTCTCGAGAGCCGCCACACTCTGAATGCACCCGGGAGCCGCAACGCACCGGCCCCCACACCGCCGCATCCTCCGGAGCACCCTACGCAGCTGACCTTTTTGCCCGGGAGCTGCCCCACACACACATCCTCCGGAGCCGACCTCCTCACTGCCGCAGCCAATCCTGGACGAGCTCCGCTCCTCGGAGCACCGGCCTTCACGATGTCGCCGAGCGAGTCCCGCTCCCGTAACTGCCGATTCACCGATCCTCCCGCTGCAAGCCCCGCGAACGGCCGCCTCTGCCTGCGGGCCGACAGTGCCTGCTGGAGCAGCCCGTCAAAGCCCTTCTCTCTTCTCCAGCTCGGTCGGCACTGCTGCTGGTTCCAGCGCCTCTTTCTCACTCTCAGACTTTGCAGGGGAGAGTCGACGGCCGCTGCTGCTCTGCCCAACCTCTCACACGCTTCCTTCGCTGCCATCCGATCCGAAGGTGGAGGCCTGCTCTGCCTGTGAACACGGGGGACAGCGGTCTGTGGAGGAATAAAGTCTGCCCAGCTCCCACGGACCTTCCCCATCCATCTCCTGCTGAGTAGCATCGGCCCATCGCCTGCAATGATCCACAAAGGTAAACCGTGCGTCTCGCCACCGTGAGATACCTGCACATCCGCTCTGCCAAGAACAGGTATCAGTTCCTTGGTGTAGGTATGCAGCTTCGCCGTGACCGGGGCCAGCTTGGGTCGTGCAGCTGGGTTGATCCACAGTTTATCACAAGTCTCCTGACTCATCAGCGACTGACCCGACCCCGTGTCCACTTCCATCTCACTGGGACTCCGTTAATCTTGACTTCCATAGTCACTGGGGCCGAATCATCGGTACACGTATACAGTCCAAACGCATCATCTTCTTCTACCTGGGGCTGGGATGCCCATCGAGCCAAACCGCAATGGTCCTCGCTGGATAGCAGATCATTTACCATCTCCTCAGCCACACAGTGAGTCATGTTTCTTTTGCACATACGCTGAAGGTGGCCTTTCGTGTGGCAGGTATTGCACGTATACTCCGCAAACCTGCACCGGTGAGCCCCATGGCTTCCTCCACAGTGCCAGCATGGTGCTACTCGATTAGCCCCCCTCGGCGGACTCTGAGTTCCAGGACCCTGAGGTCCGTGCTCGCTGCCCTGGGCAGAGCCACGTTCTGCAGTTTTGTCTGTGACGGGCGCTATCCTGTGAATAGTACCTGCCGGGTTCGAGACCTTGTGGATCATCTGCTTGGTGCTGCAAGTCGAGGTCATAAATGCCCGGCTGATGTTGATGGCTTGCTGCAGGTTGACTGTAGGTTCAGTAGATAGCAGCTTGTGAAGGAGACCCTCATGGCCAATCCCCATAACAAAGACGTCTCGCAACGCATCGTTAAGGCGTGTGCCAAAATCGCACGGCACCGCAAGTCTCCTGATGTCCGCAGCATATTTTGTGGCATCCTGGCCCTCAGGTCTGCAGTGGTGATAGAATTTGTGCCTGGCCGCGAGGATGCTCTCCTTCGGTTTCAGTTGGTTACGAATGAGTTTAATCAGCTGCTCATATGACTTGTCCTTGGCGCTCGTGGGTGCCAGCAAATCCCTGACGAGACAGTAAACCTCATCGCCACAACTGGACAGCAATATCGCCTTACGCTTCTCTATCAGTGCGTTCGTGTTCCCGGTCAGGTCATTTGCTATAAAATAGTACTCGAGCCTTTCCGTAAAGGCATCCCAGTCATTGTGTAAAAACAGAGAGACAGACTATTATCTGAATGGTGACAGATTAGGAAAAGGGGAGGTGCAACGAGACTTGGGTGTCATGGTACATCAGTCATTGAAGGTTGGCATGCAGGTACAGCAGGCAGTTAAAAAAGCAAATGGCATGTTAGCCTTCATAGCGAGGGGATTTGAGTACAGGGGCAGGGAGGTGTTGCTACAGTTGTACAGGGCCTTGGTGAGGCCACACCTGGAGTATTGTGTACAGTTTTGGTCTCCTAACCTGAGGAAGGACATTCTTGCTATTGAGGGAGTGCAGCGAAGGTTCACCAGACTGATTCTCGGGATGGCGGGACTGACCTATCAAGAAAGACTGGATCAACTGGGCTTGTATTCACTGGAGTTCAGAAGAATGAGAGGGGACCTCATAGAAACGTTTAAAATTCTGATGGGTTCAGACAGGTTAGATGCAGGAAGAATGTTCCCAATGTTGGGGAAGTCCAGAACCAGGGGTCACAGTCTGAGGATAAGGGGTAAGCCATTTAGGACCGAGATGAGGAGAAACTTCTTCACCCAGAGAGTGGTGAACCTGTGGAATTCTCTACCACAGAAAGTTGTTGAGGCCAATTCACTAAATATATTCAAAAAGGAGTTAGATGAAGTCCTTACTACTCGGAGGATCAAGGAGTATGGCGAGAAATCAGGAATAGGGTACTGAAGTTGCATGTTCAGCCATGAACTCATTGAATGGCGGTGCAGGCTAGAAGGGCCGAATGGCCTACTCCTGCACCTATTTTCTATGTTTCTATGTTTCTATTACCCTCTGTGAAATCCTTTAGCGTGCCCAAAGTAGTCATGGTTGCGTGAAGAGCTCGTCCGTGTCCTCGTTGCCAATTTGTGATGTATGTAGCACTCAAATCACTGACTCCACACAGTCTGGTGTTGTAGTAACTGCTGTGACCTTGGCCCTTTATTGTGTAACTCCAGAGTGCCCCTCAGGTGTGGTGGGCAGCCTTTTATACTCTGTCTCGCAGGTACTTTCGGGTCTCCCACCACAGTGCCCCTTGTGGCGCACCATTGTAAATATACATTTAATGTACATGGACAATACATAACACCTACGATTTATATCGGAATAACAAAACCTAAAATACAAACTCCGACACAAGGGTAATTTGTATCGACTGTTATATACAAAATACACACAGTTACCTCCCCAGTATAAATCCCTACGATTTATATCGGAATTACAAAACCCAAAATACAAACCCCTATGGTTTATTTTGGAATAACAAAACCCAAAATACAAACCCCTACGGTTTATATCGGAATAACAAAACCCAATACAAACCCCTTCACGAGGGTAATTTGCATCGACACAATATGACACAGGTAAATCCTGTCTGTGATTCGACTGTTACATATAAAATTACTCAGACTAAATCACAAATCCCTTCTATGATTTGACTGAAACATACAATCACCCCTTCATCGGCTGTTTCCTGAGGTTGATTGCAGGCCCGGACCATAGTTACCAACTTGCCTCCTTCTTGTCGACTAACAAAAACACACTGTTCTTCCCTCTTCAAAGTGGCTCTTACATAAGAACATAAGAAATAGGAGCAGGAGAAGGCCATACAGCCCCTCGAGCCTGCTCCGCCATTTAATACGATCATGGCTGATCCGATCATGGACTCAGGTCCACTTCCCTGCCCGCTCTCCATAACCTCTTATTCCCTTATCATTTAAGAAGCTGCCTATTTCTGTCTTAAATGTATTCAATGTCCCAGCTTCGACAGCTCTCTGAGGCAGCGAATTCCACAGAATTCCTCTCAGAGAAGAAATTTCTCCTCATCTCAGTTTTAAATGGACGACCCCTTATTCTAAGACTATGCCTACTAGTTCTGGTCTTCCCTATCAGCGGAAACATCCTCTCTGCATCCACCTTGTCAAGCCCCCTCATAATCTTATACCTTTCGATAAGATCACCTCTCATTCTTCTGAATTCCAATGAGTAGAGGCCCAACCTCCTCAACCTTTCCTCATACCAGCCAACCCCCTCATTCCCGGACTCAGCCTAATGAACCTTCTCTGAACTGCCTCCAAAGCAAGCACATCCCTTCGTAAATATGGAAACCAAAACTGCACGCAGTATTCCAGGTGTGGCCTCACCAATACCCTGTATAACTGTAGCAAGACTTCCCTGCTTTTATACTCCATCCCCTTTGCAATAAAGGCCAAGATTCCATTGGCCTTCCTGATTACTTGCTATACCAGCATACTAACCTTTTGTGTTTCATGCACAAGTACCCCCAGGTCCCACTGTACTGCAGCACTTTGCAATATTTCTCCATTTAAATAATAACTTGCTCTTTGATTTTTTTTTCTGCCAAAGTGCATGACCTCACACTTTCCAACAATATACTCCATCTGCCAAATTTTCTTTATACATCTTCTTGATACAAAATCCAACTTGCAATATCTTGAAACAGATTTCCTGTTGCCCTCATGTGAACACGATGGCAGTATTATAAATGTGTGAATGTCTCTTGCAGAAACACTCTTGATGCTAATTATCCCTCGTTCAGACTCATTGTCCATGATTACCTTGATCACAGCCTGTCTGTATGATAAGGTCTTTCTGACAATGCAATCTTCCCAAGGTGACTGCATTTGTAGATGTTAAGAACATAAGAAGATAAGAAATAGGAGCAGGAATAGGCCATTTGGCCCCTCGAGCCTGCTCCACCATTCAATAAGATCATGGCTGATCTGATCATGGACTCAGCTCCACTTCCCTGCACACTCCCCATAACCCTTTACTTCCTTATCACTCAAAAATCTGTCTACCTCTGCCTTAAATATATTCAATGACCCAGCCTCCACAACTCTCTGGTGCAGAGAATTCCACAGATTTACAACCCTCTGAGAAGAAATTCCTCCTCATCTCAGTTTTAAATGGGCGACCCCTTATTCTGAGACTATGTCCCCTAGTTTTAGTTTTATATATGAGTGGAAATATTCTCTCTGCATCCACCTTGTCGAGCCCCCTCATTATCTTATTTGTTTCGATAAGATCGCTTCTCATTCTTCTGAACTCCAATGTATATAGGTCCAATCTACTCAACCTATCTTCATGTCAACCTCCTCATCTCCGGAATCAACCTAGTGAACCTTCTCTGAACAGCCTCCAATGCAAGTATATCCCTCCTTAAATACGGAGATCAAAACTGTACACAGTACTGCAGGTGTGGCCTCACCAATAGCCTGTACAGTTGTAGCAGGACTTTTCTTCTTTTATACTCTATCTCCCTTGAAATAAAGGCCAACATTCCATTTGCCTACCTGATTACTTGCTTTACCTGCATACTAACTTTTTGTGTTTCATGCAATTTTTCTCCATTTAAATTATAATTTGCTTTTCTATTTTTTCTGCTAAAGTAGATAATCTCACATTTTCCCACATTATACTCCATCTGTCAAATTTTTGCCCACTCACTTAGCCTGTCTTTATCCCTTTGCAGATTTTTTGTGTCCTACTCACAATTTGCTTTGTATCATCAGCGCACTCGGTCCCTTCATCCAAGTCATTAATATAGATTGTAAATAGATGAGGACCCAGCTATCATCTCTGCGGCATCCCACTACTCACTGTTTGCCAACCGGGAAATGACCCATTTATCCCGACTCTCTGTTTTCTGTTAGTTAGCCAATCCTCTATCCATGTTAATATATTACCCCCAACCCCATGAACTTTGATCTTGTGCAGTAACCTTTTATATGGCACCTTATCGAATGCCTCCTGGAAAGCCAAATACATCACATCCACTGGTTCCCCCTTACCCATCCTGCTCGTTACATCCTCAAAGAACTCCAGAAAATTTGTCAAACATGATTTCCCTTTCATAAAACCATGCTGACTCTGCTTGATTGAATTATGCTTTTCCAAATGTCCCGCTACTGCTTCCTTAATAATGGACTCCAGCATTTTCCCAACGACAGATGTTAGGCTAACTGGTCTATAGTTTCCTGCTTTTTGTCTGCCTCCTTTTTTAAATAGGGGCATTACATTTGCAGTTTTCCAATCTGTTGGGACCACTCCAGAATCCAAGAAATTTTGGTAAATTACAACCACTATCTCTGCAGCCACTTCTTTTAAGACCCTAGGATGTAAGCCATCAGGCCCCATTATTTTAGCGAGTACTCCTTCATTAGTGATAGTGAATGTATTAAGTTCCTCCCTCCCTATAGCCCCATGATTACCCACTATTAGGATGTTTTTAGTGTCTTCTACCATGAAGACCGATACAAAATATTTGTTCAACATCTCTGCTACTTCCCTATTCTCCATTGTTAATTCCCCAGTCTCGTCCTCCAGGGGACTAACATTTACTTTAGCCACTCTTTTCCTTTTTATGTACCTGTAGAAACTCTTACTATCTGTTTTTATATTTCATGCTAGTTTACTTTCATAATCTATCTTCCCTCTCTTTATCATTTTTTAGTCGTTCTTTGCTGGCTTTTAAAAGTTTCCCAATCCACTAGTCTTGGCCACATTGTATGCCCTTGTTTTCAATTTGATAACATCCCTTATTTCCTTAGTTAGCCACGGATGGTTATCCCTTCTCAGTTTCTAGTAACATTCGTATTCAAATGGTTCATGGATCCAGCTCATTGTCTGGGCCTACACTGATACCAGCCTTTCTGGGGTCATGGTCCAAAGTACGGTCTTTTTAATAATGCAACCCCTTAAGGTAAACAAATGTGTGAATGTTCTTGTATCTTTTCCACACAGAAAACATTCATATAGCAATCTGTGCCGTTGTACATTATGTAGTCTCCGTTGTACATTATGTAGTCTCTTGAGAGTTCGTAGTTTTCAGCTGCAATGTCTAAATTAACCCCTTACTGCCCAACTCCTTTTGTGGGCTGTAATGCAGTTCTCAGTTTTTATATTTCATAGTCCAATTTTTACAGTTGGGGGAGGAATGGATCCTACACTCCGGAGGTACTCACTGAAATCTGTCACCTGTTGCAGGCGGAACTGCAGTCTCAGAGAAGGCCATGAATTTTTATGTGGCGGGCTCCTTTCTGGCTGGAGCAGGTGATATTACCAGTATCTCCCGGTTTGCTGTTCACTGATGCACAAAGGTCACTGAGGCTCTGTAAGCAAATAGAGCTGAATACATTTCATTCTCTCTTGCCAGAGAGAAACAGGTGGAGCGAGCACACAACTTCATCAGGATAGCAGGCTTCTCATGGTGTCAGCACACTTTGCAGGTAAATGCTCGGTATTCTAGCAGCATTCTATGGCAGACCACTCTACTATCCGCATTTGAGTCACTACAACAAAACAGAGGTTGGCCACAGGGTGACATGGGCTATCCGCTGACCACCTGGCTCATGATTCCAGTATGCAACCCAAGCACACATGGGCAGTATGCGAATAAGGAAAGCCATGCTCGCAGTCAGAATCTGGCATAGCAGACAATTGGCATGCTTAAACAATGCTTCCACTGCCTGGACCACTCTGGAGGAGCCCTGCAGTACTCACCAGAGTGCGTCTCAAGATTCGTCGTGGTCTGCTGCATGTTCCACAACCATGCCATCATGAGGACGCAGCCCTTGCCACCAGGCATTCAATGACCAGCTGAGGAGGAGGAAGAGGAAGAGGAGGAATAAGGGGAGGAAGAGGAGGGAGGGAGGGAGGAGGCAACTAACATAGCCCCTTTTTGGCCGGGCTGTCCAACTTATCCGACTGAGGTACCAGTGAATGCAACCCCAATTCCCTATTCACCATCAGTCCTATACCAGGGGAGGATTAAGAAAAAAAGGGATGCTGATGTCACATATCAACGGCTGAATACTTTAGAATCTTTAGAGGAATATAGAAAGATAAGAGGTAAAATTAAAAAGGATATTAGGAATGCTAAGAGAGAGCACGAGAAATTCTTGGCCAGTAAAATTAAGCAAAACCCTAAGATGTTCTATAAATATATTAAGAGTAAGAGGGTAACTAAGGAAAGGGTAGGGCCTAATAAAGACCATGAGGGTAATCTTTGTGAGGAGGCAGAAGATATTGGTAGGGTTCTTAACGAATACTTTGCATCTGTTTTCGCAAAGGAAAGGGGCAATGCAGATACTGCTATCGAGGAGGAGTGTGATATTCTGGATGAAATAAATATAGTGAGAGAGGAGGTATTAAGGGGTTTAGCAGCTTTGAAAGTAGATAAGTCCCCAGGCCCAGATGAAATGCATCCCAGGTTGTTGAGCGAAGTAAAAGAGGAAATAGCAGAGGCCTTGACCATCATTTTCCAAACCTCTTTGGATCTGGGCATAGTGCCAGAGGATTGAGAATTGCTAATGTAGTACCCTTGTTTAAGAAGGGAAAAAGGGACAAACCAAGTAATTACAGGCCCGTCAGCCTAACCTCAGTGGTGGGAAAATTATTGGAAAAAATCCTGAAAGACAGGATAAATCTGCATTTGGATAGGCAAGGATTAATTAGGGACAGCCAGCACGGATTTGTTAAGGGAAGATCGTGTTTGACTAACCTGATTGAATTTTTTGAGGAGGTAACCAAGATGCTCGATGAGGGTAGTGCATACGATGTAGTATATATGGACTTTAGCAAGGTTTTTGATAAGTTCCCGCATGGTAGACTGGTCGTGAAGGTTAAAGCCCATGGGATACAGGGCAACGTGGCAAGTTGGATCCAAAATTGGCTTGGACGTAAGAAGCAAAGGGTAATGATTGATGGATGTTTGTGTGACTGGAAGGATGTTTCCAGTGGGGTTCCACAGGGCTCAGTACTGGGTCCCTTGCTTTTTGTGGTATATATCAACGATTTAGATTTGAATATAGGGAGTATGATTAAGAAGTTTGCAGACGACACTAAAATTGGCTGTGTGGTTGATAATGAAGAGGAAAGTCATGGGCTGCAGGAGAATATCAATCTACTGGTCAGGTGGGCAGAGCAGTGGCAAATTAAATTTAATTCAGAGAAGTGTGAGGTGATGCTTTGGGAGGGCTAATAAGGAAAGGGTATACACATTAAGCAATAGTGTCGATGAACAAAGGGACCTTGGAGTGCTTGTCCACAGAACTCATTTGGGAGGAAAATAAAACATTAATCCTTAAATTGTGTCCCCCCAATCTGGGGGGCACATCAAACATTTACAAGGCCCTTTTTTTGTGTGGTTTTTTTTGTGTTTTTGTTTTTTTTAAAGTTTTTTTTGGGCACTAAAATCATATTTTTTTTTTCTCCAAGTGTCCCCTATAAAAGGGGAGGGGGACACTAAAAACACCAGCAGTTAAAACAAATTAAACTTTAAAACATAAAATCAAATTAAAATTTGGTTGCCGGGCGTGATGATGCACTCCAGTCCCTCCGGTGTCCACCTCTCGCGGAATGCCGCGAGCGTACCGGTGGACACCGCGTGCTCCATCTCCAAGGACACCCTGGACCGGATGTAAGAGCGGAAGAGAGGCAGGCAGTCAGGTTGAAAGACCCCCTCGACCGCCCGCTGCCTGGACCGGCCGATGACACCCTTGGCCGTGCCCAGGAGCAGTCCTACGAGGAGGCCCTCGGACCTACCCGCTCCCCTCCGCACAGGGTGCCCAAAGATCAGGAGTGGGGGACTGAAGTGCAGCCAGAATTTCAGGAGCAGCCCCTTTAAATAATAAAACAGGGGCTGCAACCTCGTGCATTCAATAAAAACATGGAACACGGACTCTTCCAGACCGCAGAAATTGCAGGCGGCCTGGGAGCCCGTGAACCGGCTTAAAAATTTATTGCACGGCACTGCTCCGTGCACCACCCTCCAGGCCAAGTCTCCTATAAATAGTGGGAGGACTCCCGCGTAGAGTGCCCTCCATCGGGGTCCCCCGCCTCCTCCGGACGGCAAGATGGTACGCCATGGCGTGTCCGGACGGCAGGCGAGGATGGCAAAGTTGAGAGTGTGCAGGAGCAGCCCATACAGGAAACCCCTCCGCGCGGAACTAAAAGGCACGGAGGGGATTTCCTCGAGGCGGCTCAAGTTGTGAGGCTCCCGAGGGAGGTTCCGGGGTTTGGCGCCGATGAGGAATTCCGTCCGGACGGGGGTCAGTTTGGACGGGATCACCCCACGTGCTTGAGCCTCCTCGACATACCTAACGGAGTCAGGGCCCAGAGCTGTTTTTAGCGACTCGATGGCATCGGCCGCGTGGCGGACGTTGGCAGAATTTAGGCGCCGCGCCAGCGTGTCTGGCGCCATCCAGCCCGCTCCTCCGCCATCGAGCAGGTCCCTGATCCTGGTCACCTCACCAGCCACAGCCCTCTCGTCCGACCGCCACCTAAAACCTCGGTCGTGGAGGTACGGATTCCCGAGCAGCGGTTCCTGCAGGACGGCCGCCACTCCAGCCGGTGGAGAGCTGCGCTTGGTGGAGACATTGTTCCAGACCCTGATGAGTTCCCTGTAAAAGACAGGCAGCTTCCGGAGGGCGGTCCTGACGCCCCCCATGCTCACAAACAGGAGCTGCGTGTCGTAGTTGAGGCCGTGCTGCTGGCGGAAGAAATACGTCGCCAGAGCACGCCACCTAGGAGGGGGCTCGACGTAAAGGTATCTCTGCAGGGTCTGAAGATGGAAAGTTGCGAGCTGGGTGCTGACGCACACCAACAACTGACCGCCCTCCCCAAGCGGGAGACTCAAGACCACGGCAGAGACCCAGTGCTTCCTGTTGTTCCAGGAGAAGTCCACCAGCTTCTTCTGTATCTTGGTGACAACCGCAGGGGGAGGGGTCAAAGTGACCAGCCAGTACCACAACATGGCGGGCACCAGCTGGTCTATGACTAGCGCTCGACCCCTGTAGGACAGCACTCGGAGCAGTCCTGTCCAGCGCCCTAGACGAGCGGCGACCTTGGCCTCCAGCTCTTGCCAGTTCGCCGGCCAGGCTTCCTGGTCGGGGCTAAGGTAGACTCCCAGATAGAGGAGATGGGTCGTGCTCCAGGCAAAAGGCCTGAGCTCCTCCGGCAGCGAGTCCACCCGCCACTGACCCACCAGGAGTCCGGAACATTTCTCCCAGTTGATCCTGGCAGAGGATGCGGCCGAGTAAATCTCCTGGCACTCACGCATCCTCCGCAGGTCAGCGGGATCCTCTACCGCGAGGAGCACGTCATCGGCGTAAGCCGAGAGGACGACCTCCACGCCCGGCCCTTGCAGAGCCAGTCCCGTCAACCTCGTCCGCAGGAGGCGCAGGAAAGGCTCCACGCAAACAGCATATAACTGGCCGGACATGGGGCATCCCTGGCGCACCCCTCTCCTAAAGCGAAGGGGCGCCGTCAAGGACCCGTTAACCTTAATCAGACACTCCGCGGCGGCGTACAAAAGTCGGATCCGGGCGACGAAATGCATCCCGAACCCGGAAGCGGGCAGAGTTCCGAACAGATTGTCGTGATCCACCCTGTCGAACGCCTTCTCTTGGTCGAGGGATAGGAAGGCGACCGACAGACCAGCCTCCTGGGAATGATGGATGAGGTCCCGGACCAGATGGATGTTATCATGGATTGTATGGCCCGGGACCATGTAGGACTGGTCGGGGTGGATCATGTGGTCCAGCACGGCACCAAGGCGAGCAGACATCGCCCTGGTGAAGATTTTGTAGTCCGTGCTGAGGAGGGAGACCGGGCACCAGTTCTTAAGGAGGCGGAGATCGCCCTTCTTAGGCAGCAGGACGATGACTGCCCTGCGCCAAGAGAGGGGCATCTCCCGGGTCGCCAGACTTTCCCCCAGGACCCGCGCGTAGTCGCCCCCCAGGACGTCCCAGAACGCCCTGTGGAACTCCACGGTCAGCCCGTCCAGCCCCGGGGCTTTTCCCCTCGAGAGCCGGTCGAGGGCACCGGTCAGCTCCGCCAGGCTTAGCGGAACTTCCAGATTTTCGGCGCCCTCCGGGCCGACCTTCGGCAGGTCCTCCCACAAAACTCTACGCGCTTCCTCGCCGGACGGCTCCGGAGAAAACAGAGCCCCGTAATATTCACGGGCCCAGTTGTTGACGCCCTCCGGATCCGAGAAGAGAGAGCCGTCGTCGGCCAGCAGCGTCAAGAGCTGCTTACGGACACTCTGTCTTTTTTCCAGCGAGTAGAAGAAGGGACCTCACGAACGCGCCTCGGGACCTGATGAGCTGCAGGTCCTTCAGCGTGGCCTTCTTCGCTTCGTACACTATCCGCAGGGCCGGGTCCTCGATGACTTGACCGAGATGGGACTCCAGGTCGAGCACCTCTTTTTCTCGGCGCCCGACCCTGGCCGCCCGCCTCTTGTCGACCCCCTCGCGTACTCTTGACAGAAGACGCGGACATGAGCCTTGCCCACGTCCCACCATAGCATCAAGGAGGGGAAGCCCCCCTGCTTCCTTCTCCAGTCGGCCCAGAAATGATGGAACGAGTCCTGGAACCGCACGTCCTCCAGCAGCCGGTTGTTAAAGTGCCAGTACGCGGACCCCGTCCTCGCGCAGAGCGAAGCGAGCTCCGCCCACACCAGGTGGTGGTCCGAACACGGCACCGGCCGCATGGAAGCCGCCGGGACGCAGGAAACGTACGCCCGAGACACGTAAAGGCGGTTGACTCTGGACCATCCTACTCCAGGCCTCACCCAAGTAAAGGCGCTGGAGTCGGGATGGAGATTTCGGCAGACGTCCACCAAGTCGAAGGACCCGACCAGGTCCCTCAACTTCTCCATCGCCGTCATGCTCTGCGGGGCACCGGACCGGTCCCTCGCCTCGAGTGTGCAGTTAAAATCCCCCCCGAGGACAATGCAGTCGCCGACGTCGATGGAGCCAAGAAGAGCGGTTACTTCTTCGAAGAAGCGCCGGGCTGAGGGGCGAACACGTTCACGAGATGGAGCGGCACGTCCCCCAGGCGGACCGTGACGTGCAGCAAGCGGCCTGGCACGGGCTCCTCGACCCCCAAGATCTCCGGCTGAAAATGCGGGGCCAACAAGATGGCCACCCCATAAGAAGTAGTGGTGAGGTGGCCCATTCCAGGAGCCACGTGGCTTCGTCTTCCGGAACGGTGTGGGTTTCTTGCAGGAAGCACACCGCATATTTCCCCTCCCGCAGGAGCGAAAATTTGTTAAATCTACGGTGTGCCTCTCTGCCGCCGTTGATGTTGAGGCTGGCTATGGTTATCTTCATGACAAAAGCATAGTGCAACCTCTACCTAACCTATTGTGGGGGGGGAGTGGAGTCTTTTG
Organism: Pristiophorus japonicus; assembly: GCF_044704955.1. Lineage (NCBI taxonomy): Eukaryota > Metazoa > Chordata > Chondrichthyes > Pristiophoridae > Pristiophorus > Pristiophorus japonicus. The sequence goes on along the minus strand of NC_091977.1, from coordinate 268,372,711 downwards.
TTGAACTCCGCTCCTTCAGCAGCCCAGCGAGGAACCTTTTGAGCCGGCACAGCTCAAGGCCTTGCACCTTTGATAAGGGCCCGCCCGCGGCCATGGTTTTAGCGGTGGCGCGGACGGACGCGACGAGCAGCCCCGGCTCGGACCATCTTTCCAGGGCCAGATGGGCTCGGTTGCGGCGACCCTGGCTCTGGACCAAAAAGTCCCGGAGTTCCTTTACAGGATTGAGGGGGGACTCAGCGGCGGGCACGAGGAGATCCACCGCCTCACTGGCGATGGACTCGAGATCTTCTCCCTCGTCCCCCACCGAGTCCCCGTCCCCCTCCGGGAGGTCGCCGCCAGCAGCCGGCCCGTCGACCGCACGAGGTATGGCAAACGGCCCGGCCGCTCCATCCGACCCTGGCTCTGCCCCGATCCCATCCCCAGGATTGTCGGCAGAGGAGTCCCCACTGGGCTCTTTTAAAAGCGGTGCTGGGTCAGGAAGCGACAGCGGAAGGGGTTCCCCCTCCGCCCTAGGAGCTGGGGAACACGGAGAGACCTGGTCAAAGAAATGTTCCAGGTCCTCCAAGTACCCCAGCTCCAAAGTAGGGGGCGAGGGTTGTTGTTCTTCCCCCTCCCCACCGCCACCCCCCGGCCCAGCGTGTACAGAATAATTAAAATTGTTAACATATTTTGTTTCTTCCGGGCCGACGACTCCCGGGGGAAGTTGGTTAATAGCTGGGCGGGCTCAGGTTCGGCCTTTTCGGCCCCGCCCGCCTCAGTCCCCGGGATGCTCGACCCGGCGGCTACGCATTCCTCCGCTGGCCCCACGCCCCCCACGCCCCCCTCGACTGTCTCACCCTCCCCGGGGACAGACTCCTCCTGCCTACGGCGCAGTTTGGGGGCGCCGGTGGGGGACGCGGGACATGCGGCGGGCACCGACTCCTCCGCGGAGGGATGTTGTTCCCCCTCCGCCTCATTGGAGCGGCGCCTCCTTTTGTTCCTGGGATGGCGCGGAGGCAGGGAGACCTCCATGTCTGCCGAGGCCTCCCGCTCCACTCCCCCCTTTTTCTTTTCTTGCCCGCGCCCGAGCCCCTCTGTGATATTGGTCAAGGGCTCGGGCACGGGGTCAGGGCACCCCGCGCTCGCTGGTGACAGGGTTGGGCTGAGCGCGGTGATCAAATTGTCTGGCGCACTGAGGGGACCCGCCTCGAGATGTTTCTCTGCTCCTTCTTTCCGATCGGACGCTCTTCCTCCCCCCCGCCGGAGGCCGTGAAAACAAAGGCCCCCGACGATGCCCGCACACCCACAGCTTCCGGCACGCGGACGGTATTAGGGGGAGGGGTGGCGGCGGCGCCAGCCTTGACCGCCCTCGGTGGTTTGGCGGCCTTGGAGGCGGGGCAGTTCTTACGAACATGCCCCACCTCCCTACAGGCATGGCACCGCACGCCGTCCGACGTCCAGAAGACGCGGTAGGCAGTCCCCTCGTGCGCCACATTAAATGATCCCTCCGTCGTCTCCTCCCGCGCCAGCCGGACAAAGAGCTGGCGGCGAAAGGAGAACACGTGGTGCAGGCTGTTCTCCCTGAGGCCGAGCGGTATGGGGTTTATCCCTGACCTTACCTCCCCCAGTTGGTGTAGGTGAGGGAGGAGGAGCTCAGCGGGAACAAAGGGCGGGACGTTAGAAAGGATGACCCTCTGCGTGGTGGCCTCGAGAGGGTCCACCGGCAGGAATGTCCCGCCCACCGTGAGCCCCTTTTCAAGGGCCAGGGACACCGCCCGCTCCGACCCCAGGAAGAATACAGCCTTCCCAGACATCTTGGAGGCCGCGACAATGGCCGAGGGGCCGACTACCCCAGCCATCGCCCGCACGCACTCCTCGATGCTCATTGTGGGGTGAGTGTAGCTCTTGACCCCGTGTTTTTTTGTTATAAGTCTGAACGGTGGCAGGGCAGCAGGAGGCGCTGTGGATGTGGACGCCGCCTGCGCATATGTCTTTGCTGGCCCTGCCACCGGCGTGGATGGGGTCGCCATCACGGGGTCCCTTTAAGGGCTACACCCACCCCAAAGTCACAGGCCTTAATGGTCTTAAATGGCCTCGTTGGTGTTTGAACAGAGGGAGCTCTAAAAGAGGCACACCTCTCCCCTAGTTGACAATTGGGGAGGGGCCTTGCTCCCTCTGCTCAGTTGTCTTAATTGTTTTTTTAATTAGGAGGAAAGGGGCTCTCAGAGAGAGAGGGGAGAGACAGAGAGAGAGAGCGAAAGAGCAAGGGGGGTGGGAAAGAGGGAAGCTGTGAGGGCAGGTCTCCCCTCACAGCGATGGGTGGGTGTTTTTCTTGGGGTGCACTCCCCAGATGATGGAAAAACAAACACAGTCTTTGTAGATGGTCTTCGGGTGGGGGGAGAAGATGTCTTCATCTGGGACAGCTGGAGCCACCCAGGCACACACTCCCAACGATGTTAAATAGGTGATTAATAGTTCTTCAGCCAGGTAGCTCCAGCTATCCCAGGCTAGGCAATGGGGGAGGGGTGCTTCAGTGGTGTGTGGGGCCTAGCTGTAAGCAAGACCCCCACACACACTTCCACACACACACACACCCCCCGCGATGTTCCGGCCCTCTAGCAAGTCTTCTTTCCTCCCCCCACCGAGGAATGCACCAAAATACACCCACCTCTTGATGATGAAGTCTTTCCCTCCTTCCACACTGGATAGTTGTTGTTCTTTTTCCCCCTCTCTCCAACTCTTTGTAGCAGTATTAAAGGTTGTTGAATTTTCAGCTCTCCTCCTCTGCCTCTGGATGAATTGGAATTGTAGAAAGCCCCTTCCTCCTCTTCCTGGGCTGTTTCACAGGGCTCACTCCAGGCTTTCCAGGCAGGAGCAACAGCAGGGAGTTCCTTCTCTCACAGCAACAGAGCTCCAACTGAATAGGCCACACCTCCAAAGCTCCACCATTGGTCCACAGATCCCTGAAAGTAGCAGGCCAGGTAGATATGGTGGTTAAGAAGGCATACGGAATGCTTGCCTTTATTGGCCGAGGCATAGAATATAAGAGCAGGGAGGTTATGCTTAAATTGTACAATTCTTTGGTTAGGCCACAGCTGGAGTATTGCGTGCAGTTCTGGTCGCCGTATTATAGGAAGGACGTGATTGCACTAGAGAGGATGCAGAGGAGATTTACTACGATTCTGCCTGGAATGGAGAATTTTAGTTATGAGGATAGATTGGATAAGCTGGGTTTGTTCTCATTGGAACAGAGAAGGTTGAGAGGAGACCTCATCAAGGTGTACAAAATATTGAGGGGCCTGGACATAGTGGATAGTAAGGGTCTTTTTCCATTGGTGGAGGGGTCTATTACGAGGGGGCAGAATGACTGGTGGAAGGTTTAGAGGATATTTGAGGGGGGGTTTCTTTACACAGAGGGGTGTGGGGATCTGGAACTCACTGCCTGGAAGAGTGGTGGATGCAGAAACCGTCACCACTTTTAAGAGATGGTTGAATGGGCACTTAAAGTGCTGTAACCTGCAGGGTTATGGACCTAGAGCTGGTAATTGGGATTAGACTGGATGATCTTTTGTTGGTCGGTGCAGATATAATGGTAAGAACTGCAGGGAAGAGAATACGGCCAGGGTGATCTCCTGGGCTAGTTTCGATCGCCTGGATGGGTTGGAGAGGAATTTTCCCAGATTTTTTCTCCCTAAATTGGCCTGGGTTTTTATCTGGTTTTTGCCTCTCCCAGGAGATCACATGGCTCCGGTTGGGGTGGAGTGTAGATGTTTTTAGTATAAGGGGTGTTGCAGTGGTGTGGGGCGGACTGGTTGGGCTGGGTGCTCTTTGCCTTTCCGTCATTATTCATAGGTTTGTATGTAACCTTTAGGGCTGCTGATGAAGGGCCGTGCGGCTCTTTGTTGGCCAGCGCAGACACGATGGGCCGAAATGACCTCCTTCTACGCTGTAAATTTCTATGTTTCTATGTTTCCCTCGGTTACTGACAATCACAGCGTTCTCTTGACCACAATGCTACAATAAAAGCCACCACAAAACAAACATTCCAATCCAGCTTTATCTATCAAACCTTCCAATATTACATACCAAAGTAAACTAATCACCCTTGTGCATTCCCTTAGTACCTGTCTTTCATGTGCTTTTGCCTGTCCTAGTGCTCCTACGTAGTGCTACCCCAGTGGCTGCAGCATGGCTGGTGGAAGGCTGCTGATTTTCAGTGGGGGAAACTGCAGATAGCCTTGGAGGACAACCTCGAGCAGCTCTGGGCCTAGGAGACCCAGCTTCGGACTTCAACCACCTTGGCATAGGCAGTCTGGGCTAACTGGTTGACAGGCAACAGCAAGGGCATTGGCGGAGTGGCAGTGGTGGGTGGACAATGCTGTCATACTGAGAGAGGACAGCATGTTCATGCTCCACGGAGCCACTACCACTCCCCAGGCGCGGTGCCTCAGCAATCTTAGTGATCTGTTGGAGGACAGATTGTTGGAGTGCTATGGCACCCTCCAAGCCCCTTTCCACACTAGTAACTGCAGCCACAATTGCAGCATTCTGTACTTGCATGGCAGCATGCTGAGTCTGCATGAGAGCAGTCTGAGCTTCCAGTGCAGTACGCAGGCATTGGGTGGCTTCTGCTTGTGATTCAATGGAAGCTGAGACATCGGCCATCTGATGCTACATCATGATTGGGTCTACAAGTAGGCTAATGGAGTTGCCCACCACTTACATGCGGGAAAGGATGGGTTCCAAACTCTGTCCAAAGCCCTGTGCAAGGTTAGTGTCAGACTCCTCCATGCTCCTTGACATTGCACTCGAGCTTTCTGTCAGGCCTGCCAATACACCACGTATTTAATTGTGCGTGTTCATCAGCCTTCTTCTACAGGCCACCCCATCGAAATCCTCATCTGAGTCCTCTGCAGCGGAACTCGTGTGCGACCTCACCCTCTGGGGAGCTGGCAACTGAGCTGCCCTTTCCCCCTCCCCTGGTTGCAGGCCTCTCGTGCAGATCCCGCCACTATGCTATCCTCTAAATTACGCAGTATCAGTATCTGAGCTGGTGGCTGTGAGTTGTGAAATCGAATGACAGTGCTGGGTCTTCAGCATCACTGCCTTCTTCCTCTTCCAGTTCTTGCTCCCCCACCACTGCCCTGCAGTTCTTTGCTATCTGACAGATAACATGCACAAGGGTAGGGTTGCGGTGAGGGGAGCTGGTGAAAGCAAGAGGTGCATGTTTCTGCCATCGGTAGCTTGTAAATCAGAAGAGATTGTGGCATGAGGGGGAAGTGGGCTGTGTGAAGGAGGTTCAGGTATGAGGATACTGTCATCTTGGATTGTTTCAGCTCTGCCGCTCAGTGATGGCCACTCCATAATTTCCAGCACCATCTCCTCCAGGGGGGTAAGGACATGCAGGCATGCCTGTTCCCCTGCGTGTAGCCCCTGCTACCTTCGGTTATGCAGCAGAAAGCGAAGTGTGTCAGTGTGTTTGCAATGTGTTTGGGTAAAGTATTTGTCATGGGTGTACAGCTGGCTGTGTGTGCAAGCTGTGAGGTGCGGGTGTGAGGCTTGCAGTGGTGCCGAGTGTGTGAGGGTGAGGTGAAGCTATGAATCGAGGTATGAGTTGTGATTGATAGAGATTGTTGGTAGGTGAGTGAAGGCGGGGGTGGGGTGGTGAATTGAGAAGTGTCTGAGGCTAGTGGTTCTGTTGTAAAGATATGGCATTTGAAGATTAATTCACTGACATGACTACTCGTGTGATGTCATTGAACATCTTGCGGCACTGCATCCAGGTCCTCGGGTCTGCAGTGATGGCATTTACTGCACTGTCTATCTGCTCCCATTGCCTTCTCAGAGCTTGTCTGGAGGGGCTCCTGACCCCCTGTGCATGCAGGACCTCTCTCCTCCTGTGCATCTCCTTCAGTGCAGCGTCAGAAAACCATGGAGCATGTTCTCTGTCATGTTGCGCCATTACTCAGGGCTCAATTTTCCTGGGTCATTTGCGCCATTCTTTTGCCGCGCGTCGTTTTTTTCTGCCGTATTTATTTTTTTCAAAGGTTCCCCCTGCGATCTGCACCGCCGTAACTGAGTAAGTTACGATTTTTCTAGCTGAGTTTTTTTTCACGTAATAGTTCCCTCATCTCTGCGCCGGTTTTCATAATTTTACACAGTTTGGTCAAAAATTTTTCTCCCTAGGTCGGCGTATCTGGCCACTCCCGAAAAACATTCTGGTGAGTTAGAAGAAAGCAGCACACATTGACAAATCGGCACTGAAAGACGCCAGTTTTTTTAATCGAAGATTTTGGAGGGAGTCGAGAACACTCTAAAAATCAAAAATAAAGTTCAACTTTTTTTTAGAAACATAGAAACTTACAGCGCAGAAGGAGGGCATTTCGGCCCATCGTGTCCTCGCCGGCCGACAAAGAGCCGCACGGCCCTTGGTCAGCAGCCCTAAAGGTTACATATAAATCTATAAACAATGACAGAAAGGCAAAGAGCACTCAGCCCAACCAGTCTGCCTCACACAACTGCGACAAACCTTATACTGAAACATTCTACACTCCATCCCAACCAGAGCAATGCGATCTCCTGGGAGAGGCAAAATCCAGATAAAAACCCAGACTAATTTAGGGAGAAAAAAATCTGGGAAAATTCCTCTACGACTCATCCAGGCGATCGAAACTAATCCAAATCACCCTGGCCGTATTCTGTTCTGTGCTGTACTTACCATTATATCTGCGTTGTGATCATCCTGAATGGTGGTGCAGGCTCGAAGAGCCGAATAGTTTACTCCTGCACCTACTTTCTATGTTTCTATGTTTCTATGTCCAACAAAAGGTCATCCCGTCAAATCCCAATTACCAGCCCCAGGTCCGTAACTGTGCAGGTTACTGCACTTCAAGTGCCCATCCAACCATCTCTTAAAAGTGGTGAGGCTTCCTGCATCCACCACTCTTCGAGGCACAAGTTCCAGATCCCCACAACCCTCTGCATAAAGAAGCCCCTCCCGCCCTCATATCCCCTCTAAACATTCCACCAACCATCTTAAAACGATGCCCCCTCGTAATAGACCCCTCCACCAATGGAAATAGATCCTTATTATCCACTATGTCCAGACCCCTCAATACTTTGTACACCTCAATGAAGTCTCCTCTCAACCTCTTCTGTTCCAATGAGAACAAACCAGCCTATCCAATCTGTCCTCATAACTAAGATTCTCCATTCCAGACAGCATCCTAGTAAACCTCCTCTGCACCCGCTCGAGTGAAATCACATCCTTCCCATAATACGGCGACTGGAACTGCATGCAGTACTGCAGCTGTGGCCTAACCAAAGTATTATACAATTTAAGCATAACCTCCCTGCTCTTATATTCTATGCCTCGGCCAATAAAGGCAAGCATTCCGTATGCCTTCTTAACCACCTTATCCACCTGGCCTGCTACTTTCAAAGATCTGTGGACCAATGGTGGAGCTTTGGAGGCGTGGCCTATTCACTTGGAGCTGTGCTGTAGTGAGAGAAGGAGCTCCCTGCTGTTGCTCCTGCCTGGAAGGCTTTTGTGAGCCCTGTGAAACAGCCCAGGAAGAGGAGGAAGGGGCTTACTACAATTCCAATTCATCCAGAGGGAGAGGAGGAGAGCAGAAAATTCAACAACTTTATTACTTTTACAAAGAGTTGGAGAGAGGGGGAAAAGAACAACAACTATCCAGTGTGGAAGGAGGGAAAGACTTCATCATCAAAAGGTGGGTGTATTTTGGTGCATTCCCCTAAAGACTTTGTTGTATCGGTGGGGGGAGAAAAGAAGATTTCTTCGAGGCCCGGAACATCGCGGGGGGTGTGTGTGTGTGGAAGTGTGTGTGGGGGTCTTGCTTACAGCTAGGCCCCACACACCACTGAAGCACCCCTCCCCCGTTGCCTAGCCTGGGATAGCTGGAGCTACCTGGCTGAAGAATCATTAATCACCCTATTTAACATCATTGGGAGTGTGTGCCTGGGTGGCTCCAGCTGCCCCAGGTGAAGACATCTTCTGCCCCCACCCAAAGACCATCTACAAAGACTGTTTTGTTAGCCATCTGGGGAGTGCACCCCAAAAAAAAACACCCACCCATCGCTGTGAGGGGAGATCTACCCTCGCAGCTTCCCTCTTTCCCACCCCCCTCTATCTTTCGCTCTCTCTCTCTGTCTCTCCCCTCTCTCTCTGAGAGCCCTTTCTCCTAATTGAAAAAAACAATTCAGACAACTGAGCAGAGGGAGCAAGGCCCCTCCCCAATTGTCAACTAGGGGAGAGGTGTGCCTCATTGAGAGCTCCTCTGCTCATACACTTAAACGAGGCCAATTTAAGAACATTAAGGCCTGTGACTTTGGGGTGGGTGTAGCCCTTAAAGGGACCCCGTGATGGCGACCCCATCCACGCCGGTGGCAGGGCCAGAAAAGACATATGCGCAGGCGGCGTCCACATCCACAGCACCTCCTGCTGCCCTGCCACCGTTCAGACTTATAACAAAAAAACACGGGGTCAAGAGCTACACTCACCCCACAATGAGCATCGAGGAGTGTGTGCGGGCGATGGCTGGGGTAGTCGGCCCCTTGGCCATTGTCGCAGCCTCGAAGATGTCTGGGAAGGCTGTATTCTTCCTGGGGTCGGAGCGGGCGGTGTCCCTGGCCCTTGAAAAGGGGCTCACGGTGGGCGGGGCATTCCTGCCGGTGGACCCTCTCGAGGCCACCGCGCACTAGGTTATCCTTTCTAACGTCCCGCCATTTGTTCCCGCTGAGCTCCTCCTCCCTCATCTACACCAACTGGGGGAGGTAAGGTCGGGGATCAACCCCATACCGCTCGGCCTCAGGGAGAACAGCCTGCGCCACGTGTTCTCCTTCCGCCGCCAGCTCTTTGTCCGGCTGGCGCGGGAGGACACGACGGAGGGAGATTTTAATGTGGTGCACGAGGGGACTGCCTACCGCGTCTTCTGGACGTCGGACGGCGTGCGGTGCCATGCCTGCAGGGAGGTGGGGCATGTTCGTAAGAACTGCCCCGCCTCCAAGGCCGCCAAACCACCGAAGGCGGCCAAGGCTGGCGCCGCCGCCACACCTCCCCCTAGTAGCGTCCGCGTGCCGGGAGCTGTGGGTGCGCGGGCATCGTCGGAGGCCTTTGTTTTCACGGCCTCCGGCGGGGGGGAGGGAGAGCGTCCGATCGGAAAGAAGGCGCGGAGGAAGGCGAAACATCTTGAGGCGGGTCCCCTCAGTGCGCCAGACAGTTTGATCACCGCGCTCAGCCCAACCCTGTCACCAGCGAGCGCGGGGTGCCCTGACCCCGTGCCCGAGCCCTTGACCAATACCGCAGAGGGGCTCGGGCGCGGGGGCAAGATAAGAAAAAGGGGGGAGTGGAGCGGGAGGCCTCGGCAGACATGGAGGTCTCCCTGCCTCCGCGCACCCCCAGGAACAAAAGGAGGCGCCGCTCCAATGAGGCGGAGGGGGAACAACATCCCTCCGTGGAGGAGTCGGTGCCCACCGCGTGTCCCGCGTCCCCCACCAGCGCCCCCAAACTGCGCCGTAGGCAGGAGGAATCTGTCCCCGGGGAGGGTGGGGCAGTCGAGGCTGCCCAGACTCTGCCTCCCGGGGATGGCGTGGAAGATCTGCCTGGCGTGGGAGGCACGGGGCCAGTGGAGGAATGCATTGCCGCCGGGTCGAGCGTCCCGGGGACTGAGGCGGGCGGGGCCGACAAGGCCGAACCTGAGCCCGCCCAGCCTTTATCCAACTTCCCCCGGGACTTGCTCGACTCGGCAGAAAATGAAAATTTTAAAAATTTTAACATACATCCACACGCAGGGCCGGAGGGGTGGCGGCGGGGAGGGGGAAGAACACTAACCCTTGCCCCCTACTTTGGAGCTGGGAGACTGGGTAGACCTGGAGAATTTCCTAAACCAGGTCTCTCCGTGTGCCCCGGTTCCTGGGGCGGAGGAGGAACCCCTTCCGCTGTCGCTTCCTGACTCAGCACCGCTTTTAAAAGAGCCCAGTGGGGACTCCTCTGCCGACGATCCTGGGGATGGGATCGGGGCGGAGCCAGGGTCGGATGGAGCGGCCGGGCCGTTTGCCGTACCTCGTGCGGTCAACGGGCCGGCTGCTGGCGGCGACCTCCCGGAGGGGGACGGAGGCTCGGTGGGGGACGAGGGAGAAGATCTCGAGTCCATCGCCAGTGAGGCGGTGGATCTCCTCGTGCCTGACGCTGAGTCCCCCCTCATTCCTGTAAAGGAACTCCGGGACTTTTTGGTCCAGAGCCAGGGTCGCCGCAACCGAACCCATCTGGCCCTGGAAAGATGGTCCGAGCCGGGGCTGCTCGTCGCGTCCGTCCGCGCCGCCGCTAAAACCATGGCCGCGGGCGGGCCCTTATCAAAGGTGCAAGGCCTTGAGTTGCGCCGGCTCAAAAGGTTCCTCGCTGGGCTGCTGAGGGAGTGGAGGTCAACAAACGACTCCACTCCGCCCCCCCACAATAGGTTTGGTAGAGGTTGCACTATGCTTTTGTCATGAAGATAACCATAGCCAGCCTCAACATCAACGGCGGCAGAGAGGCACTCCGTAGATTTAACAATTTTTCGCTCCTGCGGGAGGGGAAATATGCGGTGTGCTTCCTGCAAGAAACCCACACCGTTCCGGGAGACGAAGCCACGTGGCTCCTGGAATGGTAAGGAGAGGTCCGCATGAGCCACCTCACTGCCACTTCTTGTGGGGTGGCCATCTTGTTGGCCCCGCATTTTCAGCCGGAGATCTTGGGGGTCGAGGAGCCCGTGCCAGGCCACTTGCTGCACGTCACAGTTCGCCTGGGGGACGTGCCGCTCCATCTCGTGAACGTGTACGCCCCTCAGGCCGGCCCGCAGCAAACGGACTTCTTCGAAGAAGTATCCGCTCTTCTTGGCTCCGTCGACGTCGGCAACTGCATTGTCCTCGGGGGGGATTTTAACTGCACCCTCGAGGCGAGGGACTGCTCCGGTGCCCCGCAGAGCATGATGGCGATCGAGAAGTTGAAGGACCTGGTCGGGTCCTTCGACTTGTGGACGTCTGGCGGAATCTCCACCCCGACTCCAGCGCCTTTACTTGGGTGAGGCCTGGAGTAGGATGGTCCAGAGTCGACCGCCTTTACGTGTCTCGGGCGTATGTTTCCTGCGTCCCGGCGGCCTCCATGCGGCCGGTGCTGTGTTCGGACCACCAGCTGGTGTGGGCGGAGCTCGCTTCGCTCCGCGCGAGGACGGGGTCCGCGTACTGGCACTTTAACAACCAGCTGCTGGAGGACGTGCGGTTCCAGGACTCGTTCCGTCATTTCTGGGCCGACTGGAGAAGGAAGCAGGGGTCTTCCCCTCCTTGAGGCTATGGTGGGACGTGGGCAAGGGTCACGTCTGCGTTTTCTGTCAAGAGTACGCGAGGGGGTCAACCAAGAGGCGGGCGGCCAGGGTCGGGCGCCAAGAAAAAGAGGTGCTCGACCTGGAGTCCCGTCTCGGTCAAGTCGTCGAGGACCCGGCCCTGAGGACGGTGTACGAAGCGAAGAAGGCCGCGCTGAAGGACCTGCAGCTCGTCAGGTCCCGAGGCACGTTCGTGAGGTCGCGGATCCGGTTCCTGCGGGATCTGGACCGCGGTTCCCCCTTCTTCTACTCGCTGGAAAAAAGACAGAGTGTCCGTAAGCAGCTCTTGACGCTGCTGGCCGACGACGGCTCTCTCGTCTCGGATCCGGAGGGCGTCAACAACGGGGCTCTGTTCTCTCCGGAGCCATCCAGCGAGGAAGTGCGTAGAGTTTTGTGGGAGGACCTGCCGAAGGTCGGCCCGCAGGGCGCCGAAAATCTGGAAGCTCCGCTAAGCCTGGCGGAGCTGACCGGCGCCCTCGACCGGCTCTCGAGGGGAAAAGCCCCGGGGCTGGACGAGCTGACCGTGGAGTTCCACAGGGCGTTCTGGGACATCCTGGGGGGCGACTACGCGCGGGTCCTGGGGGAAAGTCTGGTGACTGGGGAGATGCTCCTCTCTTGGCGCAGGGCAGTCATCGTCCTGCTGCCTAAGAAGGGCGATCACCGCCTCCTTAAGAACTGGTGCCCGGTCTCCCTCCTCAGCACAGACTACAAAATCTTCGCCAGGGCGATGTCTGCTCGCCTTGGCGCCGTGCTGGACCACATGATCCACCCCGACTAGTCCGACACGGTCCCGGGCCGGACAATCCACGATAACATCCATCTGGTCCGGGACCTCATCCATTGTTCCCAGGAGGCTGGTCTGTCGGTCGCCTTCCTATCCCTCGACCAAGAGAAGGCGTTCGACAGGGTGGATCACGACTATCAGTTCGGGACTCTGCGCGCTTTTGGGTTCGGGACGCATTTCGTCGCCCGGATCCGACTTTTGTACACCGCCGCGGAGTATCTGATTAAGGTTAACGGGTCCTTGACGGCGCCCCTTCGCTTTAGGAGAGGGGTGCGCCAGGGATGCCCCATGTCCGGCCAGTTATATGCCATCTGCGTGGAGCCTTTCCTGCGCCTCCTGCGGACGAGGTTGACGGGACTGGCTCTGCAAGGGCCGGGCGTGGAGGTCGCCCTCTCGGCTTACGCCGATGACGTGCTCCTCGCAGTAGAGGATCCCGTTGACCTGCGGAGGATGCGTGAGTGCCAGGAGATTTACTCAGCCGCATCCTCCGCCAGGATCAACTGGGAGAAATGTTCCGGACTCCTGGTGGGTCAGTGGTGGGTGGACTCCCGGCCGGAGGAGCTCAGGCCTTTTGCCTGGAGCACGACCCATCTCCTCTATCTGGGAGTCTTTGGAGCTGGGGGAATTGGAGGACCTGGAACATTTCTTTGACCAGGTCTCTCCGTGTTCCCCGGTTCCTGGGGCGGAGGAGGAACCCCTTCCGCTGTCGCTTCCTGACCCAGCACCGCTTTTAAAAGAGCCCAGTGGGGACTCCTCTGCCGACGATCCTGGGGGTGGGATCGGGGCAGAGCCAGGGCCGGATGGAGCGGCCGGGCCGTTTGCCGTACCTCGTGCGGTCGACAGGCCGGCTGCTGGTGGCGACCTCCCGGAGGGGGACGGGGACTCGGTGGGGGACGAGGGAGAAGATCTAGAGTCCATCGCCAGTGAGGCGGTGGATCTCCTCGTGCCCGCTGCTGAGCCCCTACTCATTCCTGCAAAGGAACTCCGGGACTTTTTGGCCCAGAGCCAGGGTCGCCGCAACCGAGCCCATCTGGCCCGGGAAAGATGGTCCGAGCCGGGGCTGCTCGTCGCGTCCGTCTGCGCCGCCGCTAAAACCATGGCCGCGGGCGGGCCCTTATCAAAGGCGCAAGGCCTTGAGCTGCGCCGCCTCAAAGGGTTCCTCGCTGGGCTGCTGAGGGAGTGGAGGTCAACAAACGACTCCACTCTCCCCCCACAATAGGTTAGGTAGAGGTTGCACTATGCTTTTGTCATGAAGATAACCATAGCCAGCCTCAACATCAACGGCAGCAGAGAGGCACACCGTAGATTTAACAAATTTGCTGGCCCCGCATTTTCAGCCGGAGATCTTGGGGGTCGAGGAGCCCGTGCCAGGCCGCTTGCTGCACGTCACGGTTCGCCTGGGGGACGTGCCGCTCCATCTCGTGAACGTGTACGCCCCTCAGCCCGGCCCGCAGCAGACGCGCTTCTTCGAAGAAATGTCCGCTCTTCTTGGCTCCGTCGACGTCGGCGACTGCATTGTCCTCGGGGGGGATTTTAACTGCAACCTCGAGGCGAGGGACCGCTCCGGTGCCCCGCAGAGCATGACGGCGATGGAGAAGTTGAGGGACCTGGTCGGGTCCTTCGACTTGGTGGACGTCTGGCGAAATCTCCACCCGACTCCAGCGCCTTTACTTGGGTGAGGCCTGGAGTAGGATGGTCCAGAGTCGACCGCCTTTACATGTCTTGGGCGTACGATTCCTGCGTCCCGGTGTCCTCCATGCGGCCGGTGCCGTGTTTGGACCACCACCTGGTGTGGGCAGAGCTCGCTTCGCTCCGCGCGAGGGCGGGGTCCGCGTACTGGCATTTTAACAACCAGCTGCTGGAGGACGTGCGGTTCCAGGACTCGTTCCGTCGTTTCTGGGCCGACTGGAGAAGGAAGCAGGGGGGCTTCCCCTCCTTGAGGCTATGGTGGGACGTGGGCAAGGCTCACGTCTGCGTTTTCTGTCAAGAGTACGCGAGGGGGTCAACCAAGAGGCGGGCGGCCAGGGTCGGGCGCCTAGAAAAAGAGGTGCTCGACCTGGAGTCCCGTCTCGGTCAAGTCGTCGAGGACCCGGCCCTGCGGACGGTGTACGAAGCGAAGAAGGCCACGCTGAAGGACCTGCAGCTCGTCGGGTCCCGAGGCGTGTTCGTGAGGTCGCGGATCCGGTTCCTGGACCGCGGCTCCCCCTTCTTCTACTCGCTGGAAAAAAGGCAGAGTGTCCGTAAGCTGCTGGCCGACGACGGCTCTCTCGTCTCGGATCCGGAGGGCGTCAACAACAGGGCCGGTGAATATTACGGGGCTCTGTTCTCTCCGGATCCGTCCAGCGAGGAAGCGCGTAGAGTTTTGTGGGAGGACTTGCCGATGGTCGGCCCGGAGGGCGCCGAAAATCTGGAAGCTCCGTTAAGCCTGGCGCAGCTGACCGGTGCCCTCGACCGGCTCTCGAGGGGAAAAGCCCCGGGGCTGGACGGGCTGACCGTGGAGTTCCACAGGGCGTTCTGGGACGTCCTAGGGGGCGACTACGCGCGGGTCCTGGGGGAAAGTCTGGCGACCGGGGAGATGCCCCTCTCTTGGCGCAGGGCAGTCATCGTCCTGCTGCCTAAGAAGGGCAATCTCCGCCTCCTTAAGAACTGGCGCCCGGTCTCCCTCCTCAGCACGGACTACAAAATCTTCGCCAGGGCGATGTCTGCTCGCCTTGGCGCCGTGCTGGACCACATGATCCACCGCGACCAGTCCTACAAGGTCCCGGGCCGGACAATCCACGATAACATCCATCTGGTCCGGGACCTCATCCATCATTCCCAGGAGGCTGGTCTGTCGGTCGCCTTCCTATCTCTCGACCAAGAGAAGGCGTTCAACAGGGTGGATCACGACTATCTGCTCGGGACTCTGCGCGCTTTCAGGTTCGGGACGCATTTCGTCGCCCGGATCCAACTTTTGTACGCCGCCGCGGAGTGTCTGATTAAGGTTAATGGGTCCTTGACGGCGCCCCTTCGCTTTGGGAGAGGGGTGCGCCAGGGATGCCCCATGTCCGGCCAGTTATATGCCATCTGCGTGGAGCCTTTCCTGCACCTCCTGCGGACGAGGTTGACGGGACTGGCTCTGCAAGGGCCGGGCGTGGAGGTCGCCCTCTCGGCTTACACCGATGACGTGCTCCTCGCAGTAGAGGATCCCACTGACCTGCGGAGGATGCGTGAGTGCCAAGAGATTTACTCGGCCGCATCCTCCGCCAGGATCAACTGGGAGAAATGTTCCGGACTCCTGGTGGGTCAGTGGCGGGTGGACTCCCTGCCGGAGGAGCTCAGGCCTTTTGCCTGGAGCACGACCCATCTCCTCTATCTGGGAGTCTACCTTAGCCCCGACGAGGAAGCCTGGCCGGCGAACTGGCAGGAGCTGGAGGCCAAGGTCGCCGCTCGCCTAGAGCGCTGGACAGGACTGCTCCGAGTGCTGTCCTACAGGGGTCGAGCGCTAGTCATAAACCAGCTGGTGGACGCCATGCTGTGGTACCGGCTGGTCACTTTGACCCCTCCCCCTGCGTTTGTCACCAAGATACAGAAGAAGCTGGTGGACTTCTTCTGGAACAACAGGAAGCACTGGGTCTCTGCCGCGGTCTTGAGTCTCCCGCTTGGGGAGGGCGGTCAGTCGTTGGTGTGCGTCAGCGCCCAGCTCGCGACTTTCCGTCTTCAGACCCTGCAGAGATACCTTTACGTCGAGCCCCCTCCTAGGTGGCGTGCTCTGGCGACGTATTTTTTCCGCCAGCAGCACGGCCTCAACTACGACACGCAGCTCCTGTTTGTGAGCTTGGGGGGCGTCAGGACCGCCTTCCAGGAGCTGCCTGTCTTTTACAAGGAACTCACCAGGGTCTGTAACAAAGTCTCCACCAAGCGCAGCTCTCCACCGGCTGGAGTGGCGGCTGTCCTGCAGGAGCCGCTGCTCGAGAATCCGTACCTCCACGACCGAGGTTTTAGGTGGCAGTCAGACGAGAGGGCTGTGGCTGGTGAGGTGACCAGGGTCAGGGACCTGCTCGATGGCGGAGGAGCGGGCTGGATGGCGCCAGACGCGCTGGCGTGGTGCCTAAATTCGGCCGACGTCCACCACGCGGCCGATGCCATCGAGTCGCTAAAAACAGCTCTGAGCCCTGACTCCATTAGGTGCATCGAGGAGGCTCAAGCACGTGGGGAGATCCCGTCCGAACTGACC
The DNA here is from genome assembly GCF_044704955.1 of Pristiophorus japonicus. NCBI lineage: Eukaryota > Metazoa > Chordata > Chondrichthyes > Pristiophoridae > Pristiophorus > Pristiophorus japonicus. The sequence continues at coordinate 268,356,354 of NC_091977.1, read as the reverse complement.
CCCGTCCGGACGGAATTCCTCATCGGCGCCAAACCCCGGAACCTCCCTCGGGAGCCGGCGCCTCACAACTTGAGCCGCCTCGGGGAAATCCCCTCCATGCCTTTCAGTTCCGCGCGGAGGGATTTCCTGTACGGGCTGCTCCTGCACACTCTCAACTTTGCCATCCTCACCGGCCGTCCGGACACGCCATGGCGTACCATCTTGCCGTCCGGAGGAGGCGGGGGTCCCCGATGGAGGGCACTCTACGCGGGAGTCCTCCCACTATTTATCGGGGACTTGGCCTGGAGGGTGGTGCACGGAGCAGTGCCGTGCAATAAATTTTTAAGCCAGTTCACGGGCTCCCAGGCCGCCTGCAATTTCTGCGGTCTGGAAGAGTCCGTGTTCCATGTTTTTATTGAATGCACGAGGTTGCAGCCCCTGTTTTATTATTTAAAGGGGCTGCTCCTGAAATTCTGGCTGCACTTCAGTCCCACACTCCTGATCTTTGGGCACCCTGTGCAGAGGGGAGCGGGTAGGTCCGAAGGCCTCCTCGTAGGACTGCTCCTGGGCACGGCCAAGGGTGCCATCAGCCGGTCCAGGCAGCGGGCGGTCGAGGGGGTCGTTCAACCTGACTGCCTGCCTCTCTTCCGCGCATACATCCGTGCCGGGGTATCCTTGGAGATGGAGCACGCGGTGTCCACCGGTACGCTCGCGGCCTTCCGCGAGAGGTGGGCGCCGGAGGGACTGGAGTGCATCGTTACCCCCGGCAACCAAATTTTAATTTGATTTGATTTATTTTACAGTTTGATTTGTTTTAATTGCCGGTTTTAGTGTCCCCCTCCCCTTTTATAGGGGGCACTTGTAGAATTAATGATTTTATGGCCCAAAATTTTTTTTTTAAAAGTCAAAAAAAAACAAAAAAAAACAAAAAAAGGGCAGTTTGAAAAATGTTTGGAGTGTCCCCCAGATTCGGGGGGGGCATTTGATTTAATGTTTATTTCGTTATCCAACCAAAAAGAGTTCTGTGGACAAGCACTCCAAGGCCCCTTTGTTCATCGACACTATTAAGTGGCCTACCGCTTCATGTGTATACCCTTTCCTTATTAGCTCTCCCAAAGTGCATCACCTCATACTTCTCTGAATTAAATTTAATTTGCCACTGCTCTGCCTGTCTGACCAGTAGATTGATATTCTCCTGCAGCCCATGACTTTCCTCTTCATTAGCAACCACACAGCCAATTTTAGTGTCGTCGGCAAACTTCTTAATCATACTCCCTATATTCAAATCTAAATCGTTGATAAATAGCACAAAAAGCAAGGGACCCAGTACAGAGCCCTGCGGAACCCCACTGGAATCATCCTTCCAGTCACAAAAACACCCATCAATCATTACCCTTTGCTTCCCACCTCCAAGCCAATTTTGGATCCAACTTGCCACTTTGCCCTGTATCCCATGGGCTTTAACCTTCATGACCAGTCTACCATGTGGGACCTTATCAAAAGCCTTGCTAAAGTCCATATATACTACATCGTATGCACTACCCTCATCGACCCTCTTGGTCACCTCCTCAAAAAATTCAATCAGGTTAATCAGACACAATCTTCCCTTAACAAGTCCGTGCTGACTGTCCCTAATTAATTCTTGCCTTTCCAAATGTAGATTTATCCTGTCTTTCAGGATTTTTTCAATAATTTTCCCACTATTGAGGTTAGGCTGACAGGCCTGTAATTACTCGGCCTATCCCTTTCTCCCTTCTTAAACAAGGGTACTTCATTAGCAGTCCTCCAATCCTCTGGCACCATGCCAAGATCCAAAGAGGTTTGGAAAATGATGGTCAAGGCCTCTGCTATTTCTTCTTTTACTCTGCTCAACAGCCTGGGATGCATTTCATCTCGGCCTGGGGACTTATCTACTTTCAAAGCTGCTAAACCCCTTAATGCTTCCTCTCTCACTATATTTATTTCATCCAGAATATCACACTCCTCCTCAATAGCAGTATCTGCATTACCCCTTTCCTTTGTGAAAACAAATACAAAATATTCGTTAAGACCCTACCAACATCTTCCACCTCCATACAAAGATTACCCTCATGGTCTCTAATGGGCCCTACCCTTTCTTTAGTTACCCTCTTACTCTTAATATATTTATAGAACATCTTAGCGTTTTCCTTAATTTTACTGGCCAAGAATTTCTTGTGCTCTCAGCATTCCTAATATCCTTTTTAACTTTGCCTCTTAACTTCCTATATTCCTCTAAAGATTCTAAAGTATTTAGCCGTTGGAAAACAGAGAAACATAGAAACATAGAAAACAGGTGCAGGAGTAGGCCATTCGGCACTTCGAGCCTGCACCACCATTCAATAAGATCATGGCTGATCATTCACCTCAGTACCCCTTTCCTGCTTTCTCTCCATACCCCTTGGTCCCTTTAGCCGTAAGGGCCATATCTAACTCCCTCTTGAATATATCCAATGAACTGGCATCAACAACTCTCTGCAGTAGGGAATTCCACAGGTTAACAACTCTCTGAGTGAAGAAGTTTCTCCTCATCTCAGTCCTAAATGGATTACCCTTTATCCTTAGACTGTGTCCCCTGGTTCTGGACTTCCCCAACATCGGGAACATTCTTCCCGCATCTAACCTGTCCAGTCCCGTCAGTATTTTATATGTTTCTATGAGATCCCCTCTCATCCTTCTAAACTCCAGTGAATACAGGCCCAGTCGATCCAGTCTCTCCTCATATGTCAGTCCTGCCATCCTGGGAATCAGTTTGGTGAACCTTCGCTGCACTCCCTCAATAGCAAGAACGTCCTTCCTCAGATTAGGAGACAAAAACTGAACACAATATTCCAGGTGAGGCCTCACCAAGGCCCTGTACAATTGCAGTAAGACCTCCCTGCTCCTATACTCAAATCCCCTAGCTATGAAGGCCGACATACCATTTGCATTCTTCACCACCTGCTGTACCTGCATGTCAACTTTCAATGACTGATGAACCATGACACCCAGGTCTCGTTGCACCTCCCCTTTTCCTAATCTGCCGCCATTCAAATAATATTCTGCTTTCGTGTTATTGCCATCAAAGTGGATAACTTCACATTTATCCACAGTATACTGCATCTGCCATGCATTTGCCCACTCACCTGCAGTCACCCTGCAGCCTCTTAGCATCCTCCTCACAGCTCACACCGCCACCCAGCTTAGTGTCATCTGCAAACTTGGAGATATTATACTCAATTCCTTCACCTAAATCATTGATGTATATTGTAGGGTCCCAGCACTGAGCCCTGCGGTACCCCACTCGTCACTGCCTGCCATTCTGAAAAGGACCCGTTTATTCCTACTCTCTGTTTCCTGTCTGCCAACCAGTTCTCTATCCACGTCAGTACATTACCCCCAATTCCATGTGCTTTAATTTTGCACACTAATTTCTTGTATGGGACATTGTCAAAAGCCTTTTGAAAGTCCAAATACACCACATCCACTGGTTCTCCCTTGTCCACTCTACTAGTTACATCCTCAAAAAAATCCAATAGATTTGTCAAGCTTGGTTTCCCTTTCATAAATCCATGCTGACTTGGACAGATCCTGTCACTGCTTTCCAAATCCAATTTCATCTTTAATAATTGATTCCAACATTTTCCCCACTACTGATGTCAGGCTAACCGGTCTATAATTACACGTTTTCTCTCTCCCTCCTTTTCAAAAAATGGTGTTACATTAGCTACCCTCCAGTCCATAGGAACTGATCCAGAGTCGATAGACTGTTGGAAAATGATCACCAATGCATCCACTATTTCTTGGGCCACTTCCTTAAGCACTCTGGGATGCAGACTATCAGGCCCCGGGGATTTATCGGCCTTCAATGCCATCAGTTTCCCGAACACAATTTCCTGCCTAATAAGGATTTCCTTCAGTTCCTCCTTCTCACTAGACCCTCGGCTCCCTAATATTTCTGGAAAGTTATTTGTGTCTTCCTTCGTGAAGACAGGACCAAAATATTTGTTCAACTGGTCTGCCATTTCTTTGTTCCCCATTATAAATTCACTTGAATCCGACTGCAAGGGACCTACGTTTGTCTTCACTAATCTTTTTCTCTTCACATATCTACAGAAGTTTTGCCGTCAGTTTTTATGGTCCCAGATGCTTCCTCTCATACTCCTAATGAAACTCTTTGTCCTCCTCTGCTGAATTCTAAATTTCTCCCAGTCCTCAGGTTTGCTGCTTTTTCTGGTCAATTTATGTGCCTCTTCCTTGGATTTAACACTATCCTTAATTTCCCTTGTTACCCACAGTTGAGTCACCTTCCCTGTTTTATTTTTATTCCAGACAGGGATGTACAATTGTTGAAGTTCATCCATGTGATCTTTAAATTTTTGCCATTGCCTATCCACCGTCAACCCTTTAAGTATCTTTTGGCAGTCTATTCTAGCCAATTCATGCCGTCGAAGTTACCTTTCCTTAAGTTCAGGACCCGAGTCTCTCAATTAACTGTGTCACTCTCCATCTTAATAAAGAATTCTACCATATTATGGTCACTCTTCCCCAAGGGGCCTCGTACAACAAGATTGCTGATTAGTCCTTTCTCATTACACAACACCCAGTCTAGGATGGCCAGCCCTCTAGTTGGTTCCTCGACATATTGGTCTCGAAAACCATCCCTAATACACTCCAGGAAATCCTCCTCACCGTATTGCTGCCTGTTTGGTTAGCCCAATCTATACGTAGATTAAAGTCGCCCATGATAACTGCTGTACCTTTATTGCACGCATCTTTAATTTCTTGTTTGATGCTGTCCCCAACCTCACTACTACTGTTTGGTGGTCTGTACACAACTCCCACTAGCGTTTTCTGCCCTTTGGTATTCCGCAGCTCCACCCATACCGATTTCACATCATCCAAGCTAATGTCCTTCCTTACTATTGCATTAATTTCCTCTTTAACCAGCAACGCTACCCCACCTCCTTTTCCTTTCTGTCTATCCTTCCTGAATGTTGAATACCCCTGGATGTTGAGTTCCCAGCCTTGTTCACCCTGGGTGCCAATTATGTCATATTCATTACTTGCTGCCTGTGCAGTTAATTCGTCCACCTTATTACGAATATTCCTCGCATTGAGGCACAGAGCCTTCAGGCTTGTCTTTTTAACACACTTCGCCCTTTTAGAATTTTGCTGTAATGTGGCCCTTTTTGATTTTTGCCTTGGGTTTCTCTGCCCTCCACTTTTACTTTTCTTCTTTCTATCTTTTGCTTCTGCTCCCATTCTACTTCCCTCTGTCTCCCTGCAGAGGTTCCCATCCCCCTGCCATATTAGTTTAACCCCTCACCAACAGCACTAGCAAACACTCCCCCTCGGACATTGGTTCTGGTCCTGCCCAGGTGCAGACCATCTGGTTTGTACTGGTCCCACCTCCCCCAGAACCGGTTCCAATGTCCCAGGAATTTGAATCCCTCCCCTCTGCACCACTCCTCAAAAACCATTTGGGAGTCACGTCTACGGCCGCAGAAACACCTGTCTGTTCCCCTAACTATAGAATCCCCTATCACTAGGGCTCTTTTGTTCTTTGTCCCTCCCCCCTGTGCAGGTGAACCATCCGTGGTGTTTTGGAATTGGCTCTGGCTGCACTCCCCAGAGGCACCATCGTCCTTACTGATACTCAGAAGTGAATATTGGTTTGAAAGCGAGATGGACTCACGGGGGGACTCCTGCACTACCTGCCTAGCACACTTACTACGTCTGGTGGTCACCCACTTCCCCTCTACCTGCACGCCTTTAAGCTGCGGGGTGACCACCTCCTGAAACGTGCTATCCACGTAGTTCTCAGCCTCGCGGATGCACTTTATTGACTCCACCCGCTGCTCCAGCTCCAAAACGCGGAGCTCGAGCAGTTGAAGCTGGAGACACCTCCTGCACACATGGTTGTCTAGGCTGCGCGAAGCGTCCAGGACTTCCCACATGCCACAGGATGTGCACTCCATGGGACTGAGCTGCAATGCCATCTCTCTAGTTAGCCTTATTTAGTTTAAAATCTACTTAAAAAGAAATAGAGAAAAGAGAGCTACTTATCAACTCACCTCACCGACCTCTGTTGCCTCCTGAACTCACCGACCTCCGAGGCCTCCGACCTCCCGGCCTCCGAACTCCCGACTCGCTGACCTCACAGGGCCTATCTACTCGCCGAGTCAACGTAGTAAATGGAAGGTTTGTGGATTTCAGAAGTTTTAATTTTTTTTCTTACTCACACGCCACCACCGAACGTCTTCAAGCAGGGCTGGAGGGTTGTAGCTTTGTCCGGCAGAATTGGCCCCGTGCCCGGACACAGTGGCTTGGGGCTCAGCTGGAAAACAAGCCCGGGGAGGGGGGAGGAGTATGGGAGAGAGGAAGGTGTCGACCGATCAGAAGGTTTATGCACTGAGCCCAGGGAGCGAGGTGCTGATCGGAAGGCATCTGAAGACTGCAATAAGTTTGGGGGAGGAAGATGGGGAGAGAAAAGGAGAGAAGTCACAAGACTGCAATTAGTTGGGGGGCTTGGCGGGGAAAGAGGAGAAGTTTTAATAATCGAACAAATGATGGAAATGATTCCGTTTTAATGTAAAATATATTTTATTCAAAAGTTTAACAAACAGTTTGTACTTAACTTGAATAAAATTATTCTTGTATCAAACTTTAAAGTTTTCAGTTACGATCATTTACAAACTTTAAGATCACTTACAAACTTTAAGATCACTTAAAAACTTTAAGATCACTTTTTAAGATCACTTACTAATAAACGTGTAAATTAACATAACTTACAAAAAACTTTGAATTTGAGAACAGCAGTTACAACAATAACAATAATAATAACAACAACAACAGCAGCAAAGAAAGGCTGCACCCATCTCTCCTCCACCTTATTCTAAGACCGCCCAACGCATTGCTTCTTGGTGACTCCACCCCTGCCCGCAGGCGGTGGCGCAGTGTTTCTGGTGTTGGTACCAAGCTTATTCTTTCTAAGATATGGGGTAGTGTGCACCTGTTGACTGGGGGTGGGGGGTGAGGGGGGTAGCAAGCGGCAATGTGGAGGGGGCCCGGCTTAGGGCTCTTCAGAGGCTGATGTGGGATTGGAGTGGGAGTGACAGTTGCTTCTGTCAGTGGGCCGGGGTCTGGGTGTGTTCCCTTATTGCAGCAGCTAACTCCAACATGCCGTCCCTCATGCGCCCTGACAGTGTCTCAACGACCTGCAACATTCCCTCCCTCATGTTCAGTTACAGTGTTTGCTCCATCTCTGACATTCCCTTCCTCATTTTCACTGACATTGTTCCTGTAATGTATGGAGAAAGAGTCAGACTGAACACTGTGAGCTCAAAGTAGAGTGTGACCTTAGTCCTTTATTGCAGGTCTCCAGAGTGCCTCTCCAACCTGTGAAGCACTCTTAAATACCTGTGCCCCCAAGGGATTATGAGATCCCTTGGGACTCTGGGGAATGAGCCCTCTAGTGGCTGTACAGAGTATATACAAGTCCAGATACATAACAGTTCCCATTTCTTGTGAGATTGCTGTTACTTCTCCCGACAGTCCCGCTACCTCATCACCCAAGAGTGAGGTCAATGCTCTCCCCACTCATTGCAATCATCTGAAGAACATCTGTTAGATCCTGCACCTCAGGGGAGCACGGTCCAGCTTTCCTTCTCCTCCTCCCCATGGGTGTGCCTCACAACCCCCACTGGGACCTGCAGCCTCGGAAGGTGGGACCCTGGATGAGCCCTGTTGCACCACACCCCTGGGACCTGCAGCCTCGGACATTCGGAAACCATGGAATGTCCCACCACCACTCAAACCACTAGTCACGGAGGGGGCTATCACGGCACTTCCTCCAAAGTCAATAAAACAGTGGGGGCTTCATCCAGCTCCATCCCCTCCCCCTGCCCCTCACCCCCATATTCTTGGTCCGGAAGGTTGGATTCGAAGATGTTATCCTGTTTAGGATGGTCCTCGTCTGAATTTTCTTCGACATCGTCAGGGTCAGCCTCAAGTTCTGCAAAGTATAACAGAATACAGACAAATGGTTAGAAGCAAAGGAGGGAGCAGGGTAGCATAAGTAGGCACACATAGTGCAGGCAACAGGCTGATTTGAAGGACCACGATGATTGATAGCATATTGCAACAACTGAAGCGTAGCTGATGGACATCCCCAGGAACCGAAGCATAGCTAGCCCGCGCAGTACTTAACATTTAGCAAAGCCAGATTGTGGAATATGCAGGACTTACCCTCTCCCTTGAGTGTGGGCCCAGCTTTTGCAGTGGTGATTGCTTTTCTTCAGGCAGGACCCATCAAAGCAGCGATCCTCTATTCCAAGGGTGTCAGTGGGTGCAGATTTGCCGGGTCTCTTCCTGTTCGGGTTCTTTCTCGTTTGTTGTGTGCCACTTTCCTCTGCAAAGATGAAAACATAACTTTTTAGAAAGGGTGTCTCTTTCTGCTAGGTGGGACATATACAGTTGGTCACATTTACAATTGCAATTGCATTGAACAAATGAAAATATTACTTACACTAACTACTTGACCAAGGTCATGCCACTTTTTGCACTGGCCTCCAGATCTCGTGGTGGTCACCATTGCACAGTAATCTTCTGCAACTTGGTTCCAGCATTTCTTCATTTCTTTAGGTGGAACTTTTATGTGACCTCTGCTGGTGTCCAGCTCCTGCCATCTGTTCTCAATCACAGTAACTAGTGCCTCCACTTCATCCTGTAAGAAATATTTGCTCCTTGCACTGCATTGCATCTTGTATTGCTGCAACTCTGATTTTTCCAATGCTCTCACACAGAACTCCTTCACACACACACAACTGGCTCTTTAAAAATGGCCGATTGCCAACTCGGAGCTGTACTGCGCATGTACGTCCATTGCAACGATGTCAAAAACGTTTTGTTGCGCATGCGCAGAAGGTGTGGCATCGTTTTTTCGGCGCAGGCAGCAGGTTCCACACACTGCGCTGTGCCAAATTTGAATTATACATCGGGGAAACTTTGGCAAAATCGTTCTGGTGCATTTCTGGCCTAGAAAAACGGGTGTAACTCTGGCAAAATGCCAGAAAATGGGCTTGGGCAAAATTGAGCCCTCAGTGTTGCTCCTGCTCAGACTCTCTTCCCCAGCCACTTCCAGCACCTGCTGCAGCTAGAATGCACCTCTCCTTTAAGTAGTGCAGGCTAGATTTAAGTGGCGCTAGCCTCACACAAACTTGGGCCCCAGTGTTCAGCGCTGGGCTGCACGCTACTGTTATTTAAATTAGCAGACAGGAACCGGGGGGGGGGTTGGTCGTGCATCACGATCCCCGCTCCCGTTTTTGGGCCTTGTCCCATTTCTAGGCCCTTGAATCTAAGTCCACTTTGAGCTGTTATGGCAACAACTATAGATGGCACCAACAAGGAGCAGGTATAATAAAAAAATAACAAACAGAATTAGCAACCTTTACAAAAATTACACTCAGTGACTCAAATTAACCCTCCTATTTGAAAATATGCTATGGTTCTAGTTGCATCAATTTGTAGAGACTGCTAAACAATTTTTTTTTACTCATTCTCGGCATATGGGCATCGATAGCAAGGCCAGAGTTTATTACCCATCCCTAGTTGACATTGAGTCATAGAAACATAGAAACATAGAAAATAGGTGCAGGAGTAGGTCATTCGGACCCTTCTAGCCTGCACCGCCATTCAATGAGTTCATGGCTGAACATGCAACTTCAGTACCCCATTCCTGCTTTCTCACCATACCCCTTGATCCCCCTAGTAGTAAGGACTTCATCTAACTCCTTTTTGAATATATTTAGTGAATTGGCCTCAACTACTTTCTGTGGTAGAGAATTCCACAGGTTCACCACTCTCTGGGTGAAGAAGTTTCTCCTCATCTCGGTCCTAAATGGCTTACCCCTTATCCTTAGACTGTGACCCCTGGTTCTGGACTTCCCCAACATTGGGAACATTCTTCCTGCATCTAACCTGTCAAAACCCATCAGAATTTTAAACGTTTCTATGAGGTCCCCTCTCATTCTTCTGAACTCCAGTGAATACAAGCCCAGTTGATCCAGTCTTTCTTGATAGGTCAATCCCGCCATCCCGGGAATCAGTCTGGTGAACCTTCGCTGCACTCCCTCAATAGCAAGAATGTCCTTCCTCAAGTTAGGAGACCAAAACTGTACACAATACTCCAGGTGTGGCCTCACCAAGGCCCTGTACAACTGTAGCAACACTTCCCTGCCCCTGTACTCAAATCCCCTCGCTATGAAGGCCAACATGCCATTTGCTTTCTTAACCGCCTGCTGTACCTGCATGCCAACCTTCAATGACTGATGTACCATGACACTCAGGTCTCGTTGCACCCCTCTTTTCCTAATCTGTCACCATTCAGATAATAGTCTGTCTCTCTGTTTTTACCACCAAAGTGGTAACCTCACATTTATCCACATTATACTTCATCTGCCATGCATTTGCCCACTCACCTAACCTATCCAAGTCACTCTGCAGCCTCATAGCATCCTCCTCACAGCTCACACTGCCACCCAACTTAGTGTCATCCGCAAATTTGGAGATACTACATTTAATCCCCTCGTCTAAATCATTAATGTACAGTGTAAACAGCTGGGGCCCCAGCACAGAACCTTGCGGTACCCCACTAGTCACTGCCTGCCATTCTGAAAAGTCCCCATTTACTCCTACTCTTTGCTTCCTGTCTGACAACCAGTTCTCAATCCATGTCAGCACACTAGCCCCAATCCCATGTGCTTTAACTTTGCACATTAATCTCTTGTGTGGGACCTTGTCGAAAGCCTTCTGAAAGTCCAAATACACTACATCAACTGGTTCTCCCTTGTCCACTCTACTGGAAACATCCTCAACAAATTCCAGAAGATTTGTCAAGCATGATTTCCCTTTCACAAATCCATGCTGACTTGGACCTATCATGTCACCTCTTTCCACTGCTATGACATCCTTAATAATTGATTCCATCATTTTACCCACTACCGATGTCAGGCTGACTGGTCTATAATTCCCTGTTTTCTCTCTCCCTCCTTTTTTAAAAAGTGGGGTTACATTGGCTACTCTCCACTCGATAGGAACTGATCCAGAGTCAATGGAATGTTGGAAAATGACTGTCAATGCATCCGCTATTTCCAAGGCCACCTCCTTAAGTACTCTGCTTAAACTGCTGCAGTCCATGTGGTGAAGGTATGGAGTTCCAGGATTTTGATCCAGCGACAATGAAGAAACTGCAATATATGTCCAAGTCTGGCTGGTATGTGAACTGATGGTTGGACTCTCGCTTGTTGGAGATGGTCATTGCCTGGCATTTTTGTGGCAGAATGTTACTTGCCACTTATCAGCCCAATCCAGAATGTTGTCCATGTCTTGCTGCAGATGGGCACGGACTACTTCATTATCTGAGGAACAGCGAATGAAGCTGAACACTGTGCAATCATGAGCGAACATAGAATCATACAAATTTATAAAATCATAAAAGCACGGAAGGAGGCCATAGTGTCCGCGCCGGCCGACAAAGAGCTATCCAACCTAATCCCGCTTTCCAGCTCTTGGTTCATAGCCCTGTAGGTTATGGTACTTCAAGTGCATATCCAAGTACTTTTCAAATGTGGTGAGGGTTTCTGCCTCTACCATCCTTTCAGGCAGTGAGTTCCAGACCCTCACCACCCATTGAATGTGTGAGGTTGCAGCCCCTCTTCCAATACTTGAAGGGGCTGCTCCTCAAATTCTGGTTGCACTTCAGTCCCACACTCCTGATCTTTGGGCACCCTGTGCGGAGGGGAGCTCATAGGACAGCTCCTGGGCATGGCCGAGGGGGCCATCAACCGGTCCAGACAGCGGGCGGTCAAGGGGGTCGTTCAGCCTGACTGCCTGCCTCTCTTCTGCGGTTACATCCGAACCAGGGTGTCCCTGGAGATGGAGCACGCGGTGTCCACCAGTACGCTCGCGGCCTTCCGTGAGAGGTGGATGCCGGAGGGACTGGAGTGCATCATCACCCCTGGCAACCAAATTTTGATTTGAATTAAGCTTACTGCCAAAAGTTAATTTGTGTTTTGTGTCGGTTTTAGTGCCTCCTCGTTAATCAGGTAGCACTTGTATTAAAGTTTGTCAACAAATAACCCCTATATTAAGAGGAGCATTTGATTTACAGGTGCAACTAAAATAGTTGTAGAGCTGTTGAACCCAATGGCGTGCTCTCTACGCGGGAGTCCTCCCTTTATTTATTGGCCTGGAGGGTGTTGCACGGAGCAGTCCCGTGCAATAAGTTTTTAAGTCGGTTCATGGGCTCCCAGACCGCCTGTAAATTCTGGTTGCACTTCAGTCCCACACTCCTGGTCTTTGGGCACCCTGTGCGGAGGGGAGAGGGCCGTTTGGAAGGCCTCCTCGTAGGACTGCTCCTGGGAATGGCAAAGGGGGCCATCAGCCGGTCCAGGCAACGGGCGGTCGAGGGGGTCGTTCAGCCTGACTGCCTGCCTCTCTTCCGCGGTTACATCCGGGCCAGGGTGTCCCTGGAGATGGAGCACGCAGTGTCCACTGGTACGCTCGCGGCCTTCCGCGAGAGGTGGGCGCTGGAGGGATGGGAGTGCATCATCACCTCCGGCAACCAAATTTTAATTAAACCGTCGTTCAAAAAGTTTTATTTCTTAATTTGTCGGTTGTAGTGTCCCTTTAAGAAGGGGGCACGTGTATTAACATTACTTTAAAATAGTTGTAGAGCTGTTGATTTGAAGAGGCTGCTCCTCAAATTCTGCTTGCACTTCAGTCCCATGCTCCTGATCTTTGGGCATCCTATGCAGAGGGGAGCGGGCAGGTCAGAAGGCTTCCTGATAGGGCATGGCCAAGGTGGCCATTAACCGGTCCAGGCAGCAAGTGGTCGAGGGGGTCGTTCAGCCCAACTGCCTGCCTCTCTTCCGCTACGTTCGAGCCAGGGTGCCCCTGATCTTTGGGCATCCTGTGCGGAGGGGAGCAGGCAGGTTGGAAGGCCTCCTCGTAGGACTGCTACTGGGCATGGCCAAGGGGGCCATTAACCAGTCTCGGCAGCGGGCGGTCGAGGAGTTCAGCCCGACTGCTGCCTCTCTTCCACAGTTACTTTCTGTCATGTATGCAAACTCTTTGTATTCACTCAGTACTATGTTCGATGTACCACCTGAGGGCGCTGCTGTTGGAGGCTGTTATGTCTTTAGATGCTCTGATAATGACTCCACGATGCAATGTGTTGCACTTGAACTGTAGTGACCTTAGTCTTTTATTGATAACTCCAGAGTGAAGATCACACCTGATGGCCTGCCTTTTTTACGAGGCCAGACACACCTGTACAGGTAACCTACAAGTCTCCCACTGCAGTGTCCTCTGGTGGCACAACTTGTGATAGTGCACACAGTGACCATGTAGGATACATGACATCACTCTCCCTCAAGCCTTTAGTGCAAATCGCCTCTTCATTGACTGTGCTCTGGTTGATCCTTGGCGGGTCGTTTCTATCTTGGGTGAGTGGTTGATGTTTTGTTGGCAGTAGAGTGCTGGTGGTTTCTGTTTGTGTGTCCATGACCACGCCATTCTCTCCCCCACACCCCCCCCCCACATATAGATTGTCAGAGTCTCATTACATACATATACATTCAAGTCCAGAAAAAAGAAGTTTGTATTAACATTGGTGGTTCAGTTGTGAGACAAGTACATTCGACTGGTGAGATACATTCTTGATTCGTACAAGGGATCGGTAACCGGTGCGTAAGGACAAGCTAATTCCAGAACTGCTTGGATGGTGTCCAGGCAGTCTGGTGGTGGCGCGGTGCCCCGTGCTGGCAGTGGGAACTCGGTTGGCTCAAGTTGCCTGGTCTTGGGGCTGTTGCCGTAGCTCCTAGCGTCGGCAGGTTCATAGAGGTCTGTGACCTCCCTGTCCTTTCTTTGCGCCCCGGGTCGCTGCTGCTCCCTGAGGAGTTGTCGTCTAACAGTGCACAGGGAACTGCTGACTCACTTGCCTAGGTGTTGTTTGGTTTGGGATCCTGGCTGGGCCCGGTCCCCTTTTGGAGAACTGTTGCAGGTGACCCTTCGTTCCCAAGTATGGCCTTGGTGGCGATGGGGTCTGGGAGCTGCGTCTTAGCACAGTTTGCTCTTTCAGGCTAGTGGCGGTTGGTGCCATCGGGTGCCTGAGAGGTGGAGCCGATCAGGAGCAGGCAATTGATACTGGTGCCGTTGCCCTCCTGTGATCACTTGCTCTGCAGCTTGTATGTATTGGCTGCTTGTGGCCACACTCCATGGAGCATAACTCTGGTCCCAGGGACGCAGGCTACTATGTTGGGTAGCTTGTTGGACCTGTGTGCTCCCGATGGGTGTCTGCCCGCTGCATTGACTGAGTGCAGTTGAAGTCCAACATCGCACATCGTTTCATTACTCATTGTAACTACCTTGTAACTCCGATCGCGATCGCGCGCCTTTTTTTTTTGCTTATTGCCTGTACACAACTCTGATCATCAATTGCACATTTTACATCTAACTCACAGTTGCTCTTACATTGTTTGAAAATGTGGAACTGTCTTTTTAAGTGTGGTGGGTGGCAGGCCTCCTTTAAGAGAGCCTTGCTATCTTTACCCCAATCCTCTTCTTCATTTGGTGCCACGTGTTGCTCCATCAGCGCTGCACCTCGTGGTCTGGCCGCCACCATCTTTTTCTTCAGCGCCTCACCTCGTGGTTTGGGCGCCATCTTTCCTCCATCCACGATGTCGACTGCGGTGATCCTCTTCTCCCCGGGTTCTGCTGGGAAGTCGCCTCTGGATCCGATTTTTTTCGTCCCGAGTACTGCCACTGGAGCCTGGAAGGTGCATTCGGGTCGTCTCAGCTGGATCCTCTCCACGCAGTCGTGCTGAGCAGCCTATGCCTCAGGTGCTGTGCTGGTCTGCTCTCTGGTGCCGGGTCCACCCTCAGGTGGGGGCTTGCTTTACCTCTTAGCACGGAGGACATCGAGCGCTGGAGGGGTGAAGTCTTCCCACTTTCAATGGATCTTCTCCATCCACCTTCTTCCGAGTAGCGTTGGTCCATCACCTGCAACAAACGACAGGGGTAACTTGTGCACCGTACCATCATGGAGTACCTTTACATCCGCACTACCAACGACTGGGATAAGTTCATCGGTGCAGGTGCGCAGCTTTGCCTGAACCGGGACCAACTTGGGTCGTTCAGTCTGATTGTCCCATAGCCTCTCAAAGGCTTCTTGATTCATTACTGACTGGCTCACCCCGTGTCCACTTCCATGAAGACTGCAATGCCATTTATCTCGACTTCCATCCTCAATGGGGAACATTCAGTGGTGCAGGTAAACATGTTATATACCTCATCGTGGGGCTGAGCTGCCTCTCTGACTATCGTTTCATAATCCACGCTGGATTCATGGCCATCTGCAGATTCTTCATCGACACAGTGAGTCATATTTCTCTTACACATT
Organism: Pristiophorus japonicus; assembly: GCF_044704955.1. NCBI lineage: Eukaryota > Metazoa > Chordata > Chondrichthyes > Pristiophoridae > Pristiophorus > Pristiophorus japonicus. The sequence continues at coordinate 268,340,915 of NC_091977.1, read as the reverse complement.
CGATGGAGGTGGCCCTTTGTGCTGAAGCCTTTACATACATAGTCTTTAAAACGGCACTGGTGAGCCCTCCACAACGCCAGCATGGGGCTACTCGGTGGACTCTGAGTTAAGGGACTCGGGGGCCTGTTCTCTTTTCCCTGAGAAGATTCATGTTCTACAGTCCAGCCTCTAAAAGGCACCACTCTGTGCACAGTACCTGCCAGGTTTGAGTCCTGAGGATGAGTCATCTGCCGAGAGCCGCAGGTCGAGGTCATGAATGCCTGGCTCACAGAGATGGCCTTCTGCAGTGTGACTGTGGTATCTGCAGACAGTAGCTTGTGAAGAAGGCCCTCATGGCCGATTCCAATGACAAAAATGTCCCGCAGCGCTTCGGTGAGGTGGTCGCCAAAATCACACGGTGCCGTCAGTCTCCTGAGGCCTGCAGCATATTTTGCAATTTCCTGGCCTTCAGGCTGACGGTGTGTATAAAACCGGTGTCTGGCTGTGAGAATGCTCTCCTTGCGCTTGAGTTGCTCTTGGATCAGCGTTACAAGCTTCTCGTACATCTTGGCTGTTGTCTTCGCTGATGCCAGCAAGTCCCTAACGAGGCCATAGACAGTGGGCCCACAACTGGTTGGGAGGATAGCTCTGCGCTTATCAGCCAGTGTGGCCAGATTGTCGCCTGCCAGGTCGTTTGCTGTGAAGAAAAAAGGCGTCCCAATTATTGTGTTCCTAACACAGATGAGGCTGCACACAGGGAGGTTAAAGTAACAATGACCTCAGTCTTTATTAAGACACTCCAGAGTGAGGAACAGGCTTTAGGAGCCGGCTTAAATACAGTGCTCCCAAGGGATGCTGGGATCCCTTCGGACTTCAGGGGATGCGCCCCCTGGTGGCGGAACATGGGAGTGCATGCTTTACAGATACACAACATCACTCCCCCACAAAGTCAAAGTGAAAACTATTTACAAGGTGAGGCGGTTGGGAGTCTTTCTTTCCCTGGTGCACCGCCTTGGTACAAATGTCTGTTCTGATGTGTTGGCTGTGCCCTCGCTGGGCTGGTGTGTTGTTGGCCCTGCAGGGCTGCTGGGTGAGCCTGGCCTTTCTGGGCTGTTGGGCATGATGGGTTCAATTTCCTGGTCTGGGGTGGTGTCGTTGATCCTTTGGGTGTGTGTTGTGTGCTCGAAAAAGGTGGTGTCTGCTGTGGGTTGTTCAGAGCAGTCTGTGAACCGCAGCCTCGTTTGGTCCAGGTGCTTTCTGCAAATTTGTCCATTGTCTAGTTTGACTACAAACACCCTACTCCCTTCTTTAGCTATCACCGTGCCTGCAATCCACTGGGGCCCATGTCCATAGTTTAGCACATACACCGGGTCATTCAGATCAATTTCCCGTGACACAGTGGTACGACCATTGTTTACATTTTGTTGCTGCCGCCTGCTCTCTACCTGATCATGCAGGTTGGGGTGAACCAGTGAGAGTCTGGTTTTAAGTGTCCTTTTCATGAGTAGCTCAGCTGGGGGCACCCCTGTGAGTGAGTGGGGTCTCGTGCGGTAGCTGAGCAGTACTCGGGACAGGCGGGTTTGGAGTGAGCCTTCTGTGACTCGTTTAAGGCTCTGTTGGATTGTTTGTACTGCCTGCTCTGCCTGCCCATTGGAGGCTGGTTTAAACGGGGCCGAGGTGACATGTTTGATCCCATTGCGGGTCATGAATTCTTTAAATTCGGCACTGGTGAAACATGGCCCGTTGTCACTGACCAGTATGTCAGGCAGGCCGTGGGTGGCAAATATGGCCCTCAGGCTTTCAATGGTGGCAGTGGCGGTGCTTCCCGACATTATTTCACATTCAATCCATTTTGAAAAAGCATCCACCATCACCAGGAACATTTTACCGAGAAATGGGCCTACATAGTCAACATGGATCCTCGACCATGGTCTGGAGGGCCAGGACCACAAACTTAGTGTGCCTCTCTGGGCGCGTTGCTCAACTGAGCACACACGCTGCATTGCCGGACACAGGACTCTAAATCAGAGTCAATACCGGGCCACCACACGTGGGATCTGACTATCGCTTTCATCATTACTATACCCGGGTGTGTGCTGTGGAGATCCGAGATGAACGTCTCCCTGCCCTTTTTGACTAGCACTACGCGGTTACTCCACAACAGGCAGTCTGCCTGAATGAACAGCTCGTCCTTTCGCCACTGGAACGGCTTGATTAGCTCTTGCATTTCAATGGGGATTCTGGTCCAGCTCCCATGCAGTACATAGTTTTTTACTCGGGACAGCAGAGGATCTTGGCTGGTCCAAGTCCTAATCTGGCGGGCCGTGACAGGTGATTTATCATTTTCAAATGCTTCCATGACCATCAACAAGTCTGCGGGCTGCGCCACCATCAATAAGTTTGCAGGCTGCGCCATTTCCACCCCCATGGTGGGCAATGGTAGCCGACTGAGAGCATCCGCACAGTTCTCGATGCCTGGCCCGTGGCGGATGGTATAGTTATACGCTGATAGCGCGAGTGCCCACCTTTGTATGCGGGCTGAGGCATTAGTATTTATCCCCTTGTTTTCAGTGAACAGGGATATGAGGGGCTTGGTTCCAGCTCAAATTTGAGGCCAAACAGGTACTGATGCATTTTCTTTACCCCGATCACACACGCTAATGCCTCTTTCTCAATCATGCTGTAGGCCCTCTCGGCCTTGGACAAGCTCCTGGAGGCATAGGCGACAGGTTGCAACTTCCCCGCAACGTTAGCTTGTTGTAATACACACCCGACTTCGTACGACGACGCATCACATGCTAGGACAAGTCTTTTACACGGGTTATACAATACAGGCAGCTTGTTGGAACATAAAATGTTTCTGGCTTTCTCAAAAGCAATTACTTGTTTTTTTCCCCATACCCAGTTCTCACCTTTATGTAATAACAGATGTAGGGGCTCTAAGAGGGTGCTTAAGCCCAGTAGGAAGTTATCAAAATAGTTGAGGAGTCCCAGGAAAGACCGCAGCTCTGTGACGTTCTGTGGCCTGGGCACGTTCCTGATAGCCTCTGTCTGGCATCTGTGGGCCGAATGCCATCTGCCGCGATCTTTCTCCCCAAAAACTCCACTGCTGTTGCCATGAAGAAGCATTTCGCCAGCCGCAGCCGCAGCCCTACGCGATCCAGTCACTGGAGGACCTCCTCCAGGTTTTGTAGGTGCTCGACGGTGTCCTGACCCGTGACCAATATGTCGTCCTGAAAAACCACCGTGCATGGTACCGACTTGAGTAGGCTCTCCATGTTTCTCTGGAAGATCGCTGCAGCCGACCGAATTCCAAACGGGCATCTGTTGTAAATGAACAGTCCCTTGTGCATGTTGATGCAGATGAGGCCCTTCGAAGACTCCTCCAGCTCTTGCGTCATGTAGGCCGAAGTCAGATCTTGCCTCCTACCAGCGTTGCAAATAGGTCATCTGCCTTGGGTAGCGGGTATTTGTCTTGTAGCGAGAAATGATTAATAGTTACTTTATAATCGCCACAAATCCTGACCGTGCCATCACTTGTGAGTACTGGAACAATCGGGCTGGCCCACTCGCTAAATTCCACTGGGGAGATGATGCCCTCGCGTTGCAGCCTGTCCACCTCGATTTCCACTCTCTCCCTCATCATGTGAGGTACCGCTCGCCCCTTGTGGTGAATGGGTCGTGCCTCTGGGACCAGGTGGATCCGCACCTTTGCCCTGGAAAAGTTTCCAATGCCTGGCTCAAAAAGGGAAGGAAATTTGTTAAGAACCTGGGTATATGAGGCCTCATCGACATGTGATAGCGCTCGGATGTCATCCCAGTTCCAGCGGATTTTTCCCAGCCAGCTCCTTCCAACCAGTGTGGAGCCATCGCCCAGGACAATCCAGAGTGGCAGTTCATGCACCGTGCCCTCGTAGGTGACCTTGAACATAGCGCTGCCCAGGAATGTGATGAGCTCTTTGGTGTACATTCTCAGTTTCGTGTGGATGGGGCTCAGGGCTGGTCTGAGTGCCTTGTTGCACCACAGTCTCTCAAACATCTTTTTACTCATGATGGATTGGCTAGTGTCCAGTGTCCAGTTCCATGGCACGGGTAAGGCATTCAATTTTACATTTAGCATTATAGGTGGACATTTCGTCAAAAATGTGTGCACCCCGTGTACTTCAGCACCTGCCTCCTCTCTCTGAGGCTCGAAATTGCTTTGATCCACCATGGACCAATCTTCCTCTGCCACGTGGTGGTTAGCAGGTTTTGCAGAGCTTGCAGCTCATCTGCAAGCTTGTTGAAGGTGTTTCACATTGTTTCACAGCTCTTGAAAACATACCCTTTGAAGCGGCATGAATAGGCTGAATGGAAGCCTCCACAATGCCAACAAGGTGTGAATTGCCTTGCATTCATCCTTTGTTGCGGACTCTGAGTCATCTGGGTCACCTGAGGCCTGCTGGCAGTTGCAGACTCGTGGTTTCTGCCCTGTACATTTCTGCTCACAAACACAGTTCCAGTTAATTTATGAACATTGCTAGCACTTGTGTGCTGAGAGATTTGTTTGGTGTTATCACTGGTGGACATAAACGCCTGTGCTATCGTAATGCCCTTACTGAGGGTCGGTGTCTCTACAGTCAAACATTTTTGTAGGATGTTCTCATGGCCAATGCCCAATACAAACAAGTCTCTGAGCATCTGCTCCAGGTAGCCAGCAAACTCACATTGTCCTGCAAATCGCCTTAGCTCAGCGACGTAGCTCGCCACTTCCTGACCTTCAGATCGCTGGCACGTGTAGAACCGATACCTCACCATCAGCACGCTCTCCTTTGGGTTAAGATGCTCCCGAACCAGTGTACACAGCTCCTCATATGACTTATCTGTGGGTTTCACCGGAGCCAGAAGATTCTTCATGAGGCTGTAGGTCGGTGCCGCGCAGACCATGAGGAGGACCGCTTTCCTTTTTGCAGCGCTTCCTTCTCCGTCCAGCTCGTTGGCTACAAAGTACTGGATGAGCCGTTCGACATAGGCTTCCCAGTCCTCGCCCTCTGAGAACATCACCAGGATGCCCACAGTTTGCTGCATCTTTGCGTTGGATTCGTATACTCATCGCCAGTTATTCTGTTCCTAACACAAATGAGACTGCACACAGGGAGGTTAAAGTAACAGTGACCTCAGTCTTTATTAAGACTGTCCAGAGTGAGGAACAGGCCTTAGGGGCCAGCTAAAATACAGTGCTCCCAAGGGTGCTGGGATCCCTTGGGACTTTAGGGGATGCGCTCCCAGGTGGCGGAACATGGGAGTGCATGCTTTACAGATACACAACACCAATCGACGAACTACTGCAACATACCAAGGATAGCCATTTTCGCGTGAAGGTCCGTAATCTCGTCGCCAATTGTTATGTCTTTAGATGCTCTGATAATGACTCTATGAGGCAATATGTTGCACTTGAACTGTAGTGACCTTAGTCCTTTATTGATAACTCCAGAGTGAGGATCACACCTGGCGGCCTGTCTTTTATACTATGCCAGGCACACCTGTACAGGTAACCTGCAAGTCTCCCACTGCTGTGCCCTCTGGTGGCACACCTTTTGATAGTGTACACGTGACCATGTCGGATACATGACAGAAGCCCCAGGGGTTTCCTGCCCTGGTGTGCAGGGGCATATAAAAGGCAGCCAGCCATGCTGCCACTCACTTTACAGTGGTATTAAATGGACTGAAGTCACACAGCTCTTACTCACAGTACAAGGCCTCGTGGAGTTAGTCGAAGGTAATTGCAGACATAATAATTGGCGACGAGAATATGGACTTTCACGCAATTATGGCTACCTTTGGCACACTAGAAGACTTCGCATAGGGTGATGATTGGGATGCCTTCACGGAAAGGCTCGAGCAATATTTCATGGCAAACAACCTGACAGGGGAGATGGACACATTGGCGGAGAAGTGCAAGGCTATACTGCTGACCAGTTGTGGGCCCAAGCTCTACCGCCTCGTCAGGGACTTGCTGGCATCTACGAAGGCCAGGGATAAGACATACGATGAGCTGACTGAACTAATTCGCGATACCATACAGATGGCTTCCTTCCAGAATCAGAGCTCACTGGCAAATACTGTGTGTAAAATAACGCTGATTGCAGGCTGAACTGTTGAACTAATAAGAACTGTACAGAGCAGAGCCTACATGCCTGCTGCTGTTAGGCTGCCAAGGGGTGTAAATGTGAATCATTAACACAATGCTGGTGTTGCGGGGGTAATCATGGGGCCCATCAATGTCGATTTAAAGACTATGCGTGCAAAAGCTGCAGAACAAGAGGCCACCTCCAGCGAATGTGCAAACATACTGCGACTCACCATGTGGCAGTGGAGTCGGCAGAAGAGTCCCGATCCAGCGTCGATCACAAAGGACAAGCTGGAGAGGCAACTCAGCCCGAGGGAGCAGAGTGCGGGGTGCACACCCTCTCCACAGAAAATCCTCCCATGATGATAAAAGTCAAATTAAATGGCGTTCCTGTCTTCATGGAGCTGGACATGGGGGCATGTCAGTAAATTATGAGCCAAAAGGCATTTGAAAGGCTGTGGGGCAACAACAAAGCACAAAGACCCAAGTTGAGCCTGATTCAGATAAAGCTGCGCACTTACACCAAGGAACTGATACCAGTTATTGGCAGTGCAAACGTAAAAGTAACATATGATGGAGAGGCACACGAGCTGCCAATGTGGATTGTACCAGGCGATGGGCCAACGCTGCTTGGCAGAAGCTGGATTGGGAAGATTCGGTGGAACTGGGAAGACGTTAAAATATTATCGTCAGTGGACAATGCTTCCTGTGCTCAAGTGCTGAGCAAGTTCCCATCTTTATTTGAACCAGGCATCGGCAACTTCACAGGCGCCAAAGTACAGATCCACTTGGTCCCCGAGGCACGGCCCGTTCATCACAAGGCTCAAGTGCTCCCCTACATGATGAGGGAGAAAGTGGAGATCGAATTGGACAGACTTCAACGCGAGGGAATCATATCGGCAGTCGAGTTCAACGAGTGGGCCAGTCCAATTGTTCTGGTACTAAAGAGCGTTGGCACGGTCAGAATCTGCGGTGACTACAAAGTAACGATCAACCGAGTCTCATTACATGACCAGTACCCGCTACCCAAAGCCGATGGCCTTTTCGCGACATTAGCAGGGGGAAAGGCGTTCACCAAGCTGGATCTAACCTCCGCTTACATGACCCAGGAACTGGTTGAGTCGTCGAAAAAATTAACATGCATTAATACGCACAAAGGATTGTTCGTGTACCACAGGTGCCCGTTCGGGATTCGCTCGGCTGCAGCCATATTCCAAAGAAACATGGAGAGCCTGTTGAAATCGGTTCCAGGCACCGTCGTATTTCAGGACGACATCCTCATCACTGGCCGCAACACCTCCAAACAACTGCACAACCTGGAAGAAGTTTTAAGTCGACGAAACAGAGTTGGACTCATTGAAACGAACCAAATGTGTCTTCCTGGCTCCAGAGGTAGAATTCCTGGGGCGGAAGATTGCGGCAGACGGCATCAGACCCACGGACTCGAAGAAAGAGGCCATCAAGAATGCACCCACACCATAAAATGTAATGGAGCTACACTCATTCCTGGGACTCCTCAACTATTTCGATAACTTTCTTCCAGGGTTGAGCACCTTGCTGGAATCGTTGCACAAGCTGTTACAGAAGGGGGACAACTGGGCTTGGGGTAAAAATCAACAGGCTGCCTTTGAGAAGGCCAGAAACCTGCTGTATTGAAATAAGTTGCTGGTATTATATGACCCATGTAAACGTCTAGTTTTAGCATGTGATGCATCGTCGTATGGTGTCGGGTGTGTTTTGCAGCAAGCCAATGCAGTGGGCAAGCTCCAACCGGTTGCATATGCGTCCAGAAGCCTAACAAAGGCCGAAAGAGGCTACAGCATGGTCGAAAAGGAGGCTTTAGCCTGTGTTTACGGTGTAAAAAAGATGCACCAATATTTGTTTGGACTCACGTTCAACTTAGAGACGGACCACAAGCCTCTAGAAACATAGAAAATAGGTGGAGGAGTAGGCCATTCAGCCCTTCGAGCCTGCACCACCATTCAATAAGATCATGGCTGATCATTCACCTCAGTACCCCATTCCTGCTTTCTCTACATACCCCTTGATCCCTTTAGCCATAAGGGCCATATCTAACTCCCTCTTGAATATATCTAATGAACTGGCATCAACAACTCTCTGTGGCAGAGAATTCCACAAGTTAACAACTCTCTGAGTGAAGAATTTCTGCTCACATCGGTCCTAATCCTTATCCTCAGACTGTGTCCCCTGGTTCTGGACTTCCCCAACTTCAGGAACATTCTTCCTGCATCAAACCTGTCCAGTCCCGTCAGAATTTTATATGTTTCTATGAGATCCCCTCTCATTCTTCTAAACTCCAGTGAATACAGGCCCAGTCGGCCCAGTCGATCCAGTCTCTCCTCATATGTCCGTCTCTCCATCCCGGGAATCAGTCTGGTGAACCTTCGCTGTACTCCCTCAATAGCAAGAACGTCCTTCCTCAGATTAGGAGACCAAAACTGAACACAATATTCCAGGTGAGGCCTCATCAAGGCCCTATACAACTGCATTAAGACCTCCCTGCTCCTCTACTCAAATCCCCCAGCTCTGAAGGCAAACATGACATTTGCCTTCTTCATCGCCTGCTATACCTGCATGCCAACTTTCAATGACTGATGTATCATGACACCCAGGTCTCGTTGCACCTCTCCTTTTCCTAATCTGCCGCCATTCAGATAATATTCTGCCTTCATGTTTTTGCCACCAAAGTGGATAACCTCACATTTATCCACATTATACTGCATCTGCCATGCATTTGCCCACTCACCTAACCTGTCCAAGTCACCCTGCAGCCTCTTGCATCCTTCTCACAGCTCACACCGCCACCCAGCTTAATGTCATCTGCAAACTTAGAGATATTACACGCAATTCCTTCATCTAAATCATTGATGTATATTGTAAATAGCTGGGGTCCCAGCACTGAGCCCTGCGGCACCCCACTAGTCACTGCCTGCCATTCTGAGAAGGACCTGTTTATGCCTACTCTCCGCTTTCTGTCTGCCAACCAGTTCTCTATCCATGTCAATACATTACCTCCAATACCATGTGCTTCAATTTTGCACACCAAACTCTTGTGTGGGACCTTGTCAAAAGCCTTTAGAAAGTCCAAATACACCACATCCACTGGTTCTCCCTTGTCCACTCGACCAGTTACATCCTCAAAAAATTCTAGAAGATTTGTCAAGCATGATTTCCCTTTCATAAATCTATGCCAACTTGGACCGATCCTGTCACTGCTTTCCAAATACGCTGCTATTTCATCTTTAATAATTGATTCCAACATTTTCCCCACGACTGATGTCAGGCTAACCGGTCTATAATTACCCATTTTCTCTTTCCCTCCTTTTTTAAAAAGTGGTGTTACATTAGCTACCCTCCAGTCCATAGGAACTGATTCAGAGTCCACAGACTGTTGGAAAATGATCACCAATGCATGCACTACTTCTAGGGCCACTTCCTTATGTACTCTGGGATGCAGACTATCAGGCCCTGGGGATTTATCGGCCTTCAATTCCATCAATTTCCCGAACACAATTTCCTGACTAATAAGGATATCCTTCAGTTCCTCCTTCTCGCTAGACCTTCGGTCCCCGAGTATTTCCGGAAGGTTATATGTGTCTTCCTTCGTGAAGACAGAACCAAAGTATTTGTTCAATTGGTCTGCCATTTCTTTGTTCGCCATTATAAATTCATCTGAATTCCACTGCAAGGGACCTACGTTTGTCTTCACTAATCTTTTTCTCTTCACATATCTATAGAAGCTTTTGCAGGCAGTTTTTTTGTTCCCTGCAAGCTTACTCTCATGCTCTATTTCCCCCCTCCTAATTAGACCCTTTGTCCTCCTCTGCTGAATTCTAAATTTCTCCCAGCCCTCAGGTTTGCTGCTTTTTCTGGCCAATTTCTATGCCCCTTCCTTGGATTTAACACTATCCCTAATTTCCCTTCTTAGCCACGGTTGAACTACCTTCCCCGTTTTGTTTTTACTCCAGACAGAGATGTACAATTGCTGAAGTTCATCCATCTGATCTTTAAATGTTTGCCATTGCCTATCCACCGTCAACTCTTTAAGTATCATTTGCCAGTCTATTCTAGCCAATTCACGTCTCATACCATCAAAGTTACCTTTCTTTAAGTTCAGGACCCTAGTCTCTGAATTAACTGTGTCACTCTCCATCTTAATTAATTCTACCATATTATGGTCACTCTTCCCCAAGGGGCCTCACACAACAAGATTGCTAATTAGTCCTTTCTCATTACACAACACTCAGTCTAGGATGGCCAGCCCTCGAGTTGGTTCCTCGACATATTGGTCTCGAAAACCATCCCTAATACACTGCAGGAAATCCTATTGTTATCAATTTGGTTAGCCCAATCTATATGTAGATTAAAGTCGCCCATGATAACTGCTACACATTGCACACATCCCTAATTTCATGTTTGATGCTGTCCCCAACCTCACTACGACTGTTTGGTAGTCTGTACACAACCCCACTTGCATTTTCTACCCTTTGGTACTCCACAGCTCTACCCATACAGATTTCCTAATCTCACTGCTTTTGGAAAGAAGACATAAACACCAATACTTTGTTTCGAATCCAAAGATGGGCACCAACACTATCTGCCTATGAGTGATCCGCCACAGGTCAGGCACTGAAAACTGCACCGATTCTCTCAGCCGACTGCCGTCGCCCACCACCCGGGTGGAAACGACACAGCCCGCAGACTTGCTACCTTTGATAGCGAAGGGTCATAGATAGAAAATAGGTGCAGGAGTAGGCCATTCAGCCCTTCGAGCCTGCACCGCCATTCAATGAGTTCATGACTGAACATGCAACTTCAGTACCCCATTCCTGCTTTCTCGCCATACCCCTTGATCCCCCTAGTAGTAAGGAATACATCTAACTCCTTTTTGAATATATTTAGTGAATTGGCCTCAACAACTTTCTGTGGTCGAGGATTCCACAGGTTCACCACTCTCTGGGTGAAGAAGTTTCTCCTCATCTCGGTCCTAAATGGCTTACCCCTTATCCTTAGACTATGACCCCTGGTTCTGGACTTCCCCAACATTGGGAACATTCTTCCTGCATCTAACCTGTCTAAACCCATCAGAATTTTAAATGTTTCTATGAGATCCCCTCTCATTCTTCTGAACTCCAGTGAATACAAGCCCAGCTGATTATATCTTTCTTGATAGGTCAGTCCCGCCATCCCGGGAATCAGTCTGGTGAACCTTCGCTGCACTCCCTCAATAGCAAGAATGTCCTTCCTCAAGTTAGGAGACCAGAACTGTACACAATACTCCAGGTGTGGCCTCACCAAGGCCCTGTACAACTGTAGTAACACCTCCCTGCCCCTGTACTCAAATCCCCTCGCTATGAAGGCCAACATGCCATTTGCTTTCTTAACCGCCTGCTGTACCTGCATGTCAACCTTCAATGACTGATGTACCATGACACCCAGGCCTCGTTGCACCTCCCCTTTTCCTAATCTGTCACCATTCAGATAATAGTCTGTCTCTCTGTTTTTACCACCAAAGTGGATAACCTCACATTTATCCACATTATACATCATCTGCCATGCAGTTGCCCACTCACCTAACCTATCCAAGTCACTCTGCAGCCTCATAGCATCCTCCTTGCAGCTCACACTGCCACCCAACTTAGTGTCATCTGAAAATTTGGAGATACTACATTTAATCCCCTCGTCTAAATCATTAATGTACAATGTAAACAGCTGAGGCCCCAGCACAGAAACTTGCGGTACCCCACTAGTCACTGCCTGCCATTCTGAAAAGTACCCATTTACTCCTACTCTTTGCTTCCTGTCTGCCAACCAGTTCTCAATCCACGTCAGCACACTAGCCCCAATCCTATGTGCTTTAACTTTGCACATTAATCTCTTGTGTGGGACCTTGTCGAAAGCTTTCTGAAAGTCCAAATACACCACATCAACTGGTTCTCCCCTGTCCACTCTACTGGAAACATCCTCAACAAATTCCAGAAGATTTGTCAAGCATGATTTCCCTTTCACAAATCCATGCTGACTTGGACCTATCATGTCACCTCTTTCCAAATGCGCTGCTATGACATCCTTAATAATTGATTCCATCATTTTACCCACTACCGATGTCAGGCTGACCGGTCTATAATTCCCTGTTTTCTCACTCGCTCCTTTTTTAAAAAGTGGGGTTACATTGGCTACCTTCCGCTCCATAGGAACTGATCCAGAGTCTATGGAATGTTGGAAAATGACTGTCAATGCATCCACTATTTCTAAGGCCACCTCCTTAAGCACTCTGAGATGCAGTCCATCAAGCCTGGGGATTTATCGGCCTTCAATACCATCAATTTCCCCAACACAATTTCCCGACTAATAAGGATTTCCCTCAGTTCCTCCTTCTTACTAGACCCTCTGACCCCTTTTATATCCGGAAGGTTGTTTGTGTGACCTTAGTGAATACCGAACCAAAGTACTTGTTCAATTGGTCTGCCATTTCTTTGTTCCCCGTTATGACTTCCTCTGATTCTGACTGCAGATGTTTGTCTTTACTAACCTGTTTCTCTTTACATATCTATAGAAGCTTTTGCAGTCTGTCTTAATGTTCCCTCTCGTACTCCATTTTCCCTGCCCTAATCAAACCCTTTGTCCTCCTCTGCTGAGTTCTAAATTTCTCCCAGTCTCTGGGTTCACTGCTATTTGACATCCTTGGCTTTAATACTATCCCTGATTTCCCTTGATAGCCACGGCTGAGCCACCTTCCCTTTTTTATTTTTACGCCAGACAGGGATGTACAATTGTTGAGTTCATCCATGCGGTCTCTAAATATCTGCCCTTGCCCATCCACAGTCAACCCTTTAAGTATAATTCGCCAAACTATCCTAGCCAATTCACGCCTCATACCTTCAAAGTTACCCAATTTAAGTTCTGGACCATGGTCTCTAAATTAATTGGTTCATTCTCCATCCTAATGTAGAATTCCACCATATCACTCTTTCCCAAGGGGCCTCGTAAACGAGATTGCTAATTAATCTTCTCTCATTACACAACACCCAGTCTAAGATGGCCTCCCCCCTAGTTGGTTCCTTGACATATTGGTCTGGAAAACCATCCCTTATGCACTCCAGGAAATCCTCCTCCACCATATTGCTTCCAGTTTGGTTAGCCCAATCTATATGCATATTAAAGTCACCCATGATAACTGCTGCACCTTTATTGCATGCACCCCTAATTTCCTGTTTGATGCCCTCCCCAACATCACTACTACTGTTTGGAGGTCTGTACACAACTCCCACTAACGTTTTTTGCCCTTTGGTGTGCTGCAGCTCTACCCATATAGATTACACATCATCCAAGCTAATGTCCTTCCTAACTATTGCATTAATCTCCTCTTTAACCAGCAATGCTACCCCACCTCCTTTTCCTTTTATTCTATCCTTCCTGAATGTTGAATACCCATGGATGTTGAGTTCCCAGCCCTGATCAGCCTGGAGCCACGTCTCTGCAATCCCAATCACAACATATCTGTTAACATCTATTTGTACAGTTAATTCATCCACCTTATTATGGATACTCCTTGCATTAAGACACAAAGCCTTCAGGCTTGTTTTTTTAACACCCTTTGTCCTTTTAGAATTATCATGTAGTGTGTTTCTTGCCTTTGTTTACTCGGCCTTCCACTATTGCTTTTTACCTTTCTACCATCTGTTTCTGACTCCATATTACTTCACCCTGTCTCGCTGCATAAGTTCCCATCCCCCTGCCATATTAGTTTAAACACTCCCGAACTGCATTAGCAAATGTTACCCCGAGGACATCAGTTCCAGTCCTGCCCAAGTGCAGACCGTCCCTTTAGTACAGGTCCCACTTCCCCCAGAACTGGTTCCAATGTCCCAGGAATTTGAATCCCTCCCTCTTGCACCACTGCTCAAGCCACGTATTTATTCTAACTATCCTGCTCCCTCTACTCTGATTAGCATGTGGCACTGGTAGCAATCCAGAGATTACTACCTTTGAGGTCCTACTTTTAATTTAACTCCTAGCTCCCTAAATTCAGCATGTAGGACCTCTTCCCGCTTCTTACCTATGTCGTTGGTACCTACATGTATCACGACAACTGGCTGTTTACCCTCCCGTTCCAGAATGCTCTGCAGCCGCTCCGAGACATCCTTGACCCTTGCACCAGGGAGGCAACCTACCATCCTAGAGTCTTGGTTGCGGCCGCAGAAACTCCTATCTATTCCCCTTACAATAGAGTCCCCTATCACTGTAGCTCTCCCACTCTTTTTCCCACCCTTCTGTGCAGCAGAGCCACCCACGGTGCCATGAACCTGGCTGCTGGTGCCTTCCCCTGGTAAGTCATCTCCCCCAACAGTATCCAAAATGGTAGATCTGTTTTGGAGGGAGATGGCCACAGGGGACTCCTGCACTACCTTCCTGCTCTTGCCTTGTCTCTTGGTCACCCATTCACTATCTGTCCTAACCCTTACCTGCGGTGTGACCAACTCACTAAATGTGCTATCCACAACATTCTCAGCATCGCGCATGCTCCAGAGTGAATCCATCCGCAGCTCCAGTGCCGTCATGTGGTCTGTCAGGAGCTGCAGCTGGACACACTTCCCACACACATAGTAGCCAGGGACACTGGAAGCGTCCCTGACTTCCCACATAGCACAGGAGGAGCATGACATGGGTCCGAGCTCTACTGCCATGACTTAACCCTTAAATTAATTTACCCGTAATGGCCCACCAAATTAAGACCTGGACCAACCTGGATTCTCTGCTATCCCTTGTAAAAAGTTGTGTCCTCAATGGGAGCTGGTCAGCGGTCCTGAGAGACATGCAAGACGAGATCAAGCCGTTTCACTGTCGTAAAGATGAAATGTCGATCTATTCAGATTGCCTCTTATGGGGCAACTGCGTTATCTTGCCAAAGAAAGGCAGAGAAACCTTCATGCGTGACCTACACAGCACCCACCCAGGCATAGTCATGATGAAGGCTATCGCCAGGTCCAACGTCTGGTGGCCCGGCATTGACTCGGACCTGGAGTCGTGCGTGCACCAGTGTAACACATGCTCACAACTGAGCAATGCTCCCAGGGAGGCCACACTTTGTCTCTGGTCCTGGCCCTCAAAACCATGGTCCAGGATCCATGTGGATTATGCGGGCCTCTTTCTGGGAAAGATGTTCCTGGTTAAATGGATTGAATGTGCAATAATGGCATCCAGCACGTGCGCAGCCACCATTGAAAGCCTCAGGGCCATGTTTGCCGCCCATGACTTACCCAACATTCTTGTCAGCGACAATGGTCCATGCTTCACCAGCTCAGAAGTCAATGAACTCATGACCCGTAATGGCATCAAGCATGTCAGATCTGCCCCTTTCAAGCCCGTATCCAACAGCCAAGCGGAGCAGGTAGTCCAAACCATAAAGCAGAGCTTGAAACACGTCACGGAAGGCTCCTTACAAACCCGCCTGTCCCGGGTACTGCTCCGCTACAGGACATGACCCCACTCACTTACCGGGGTTCCCCCTACAGAATTACTAATGAAACGAGCACTCAAAACCAGGTTCTGCTTAGTACACCCTGAGCTCATTGATCAGGTGGAAACCAGGCATTATCAGCAAAACACGTACCATGATCACGCGGCTGTGTCACACGACATCACTGTAAATGACCCTGTGTTTGTGCTGAATTACGGTCAGGACCCCAAATGGGTCGCCGGCACTGTATTAGGCAAGGAAGGGAATAGAGTGTTTGTTGTCAAACTGCTTAACGGTCAAATGTGCAGAAAACATTTGGACCAAACAAAATTACGATTCACAGATAACCAGGAACCACCGGAAGAAGACCTCATCTTCAGCGACCCACCAACACACGCCCAATCGACAATTGACCTCGCTGCCAACCATGAGGATGATCCCACCACCTTCGGTCTTCACAGTGGAAGACACAAAAACCATGCCAAAAATTGCTGCTCACGGGAATGTGGGAAGGGAGGACCTTGAGACAATCACTATCACTAGGGAGGTAGTGCTGGACAGGCTAATGGGACTCAAGGTAGACAAGTCCCCTGGTCCTGATGAAATGCATCCCAGGGTATTAAAAAAGATGGCAGAAGTTATAGCAGATGCATTCGTTATAATCTACCAAAATTCTCTGGACTCTGGGGAGGTACCAGCGGATTGGAAAGCAGCTAATGTAACGCCTCTGTTTAAAAAAGGGGGCAGACAAAAGGCAGGTAACTATAGGCCGGCTAGTTTAACATCTGTAGTGGGGAAAATGCTTGAAGCTATCATTAAGGAAGAAATAGCGGGACATCTAGATAGGAATAGTGCAATCAAGCAGACGCAACATGGATTCATGAAGGGGAAATCATGTTTAACTAATTTACTGGAATTCTTTGAGGATATAACGAGCATGGTGGATAGAGATGTACCGATGGATGTGGTGTATTTAGATTTCTAAAAGGCATTCGATAAGGTGTCATACAAAAGGTTACTGCAGAAGATAAAGGTACGCGGAGTCAGAGGAAATGTATTAGCATGGATCGAGAATTGGCTGGCTAACAGAAAGCAGAGAGTCGGAATAAATGGATCCTTTTCGGGTTGGAAATCAGTGGTTAGTGGTGTGCCACAGGGATTGGTGCTGGGACCACAACTGTTTACAATATACATAGATAACCTGGAAGAGGGGACAGAGTGTAGTGTAACAAAATTTGCAGATGACACAAAGATTAGTGGGAAAGCGGGTTGTGTAGAGGACACAGAGAGGCTGCAAAGAGATTTAGATAGGTTAAGCGAATGGGCTAAGATTTCGCAGATGGAATACAATGTCGGAAAGTGTGAGGTCATCCACCTTGGAAAAAAAACAGTAAAAGGGAATATTATTTGAATGGCGAGAAATTACAACATGCTGCGGTGCAGAGGGACCTGGGGGTCCTTGTGCATGAATCCCAAAAAGTTAGTTTGCAGGTGCATCAGGTAATCAGGAAGGCGAATGGAATGTTGGCCTTCATTGCGAGAGGGATGGAGTACAAAAGCATGGAGGTCCTGCTGCAACTGTACAGGGTATTGGTGAGGCCGCACCTGGAGTACTGCGTGCAGTTTTGGTCACCTTACTTAAGGAAGGATATACTAGCCTTGGAGGGGGTACAGAGACGATTCACTGGGCTGATTCCGGAGGTGAGGGGGTTACCTTATGATGATAGATTGAGTAGACTGGGTTTTTACTCGTTGAAGTTCATTTAAAATAATGAAAGGGATAGACAAGATCGAGGCAGAGAGGTTGTTTCCACTGGTCGGGGAGACTAGAACTAGGGGGCACAGCCTCAAAATACGGGGGAGCCAATTTAAAACCGAGTTGAGAAGGAATTTCTTCTCCCAGAGGGTTGTGAATCTGTGGGATTCTCTGCCCAAGGAAGCAGTTGAGGCTAGCTCATTGAATGTATTCAAATCACAGATAGATAGATTTTTAACCAATAAGGGAATTAAGGGTTATGGGGAGCGGGCGGGTAAGTGGAGCTGAGTCCACGGCCAGATCAGCCATGATCTTTTTGAATGGCAGAGCAGGCTCGAGGGGCTAGATGGCCTTCTCCTGTTCCTAACTCTTATGTTCTTATGTAACAGCCCAGTCCAACCAGACACGTTGCAAGACAGCAGTGGCCCAACCAACTTACCCAGGCCAGAAGCGACACTCAGACAGTCAACCAGGGAGCACAGGGCTCCGGGTTGCCTTAACCTGTAATCGACTCGCATCAAAGATTTTGGCGGGGAATGATGTCATGTATGCAAATTCTTTGTATTCACTATGTAACTATGTACGATGTACCACCTGAGGGCGTTGCTGTTGGAGGCCCCAGGGATTTCCTGCCCTGGTGTTCTGGGGCATTTAAAAGGCAGCCAGCCATGCTGCTCCTCACTTTACAGTGGTATTAAATGGGCTGAAGTCACACAGCTCTTACTCACAGGACAAGGCCTCGTGGAGTTATTCGATGGTAATTGCAGACATAATACTTTCGAGCCAGGGTATCCCTGGAGATGGAGCACGCAGTGTCCACCGGTACGTTCATGGCCTTCCACGAGAGTTGAGTGCCGGCAACCAAATTTTAATTTGACCATAGTTGAAAAAAGTTTAAATTGTTTTAATTTGTTAGTTTAGTGCCCCTTTAATAAGATGGCACTTGAATTAACGTTACACCAAAATAGTTATGGAGCTGTTGCACTGTGATTGGCTTAGCCAGTCACTTGATGTCCACAAGATTTAATAAAACCCCAATTAATTGAGTTCAGGTTCTCCATGATGAGGTGCAGCCTGGTGGATGAACTGGTCGTGTTCAGTTTCATTGTTAAACCTTTGCTAATAAACAATCTAGTTCTTCACAGCAAATGTGTAGCTGTGAATTCTTAAGCAAAGAACCCATGAAGCAAATACACCACAATTATGTCTAGAGCCCTTCTTGCATCACCTTTAGCTATTTCTACACTGTCCCTAGTATATTTGTGACATCCTCTGCTAATATGTAGTACCTTACTCTTATCTGTATTAAATTTTATCTGCCACTGATTTGCCTAATTTCAGCTATCTATTATTTAGCTTCTTTTGCGGGGTCCCTGCTTTGTCCATCTCAATTGTCCCCCTTAGTTTAGCATCAGCTGCAAAATTGACTAGTTTGCATTGGGCTCTGCAACTAACTCATCAATGGAGATTAGAACAATGGGAGGTTGAGAACACAAAACCTGGTGCCACCACCAATAGCACTTCTCTAACATGTACTTAACACTTTCTTTCCTTGTCCACGCATGGGTTTTATTTTGAATTCTCACTTCTTTCAGCTTCAATACTATCCTTTTATGAGGAGCTCTTTCAAAGGTTTTTTTTCATAAATCTAAATATGTCATCTCATACTAACAACTTGAATGTCCCTTCCTGCAAAAAGAAATCAAAGAGGCTTGTTGGGCAGGATCCCCACCCCCACAGAGCCACATTGGATTAATAAAATCACAGAAATTTACTGCACGAAAGTTGGCCATTTTGGCCGACAAAGAGCTATCCAGCCTAATCCCACTTTCCAGTTCTTGGTCCGTAGCTGTGTAGGTTATGGCACTTCAAGTGTATATACAGGTACTTTTTAAATGTGATGAGGGTTTCTGCCTCTATCACACTTTTAGGCACTGAGTTCCAGACCTCCACCATCCTCTGGTTGGATTTTTTTTGCATCAAATCCCTTCTAAACCTCCAACCAATTACTTTAAATCTATGCCCCCTGGTTGTTGATCCCTCTGCTAAAGGAAATAGGTCCTTCCTATCCACCCTATCTAAGCTCTCAGAATTTTATACACCTCAATAAAGTCTCCCCTTAACGACCCCAGCCTATCCAATCTTTCCTCATAGCTAAAATTCTCCAGTCCAAGCAATATCCCCGTGAATCTGCTCTGTACCCGCTCTAATGCAATCACATCTTTTCCGTAATGTGGTGACCAGAACTGCATGCGGTACTCTAGCTGTGGATTAACTAGTGTTTAATCCAGTTCAAGCATAACCTCCCTACTCTTGTATTCTATGCCTCAGCAAGTAAAGGCAAGTATTCTGTATGCCTTCTTAACTACCTTATCTACCTGGCCTGCTATTTTCAGGGATCTGTGTGCATTCACTCCAAGGTCCCTTTTTTCCTCTGCACTTCTCAGTATCCTACCATTTATTGTGTATTCCCTTGCTTTGTTAGCCCTCCGCAAATGCATTACTTCACACTTCTCGGCATTAAATTGCATTTGCCACTATTTTGCCCACCTGACCAGTACATTGATATCTTCCTGCATTCCACAGCTTTCTTCTTCATTATCACCCACACAGCCTATTTTAGTGTCATCTGCAAACTTCTTAATTATACCCCCAACATCCAAGTCCAAGTATTGACATAATACCAGAAAAAAGCAACGGACCTAGTATTGAGCCCTGTGGAACCCCAATGGAAACAGCCTTCCAGTCACAAAAACAGCAATCAACTATTACCCTTTGCTTCCTGCCTCTGAGCCAATTTTGGATCCAATTTGCCACTTTCCCTTGGATCCCATGGGCTTTTACTTTCTTGACCAGTCTGCCATGTGGGAGCTTATCAAAAGCCTTGCTAAAATCCATATAGACTACATCAAATGCATTACCCTCATCGACCTGCCTCGTTACCTCCTCAAATAATGCAATGAAGTTTGTCAGATATGACCTTCCCATAACAAATCCATAGTGAATGTCCTTGATTAATCCGTGTCTTTCTAAATTTATCCTCACTCTCAGAATTTTTCCTGCTACTGAGGTTAGGCTGATAGGCCTGTAATTACTCGGTCTATCCCTTTCTCCCTTTTTAAACAAAGGTACCACATTAGCAGTCCTCCAGGCCTGTGGCACCACACCTGTAGCCATAGAGGATGGTGCCGAAATTGCCCCTGTCTATAATAACCGTGACCGCCGGTTGGTATGGACTCACCACCGAGTCAGCGCTGAGTCGTCGACATTTCATAAATTGCCCTCCATTTTTTTTCCAGTGGTGATAGTCACTGCGCCGCCCATATTGTTGCCTCATCAGGCACGCACCGACCCCCCACTGACCAGTGGTGACCCTCTTCCGACCCGCGTGGGAAATTGCCCCGCGGGAGCGGATTGGCCACCGCTTGGTGCCCCCGAGGTCGGCCCGACAATGGCACCCATGGGTTCGACCGGGCTGCCAACAGACAAGCCGGCACCCCTCTTGGGTAACGGGCCGCTGGCCCGGCCGAAACCTTCCCTGGTGGCCCAGTGGGCCAAACTAAACTAACTGCAGAGTTTGCAGCGGCCCTTCCCTTTAACTGAACGGGAGGGAGGTTGTGACGCATCAGCACGGCGCTGATGACTCCAAGTGATGTCTGCCCCGCTCCACAACAACTTCTGCCTCTCAACACTGCCCGGAGGGAGAAAAAAAATAAAATCCGAAAATCACTCGATTCTCCACCTCATCGAATGGGGTAGAGAAAAATATTCAAAAACGGTAGGTCCACCTACTTTTAGTCGGGGGGCAATTTTGACCCCTCTGTTATTTCCTTTCTTATTTCCCTTAACAGCCTGGGATACATTTCATCCGGGCATGGGGATTTATCCACTTTCAAAGATGCTAAACCTCTTAATACTTCCTTTCTCACTATGTTTATTTTATCTAATATTTCACACTCCACCTCCCTGATTGCAACATCTGCATCACCTCTCTCTTTTTTGTGAAAACAGACGCAAAGTATGCATTAAGAACCATACCCATGTCTTCCGCCTCCACACACAGATTACCTTTATAGTGGTGTTGCATCTCATCGTCAATGCCTGCTCTCGTTGATAGGAGACTCCCGAGATAAGGTAAGCTGTCCATGTTGTCCATGGCCGCACCGTGGATCTTGATGTCTGGGGGGGCAGTGCTGTGCGGCGAGGACAGGCTGGTGGAGGACATTTGTCTTGCTGATGTTTAGCATAAGGCCCATGCTTTCATACACCTCAGTAAATACGTCGACTATGTCCTGCAGTTCAGCCTCTGTATGTGCGCAGACGCACTGTAGCTCGACGAGAGGTTGGGGTGGTCTTGGACCTGGCCTGGAAATGGCGAAGGTTGAACAGGTTCCCACTGGTTCTGTAGTTTAGTTCCACTCCAACGGGGGAGCTTGTTGACTGTGAGGTGGAGCATGGCAGCGAAGAAGATTGAGAAGAGGGTTGGGGCAATGATGCAGCCCTGTTTGACCCTGGTCCAGATGTGGATTGGGTCTGTAATGGATCCATTGGGAAGGATCACGGCCTGCATGTCATCGTGGAGCAGGCGGAGGATGGTGAGGTACTTTTGAGGACATCCAAAATGGAGGAGGATGCTCCATAGACCCTCGCGGTTGACAGTGTCAAAGGCCTTTGCAAGGTCAAAGCAGGCCATGTATAAGGGCTGGCGCTGCTCCCTGCATTTTTCCTGCAGCTGTTGCGCTGCAAAAATCATGTCCGTTGTGCTGTGTAGAGGATAAAATCCGCACTGCAACTCCGGGAGGAGCTCCTCAGCCACACCGAGGAGATCCAACACCGCCCCCAGTGCGCCAGTGTAGCCATCGGCTGCCTGAGGAAAAGAATGCTTGAAGACCAGGCCCTCAAAACTGCCATCAAGCTCATGGTCTACAGGGCTATAGTAATACCCGCCCTCCTGTATGGCTCAGAAACATGGACCATGTACAGTAGACACCTCAAGTCGCTGGAGAAATACCACCAACGATGTCTCCGCAAGATCCTACAAATCCCCTGGGAGGACAGACGCACCAACGTTAGCGTCCTCGACCAGGCCAACATCCCCAGCATTGAAGCACTAACCATACTTGATCAGCTCTGCTGGGCAGGCCACATAGTCCGCGCGAGACTCCCAAAGCAAGCGCTGAACTCCTTCACGGCAAACGAGTCAAAGGTGGGTAGTGGAAATGTTACAAAGACACCCTCAAAGCCTCCCTGATAAAGTGCAACATCCCCACTGACACCTGGGAGTCCCTGGTCAAAGACCGCCCTAAGTGGAGGAAGTGCATCCGGGAGGGCGCTGAGCACCTCGATTCTCGTCGCCGAGAGCATGCAGAAATCAAGCGCAGGCAGCGGAAAGAGCGTGCAGCAAACCAGTCCCACCCACCCCTTCCCTCAACGACTATCTGTCCCACCTGTAACAGGGACTGTGGGTTCTCATATTGGACTGTTCAGCAACCAAAGAATTCAAGAGTTGAAAAAAGTCTTCCTCGATTCCGAGGGACTGACTATGATAATGCTGATGATGATGACCTTTATGGTCTATAATAGGCCCTGCTCTTTCTTTAGTTATCCTCTTGCTCTTAGTATATTTATAAAACATCTTTGGGTTTTCCTTGATTTTACTTCCCAAAATGTTTTTGCTTTCCTAATTTCCTTTTTAATTTTCTATATTCCTCTCGGTTTTCTGCAGTGTTGAGCCATCATGTGTATCTGTCATAAGCCTCCCATTTTTTCTTTATCTTATCCTGGATGCCCCTTGACATCCAGGGGGCTCTAGATTTGTTAATTCCACTCTTTTTTTCTTTAAGGGAACATACTTGCTCTGAACCCTCACTATCTCCTCATCGAGTGCCCCCGTTCTGCTCTAACACCAATTTATCTTCAAGAAGTTGTATTGTATCGATTAGATTGTATTGATTTAGATTATTCTCATACAGTTTGTTCCTGATGATCCAATTGTTTTAAGGCAAATGGAGTTACCGTAAGTGAGTCCATGCTAACCTTCAATGTCAAGCTGGCTCTCTGGTGGACACTTTCAGACTACTGCATAAATTTAATAATCCAAAGAAAATTTGGAGAGGCTTTAGGAGGAAGAAAGTAATAATAAAAAAAGGATCGCTTCAATCAATATTATTTGAAAACAAGAGTCCTACAACAGGGAAGGTTTTCCCCAATTTTCCTGACAACTCATTCTGCCCTTGCTGGAATTCTACACGAGTACACTTTCCATTTGGCGTTACTGACTGGGGATCAGGTGCACAAAATTTGAGTGATTTGTTTTCCCTTTGCCTAGCTTTTGATGCACTGAGGTCAATTGTAGCAATCATGAGTGCCATCCTGGCTGTGTTCATCCAACAGCACAGATCACGGGCGGAACCCACAACTTTCCTGATCTACAAGACTTGGTACCACACCATGGCTGGAATTCTCCCATTGTCTGGAGGCGGGTCGGCTGTAAAAGTTGCGGAGATAGGTCGTGCGACGGGAACCCGCTGTCATCCTGCCTCTTCGCAACCTTAACCCGGGCGTATTTCCCAGCGCATCACGGATCCGATCGGCAGAGCCGGGCGACCTAATTCAACTCATTAATTGCTTGTTATCACACCCTTAAGAGGGTTTTTAGCTGCAGTTTTTGAATTTAACGGCATGAGCACGGGAACCACGCAGCTCGGGAACCTCGCCCTGTGTAGGGGAGACAGAAGCTCAGTGGCCATTGTGTATGTAAACCTGGAAATACCATGTCTAACCAGCAGAGGGCTTATCCCCTGGAGTCCAAAGGGAACCACAATCCCTTGGGAGCACCTGTATATAAGGAGGCCTCACAGGCTGGAGAGGCACGCTGAGATCTGTAATAAAAGACTACCATCACATTTTACTTTGAGCTTGCAGTATCTAGTCTGAATCTTTATTCAAGATATAACAACTGGCGACGAGATACAAATGACGAACCTCACCGCAACAATGCAGAGAACTGTGGGTATCCTGGAGAAATTTTTGGAGGGAGATGATTGGGAAACCTTCGTGGAGTGACTCGACCAATACTTTGTGGCCAACGAGCTGGAAGGAGAAGCGAACGCTGCCAAACGAAGGGCGATCCTCCTCACCGTTTGCGGGGCACCAACATATGACCTCATGAAAAATCTGCTCGCTCCAGCAAAACCCACAGACAAGTCATACGATGAGTTGTGCACACTGGTCTGGGAGCATCTAAACCCAAAGGAAAGTGTTCTGATGGCGAGGTATCTGTTCTACCCATACAAGAGGTCTGAAGGCAAGAAAGTAGCGAGCTACATCGCCGAGCTAAGGCGCCTTGCAGGACATTGCAAATTTGAAGGACTCTTGGAGCACATGCTCAGGTATTCTTTGTACTTGGCATTGGCCATGAAGTAATACTTCACAAACTTTTGACTGTAGAGACCCCAACCTTGAGTAAAGCCATAGCGATAGCCCAGGCGTTTATGGCCACCAGTGACAATACCAAACAAATTTCTCAGCACACAAGTGCTGCTGCAAGTACTGTGAACAAAGTAACGTTGTTTTCGAATCGAAATGTACAGGGCACGTCCGCAGCTGACAGAGTCCACCATCAAGGGTGGTGAATACAAGGCGATTAACACCTTGTTGGCGCTGCGGGAATGATCATCATTTCCATTCATGCCGCTTCAAAGGATACATTTACAAGGGCTGTGGAACAATGGAACACCTCCAACGTATGTGCAGGTGAGCTGCAAATCCTGCTAATCCTGAAAACCACTATGTTGCAGAGGAAGACAGATCCACGGTGGATCACGATGAACCAGAGCCTCAGACCGAGGAGGCAGAGGTATATTGGGTGCACACATTTACCACAAAGTGTCCCCCGATAATGCAGAAGGTTGAATTAAATGCACTCCCCATGTCCATGGAGCTGGACACGGGCGCAAGCCAGTCTGTAATGAGTAAAAAGACTTTTGATAAATTGTGGTGCAGCAAGGCCTCAAGGTCAGTCTTGACTCCCATTCGTACTAAACTGAGAACGTACACAAAGGAACTGATTCCCGTAATCGGCAGTGCTACCGTAAAGGTCGCCTACGATGGAGCGGTGCACGATTTACCACTCTGGGTTGTACTGGGCGACGGCCCCACGCTGTTCGGCAGGAGCTGGCTGGGAAAGATACGCTGGAACTGGGGACGACGTCCGAGCGCTTTCGTCCGTCGACGACACCTCATGTGCCCAGGTCCTAAACAAGTTCCCCTAGCTGTTCGAACCAGGCATCAGGAAGTTCCAAGGAGCAAAAGTGCAGATCCATTTGATTCCGGGGGCGCGACCCATCCATCACAAGGCGAGAGCGGTACCTTACATGATGAGAGAGACGGTGGTGATCGAACTGGACAGGCTGCAATGAGAGTGCATCATTTCGCCGATCGAATTCAATGAGTGGGCCAGTCCGATTGTTCCAGAACTCAAGAAAGATGGCACCGTCAGAATCTGTGGTGATTACAAAGTAACTATCAATCATTTCTCACGGCAGGATCAATACCCACTACCGAAGGCAGACGACCTATTTGCGACACTGGTGGGAGGTAAAACGTTCACGAAGCTGGACTTGACCTCGGCCTACATGATGCAGGAGCTGGAGGAATCATCGAAAGGCCTCACCTGCATCAACACGCACAAAGGTCTCTTCTTTTGCAACAGATGCCCGTTTGGGATTCGATCGGCCGCTGCGATATTCCAGAGGAGCATGGAAAGCTTACTGAAGTCGGTCCCGCGCACGGTGGTCTTCCAGGACGACATCTTGGTTACAGGTTGGGACACCGTTGAGCACCTGGAGAAGGTTCTTAGTAGGCTCAATCATGTGGGGCTCAGGCTAAAGTGCTCGAAGTGCATTTTCCTGGTGCCTGAAGTGGAGTTCCTGGGGAGATGAATCGTGGCGGATGGCATCAGGCCCACCGTCTCGAAGACTGAGGCAATCAAGAACGCACTGAGACCACAGAACGTGACGGAGCTGCGGTCGTTTCTAGGACTCCTGAACTATTTTGGTAGCTTCTTACCGGGTCTTAGCACATTGTTAGAACCCCTGCACTCTTTACTGCGTAAAGGAGATGAATGGGTATGGAGTAAAAGCCAAGAAAATGTCTTTGAGAAAACTAGGAAGCTGTTATGTTCAAACAAATTGCTTGTGTTGTACGATCCATGTAAACGTTTGGTACTAGCATGTGATGCGTTGTCATACAGGGTTGGGTGTGTATTGCAACAAGCTAATTTGGGATATTACAATCGGTTGCCAATGCATCCAGAAGTCTGTCTAAGGCCGAGAAGGCCTATAGTATGATCGAAAAAGAAGCGTTAGTGTGTGTTTACTGGATAAAGAAAATGCATCAATATCTGTTTGGGCTCAAATTTGAATTGGAAACCGACCATAAGCTGCTTATATCCCTCTTTTCTGAAAGCAAGGGGATAAATAAGAATGCATCGGCCCACATCCAGAGATGGGCGCTCACGTCCGCATACAACTACGCCATCCGACACAGGCTAGGCACAGAAAACTGTGCCGATGTTCTCAGCAGGCTGCCATTGCTCATCACAGGGATGGAGATAGCACAGCCCGCAGATTTAGTTATGGTAATGGAAGCATTCGAGAGTGAGCAATTACCTGTTACCGCCCGACAGATTAGAACCTGGACGAACCAGGACTCCTGACTGTCCTTATTAAAAAAACTGTGCTCCACGGAAGTTGGTCTAGTGTCCCGTTAGAGATGCAGGAAGAAATAAAGCCGTACCAGCGGCGCAAAGATGAAATGTCTGTACAGGCAGACTGCCTCCTATGGGGTAATCAGATAGTGGTGCCAAAAAAGGGCAGGGACACTTCCATTAGTGATCTCCACAGCACCCACCCAGGCATCGTAATGATGAAAGTGATAGCCAGATCCCACGTGTGGTGGCCCGGTATCGATGCAGACTTAGAGTCCTGCATGCACAAATGTAATACATGTTCACAGTTAAGCAATGCACCCAGGGAGGCACCACTAAGTTTATGGTCCTGGCTCTCCAAACCGTGGTCCAGGGTCCATGTCGACTATGCAGGCCTATTGTTGCGAAAAATGTTCTTAGTGGTTGTAGATGTGTGCTCCAAATGGATTGAATGTGTGATAATGTCAGCAAGCATGTCCGCTGCTACCATTGAAAGCCTACAGCCCATGTTTACCATGCACGGCCTGCCTGATGTCCTTGTAAGTGACCAGTGCCGAGTTCAAGGAGTTCATGACCCGCAATGGGATCAAACATGTCACATCTGCTCCGTTTAAACCAGCGTCCAACGGTCAGGCAGAGCGAGCAGTTCAAACAGAGAGACAGACTATTATCTGAATGGTGACAGATTAGGAAAAGGGGAGGTGCAACGAGACCTGGATGTCATGGTACATCAGTCATTGAAGGTTGGCATGCAGGTACAGCAGGCGGTTAAGAAAGCAAATGGCATGTTGGCCGTCATAGCGAGAGGATTTGAGTACAGGGGCAGGGAGGTGTTACTA
This sequence comes from Pristiophorus japonicus, assembly GCF_044704955.1. Lineage (NCBI taxonomy): Eukaryota > Metazoa > Chordata > Chondrichthyes > Pristiophoridae > Pristiophorus > Pristiophorus japonicus. The sequence goes on along the minus strand of NC_091977.1, from coordinate 268,313,042 downwards.
CAGTTGTACAGGTGAGGCCACATCTGGAGTATTGTGGTCAGTTTTGGTCTCCTAACTTGAGGAAGGATATTCTTGCTATTGAGGGAGTGCAGCGAACGTTCACCAGACTGATTCCCGGGATGGTGGGACTGACCTATCAAGAAAGACTGGATCAACTGGGCTTGTATTCACTGGAGTTCAGAAGAATGAGAGGGGACCCCATAGAAACGTTTAAAATTCTGATGGGTTCAGACAGGTTAGATACAGGAAGAATGTTCCCAATGTTGGGGAAGTCCAGAACCAGGGGTCACAGTCTAAGGATAAGGGGTAAGCCATTTAGGACCGAGATGAGGAGAAACTTCTTCACCCATAGAGTGGTGAACCTGTGGAATTCTCTACCACAGAAAGTTGTTGAGGCCAATTCACTAAATATATTCAAAAAGGAGTTAGATGAAGTCCTTACTACTAGGGGGATCAAGGGGTATGGCGAGAAAACAGGAATGGGGGACTGAAGTTGCATGTTCAGCCATGAACTCATTGAATGGCGGTGCAGGCTAGAAGGGCCGAATGGCCTACTCCTGCACCTATTTTCTATGTTTCTATGTTTCTATCTAAACAATCAAGCAGAGCTTGAAAAGGGTAACTGAAGGCTCACTGCAGACTCGCTTATCTCGAGTCCTGCTCATTTATTGCACAAGACCCCACTCACTAACTGGGGTCCCTCCCACTGAACTGCTCATGAAAAGGGTACTTAAGTCAAGGCTCTCATTAGTCCACCCTGATCTACAAGAACAGGTAGAGAGCAGGCAGCTTCAACAGAATACATATCATAATTGCGCAAATGAGATAAATGATCCTGTATTTGTGTTGAACTATGGACAAGGTCCTAAGTGGCTCCCTGAGGCAAAGAGGGGAGTAGGGTGTTTGGACTCACCTGCAGGAAACACTTGGACCAAACCAAACTCAGATTTACAGACTATCCAGAACAACCCACAATAGACTCCACCTTTTTCGACCCTCCAACACACACACACAATTGGTAACCGACCCAACGGTTGACCACGAAGCAGAACCCATCACCTGCAGCAGCCCAGCAGGACTCACCATCCCCAGCAGCCCAGCAAGGCCAGCTGCGCAGCAGCCCAGTGAGGGCCCAACAAACGACTCACCAAAACCAGCATTTGCACCAAGACTATCAACCAGGGAAAGGAAGGCCCCAGATCGACTCACTTTGTAAATAGTTACACTGTTGACTTTGGGGTGGGGGGGGAAGTGTTATGTATGTAAACCTGTAAATACCATGTCTAACAACCAGAGGGCTTATCCCCTGGAGTCCCAAGGGATCCCACAATCCCTTGGGAGCACCTGTATATAAGGAGGCCTCACAGGCTAGAAAAGCACTCTGAGATCTGTAATAAAGGACTACGGGCACACCTTACTTTGAGCTTGCAGTATCTAGTCTGACTCTTTATTCAAGATATAACAAGGGCAATGATTGCCAGCTGGGAATATCACATAAATCCACACACCCTACAGCTCATTAGCTGCCGAAGGGAAAGACTCGCTGACTCCATTCTGTGCACAGATTTAGGTTTCTGGAGTTTGCAGATCATTTCTGCAACCTCAGAAGCCACACTCAACACATTGCTACTCAGTATTAGAACATTGAGGGAATGGCCCTCTGATTGCTATGTAACATGCCATCTACTTCATCAGCATGAGTGCCACTTAAACTGTCTCACCGAGGCTCTCGGAATTGGACCAAGATGAACCCCAGCACCAAGAACACCAGCCCCACAACACCAGCAGCAACCACAATAGCAGCCTTTTCCTCAATGACCTGATGCTCCACAGGAGAGAGGGGGGCATCACAGGGCTGCAGCATGCTGGAGGCGATACCCCCAACACATGGTAACAGGCAGAGGATGAGTCTCCTCAACATGACTGAATAGCAGTGCTTCAGGAGGTTCAGCTATCATAAACATTTGTAGCTTGCTGGAACAAGACCTGCTTCCCGGAAGTCCTTACCAGTGGCTGTCGAAGTCACCACAGCCCTCAACTTCTTCACCTCCGGATCCTTTCAGGGATCTGCAACAGACATTTGCAGGATCTTGCAGTCGGCTGCCCATAGATGCATCACCCAGGTGATTGATGCCATGTTTCACAGGTCAGCCACTTATTTCAACGTTGTCACTGATGAAGTCAGTGTGCTCAGCTTTGCGGCTCTGGCTGGCTTCCCACAGGTATAGGGTATCATCGACCGCACACATGTGGCCATGAAGGCACCCCCTCATCACCCAGGCATGTTTGTGAACTGCAAAAGCTTCCACTCCCTCAATGTGCAGCTTGTCTGCAATCATAAAAAGATCATCATGCATGTGTGTGCCATATTCCGTGGCAGCTGTCATGATTCTTTTGTGCTGCATCAGTCCACCGTCCCTCAGCTCTTCACATCTCCAAACAGACTTACTAGCTGGCTGCTTGGAGACATGGGCTATCCACTAAAGATGTGACACCCCTGAAGAGGCTAAGTACTAAGGCCGAGGAGAGATATAATGAAAGCCAGATGTGTCATAGAACAGGCAATGGCATGCTGAAGATGCGCTTCAGATGCCTTGATGTGCCCTTCATTACGCACCAGCCAGAGTCTCCAGAATCATCGTCGACCGCTGCGCGCTTCACTATATATGGAGCAGTGAGGATAGGAGCTACAGGAGGAGCATGGTGCACAACACACAGCCTCGTCGGCGAAGGAGGAGGTGGCAGAAGATGAGCAAGTGGAAGACGAGGAGGAGAAACCTGAGATACTGATGGCACTAACGCACATTCCTGCCCGGGAGGCCAGGGATGGTCTCATCTTGGCCAGATTTACTTAACTTGCTCCAATTCAGTCACACGCCTGCCAGATACTGTACTGAGTTCCGCCCCCACCCCCCCCCCCCCCGCCACCGCAACATGCCCCTCCCCCACCCAAAAACACCATAAAGCATGTCTACAATGATTAATCCATTCCTCTCACCCAAAGCCCCAATGCTCGAGGTTAAGTAATATGTCACAATTCATTCCAAGTGACAAAGCCGCTTCCAAGGTTTGAAGCAAAAATGGACAAGACCTGAACGTGGTGCAAAGAAAAACATATGTGTTATCAAAACAACTGAAACTTAGAACTAACAACTGAAACTTAGCACTAACATTTCAGTTTTTGTTTCCGAGTGCTTTTATGAGGTGAAGCCCCTGCGGCTTCAGCAGAGGTAGTTGAAGGCTGCTCACTTCCCTGCTGCGACTGCATAGACACTTTTGACGGATGTTCTCTGGATTTTGGAGTCTGTGATGGCTCTGACAAAGTCTGCTCCTTCTGCAACTATGCAGGGGCAGACTTGGCCATCACGATCCAAGGAGGCATCTGGGACTCTGACTGAGGGGGTGGCAATGGGGGAGAAGTGGGAGCACTTTGAGAAGAGTCCCCACTTCCCTGTCCCCTCTTACCATCATCCATCTCATTGGATACATGTACTTCCCTGCTAGCAATGAGCTGGTGAGCACCTTGCTGCACAGCAGTGGGGCGATGGAGGCCCAAGTCTACATTTACATCCCTCCTGGAGAGCAGTTCTATGAGCACCTGCCATCTGTTGTCCACAGGTAGCATGTGCTCATGTGACAGGTGCATTTGCTGCTCCATGCAGGTGGCCATCCTATCCATGGAAGAACCTACAGTCGCCATTGCATAAGAAGATAAGAATTAGGAACAGGAGTCGGTCATCTAGCCCCTCGAGCCTGCTCCGCCATTCAACAAGATCATGGCTGATCTGGCCGTGGACTCAGCTCCACTTACCCGCCAGCTCCCAGTAACCCTTAATTCCCTTATTGGTTAAAAATCTATCTATCTGTGATTTGAATACATTCAATGAGCTAGCCTCAACTGCTTCCTTGGGCAGAGAATTCCACAGATTCACAACCCTCTGGGAGAAGAAATTCCTTCACAACTCCCCCGTATTTTGAGGCTGTGCCCCCTAGTTCTAGTCTCCATGACCAGTGGCAACAACCTCTCTGCCTCTATTTGTCTATCCCTTTCATTATTTTGAATGTTTCTATAAGATCACCCCTCATCCTTCTGAACTCCAACAAGTAAAGACCCAGTCTATCATCATAAGGTAACCCCCTCATCTCTGGAATCAGCCTAGTGAATCGTCTCTGTACCCCCTCCAAAGCTAGTATATCCTTCGTTAAGAAAGGTGACCAAAACTGCACGCAGTACTCCAGGTGCGGCCTCACCAATACCCTATACAGTTGCAGCAGGACCTCCCTGCTTTTGTACTCCATCCCTCTCGCAATGAAGGCCAACATTCCATTCACCTTCCTGATTACCTGCTGCACCTGCAAACTAACTTTTTGGGATTCATGCACAAGGAACCAATTGTGGAGCAGTGGAGGCGTGTCCTGCTCAGTTGGAGCTGTGAGCAGTGAGGAGAGCAGCTATCAATTTGAGCTCCTGCCTGGAGAGCCCTGAGACCAGCCCAGGAAGAGAAGGAAGGAAGGGGTTTCACCACCAACTTTCACCCAGAGGAGAGGAGGAGAAAAGGAAACTTTTTAACAACTTTACCATTTCTGCAAGGAGTTGGAGAGAGGGGGAACAACCAACAACATCCAGTGTGGAAGGAGGGAGACTCTACAATTCTACAGGTGGGTGTGGGTGCATTTCCCAAACAGACTTTGTTGTATCGGTGGGGGGAGGAAAGAAGACCACTGAGGGCCGGAACATCGCGGGGGGTGTGTGTGTGTGTGGAAGTGTGCGTGGGGGCCTTGCTTACAACTAGGCCCCCCCCACAATTGGAACCCCCCCCACCCCCCACATTTGCCTAGCCTGGGATAGCTGGAGCTACCAGGCTGAAGATTTTCATTAATCACCCAATTAAAGATCGTTAGGAGTGCCTGGTGGCTCCAGCTACCCCAGGTGAAGACATCTTCTCCCCCCACCTGAAGACCACCCCAAAGACTTTTGTGTTTTGCCATCTGGGGAGTGCACCCACCCACAGCTGCGAGGGGAGACCTGCCCTCGCAGTCCCCCCCTTCCCACCCCCCCTCTCTCTTTCTCTGTTACTCTGTTTCTCCCCTCTCTCTCTGAGAGCCTCTTTCTTCCAAATTTAATTTAAAAAAAAACATTTAAGACAACTGAGCAGAGGGAGCAAGGCCCCTCCCCAATTGCCAACTAGGGGAGAGGTACCTCATTAAGGGCTCCTCTGCTCAGTCAATCTACAAGAGGCCTAATAAAGACCATTAAGGCCTGTGACTCTGGGGTGGGTGTAGCCCTTAAAGGGACCCCGTGATGGCGACCCCATCCACGCCGGTGGCAGGGCCAGCAAGGTCGTATGCGCAGGCGGTGTCCACATCCACGGCACCTCCTGCGCCAGCCGCTGCCCTGCCACCTTTCAGACTAATAACAAAAAAACACGGGGTCAAGAGCTACACTCACCCCACAATGAGCATCGAGGAGTGCGTGCGGGCGATGGCTGGGGTAGTCGGCCCCTCGGCCATTGTCGCAGCCTCCAAGATGTCTGGGAAGGCCGTGTTCTTCCTGGGGTCGGAGCGGGCGGTGTCCCTGGCCCTTGAAAAGGGGCTCACGGTGGGCGGGACGTTCCTGCCGGTGGACCCTCTCGAGGCCACCGCGCAGAGGGTCATCATTTCAAACGTCCCGCCCTTTGTTCCCGCTGAGCTCCTCCTCCCTCACCTACACCAACTGGGGGAGGTAAGGTCGGGGATCAACCCCATACCGCTCGGCCTCAGGGAGAACAGCCTGCGCCACGTGTTCTCCTTCCGCCGCCAGCTCTTTGTCCGGCTGGCGCGGGAGGAGACGACGGAGGGGAACTTTAATGTGGTGCACGAGGGGACTGCCTACCGCGTCTTCTGGACGTCGGACGGCGTGCGGTGCCATGCCTGTAGGGAGGTGGGGCATGTTCGTAAGAACTGCCCCGCCTCCAAGGCCGCCAAACCACCGAAGGCGGCCAAGGCTGGCACCGCCGCCACCCCTCCCCCTAGTTGCGTCCGCGTGCCGGGAGCCATGGGTGCGCGGGCATCGTCGGAGGCCTTTGTTTTCAGGGCCTCCGGCGGGGGGGAGGGAGAGCGTTCGACCGGAAAGAGGGCGCGGAAGAAGGCGAAACATCTCGAGGCGGGTCCCCTCAGTGCGCCGGAAAATTTGACCACCGCGCTCAGCCCAACCCCGTCACCGGCGAGCGCGGGGTGCCCTGAGCCCGTGCCTGAGCCCTTGACCAATACCGCGGAGGGGCCCGGGCGCGGGCAAGAAAAGGAAAAGGGGGGGGCGGAGCGGGAGGCCTCGGCAGACACAGAGGTCTCCCTGCCTTCGCGCACCCCCAGGAACAAAAAGAGGCACCGCCCCAATGAGGCGGAGGGGGAACAACATCCCTCCGCGGAGGAGGCGGTGCCCGCCGCGTGTCCCGCGTCCCCCACCAGCGCTCCCAAATTGCGCTGCAGGCGCGAGGAGTCTGTCCCCGGGGAGGATGAGGCAGTCGAGGCTGCCCAGCCGCTGCCTCCTGGGGTGGGCGTGGAAGATCTGCCTGTCGTGGGGGGCGTGGGGCCAGTGGAAGAATGCGTAGCCGCCGGGTCGAGCGTCCCGGGGACCGAGGCGGGTGGGGCCGAAAAGGCCGAACCTGAGCCCGCCCAGCCAATACCCAACTTCCCCCGGGATTTGCTCGACCCGGTAGAAACTGAGAATATGAACAATTTTAATGAATCCGTACACGCTGGGCTGGGGGGAGGCGGCGGGGAGGGGGAAGAACAACAACCCTCGCCCCCTACTTTGGAGCTGGGGGACTTGGTGGACCTGGAGAACTTCCTAAACCGGGTCTCTCCGTGTTCCCCGGTTCCTGGGGCGGAGGAGGAACCCCTTCCGCTGTCGCTTCCCGACCCAGCACCAATTTTAAAAGAGCCCAGTGGGGACTCCTCTGCCGACGATCCTGGGGGTGGGATCGGGGCAGAGCCAGGGCCAGATGGAGCGGCCGGGCCGTTTGCCGTACCTCGTGCGGTCGACGGGCCGGCTGCTAGCGGCGACCTCCCGGAGGGGGACGGGGACTCGGTGGAGGACGTGGGTGAAGATCTCGAGTCCATCGCCAGTGAGGCGGTGGATCTGCTCGCGGCCGCCACTGAGACCCTCCTCATTCCCGCAGAGGAACTCCGGGACTTTTTGGTCCAGTGCCGGGGTCGCCGCGACCAAGCCCGTCTGGCCCTGGAAAGATGGTCCGAGCCGGGGCTGCTCGTCGCATCCGTCCGCGCCGCCGCTAAAACCATGGCCGCGGGCGGGCCCTTATCAAAGGCTCAGGGCCTTGAGCTGCGCCGGCTCAAAAAGTTCCTCGCTGGGCTGCTGAAGGAGCGGAGTTCAACAAAAGACTCCGCTCCCTCCCCCACAATAGGTTAAGGTAGAGGTTGTACTATGCTTTTGCCATGAAGATAACCATAGCCAGCCTCAACATCAACGGCGGCAGAGGGGCACGCCGTAGATTTGACAATTTTTCGCTCCTGCGGGAGGGGAAATATGCGGTGTGCTTCCTGCAAGAAACCCACACCGTTCCGGGAGACGAAGCCACGTGGCTCCTGGAATGGCAAGGAGAGGTCCGCATGAGCCACCTCACCGCCATTTCTAGTGGGGTGGCCATCTTGCTGGGCCCGCATTTTCAGCCGGAGATCTTGGGGGTCGAGGAGCCCGTGCCAGGCCGCTTGCTGCACGTAACGGTTCGCCTGGGGGACGTGCCGCTCCATCTCGTGAACGTGTACGCCCCTCATCCCGGCCCGCAGCAAACGCGCTTCTTTGAAGAGGTGTCCGCTCTTCTTGGCTCCGTCGACGTCGGCGACTGCATTGTCCTCGGGGGGGATTTTAACTGCACCCTCGAGGCGAGGGACCGCTCCGGTGCCCCGCAGTGCATGACGGCGATGGAGAAGTTGAGGGACCTGGTCGGGTCCTTCGACTTGGTGGACGTCTGGCGAAATCTCCACCCCGACTCCAGCGCCTTTACTTGGGTGAGGCCTGGAGTTGGATGGTCTAGAGTCGACCGCCTTTACGTGTCTCGGGCGTACGTTTCCTGCGTCCCGGCGGCCTCCATGCGGCCGGTGCCGTGTTCGGACCACCACCTGGTGTGGGCGGAGCTCGCTTCGCTCCGCGCGAGGACGGGGTCCGCGTACTGGCACTTTAACAACCGGCTGCTGGAGGACGTGCGGTTCCAGGACTCGTTCCGTCGATTCTGGTCCGACTGGAGAAGGAAGCAGGGGGGCTTCCCCTCCTTGAGGCTATGGTGGGACGTGGGCAAGGCTCACGTCCGCGTCTTCTGTCAAGAGTACGCGAGGGGGTCGACCAAGAGGCGGGCGGCCAGAGTCGGGCGCCTAGAAAAAGAGGTGCTCGACCTGGAAGCCCGTCTCGGTCAAGTCGTCCAGGACCCGGCCCTGCGGACGGTGTACGAAGCGAAGAAGGCCGCGCTGAAGGACCTGCAGCTCGTCGGGTCCCGAGGCGCGTTCGTGAGGTCGCGGATCCGGTTCCTGCGGGATCTGGACCGCGGCTCCCCCTTCTTCTACTCGCTGGAAAAAAGGCAGAGTGTCCGTAAGCAGCTCTTGACGCTGCTGGCCGACGACGGCTCTCTCGTCTCGGATCCGGAGGGCGTCAACAACAGGGTCCGTGAATATTACGGGGCTCTGTTCTCTCCGGATCCGTCCAGCGAGGAAGCGCGTAGAGTTTTGTGGGAGGACCTGCCGAAGGTCGGCCCGGAGGGCGCCGAAAATCTGGAAGCTCCGCTAAGCCTGGCGGAGCTGACCGGTGCCCTCGCCCGGCTCTCGAGGGGAAAATCCCCGGGGCTGGACGGGCTGACCGTGGAGTTCCACAGGGCGTTCTGGGACGTCCTGGGGAGCGACTACGCGCGGGTCCTGGGGGAAAGTCTGGCGACCGGGGAGATGCCCCTCTCTTGGCGCAGGGCAGTCATCGTCCTGCTGCCTAAGAAGGGCGATCTCCGCCTCCTTAAGAACTGGCGCCCGGTCTCCCTCCTCAGCACGGACTACAAAATCTTCGCCAGGGCGATGTCTGCTCGCCTTGGTGCCGTGCTGGACCACATGATCCACCCCGACCAGTCATACACGGTCCCGGGCCGGACGATCCACGATAACATCCATCTGGTCCGGGACCTCATCCATTGTTCCCAGGAGGCTGGTCTGTCGGTCGCCTTCCTATCCCTCGACCAAGAGAAGGCGTTCGACAGGGTGGATCACGACTATCTGCTCGGAACTCTGCGCGCTTTCGGGTTCGGGACGCATTTCGTCGCCCGGATCCGACTTTTGTACGCCGCCGCGGAGTGTCTGATTAAGGTTAACGGGTCCTTGACGGCGCCCCTTCGCTTTAGGAGAGGGGTGCGACAGGGATGCCCCATGTCCGGCCAGTTATACGCCGTTTGCGTAGAGCCTTTCCTGCGCCTCTTGCGGACGAGGTTGACGGGACTGGCTCTGCAAGGGCCGGGCGTGGAGGTCGTCCTCTCGGCTTACGCCGATGACGTGCTCCTCGCGATAGAGGATCCCGCTGACCTGCGGAGGATGCGTGAGTGCCAGGAGATTTACTCGGCCGCGTCCTCCGCCAGGATCAACTGGGAGAAATGTTCCGGACTCCTGGTGGGTCAGTGGCGGGTGGACTCCCTGCCGGAGGAGCTCAGGCCTTTTGCCTGGAGCACGACCCATCTCCTCTATCTGGGAGTCTACCTTAGCCCCGACGAGGGAGCCTGGCCGGCGAACTGGCAGGAGCTGGAGGCCAAGGTCGCCGCTCGCCTAGGGCGCTGGACAGGACTGCTCCGAGTGCTGTCCTACAGGGGTCGAGCGCTAGTCATAAACCAGCTGGTGGCCGCAATGCTGTGGTACCGGCTGGTCACTTTGACCCCTCCCCCTGCGTTTGTCGCCAAGATACAGAAGAAGCTGGTGGACTTCTTCTGGAACAACAGGAAGCACTGGGTCTCTGCCGCGGTCTTGAGTCTCCCGCTTGAGGAGGGCGGTCAGTCGTTGGTGTGCGTCAGCGCCCAGCTCGCGACTTTCCGTCTTCAGACCCTGCAGAGATACCTTTACGTCGAGCCCCCTCCTAGGTGGTGCGCTCTGGCGAGGTATTTCTTCCGCCAGCAGCTCGACCTCAATTATGACACGCAGCTCCTGTTTGTGAACTTGGGGGGTGCCAGGACCGCCCTCCGGGAGCTGCCTGTCTTTTACAGGGAACTCATCAGGGTCTGGAACAAAGTCTCCACCAAGCGCAGCTCTCCGCCGGCTGGAGTGGCGGCCGTCCTGCAGGAGCCGCTGCTCGGGAATCCGTACCTCCACGGCCGAGGCTTCATGTGGCGGTCGGAAGAGAGGGCTGTGGCTGGTGAGGTGACCAGGGTCAGGGACCTGCTCGATGGCGGAGGAGCGGGCTGGATGGCGCCAGACACGCTGGCGCGGCGCCTAAACTCTGCCAACGTCCGCCACGCGGCCGATGCCATCGAGTCGCTAAAAACAGCTCTGGGCCCTGACTCCGTTAGGTGCATCGAGGAGGCTCAAGCACGTGGGGAGATCCCGTCCGAACTGACCCCCGTCCGGACGGAATTCCTCATCGGCGCCAAACTCCGGAACCTCCCTCGGGGGCCGGCGCCTCACAACTTGAGCCGCCTCGGGGAAATCCCCTCCGTGCCTTTCAGTTCCGCGCGGAGGGGTTTCCTGTACGGGCTGCTCCTGCACACCCTCAACTTTGCCATCCTCGCCGGCCGTCCGGACACGCCATGGCGTACCATCTTGCCGTCCGGAGGAGGCGGGGGTCCCCGATGGAGGGCACTCTACGCAGGGGTCCTCCCACTATTCATCGGGGACTTGGCCTGGAGGGTGGTGCACGGAGCAGTGCCGTGCAACAAATTTTTAAGCCGGTTCACGGACTCCCAGGCCGCCTGCAATTTCTGCGGTCTGGAGGAGTCCGTGTTCCATGTTTTTATGGAGTGCACAAGGTTGCAGCCCCTGTTCCATTATTTGAAGGGGCTGCTCCTGAAATTCTGGCTGCACTTCAGTCCCACTCTCCTGATCTTTGGGCACCCTGTGCGGAGGGGAGCGGGTAGGTCCGAAGGCCTCCTCGTAGGACTGCTCCTGGGCACGGCCAAGGGTGCCATCAGCCGGTCCAGGCAGCGGGCGGTCGAGGGGGTCGTTCAACCTGACTGCCTGCCTCTCTTCCGCTCTTACATCCGGTCCAGGGTGTCCTTGGAGATGGAGCACGCGGTGTCCACCGGTACGCTCGCGGCCTTCCGCGAGAGGTGGGCACCGGAGGGACTGGAGTGCATCATCACGCCCGGCAACCAAATTTTAATTTGATTTTACGTTTTTAAGTTTAATTTGTTTTAATTGCCGGTGCTTTTAGTGTCCCCCTTCACTTTTATAGGGGGCACTGGGGAAAAATTGTGATTTTAGTGCCCAAAAAAAAACAAAAAAAAAAGAAAAAACACAAAAAAAAAAACACAAAAAAGGGGAAAAAAAAAAAAAAAGGGCCTTGTAAATGTCTGGAGTGTCACCCAGGTCGGGTGGCACCGTTTAATGTTTTATGTTTTCACAGATAAACTCAAAAGAGTTTCATGCACAAGGAACCAATTGTGGAGCAGTGGAGGCGTGTCCTGCTCAGTTGGAGCTGTGAGCAGTGAGGAGAGCAGCTATCAATTTGAGCTCCTGCCTGGAGAGCCCTGAGACCAGCCCAGGAAGAGAAGGAAGGAAGGGGTTTCACCACCAACTTTCACCCAGAGGGAGAGGAGGAGAAAAGGAAACTTTTAAACAACTTTTTTACCATTCTGCAAGGAGTTGGAGAGAGGGGGAAAGACCAAAACAACATCCAGTGTGGAAGGAGGGAGACTCTACAATTCTACAGGTGGGTGTGGATGCATTTCCCAAACAGACTTTGTTGTATCGGTGGGGGGAGGAAAGAAGACCACTGAGGGCCGGAACATCGCGGGGGGTGTGTGTGTGTGTGGTAGTGTGTGTGGGGGCCTTGCTTACAACTAGGCCCCACACACAATTGAACCCCCCCCCCCAATTGCCTAGCCTGGGATAGCTGGAGCTACCAGGCTCAAGAATTTCTCCTAATCACCCTATTTAAACATCGTTGGGAGTGTGTGCCTGGTGGCTCGAGCTGCCCCAGGTGAAGACGTCTTCTCCCCCCACCTGAAGACCAATCCAAAGACTGTGTTTTTTGTGTGTTTTTGCCATCTGGGGAGTGCACCCACCCACAGCTGCGAGGGGAGACCTGCCCTCGCAGTTCCCCCCCCCCTTCCCACCCCCCTCTCTCTTTCTCTGTTACTCTGTTTCTCCCCTCTCTCTCTGAGGCCCCTTTCTTCTAATTTAAAAAAAAAAGATAAAACAATTAAGACAACTGAGCAGAGGGAGCAAGGCCCCTCCCCAATTGCCAACTAGGGGAGAGGTGCCTCATTAAGGGCTCCTCTGCTCAGTTAGTATACGAGGCCAATTAAGATCATTAAGGCCTGTGACTTTGGGGTGGGTGTGGCCCTTAAAGGGACCCCGTGATGGCGATCCCATCCACGCCGGTGGCGGGGCCAGCAAGGACATATGCGCAGGCGGCATCCACATCCACGGTGCCTCCTGCGCCACCTGCTGCCCTGCCACCATTCAAACTAATAACCAAGAAACACGGGGTCAAGAGCTACACTCACCCCACAATGAGCATTGAGGAGTGCGTGCGGGCGATGGCTGGGGTAGTCGGCCCCTCGGCCATTGTTGCAGCCTCCAAGATGTCTGGGAAGGCTGTGTTCTTCCTGGGGTCGGAGCGGGCGGTGTCCCTGGCCCTCGAAAAGGGGCTCACGGTGGGCGGGACGTTCCTGCCGGTGGATCCTCTCGAGGCCACCGCGCAGAGGGTCATCATTTCAAACGTCCCGCCCTTTGTTCCCGCTGAGCTCCTCCTCCCTCACCTACACCAAATGGGGGAGGTAAGGTCGGGGATCAACCCCATACCGCTCGTCCTCAGGGAGAGCAGCCTGCGCCACGTGTTCTCCTTCTGCCGCCTGCTCTTTGTCCGGCTGGCGCGGGAGGAGACGACAGAGGGGTATTTTAATGTGGTGCACGAGGGGACTGCCTACCGCGTCTTCTGGACGTCGGACGGCGTGCGGTGCCATGCCTGCAGGGAGGTGGGGCATGTTCGTAAGAACTGCCCCGCCTCCAAGGCCGCCAAACCACCGAAGGCGGCCAAGGCTGGCGCCGCCGCCACCCCTCCCCCTAGTTGCGTCCGCGTGCCGGGAGCCGTAGGTGCGCGGGCATCGTCGGAGGCCTTTGTTTTCAGGGCCTCCGGCGGGGGGGAGGGAGAGCGTCCGACCGGAAAGAAGGCGCGGAAGAAGGCAAAACATCAAGAGGCGGGTCCCCTCAGTGCGCCGGAAAATTTGACCACCGCGCTCAGCCCAACCCCGTCACCGGCGAGCGCGGGGTGCCCTGAGCCCGTGCCTGAGCCCTTGACCAATACCGCGGAGGGGCCCGGGCACGGGCAAGAAAAGGAAAAGGGGGGGGCGGAGCGGGAGGCCTCGGCAGACATGGAGGTCTCCCTGACTCCGCGCGCCCCCAGGAACAAAAAGAGGCACTGCCCCAATGAGGCGGAGGGGGAACAACATCCCTCCGCGGAGGAGGCGGTGCCCGCCGCGTGTCCCGCGTCCCCCACCAGCGCCCCCAAATTGCGCTGCAGGCGCGAGGGGTCTGTCCCCGGGGAGGGTGAGGCAGTCGAGGCTACCCAGCCGCTGCCTCCTGGGGATGGCGTGGAAGATCTGCCTGTCGTGGGGGGCGTGGGGCCAGCGGAAGAATGCGTAGCCGCCGGGTCGAGCGTCCCGGGGACTGAGGCGGGTGGGGCCGAAAAGGCCGAACCTGAGCCCGCCCAGCCAATACCCAACTTCCCCCGGGATTTGCTCGACTCGGTAGAAACTGAAATATGAATAAGTTTAATGAATCCGTACACGCTGGGCTGGGGGGTGGTGGCGGGGAGGGGGAAGAACAACAACCCTCGCCCCCTACTGTGGAGCTGAGGGACTTGGTGGACCTGGAGAATTTTCTAAACCAGGTCTCTCCGTGTTCCCCGGCTCCTGGGGCGGAGGAGGAACCCCTTCCGCTGTCGCTTCCCGACCCAGCACCAATTTTAAAAGAGCCCAGTGGGGACTCCTCTGCCGACGATCCTGGGGGTGGGATCGGGGCAGAGCCAGGGCCAGATGGAGTGGCCGGGCCGTTTGCCGTACCTCGTGCGGTCGACGGGCCAGCTGCTAGCGGCGACCTCCCGGAGGGGGACGGGGACTCGGTGGAGGACGCGGGTGAAGATCTCGAGTCCATCGCCAGTGAGGCGGTGGATCTGCTCGCGGCCGCCACTGAGACCCTCCTCATTCCCGCAGAGGAACTCCGGGACTTTTTGGTCCAGTGCCGGGGTCGCCGCGACCAAGCCCGTCTGGCCCTGGAAAGATGGTCCGAGCCGGGGCTGCTCGTCGCGTCCGTCCGCGCCGCCGCTAAAACCATGGCCGCGGGCGGGCCCTTATCAAAGGCTCAAGGCCTTGAGCTGCGCCGGCTCAAAAAGTTCCTCGCTGGGCTGCTGAAGGAGTGGAGGTCAACAAATGACTCCACTCCCCCCCCACAATAGGTTAGGTAGAGGTTGCATTATGCTCTAGTCATAAAGATAACCATAGCCAGCCTCAACATCAACGGCGGCAGAGGGGCACACCGTAGATTTGACAATTTTTCGCTCCTGCGGGAGGGGAAATATGCGGTGTGCTTCCTGCAAGAAACCCACACCGTTCCGGGAGACGAAGCCACGTGGCTCCTGGAATGGCAAGGAGAGGTCCGCATGAGCCACCTCACCGCCATTTCTAGTGGGGTGGCCATCTTGCTGGGCCCGCATTTTCAGCCGGAGATCTTGGGGGTCGAGGAGCCCGTGCCAGGCCGCTTGCTGCACGTAACGGTTCGCCTGGGGGACGTGCCGCTCCATCTCGTGAACGTGTACGCCCCTCATCCCGGCCCGCAGCAAACGCGCTTCTTTGAAGAGGTGTCCGCTCTTCTTGGCTCCGTCGACGTCGGCGACTGCATTGTCCTCGGGGGGGAGGGACCTGGTCGGGTCCTTCGACTTGGTGGACGTCTGGCGAAATCTCCACCCCGACTCCAGCGCCTTTACTTGGGTGAGGCCTGGAGTAGGATGGTCCAGAGTCGACCGCCTTTACGTGTCTCGGGCGTACGTTTCCTGCGTCCCGGCAGCCTCCATGCGGCCGGTGCCATGTTCGGACCACCACCTGGTGTGGGCGGAGCTCGCTTCGCTCCGCGCGAGGACGGGGTCCGCGTACTGGCACTTTAACAACCGGCTGCTGGAGGACGTGCAGTTCCAGGACTCGTTCCGTCGATTCTGGGCCGACTGGAGAAGGAAGCAGGGGGGCTTCCCCTCCTTGAGGCTATGGTGGGACGTGGGCAAGGCTCACGTCCGCGTCTTCTGTCAAGAGTACGCGAGGGGGTCGACCAAGAGGCGGGCGGCCAGGGTCGGGCGCCTAGAAAAAGAGGTGCTCGACCTGGAATCCCGTCTCGGTCAAGTCGTCCAGGACCCGGCCCTGCGGACGGTGTACGAAGCGAAGAAGGCCGCGCTGAAGGACCTGCAGCTCGTCGGGTCCCGAGGCGCGTTCGTGAGGTCGCGGATCCGGTTCCTGCGGGATCTGGACCGCGGCTCCCCCTTCTTCTACTCGCTGGAAAAAAGGCAGAGTGTCCGTAAGCAGCTCTTGACGCTGCTGGCCGACGACAGCTCTCTCATCTCGGATCCGGAGGGCGTCAACAACAGGGCCCGTGAATATTACGGGGCTCTGTTCTCTCCGGATCCGTCCAGCGAGGAAGCGCGTAGAGTTTTGTGGGAGGACCTGCCGAAGGTCAGCCCGGAGGGCGCCGAAAATCTGGAAGCTCCGCTAAGCCTGGCGGAGCTGACCGGTGCCCTCGACCGGCTCTCGAGGGGAAAATCCCCGGGGCTGGACGGGCTGACCGTGGAGTTCCACAGGGCATTCTGGGACATCCTGGGGGGCGACTACGCGCGGGTCCTGGGGGAAAGTCTGGCGACCGGGGAGATGCCCCTCTCTTGGCGCAGGGCAGTCATCGTCCTGCTGCTTAAGAAGGGCGATCTCCGCCTCCTTAAGAACTGGCGCCCGGTCTCCCTCCTCAGCACGGACTACAAAATCTTCGCCAGGGCGATGTCTGCTCGCCTTGGTGCCGTGCTGGACCACATGATCCACCCCGACCAGTCCTACACGGTCCCGGGCCGGACAATCCACGATAACATCCATCTGGTCCGGGACCTCATCCATTGTTCCCAGGAGGCTGGTCTGTCGGTCGCCTTCCTATCCCTCGACCAAGAGAAGGCGTTCGACAGGGTGGATCACGACTATCTGCTCGGAACTCTGCGCGCTTTCGGGTTCGACACGCATTTCGTCGCCCGGATCCGACTTTTGTACGCCGCCGCGGAGTGTCTGATTAAGGTTAACGGGTCCTTGACGGCGCCCCTTCGCTTTAGGAGAGGGGTGCGCCAGGGATGCCCCATGTCCGGCCAGTTATACGCCGTTTGCGTAGAGCCTTTCCTGCGCCTCTTGCGGACGAGGTTGACGGGACTGGCTCTGCAAGGGCCGGGCGTGGAGGTCGTCCTCTCGGCTTACGCCGATGACGTGCTCCTCGCGGTAGAGGATCCCGCTGACCTGCGGAGGATGCGAGAGTGCCAGGAGATTTACTCGGCCGCGTCCTCCGCCAGGATCAACTGGGAGAAATGTTCCGGACTCCTGGTGGGTCAGTGGCGGGTGGACTCCCTGCCGGAGGAGCTCAGGCCTTTTGCCTGGAGCACGACCCATCTCCTCTATCTGGGAGTCTACCTTAGCCCCGACGAGGAAGCCTGGCCGGCGAACTGGCAGGAGCTGGAGGCCAAGGTCACCATTCGCCTAGGGCGCTGGACAGGACTGCTCCGAGTGCTGTCCTACAGGGGTCGAGCGCCAGTCATAAACCAGCTGGTGGCCGCAATGTTGTGGTACCGGCTGGTCACTTTGACCCCTCCCCCTGCGTTTGTCGCCAAGATACAGAAGAAGCTGGTGGACTTCTTCTGGAACAACAGGAAGCACTGGGTCTCTGCCGCGGTCTTGAGTCTCCCGCTTGAGGAGGGCGGTCAGTCGTTGGTGTGCGTCAGCGCCCAGCTCGCGACTTTCCGTCTTCAGACCCTGCAGAGATACCTTTACGTCGAGCCCCCTCCTAGGTGGTGTGCTCTGGCGAGGTATTTCTTCCGCCAGCAGCGCGACCTCAATTATGACACGCAGCTCCTGTTTGTGAACTTGGGGGGTGCCAGGACCGCCCTCCGGGAGCTGCCTGTCTTTTACAGGGAACTCATCAGGGTCTGGAACAAAGTCTCCACCAAGCGCAGCTCTCCGCCGGCTGGAGTGGCGGCCGTCCTGCAGGAACCGCTGCCCGGGAATCCGTACCTCCACGGCCGAGGTTTTATGTGGCGGTCGGAAGAGAGGGCTGTGGCTGGTGAGGTGACCAGGGTCAGGGACCTGCTCGATGGCGGAGGAGCGGGCTGGATGGCGCCAGACACGCTGGTGCGGCGCCTAAATTCTGCCAACGTCCGCCACGCGGCCGATGCCATCGAGTCGCTAAAAACAGCTCTGGGCCCTGACTCCGTTAGGTGCATCGAGGAGGCTCAAGCACGTGGGGAGATCCCGTCTGAACTGACCCCCGTCCGGACGGAATTCCTCATCGGCGCCAAACCCCGGAACCTCCCTTGGGGGCCGGCGCCTCACAACTTGAGCCGCCTCGGAGAAATCCCCTCCGTGCCTTTCAGTTCCGCGCGGAGGGGTTTCCTGTACGGGCTGCTCCTGCAAACCCTCAACTTTGCCACCCTCGCCGGCCGTCCGGACACGCCATGGCGTACCATCTTGCCGTCCGGAGGAGGCGGGGATCCCCGATGGAGGGCACTCTACGCAGGGGTCCTCCCACTATTCATCGGGGACTTGGCCTGGAGGGTGGTGCACGGAGCAGTGCCGTGCAACAAATTTTTAAGCCGGTTCACGGACTCCCAGGCCGCCTGCAATTTCTGCGGTCTGGAGGAGTCCGTGTTCCATGTTTTTATTGAGTGCACAAGGTTGCAGCCCCTGTTCCATTATTTGAAGGGGCTGCTCCTGAAATTCTGGCTGCACTTCAGTCCCACTCTCCTGATCTTTGGGCACCCTGTGCGGAGGGGAGCGGGTAGGTCCGAGGGCCTCCTCGTAGGACTGCTCCTGGGCACGGCCAAGGGTGCCATCAGCCGGTCCAGGCAGCGGGCGGTCGAGGGGGTCGTTCAACCTGACTGCCTGCCTCTCTTCCGCTCTTACATCCGGTCCAGGGTGTCCTTGGAGATGGAGCACGCGGTGTCCACCGGTACGCTCGCGGCCTTCCGCGAGAGGTGGGCACCGGAGGGACTGGAGTGCATCATCACGCCCGGCAACCAAATTTTAATTTGATTTTACGTTTTAAAGTTTAATTTGTTTTAATTGCCGGTGCTTTTAGTGTCCCCCTCCCCTTTTATAGGGGGCACTGGAAAAAATTTGATTTTAGCGCCCCAAAAAAAAAAACCAAAAAAAAAGGAAAAAAAAAAAGGGGCCTTGAAAATGTCAGCTGTGTCACCCAGGCGGGTGGCATGGTTTTAATGTTTATGTTTATTTTCAGGTAAACTCAAAAGAGTTTCATGCACAAGGAACCAATTGTGGAGCAGTGGAGGCGTGTCCTGCTCAGTTGGAGCTGTGAGCAGTGAGGAGAGCAGCTATCAATTTGAGCTCCTGCCTGGAGAGCCCTGAGACCAGCCCAGGAAGAGAAGGAAGGAAGGGGTTTCACCACCAACTTTCACCCAGAGGGAGAGGAGGAGAAAAGAAAACTTTGTACATCTTTTTACCATTCTGCAAAGAGTTGGAGAGAGGAGGAAAAACCAACAACAAACATCCAGTGTGGAAGGAGGGATACTCTACATTTCTACAGGTGGGTGTGGGTGCATTTCCCAAAAAGACTTTGTTATATCGGTGGGGGGAGGAAAGAAGACCACTGAGGGCCGGAACATCGCGGGGGGTGTGTGTGTGTGGAAGTGTGTGTGGGGGCCTTGCTTACAACTAGGCCCCACACACAATTGGAACCCCCCCCACCCCCCACATTTGCCTAGCCTGGGATAGCTGGAGCTACCAGGCTCAAGAATTTCTCCTAATCACCCTATTTAAACATCGTTGGGAGTGTGTGCCTGGTGGCTCGAGCTGCCCCAGGTGAAGACGTCTTCTCCCCCCACCTGAAGACCAATCCAAAGACTGTGTTTTTTGTGTGTTTTTGCCATCTGGGGAGTGCACCCACCCACAGCTGCGAGGGGAGACCTGCCCTCGCAGTTCCCCCCCCTTCCCACCCCCCTCTCTCTTTCTCTGTTACTCTGTTTCTCCCCTCTCTCTCTGAGGCCCCTTTCTCCTAATTTTTTAAAAAAAACAATTGAGACAACTGAGCAGAGGGAGCAAGGCCCCTCCCCAATTGCCAGCTAGGGGAGAGGTGCTCGTTAAGGGCTCCTCTGCTCAGTTAATATACGAGGCCAATAAAGACCATTAAGGCCTGTGACTTTGGGGTGGGTGTAGCCCTTAAAGGGACCCCGTGATGGCGACCCCATCCACGCCGGTGGCAGGGCCAGCGAAGACATATGCGCAGGTGGCAACCGCTTCCACGGCACCTCCTGCGCCACCCGCTGCCCTGCCACCATTCAGACTCATTACAAAAAAACACGGGGTCAAGAGCTACACTCACCCCACAATGAGCATTGAGGAGTGCGTGCGGGCGATGGCTGGGGTAGTCGGCCCCTCGGCCATTGTCGCAGCCTCCAAGATGTCTGGGCAGGCTGTTTTCTTCCTGGGGTCGGAGCGGGCGGTGTCCCTGGCCCTCGAAAAGGGGCTCACGGTGGGCGGGACGTTCCTGCCGGTGGACCCTCTCGAGGCCACCGCGCAGAGGGTCATCATATCGAACGTCCCGCCCTTTGTTCCCGCTGGGCTCCTCCTCCCTCACCTACACCAACTGGGGGAGGTAAGGTCGGGGATCAACCCCATACCGCTCGGCCTCAGGGAGAGCAGCCTGCGCCACGTGTTCTCCTTCCGCCGCCAGCTCTTTGTCCGGCTGGCGCGGGAGGAGAAGACGGAGGGGTCTTTTAATGTGGTGCACGAGGGGACTGCCTACCGCGTCTTCTGGACGTCGGACGGCGTGCGGTGCCATGCCTGCAGGGAGGTGGGGCACGTTCGTAAGAACTGCCCCGCCTCCAAGGCCGCCAAACCACCGAAGGCGGCCAAGGCTGGCACCGCCGCCACCCCTCCCCCTAGTTGCGTCCGCGTGCCGGGAGCCGTAGGTGCGCGGGCATCGTCGGAGGCCTTTGTTTTCGGGGCCTCCGGCGGAGGGGAGGGAGAGCGTCCGAACGGAAGGAAGGCGCGGGACAGGGCAAAACATCCAGAGGCGGGTCCCCTCGGTGCGCCAGACAATTTGTTTACCGCGCTCGGCCCAACCCAGTCACCGGCGAGCGCGGGGTGCCCTGAGCCCGTGCCCGAGCCCTTGAACAACACCGCAGAGGGGCCCGGGCGCGGGCAAGAAAAGAAAAAGAGGGGGGCGGAGCGGGAGGCCTCGGCAGACATGGAGGTCTCCCTGCCTCAGCGCACCTCCAGCAACAAAAGGAGACGCCGCTCCGTTGAGGCGGAGGGGGAACAACATCCCTCCGTGGAGGAGTCGGTGCCCGCCGCGTGTCCCGCGTCCCCCACCAGCGCCCCCAAGCAGCGTCGTCGGCGGGAGGAGTCTGTCCCCGGGGAGGGTGAGACAGTCGAGGCTGCTCAGCCTCTGCCTCCCGGGGATGGCGTGGAAGATCTGCCTGTCGCGGGGGGCGTGGGGACCACGGAGGAATGCATTGCCGCCGGGCCGGGCGTCCCGGGGACTGAGGCGGGCGGGGCCGAAAAGGCCGAACCTGAGCCCGCCCAGCTATTAACCAACTTCCCCCGGGAGTCGCTCGACCCGGCAGAAACACAAATTATTGATTTTAATGAAACTGTAGATGCTGGGCCGAGGGGTGGCAGCGGGGAGGGGGAGGAACACCCACCCTCGCCTCTTGCTGTGGAGCTGGAGCACTTGGAGAGCCTGGGGATTTCCTATGGCCGGGTCTCTCCTTGTTCCCCGGTTCCTGGGGCGGAGGGGGAACCCCTTCCGCTGTCATTTCCCGACCCAGCACCATTTTTAAAAGAGCCCAGTGGGGACTCCTCTGCCGACGATCCTGGGGGTGGGATCGGGGCAGAGCCAGGGCCGGTTGGAGCGGCCGGGTCATTTGCCGTACCTTGTGCGGTCGATGGGCCGGCTGCTGGCGGCCACCTCCCGGAGGAGGACGGGGACTCAGTGGGGGACGCGGGTGAAGACCTAGAGACCACCGCCAGCGAGGCGGTGGATCTGCTCGCGGCCACCGCCGAGACCATCCTCATTCCTGCAAAGGAACTCCGGGACTTTTTGGCCCAGAGCCGGGGTCGCTGCCACCAAGCCCGACTGGCCCTGGAAAAATGGTCCGAGCCAGAGCTGATCAAGGGGTCCGTCCGCGCCGCCGTTAAAACCTTGGCCGCGGGCGGGCCCTTGACAAAGGCGCAACACCTTGAGCTGCGCGAGTTCGAGGGACTCCTCGCTGGGCTGCGGAGGGAGCGGAGTTCAACAAAAGACTCCGCTCCCTCCCCCACAATAGGTTAAGGTAGAGGTTGCACTATGCTTTTGCCATGAAGATAACCATAGCCAGCCTCAACATCAACGGCGGCAGAGGGGCACGCCGTAGATTTGACAACTTTTCGCTCCTGCGGGAGGGGAAATATGCGGTGTGCTTCCTGCAAGAAACCCACACCGTTCCGGGAGACGAAGCCACGTGGCTCCTGGAATGGCAAGGAGAGGTCCGCATGAGCCACCTCACCGCCATTTCTAGTGGGGTGGCCATCTTGCTGGGCCCGCATTTTCAGCCGGAGATCTTGGGGGTCGAGGAGCCCGTGCCAGGCCGCTTGCTGCACGTAACAGTTCGCCTGGGGGACGTGCCGCTCCATCTCGTGAACGTGTGCGCCCCTCAGCCCGGCCCGCAGCAAACGCGCTTCTTTGAAGAGGTGTCCGCTCTTCTTGGCTCCGTCGACGTCGGCGACTGCATTGTCCTCGGGGGGGATTTTAACTGCACCCTCGAGGCGAGGGACCGCTCCGGTGCCCCGCAGTGCATGACGGCGATGGAGAAGTTGAGGGACCTGGTCGGGTCCTTCGACTTGGTGGACGTCTGGCGAAATCTCCACCCCGACTCCAGCGCCTTTACTTGGGTGAGGCCTGGAGTAGGATGGTCTAGAGTCGACCGCCTTTACGTGTCTCGGGCGTACGTTTCCTGCGTCCCGGCGGCCTCCATGCGGCCGGTGCCGTGTTCGGACCACCACCTGGTGTGGGCGGAGCTCGCTTCGCTCCGCGCGAGGGCGGGGTCCGCGTACTGGCACTTTAACAACCGGCTGCTGGAGGACGTGCGGTTCCAGGACTCGTTCCGTCGATTCTGGTCCGACTGGAGAAGGAAGCAGGGGGGCTTCCCCTCCTTGAGGCTATGGTGGGACGTGGGCAAGGCTCACGTCCGCGTCTTCTGTCAAGAGTACGCGAGGGGGTCGACCAAGAGGCGGGCGGCCAGAGTTGGGTGCCTAGAAAAAGAGGTGCTCGACCTGGAAGCCCGTCTCGGTCAAGTCGTCCAGGACCCGGCCCTGCGGACGGTGTACGAAGCGAAGAAGGCTGCGCTGAAGGACCTGCAGCTCGTCGGGTCCCGAGGCGCGTTCGTGAGGTCGCGGATCCGGTTCCTGCGGGATCTGGACCGCGGCTCCCCCTTCTTCTACTCGCTGGAAAAAAGGCAGAGTGTCCGTAAGCAGATCTTGACGCTGCTGGCCGACGACAGCTCTCTCGTCTCGGATCCGGAGGGCGTCAACAACAGGGCCCGTGAATATTACGGGGCTCTGTTCTCTCCGGATCCGTCCAGCGAGGAAGCGCGTAGAGTTTTGTGGGAGGACCTGCCGAAGGTCAGCCCGGAGGGCGCCGAAAATCTGGAAGCTCCGCTAAGCCTGGCGGAGCTGACCGGTGCCCTCGACCGGCTCTCGAGGGGAAAATCCCCGGGGCTGGACGGGCTGACCGTGGAGTTCCACAGGGCGTTCTGGGACGTCCTGGGGAGCGACTACGCGCGGGTCCTGGGGGAAAGTCTGGCGACCGGGGAGATGCCCCTCTCTTGGCGCAGGGCAGTCATCGTCCTGCTGCCTAAGAAGGGCGATCTCCGCCTGCTTAAGAACTGGCGCCCGGTCTCCCTCCTCAGCACGGACTACAAAATCTTCGCCAGGGCGATGTCTGCTCGCCTTGGTGCCGTGCTGGACCACATGATCCACCCCGACCAGTCCTACACGGTCCCGGGCCGGACAATCCACGATAACATCCATCTGGTCCGGGACCTCATCCATTGTTCCCAGGAGGCTGGTCTGTCGGTCGCCTTCATATCCCTCGACCAAGAGAAGGCGTTCGACAGGGTGGATCACGACTATCTGCTCGGAACTCTGCGCGCTTTCGGGTTCGGGACGCATTTCGTCGCCCGGATCCGACTTTTGTACGCCGCCGCGGAGTGTCTGATTAAGGTTAACGGGTCCTTGACTGCGCCCCTTCGCTTTAGGAGAGGGGTGCGCCAGGGATGCCCCATGTCCGGCCAGTTATACGCCGTTTGCGTGGAGCCTTTCCTGCGCCTCTTGCGGACGAGGTTGACGGGACTGGCTCTGCAAGGGCCGGGCGTGGAGGTCGTCCTCTCGGCTTACGCCGATGACGTGCTCCTCGCGGTAGAGGATCCCGCTGACCTGCGGAGGATGCGTGAGTGCCAGGAGATTTACTCGGCCGCGTCCTCCGCCAGGATCAACTGGGAGAAATGTTCCGGACTCCTGGTGGGTCAGTGGCGGGTGGACTCCCTGCCGGAGGAGCTCAGGCCTTTTGCCTGGAGCACGACCCATCTCCTCTATCTGGGAGTCTACCTTAGCCCCGACGAGGGAGCCTGGCCGGCGAACTGGCAGGAGCTGGAGGCCAAGGTCGCCGCTCGCCTAGGGCGCTGGACAGGACTGCTCCGAGTGCTGTCCTACAGGGGTCGAGCGCTAGTCATAAACCAGCTGGTGGCCGCAATGCTGTGGTACCGGCTGGTCACTTTGACCCCTCCCCCTGCGTTTGTCGCCAAGATACAGAAGAAGCTGGTGGACTTCTTCTGGAACAACAGGAAGCACTGGGTCTCTGCCGCGGTCTTGAGTCTCCCGCTGGAGGAGGGCGGTCAGTCGTTGGTGTGCGTCAGCACCCAGCTCGCGACTTTCCGTCTTCAGACCCTGCAGAGATACCTTTACGTCGAGCCCCCTCCTAGGTGGTGCGCTCTGGCGAGGTATTTCTTCCGCCAGCAGCGCGACCTCAATTATGACACGCAGCTCCTGTTTGTGAACTTGGGGAGTGCCAGGACCGCCCTCCGGGAGCTGCCTGTCTTTTACAGGGAACTCATCAGGGTCTGGAACAAAGTCTCCACCAAGCGCAGCTCTCCGCCGGCTGGAGTGGCGGCCGTCCTGCAGGAACCGCTGCTCAGGAATCCGTACCTCCACGGCCGAGGTTTTATGTGGCGGTCGGAAGAGAGGGCTGTGGCTGGTGAGGTGACCAGGGTCAGGGACCTGCTCGATGGCGGAGGAGCGGGCTGGATGGCGCCAGATACGCTGGCGCGGCGCCTAAATTCTGCCAACATCCGCCACGCGGCCGATGCCATCGAGTCGCTAAAAACAGCTCTGGGCCCTGACTCCGTTAGGTGCATCGAGGAGGCTCAAGCACGTGGGGAGATCCCGTCCGAACTGACCCCCGTCCGGACGGAATTCCTCATCGGCGCCAAACCCCGGAACCTCCCTTGGGGGCCGGCGCCTCACAACTTGAGCCGCCTCGGGGCAATCCCCTCCGTGCCTTTCAGTTCCGCGCGGAGGGGTTTCCTGTACGGGCTGCTCCTGCACACCCTCAACTTTGCCACCCTCGCCGGCCGTCCGGACACGCCATGGCGTAGCATCTTGCCGTCCTGAGGAGGCGGGGGTCCCCGATGGAGGGCACTCTACGCAGGGGTCCTCCCACTATTCATCGGGGACTTGGCCTGGAGGGTGGTGCACGGAGCAGTGCCGTGCAACAAATTTTTAAGCCGGTTCACGGACTCCCAGGCCGCCTGCAATTTCTGCGGTCTGGAGGAGTCCGTGTTCCATGTTTTTATTGAGTGCACAAGGTTGCAGCCCCTGTTCCATTATTTGAAGGGGCTGCTCCTGAAATTCTGGCTGCACTTCAGTCCCACTCTCCTGATCTTTGGGCACCCTGTGCGGAGGGGAGCGGGTAGGTCCGAGGGCCTCCTCGTAGGACTGCTCCTGGGCACGGCCAAGGGTGCCATCAGCCGGTCCAGGCAGCGGGCGGTCGAGGGGGTCGTTCAACCTGACTGCCTGCCTCTCTTCCGCTCTTACATCCGGTCCAGGGTGGCCTTGGAGATGGAGCACGCGGTGTCCACCGGTACGCTCGCGGCCTTCCGCGAGAGGTGGGCACCGGAGGGACTGGAGAGTCAAATTTTAATTTGATTTTACGTTTTAAAGTTTAATTTGTTTTAATTGCCGGTGCTTTTAGTGTCCCCCTTCCCTTTTATAGAGGGCACTCGGGAAAATTGTGATTTTAGTGCCCAAAAAAAAAAAAAATAGAAAAACACAAAAAAAAAGGGGGGAAAAAAAAAGGGCCTTGTAAATGTCTGGAGTGTCACCCAGGTCGGGTGGCACCGTTTAATGTTTTATGTTTTTGCAGGTGAACTCCAAAAAGAGTTTCATGCACAAAGACCCCCAGGTCCCCCTGCACCGCAGCATGTTGTAATTTCTCCCCATTCAAATAATATTCCCTTTTACTGTTTTTTTTTCCAAGGTGGATGACCTCACATTTTCCGACATTGTATTCCATCTGCCACATCTTTGCCCATTCACTTAACCCATCTAAATCTAATTGCAGCCTCTCTGTGTCCTCTACACAACCCGCTTTCCCACTAATCTTTGTGTCATCTGCAAATTTTGTTACACTACACTCTGTCCCCTTTTCCAGGTCATCTATGTATATTGTAAACAGTTGTGGTCCCAGCACCGATCCCTGTGGCACACCACTAACCACCGATTTCCAACCCAAAAAGGACCCATTTATCCCGACTCTCTGCTTTCTGTTAGCCAGCCAATTCTCTATCCATGCTAATACATTTCCTCTGACTCCGCGTACCTTTATCTTCTGCAGTAACCTTTTGTGTGGCACCTTATCGAATGCCTTTTGGAAATCTAAATACACCACATCCATCGGTACACCTCTATCCACCATGCTCGTTATATCCTCAAAGAATTCCAGTAAATTAGTTAAACATGATTTCCCCTTCATGAATCCATGTTGCATCTGCTTGATTGCACTATTCCTATCTAGATGTCCCGCTATTTCTTCCTTAATGATAGTTTTAAGCATTTTCCCCACTACAGATGTTAAACTAACCGGCCTATAGTTACCTCTGCCCCCTTTTTATAAACAGAGGCGTTATATTAGCTGCTTCCCAATCCGTTGGTACCTCCCCAGAGTCCAGAGAATTTTGGTAGATTATAACAAACATGGTGGTGCTAATGTTGGAGATGAACTTCTCCATTCTCTGAACATTTGCAGATATCACGGCTGCAAAAGATGCCAGAGCTTCATGCAATTGTTGCTGCCCCTCCAAGATCACCCTCTTTCTCGATGTCCCCTGTGTTTCAGCATCTGCAAGCAGCTCAGCAGAGCTTGGAGCATCCTGTGCCCACTGGCAAGGTGTCAACACCACCTGTTCTTGTTCACTTGTGAATTGTGAGACCCAAGCGACAAATCTACTCAATGGCGCAAAGGACCCACCGAGGTGTACGTATCTGCACTGGTGCTGGGTGTGCTTGGGTCTGCTGACGCTGCACCCTCAGAGGCTGGAGATTTCTCTGAGGAATCGTCTTCCTCCTCTGGCTGGACCATGTGCGGGGGGCGGGGGGGTGGGGAGGAAGGGTGGCAATTGATGGACCTGTGGGAGAGTAAAGAGATGAATTAAAAGTGTTTTAATAAGAATGGGTAATGTTACCATTATGCACGTGTTGAAATTTCACTGGCTGCTGACATCACTCACCGTATGGGTGACTGTTATTTGCATGTGGCTTTATGAAATGTGATTCTGTCACCATGTTGCTGGGATGATCCCTCTCTCTGTCTCCCACAGCCAGCGTCTCTCGAGCTCCGAAAATTTCCAGAGCCGCCTCCTTTGCTGATGTAAGATGTGCAATTACTGGAGGGCCACCTCCGGTTCTCTCCCTCTCTGTTGTTGTGGGTTCTCTTGTCCTGCAAGGAGGGAAAGAGGAGAAATTTGAATGAGAGTGATGGAATGAGTGTAAGTCATGGATGGGTGATTATGAGGGAGTGGGTACCAATGCTAAATGGGCTCCTTCTGTGGTGCTACTTGCTATGATTGCAATACGATGAAGGTGAGTATGAAGGGTGGTTAGTCAGATGGGAACGTGAATATGTACTTAGAGAGGGATGGGTGGACGTGCAAGGTATATTGGTGTAATGCTGTGCAGGAGTAGGCCTGGGAAGGCAGAATGATGGAGATGTGTTGACAGGCACTTCAGGATGAGGGTGAGTGTGGCATTGCACTCACCTTTTCTGACCTCATGAGATCATTGAAGCGCTTCCTGCACTGTATCCAGGTCTTCCTCACATCAAAGCTGCTGACCTCCTCAGCAATATCCAGCCAAGCTCTGTTCGTTGCTTGTTTCCCTCCAATTGCTATGATTGCATTAGGTCTCCTTTGCCTGTCAGAAGGGAAGAGGACCTCCCTGCATGCTCTGACAGCCTCCACAAGGGTATGTAAGGAAGAATCAGAGAACCGGAATGCAGCGCGGTGCCTTTGGCTATCCATCCACCCAAAGTTTTATCTTTCCTGTGGCCTTTCTTTGACACTTTCCACCCTCCTCTGGAAACATTCAAGTGAGTTGAGTGCAAGGCTGCTTTCAATATGGGCGCTGGAAATGAGTCATCGATTATGTCATCACACCTGCCCCATTTAATAAGGCTGGGAAACGCACATGACTCTTTCAATTGGGACCATTGTGAAAGTCACTCTGAGCAGCATGTTGTTCAGGACACTGCGTTCCCAACCCGCTACACTGCCCGTTATGTCTATAGTGTCCCCCACTATCCCCCAAGTCCTTTGTGCCAATTATCTTTGCACTATGTGCTCTGGCTTAGCTCTTCCCAGACTTAAGTGCCAATAGCCCTTGCACCTTGGCTGTGCTTTGGTTTGGCTCTCTCCCTGTTAAGCCCCAAGTCCTTTTGCCACAACATTCGGTAGTGGTTATCAGATTGGATAGTTCGATGATGCAGTGGAGGTTCCAATGGGTTCTGGGTGTGATCCATGTGTGTGTCCATGGCTACATACATCCATTTCCCCACCGCCCCCCTCAACGAGATCATGCAGTTGGCCCGTTACATTAACATACAGGATCAGACACAATGCAAGTACAAAGAAAGGAAGAAAAAACATTTTTTTTCAGTTTGTATTGTGGCACCGAGGTTCCGTGACTTACATTCGTTACGTTTTATGGTCGTGCACCAGGATTGGGTAGATTGCATTCATGGTTTTGTCATGGTCAGTACTGAGGCACCAGTACAGGTATGCGAGGACGCTAGCTCCAGAGCAACCGGACGGGGTCCTAGTCATCTGATGGCGGTGCTGTGCCCCCTGCTAGCGGGGTGGGCTTGGTTTGCTCACCTTGCCAGGACTCAAGGCCTTTGCCATTGACTAGTGGTGGGCAGAGCCACTGATGTGTGTGGCCTCCCCGTCCTCCTTTGAGGGCTGCAGAGTCTTCTGCCTGCTCTCTAACGGTGTCGGGAACCTGGCTGTTCCAGGTCCCGTTTGGGGAACTCGTTGGTCCTGACCTTTCGCTCCCGGACATGGCCGAGGTAGTGACTGAGTCTGGGGGCTGGGCTGTCTCCACCCTGGTGGTGAGTAACGGCAGCTGACTGCGCGTATTGGCGCCGTTTTCGTTTCCAGGTCCGTGACGAATGGTGCCATCGGGTGCCTGCAGTGTGGGATAGACCTGAGGCAGGGTATCAGGCTCCGCGCCTTTACCCTCCCGAATTCGCTCGCTTGCTGCTCAAGGGGACACTCTATTCCCGACATCTTGTAACAACACTTGGTTCTTTGCAATAGGACTGGTAGCGACATCTCGCAACAACATTTTGTTCTGGGTGTCATGGTACATCAGTCATTGAAAGTTGGCATGCAGGTACAGCAGGTGGTGAAGAAGACAAATGGTATGTTGGCCTTCATAGCTAGGGGATTTGAGTATAGGAGCAGGGAGGTCTTACTGCAGTTGTACAGGGCCTTAGTGAGGCCTCACCTGGAATATTGTGTTCAGTTTTGGTCTCCTAATCTGAGGAAGGACGTTCTTGTTATTGAGGGAGTGCAGCGAAGGTTCACCAGACTGATTCCAGGGATGGCTGGAATGACATAGGAGGAGAGACTGGATCAACTGGGCCTTTATACACTGGAGTTTAGAAGGATGAGAGGGGATCTCATAGAAATATATAAAATTCTGACGGGACTGGATGCAGGAAGAATGTCCCCGATGTTGGGGAAGTCCAGAACCAGGGAACATAATCTAAGGATAAGGGGTAAGCCATTTAGGACTGAGATGAGGAGAGTTGTTAACCTGTGGAATTCCCTACCGCAGAGAGTTGTTGATGCCAGTTCATTGGATATATTCAAGAGGAAGTTAGTTATGGCCCTTACGGCTAAAGGGATCAAGGGGTATGGAGAGAAAGCGGGAAAGGTGTACTGAGGTGAATGATCAGCCATGATCTTATTGAATGGTGGTGCAGGCTCGAAGGGCCGAATGGCCTACTCCTGGACCTATTTTCTATGTTTCTATGTTTCTTTATATTAGGACTTGTACCGACATCTCGCAACAACATTCTGTTCACAATCTTAATCAGCTTGTTACATTGATTGCCATGCATACAATGTCTCTAAGTTCAGTTGGTTGCAGGTCTCCTTTAAGAGAACCCTGCTGACTTTACCCAAATCAGATCCTTTGTTTGACCCCACATGTTGGTCCCTTAGGGTTGCACCTCGTGATGTTGCCGTGGCCATCTTTTTTTCCAGCTCGCTGCTCCTCGCTGCAGCAGGAGCGCCATCTTGCCTTGGTCCTCGAGGTCGACTGCCTTGATCCTTCTCTCCCGCAATTCTGCCACAAACGCTGGAAGGGTACTTGTGATTTCAATTTTCCTCCCCAGGAGTCCTGCCACTGGAGCTGATCGGATCATTGCCACGCAGTCATATGAACGGTTTGTGCCTCAGGTGCTGCGCTGGTCTGTTCTCTGGTGCCTGGCCCAAGCGAAAGTGAGGTTTTGCTCTGCCTCTGAGCATGGGGGACATCAATTGCTGGAGTGAAGAGGTCTTCCCATTTCCACTGGATCTTCCCCATCCACCTTCTTCCGAGTAGCGTTGGACCATCACCTGCAACATTCCACAAAAGTAACTTATGCATCACGCCATTATGGATTGCACTTACATCCGCACTACCAAGGGCTGGGATCAGCTCCTTGGTGTAGGTGCACAACTTTTCCTGTACTGGAACCAGCTCGGGTCAATTTTCATTCCACAGCCTCTCAAAGGCATCCTGGTTCATCACTGACTGGCTTGCTCCCATGTCCACTTCCATGGAGACTGGAACGCTGTTTATCTCGACTTCCATCTTCACTGGAGGACAATCGGTGGTGCAGGCATACACTCCATACACTTCTTCTTGGGGCTGAGCTTCATCTCTGGCCAAATCATCATACTCCCCACTGGATTCCAAGTCATCTACCGACTCCTCTGCTAGATGGTGAGTCGTATTTCTTTTACATATAAGCTGGAGGTGGCCCTTCGTGTTACTGGCTTTGCATACATACTCCGCAAACCGACACTGGTGAGCCCTGTGGTTTCCTCTGCAACGCCAGCATGGTGCTACTCAACAAACCCCTCGGCGGACTCTGAGTTCTGGAACCCTGAGGTCTGTGCTCTCTGCCCTGGGCAGAGCCACATTCTACAGTCTTGCCTGTGAAAGGCACCATTCTGTGAACAGTACTTGCCGGGTTTGAATCCACAGGATGAATAATTTGCTTGGTGCTGCAGGTCGAGGTCATGAATGCCTGACTGATGCTGATGGCTTTCTGCAGGTTGACTGTGGTGTCGGCAGATAATAGCTTGTGAAGGAGGCCCTCGTGGATAATTCCTATAACGAAGATGTCTCGCAATGCTTCGTTGAGGTGCGTGCCGAAATCACACGGTGCCGCAAATCTCCTGAGGTCGGCAGCATATTTTGCAATCTCCTGGCCCTCAGGTCTGTGGTGAGTGTAGAATCTGTGCCTGGCCGTGAGGATGCTCTCCTTTGGTTTAAGTTGGTCGCGAATTATTTCAGTCAGCTCATCGTATGTCTTATCCTTGGCCTTCGTGGGTGCCAGCAAGTCCCTGACGAGGCGGTAGACCTCGGGCCCACTACTGGTCAGCAGTATAGCCTTGTGCTTCTCTTCCAATGTGTCCATCTCCCCTGCCAGGTTGTTTGCCACGAAATATTGCTCACGCCTTTCCAAGAAGGCATCCCAATCATCACCCTCTGCAAAGTCTTTTCATGTGCCAAAGGTAGCCATGATCACGTGAACGTCCTTATTCTCGTCTCCAGTTGTTATGTCTATAATATACTTATGAATGACTCCACAAGGCAATGTGTTGTACTTGAACTGTCGTGACCTTGGTCCTTTATTCCAAACTCCAGAATGCTGTGCAAGTATGGTGTGCAGGCTTTTATACAGGGCCCTGCCACCAGGGCAGGAAACCCCTAGTCTCCACCAGTTGCACCCTCTAGTGGTGCCAGCATATATGTACATGGTGTGAACCTTATTGATTGTGCATCAGGTAAACAAGTCTCCACCTTATACAATCTCACAGTGACTACACATAGAGTACATCCATAGTCAACATATACAACATTGCCTGCACCTAACCGACACAATGGTGCAAATTCTGGCCAAAGTGTTACATTTACCCATTAAGTCATCAAGGGACAACACTGAAAGTTGAAGTTAGCAAGATCGGTTGTACCTGCAGTAAAGCAGCTTCTATCTGCTGACCATGCAGTGACAAGGATGGAGGCTTTTCAGAAACATCCAGCATAGACTGTTTCATCCACCTGGCAAAATGTGAATATTGGTGGGAAATAACAAAGGAGAAAATAATCTGAATAAAATCAATTCAAATTTGGAATGAAAGAATCAGACAAAGTTTAACAGAACACTTACACCAATTTCTTAATGCATTAACCGTGTCATATGGAGGGAAAGTTTTTGTCTGAAAGTGGATTCATGTTTTATTTGTATAATGTTAGCAGAGCAGTGATTTGTCTGCTACTGAGCCTGCTGTATTGAGTCTCTGAAACCTTCAGCTCTTGCTTTGTAAAAATTCACAAAACATTCCTCGCTCCATATAGCACAATTCAGATATAAAAGACTTACATTTATATAGGACCTTTCATGTTCTTGGGACACCCTAAAGGGCTTCACAACCAATGAATTACTGTTGTTTTGTGAGGTAAAGCAGCAGCCAATTTGTGCACAGCAAGATCTCACAAATGCCTATGAGGTGAATGACCATCAATCTATTGTGGTGGCGTTGGTTGAGGAATGAATATTGGCCAGGACACCAGAGACGCAAAATTCGGATCTGTAGCACCTGTTTTTTGTGCCCTTAGAGGTCCAAAATGGCATACTTCTGGTGCGAGTCACGCCGGACATCATATTGGTGAGGGCATTAGTGCAAATGCAGTGAGCGTCCGCCAGATGTATGTAGAGTAGGCAGATCATAATGTCAATTAGTGTAATGCAATTTTGAGCTGCCATTTTGAAACTCAATGCTCCAGCTAACACCGCCCCGCTTTGTAAAGCTCAACACGCATTCAGCAGCAGGAAGTACCCCCCCGCCCCCCAACCAGCGCTGTTTAAAGGAATCATCAACTACTTACAAGTTAGTTGCAGATTGATTTCTATTGGCTGTTGCTACAGTTCTACAAATGTTCAATACTTTCTAGAGTTCTTTAAAGTAACTAAAGTCTACAATACAATAGCAAAATATTACAGATGCTGGAAATCTGAAATAAAAATAGAAAATGCTAGAAATACTCAGCAGGTCAGGAAGAATCTGTGAGGAGAGAAACAGAGTTAACGTTTCGGGTCGATGACCTTTCATCACAACAGCTTAGTGGGCGGCAAGGGCTTTTCGCTGGTGACATGGCTCATGACTCTGGTGCACAACCCATGCACAGGTACGCTCATGCATAAAACAAAAGCCATGCTGCCACCCGGAATCTGATAAAGCAGACCATTGATGTACTGAAACAACACTTCCGCTGCCTGGACCGTGCTGGAGGAGCCCTGCAGTACTCGGCCAAGCGGAAGTCAAAGATTCATGATGGTCTGCTGCATGCTGCATAACCTTGCCGTCATGAGGGCACAGCCATTGCCACCAGCTATAAGCTGACCAGCTGAGAAGCAGGAGGAGGAAGAGGAGGAAGTGAGAGGAAAAGTCCATTTCTGTCTGATATGTCCGTGAACCATGCATCCGACTGTGATACCAACCCTCATTCCCCAGTCAACAATAGTTCCACACCTTACCTTCTCTCTGTTGCTGACCATCACAGCGTCCAACTCAAGATAAACCAAATGTATAAATCAAAGCATATTGCAATACAAACGTAAATTAATCTCCCTTGTGCATTCCCTTAGTGCCTGTCTTCCATTTGCTTGTCCTAGTGCTCCTACGCAGTGCTACCGCAGTGGCTGCAGCAAGGCTGGTGGAAGTCCTGTGCCAAGTTGGTGCTAGACTGCTCCATGCTCCTTGTCATTGTACGGAGGCTTTCTGGCAGGCCTGCCAATGCACTAAACATTTTATTGTGCATACCCATCAGTCTTTTTCTATAGACCATCCCATCGAAGAGCTCATCTGAGTCCTGTGCAACAGAACACATGTGCCACCTCGTCCTCTGGTGAGCTGGCACCTGTGCAACCCTTGCCCCCTGCCCTGGCTGCAGCCCATTCGTGTCCGGTGACTCACCACATGCAGAATCCGCCCCTATGCTATTCTCTAAATTACACGCAGTGTCAGTATCTGAGCTGGTGGCTGCGCCTGTGAAATTGAGTGATGGTGTTTCATCATCATCAGTGTCTTCTTGCTCTTACACCTGTTGCTCTCCTGCCACTGCCTGGCCAGGGGGAAGTTCTTGAGTATCTTAAAAAGGAGAAAGGGACAAGTGTAGGGTTGTGGTGAGAGGAGGAGGGAAAGTAAGAGGTGCATGCTGAGGAACATAGGAACAAGAATAGGCCATTCAGCACTTCAAGCCTACTCCGCCATTCAATGAGGTTATGGCAGATCTGTGACCTAACTCCATATACCCACCTTTGTCCCATATTCCTTAATACCTTTAGTTAACAGAAAACTATCAATCTCTGATTTAAAATTAATAATTGATCTCGCATGGCATTCTCTGCCCCAGAGAGCTGTGGAGGCTGAGTCATTGAACATATTTAAGGCAGAGATAGACAGATTTTTGAGCGATAAGGGAATAAAGGGTTATGGGGAGCGGGCAGGGAAGTGGAGCTGAGTGCATGATCAGATCAGCCATGATTTTATTAAATGGCAGAGCAGGCTCGAGGGACCAAATGGCCTACTCCTGCTCCTATTTCTTATTAAATCTGTCCTCTCATCAAGGACACCGAGGCAGTCAGGACCCGCTGGAAGGAGCACTTCAAAGATCTATTAGGGGGATCAAGGGGTATGGCGAGAAAGCAGGAATGGGGTACTGAAGTTGAATGTTCAGCCATGAACTCATTGAATGGCGGTGCAGGCTAGAAGGGCCGAATGGCCTACTCCTGCACCTATTTTCTATGTTTCTATCTCCTTAATCGAGACTCTACCATTGACACGAGTGTCCTCGACTCCATCCCGCAGCATGCTACCCGCCACCACCTCAGCAAAATCCCAGCTCTGCACGAGGTAGAAAAGGCCATTCGTCAGCTCAAGAACAACAAGGCATCAGGAGCAAGTGGAACCCCCACTGAGGCACTAAAGTATGGCGGAGAGGCACTATTAGCACAAATGCATGACCTCATCTCTCTCATCTGGAAGGAGGAGAGCATGCTGGGCAATCTCAATCGTGATCGTGACCACCTTTTAAAAAAGGGGCAAGTCCGACTGCGGCAACGACAGAGGTATCACCCTGTTGTCGACCAATGCGAAGGTCATCGCTAGAATCCTCCTCAACCAGCTTCTCCCGGTGGCTGAGGAGTGTTACACTCATAATAAATGGTGAGACTGAGTACTGTGTGTAATGAGCAAGTGTGACCTTAGCTCCTTTATTAAGGTTCCAGAGTGCAGGTACCTCGTGGGAGGCCTGCTTATATACTGTGCTTCCAAGGGATGCTGGGATCCCTTGGGACTCCAACAGGTGGGCCCTCTGGTGGACAGGTGTGATGCAGGTTACAAGGGTTTAAATACATAACATCACTCCCCCATGAAGTCAACAGTACACTTATTTACAAGGTGAGACCATCTGGGGCTTTGCGCTCCCTTGTCGATCATCTCGGTACAAATGCTGGTGTGGGTGGGTTGGTCAGTTCTTCACTGGGCAGTTGGGCAGCCGGCCTTGCCGGGCTGCTGGGGATAATGAGTTCAGTTTCTTGGTCAACTGTGATGTCAGTTGCCACTTGTGTGTGTGTTGGAAGGTCAAAGTTGGTGGTGACCTCTTCAGGTTCTTCGTAGCTGTTGGACCAAATCAAATTGCGGTTCACCAAGTGTTTTCTATGCATTTGTCCATTGATCAGATTGACCTGAAATACCCTACTCCCCTCTTTGGCTGTGACCATGCCAACGAGCCATTTGGGACCATGTCCATAATTGATCTCAATATCGCGTGACAAATTTGCACGGTCATGATACACACTTTGATGCCGCTTGTCCTCCACGTGATTGTGGAGATCAGGACGGACAAGAGAGAGCCTTGTTTTAAGCGCCCTTTTCATGAGCAGCTCAGCTGGGGGAATCCCGGTGAGTGAGTGGGGTCTGGTGCAGTAGCTGAGCAGTATTCGGGACAACCGGGTCTGCAGGGAGCCTTCCGACACGCGTTTCAAGCTTTGCTTGATGGTCTGAACTGCCCGTTCTGCTTGGCCATTGGATGCGGGCTTCAACGGGGCAGATGTGACATGTTTGATCCCGTTGCAGGTCTTGAATTCTTTGAATTCAGCACTGGTGAAGCACGGCCCATTGTCGCTGACTAGGACATCAGGCAAGCCGTGCGTGGCAAACATGGCTCGTAGGCTTTCAATGGTGGCCGTGGATGTGCTTACAGACATTATGGCACATTCAATCCATTTTGAATAAGCGTCCACGACAACCAAAAACATTTTGCCTAGGAATGGGCCCGCATAGTCTACTTGGATCCTCGACCACGGTTTGGAGGGCCATGACCTCAAATTTATTGGTGCCTCTCTGGGTGCATTGCTCAGCTAAGAGCAAGTGTTGCGCTGGCGCACGCATGACTCTAAATCTGAGTCAATGCCGGGCCACCACACATGAGATCTGGCTATGGCTTTCATCATTACGATGCCTGGGGGGGGTGTTGTGCAGTTCACAAATAAATATGTCTCTGCTTTTCTTAGGCAAGACCACATGATTGCCCCGCAAAAGACAGTATGTCTGCAGGGACAGCTCATCTTTGCATCTGTGGAACGGCTTAATTGCTTCCTGCATCTCCACTGGGACACTGGACCAGCTCCCATGGAGGATACAGTTTTTTTACCAAGGACAGTAAAGGAACCTGGCTGGCCCAGGTCCTGATCTGACAGGCTGTTACGGGCGATTTCTTGTTCTCAAATGCCTCCATGACCATGAGCAAGTCCGCTGGCTGTGCCATTTCCATCCCGGTGGTGGGAAAAGGTAGCCGACTGAGAGCATCTGTGCCCGGTCTGTGGCGGATTACATAGTTGTATGCCGACAGCGTGAGCACTCATCTTTAGATGCAGGCAGAGGCATTGGTATTAATCCCTTTGCTCTCCGAGAATAGCGATTATGAGTGGCTTGTGGTCAGTTTCAAGCTCGAACTTCAGGCCAAATAAGCACTGATGCATTTTTTTTACCCCGTATACGCACACCAGAGCCTCTTTTTCAACCATGCTGTAGGCCTTTTCGGCCTTGGACAAACTCCTGGATGCATACGCAACTTGTTGCAAAATTCCCGATTCATTAGCCTGTTGTAACACACACCCGACCCCGTATGACGACGCATCGCAAGCTAACACTAATCGTTTACAAGCAGTTTGTTGGAACACAATAAGTTTCTGGCTTTCTTAAAGGCAGCCTCTTGTGAATTCCCCCATACCCAGTCGTCTCCCTTGTGCAGTAGCGCATGTAGGGGTTCTAGCAGGGTGCTTAACCCAGGTAGGAAATTACCGAAGTAGTTAAGGAGTGCCAGGAACGACCGCAGCTCCATCACGTTCTGTGGTCTCGGCGCGTTCTTTGATGGCCTCCATCTTGGCGTCGGTGGGTCTGATGCCGTCTGCTGTGATTCTCCTTCCTAAGAATTCGACGTCCTGTGCCAGGAAAACACACTTCGAGCGTTTCAACCTGAGCCCCACGCGATCCAACCAACTAAGTGTCATGTATGTAACCTTCATGTAACTGTAACCTTCATAACAACACTGCATACTGTATACACCTAAGAAATGTACACCTTGACCACAAGGGGTGAACTTGTGGGAGACACTCCTCACCTGGTCATCCAGGTATATAAAGGGAGGTCCCACGCAGGGTCATCACTTCTTGGTCCTGTGAATAAAGGTTCAGGTCACAGAGTGACCTTGTCTGCAGAATGTGCCTCGTGTGAATTTATAGTAGTGTGTAAGGACATTACATTTGGCGACGAGAAACGGGAATCAACGACTCATGAGAATGGCCACCGGTAGCACAGGGGAACGGTACTGTGTTGGTGAGGACTGGGACGATTTCATTGAGAGGCTCCAGCAGAGCTTTGTCACGAAGGACTGGCTGGGAGATGCAGCGGCTGACAAGCGAAGGGCGCATCTACTGACTAGCTGTGGACCTAAGACATATGCGCTGATGAAAGACCTGCTCGCACCCGAGAAGCTGGCGGAAAAAACCTTTGAAGAGCTCAGCAAACTGATCGGTGAGCACCTCAAACCGGCGAGCAGTATACACATGGCCCGGCACCGATTCTATACACACCGACATCGGGAAGGACAGAGCATACCGGACTTCGTTGTGGACCTTCGGCGCTTGGCCAGCCTCTGTAAGTTCACAGATGCCTGCAGGGGGGAGATGTTAAGGAATTTCTTTATTGAGGGCATTGGTCATGCCGGGATTTTCAGAAAGCTAATTGAGACCAAAGACTTGACCTTGGAAGTGGCGGCGTTGATGGCTCAGACCTTCATGGCGGGGGAGGAGGAAACCAAGATAATATACGCACGCAACTCTGCTTCCAACGTGGCGATGGGTCAGGGAGTTAACATTGTAAACGCGACTCAGAACCCCGCAGGCAGGCAAGGGCAATTCAACACCACCCAGGCAGCAACAGACTCTAGAGTGGCTCCTCAACAGAGACAATGGCAGGTTGAAGGGACATTTACACCATCATGGTGGACAATGCGTCCTGGGATGGGGCCATTGACACCCATTAACAGAGTGCTCAAGAGTAATCAAAGAGACAATCAGAGAGGAATGCCTGGTAACAGCCCTTTTGTTCACAATGATCTCACAAAAAGCCCAGCGGGAGATCAAGAGCCAGCGGCAGTTGGTGAGAGGGGAGCGGCCTATAAAAGGCCCAGCAGGAGATCGAGAGCCAGCGGCAGTTGGTGAGAGGGGAGCGGCCTATAAAAGGCCCAGCGGGAGATCGAGAGCCAGCGGCAGTTGGTGAGAGGGGAGCGGCCTATAAAAGGCCCAGCGGCAGATCGAGAGCCAGCGTACCGGTGCAGCTACAGCGGGAGAGAAAGCAAAATAGAAGTAGAAAGTAATCAAAAAGTGACGTCACAGCCAATGGGGTAAGTGATTGGCTGGTGATTGGTGAGTAGCTTTTCTTTTCTTTTTTATATCAGTAAGTGAACTGTAACATTGTTATTACCAATTTAAGGGTATCTAAGGTTAAGACATGGCAGGAGAGCTCGGTCACGTGATATGCTCCTCCTGTACCTGGGCGCTACGTGTGTGGGAAGTGTATCCGCCTCGAGCTCTTGACGGTCCGCGTTGCGGAATTGGAGCTGAGGGTGGATTCACTCTGGAGCATCCACGATGCTGAGAATGACGTGAATATCACGTGTAGTGAGTTGGTCTTACCGCAGGAGAAGGGTCCACAGCCAGATAGGGAATGGAAGACCAGCAGGAAGAGCAGTGCAAGAAAGATAGTGCAGGGGTCCCCTGTGGTCATCCCCCTGCAAAACAGATACACTGCTTTGAGTACTGTTGGGGAGGATGACTCATCAGGGGAGGGCAGCAGCAGCCAAGTTCATGGCACCGTAGGTGGCTCTGCTGCAAAGGAGGGCAGGAAAAAGATTGGGAGCGCGATAGTGATAGGGGATTCGATGGTGAGGGGAATAGATAGGCGTTTCTGCGGACGCAACCGAGACTCCAGGATGGTATGTTGCCTCCCTGGTGCAAGGGTCAAGGATGTCTCGGAGCGGGTGCAGGACATTCTGAAATGGGAGGGAGAACAGCCAGTTGTCGTGGTGCACATTGGTACCAACGACATAGGTAAAAACAGGGATGAGGTCCTACGAAAAGAATTTAAGGAGCTAGGAGCTAAATTAAAAAGTAGGACCTCAAAAGTAGTAATCTCGGGATTGCTACCAGTGCCACGTGCTAGTCAGAGTAGGAATCACAGGATAGCGCAGATGAATACATGGCTTGAGCAGTGGTGCAGCAGGGAGGGATTCAAATTCTTGGGGCATTGGAACCGGTTCTGGGGGAGGTGGGACCAGTACAAACCGGACGGTCTGCACCTGGGCAGGACCGGAACCAATGTCCTAGGGGGAGTGTTTGCTAGTGCTGTTGGGGAGGAGTTAAACTAATATTGCAGGGGGATGGGAACCTATGCAGGGAGACAGAGGGAGACAAAAATGAGGCAAAAGCAAAAGACAGAAAGGAGATAAGGAAAAGTGGAGGGCAGAGAAACCCAAGGCAAAGAACAAAAAGGGCCACTGTACAGCAAAATTCTAGAAGGACAAAGGGTGTTAAAAAAGCAAGCCTGAAGGCTTTGTGTCTTAATGCAAGGAGTATCTGCAATAAGGTGGATGAATTAACTGTGCAAATAGATGTTAACAAATATGATGTGATTGGGATTACGGAGACGTGGCTCCAGGATGATCAGGGCTGGGAACTCAACATCCAGGGGTATTCAACATTCAGGAAGGATAGAATAAAAGGAAAAGGAGGTGGGGTAGCATTGCTGGTTAAAGAGGAGATTAATGCAATAGTTAGGAAAGATTCACCAGGCTGATTCCCGGGATGGTGGGACTGACCTATCAAGAAAGACTGGATCAACTGGGCTTGTATTCACTGGAGTTCAGAAGAATGAGAGGGGACCTCATAGAAACGTTTAAAATTCTGATGGGTTTTGACAGGTTAGATGCAGGAATGTTCCCAATGTTGGGGAAGTCCAGAACCAGGGGTCACAGTCTAAGGATAAGGGGTAAGCCATTTAGGACCGAGATGAGGAGAAACCTCTTCACCCAGAGAGTGGTGAACCTGTGGAATTCTCTACCACAGAAAGTTGTTGAGGCCAATTCACTAAATATATTCAAAAAGGAGTTAGATGAAGTCCTTACTACTAGGGGGATCAAGGGGTATGGCGAGAAAGCAGGAATGGGGTACTGAAGTTGCATGTTCAGCCATGAACTCATTGAATGGCGGTGCAGGCTAGAAGGGTCCGAATGACCTACTCCTGCACCTATTTTCTATGTTTCTATGTTTCTATCTCAGCTCATGCTGGAGGTGTGGGGGCAGATATGCTGCAAAAACCTGTAGGTTTCAACAATTTATCTATAGAAATTGTAACTTCAGTGGACATTTAGCCAGAATGTGCAGGAAGCCCGCAGCGAGGCTAATTTACGAGGCATATGAACCAGAAGAGGGGTCTGCAAGGCAGGTTGATGCTTGGGACAAAGCAATGGACACTGATGTTCAACGGGTTCATGTGGCAAACATCCACAGCTCATATACCAAAACGCCACCTATGATGATGAAAGTCCTATTAAACGGTATCCCGACACGCATGGAGCTGGACACAGGGGCCAGCCAGTCACTTATGAGTGTCCAACAATTCGAGAAACTATGGCCACTCAGAGCTAGCAGACCCAAACTAGATGCATTGACACGCAATTACAGACGTACACCAAAGAGATCATCCCAGTGCTAGGCAGTGCAATGTTGGTGGTCACACATAATGTATCAGAGAACCGGCTGCCACTCTGAATTGTCCCGGGAAATGGTCCCACGCTTTTGGAGAAGAGCTGGCTAGCCGAGATGAACTGGAAATGGGGGGATGTGCACGCCATTTCATCTGTGGAGCGAAGTTCATGCTCACAGAAATTTGAGTCACTATTTCAACCTAGAGTCGGGACCTTCAAAGGTACCAAAGTAGTGATGCGCATCACCCCAGACGCCAGACTAGTGCACCACAAAGCCAGAGCTGTGCCGTATGTGATGCGGGAGAAAATTGAGAGTGAGTTGGACAGGTTGCTAAGAGAGGGCATAATTTCGCCCGTTGAATTCAGCAACTGGGCAAGCCCCATCGTCCCTGTCCTAAAAACGGAGGGCTCGGTCAGGATCTGTGGCAACTACAAGGCCACTATCAATCGAGTGTCACTACAAGACCAATATCTGCTTCCAAGAGCGGAGGATCTTTTTGCCACGCTGGCAGGCGGCAAGCTGTTCACCAATTTGGACCTCACTTCGGCCTACGTGACCCAGGAACTGGCTGAAGAATCCAAGCTACTGACCACCATCACTACGCACAAGGGGCTGTTTGTCTACAACAGATGTCCGTTTGGCAGTCAATTAGCGGCTGCGATCTTTCAAAGGAAAATTGAAAGCCTGCTCAAATCCATCCCTGGAACAATCGTATTTCAGGACGACATCCTTATCACGGGTCGAGACACCGAGGAACACCTCCACAACCTGGAGGAGGTGCGACGCCAACTGGACCGGGTAGGCCTGCGACTAAAGAAGTCCAAGTGTGTGTTTTTGGCCCCAGAGGTCAAGTTTTTGGGCAGGAGGATTGCTGCAGACGGGATACGGCCTACCGAATCCAAAACGGAGGCGATTTGTCGTGAGCCCAGGCCTGGCAACACATCGGAGTTGTGTTCATTTCTGGGACTCTTGAACTATTTCGGGAACTTTCTGCCGATCTTAAGCACATTATTGGAGCCGCGACACGTGCTCCTGCACAAGGGTTGTGAATGGTTTTGGGGGAACTGCTAATGCAGTTATGGAGTGTTTAAACTAATATGGCAGGGGGATGGGAACCTATGCAGCGAGACAGGGCGAAGTAATATGGAGTCAGAAACAGATGGTAGAAAGGTAAAAAGCAATAGTGGAAGGCTGAGTAAACAAAGGCAAGAAACAAAAAGGGCCACACTACATCATAATTCTAAAAGGACAAAGGGTGTTAAAAAAACAAGCCTAAAGGCTTTGTGTCTTAATGAAAGGAGTATCCATAATAATGTGGATGAATTAACTGTGCAAATAGATGTTAACAGATATGATGTGATTGGGATTATAGAGACGTGGCTCCAGGATGATCATGGCTGGGAACTCAACATCCAAGGGTATTCAACATTCAGGAAGGATAGAATAAAAGGAAAAGGAGGTGGGGTAGCATTGCTGGTTAAAGAGGAGATTAATGCAATAGTTAGGAAGGACATTAGCTTGGATGATGTGGAATCTATATGGGTAGAGCTGCAGAAAACCAAAGGGCAAAAAACGTTAGTGGGAGTTGTGTACAGACCTCCAAACAGTAGTAGTGATGTTGGGGAGGGCATCAAACAGGAAATTAGGGGTGCATGCAATAAAGGTGCAGCAGTTATCATGGGTGACTTTAATATGCATATTGGGCTAACCAAACTGGAAGCAATACGGTGGAGGAGGATTTCCTGGAGTGCATAAGGGATGGTTTTCTAGACCAATATGTTGAGGAACCAACTAGGGGGGAGGCCATCTTAGACTGGGTGTTTTGTAATGAGAGAGGATTAATTAGCAATCTCGTTGTGCGAAGCCCCTTGGGGTGGAATTCTACATTAGAATGGAGAATGAAACAGTTCATTCAGAGACCATGGTCCAGAACTTAAAGAAGGGTAACTTTGAAGGTACGAGGCGTGAATTGGCTAGGATAGATTGGCGAATGATACTTAAGGGGTTGACAGTGGATGGGCAATGGCAGACATTTAGAGACCGCATGGATGAACGACAACAATTGTACATCCCTGTCTGGCGTAAAAATAAAAAAGGGAAGGTGGCTCCACCATGGCTATTAAGGGAAATCAGGGATA
Source organism: Pristiophorus japonicus (assembly GCF_044704955.1). Classification (NCBI taxonomy): domain Eukaryota; kingdom Metazoa; phylum Chordata; class Chondrichthyes; family Pristiophoridae; genus Pristiophorus; species Pristiophorus japonicus. The sequence continues at coordinate 268,269,299 of NC_091977.1, read as the reverse complement.
GTATTAAAGCCAAGGATGTGGCATACAAATTGGCCAGAAATAGCAGCGAACCCAGGGACTGGGAGAAATTTAGAACTCAGCAGAGAAGGACAAAGGGTTTGATTAGGGCAGGGAAAATAGAGTACGAGAGGAAGCTTGCAGGGAACATTAAGACGGACTGCAAAAGCTTCTATAGATACGTAAACAGAAAAAGGTTAGTAAAGACAAACGTAGGTCCTCTGCAGTCAGAATCAGGGGAAGTCATAACAGGGAACAAAGAAATGGCAGACCAATTGAACAAGTACTTTGGTTCGATATTCACTAAGGAGGACACAAACAACCTTCCGGATATAAAAGGGGTCAGAGGGTCTAGTAAGAAGGAGGAACTGAGGGAAATCTTTATTCGTCGGGAAATTGTGTTGGGGAAATTGATGGGATTAAAGGCCGATAAATCCCCAGGGCCTGATGGACTGCATCCCAGAGTACTTAAGGAGGTGGCCTTGGAAATAGCGGATGCATTGACAGTCATTTTCCAACATTCCATAGATTGTGATCAGTTCCTATGGAGTGGAGGGTAGCCAATGTAACCCCACTTTTTAAAAAAGGAGGGAGAGAGAAAACAGGGAATTATAGACCGGTCAGCCTGACATCAGTAGTGGGTAAAATGATGGAATCAATTAAGGATGTCATAGCAGCGTATTTGGAAAGAGGTGACATGATAGGTCCAAGTCAGCATGGATTTGTGAAAGGGAGATCATGCTTGACAAATCTTCTGGAATTTTTTGAGGATGTTTCCAATAAAGTGGACAAAGGAGTACCAGTTGATGTGGTATATTTGGACTTTCAGAAGGCTTTCGACAAGGTCCCACACAGGAAATTAATGTGCAAAGTTAAAGCACATGGGATTGGGGGTAGTGTGCTGACGTGGATTGAGAACTGGTTGTCAGACAGGAAGCAAAGAGTAGGAGTAAATGGGTACTTTTCGGAATGGCAGGCAGTGACTAGTGGGGTACCGCAGGGTTCTGTGCTGGGGCCCCAGCTGTTTACATTGTACATTAATGATTTAGACGAGGGGATTAAATGTAGTATCTCCAAATTTGCGGATGACACTAAGTTGGGTGGCAGTGTGAGCTGCGAGGAGGATGCTATGAGGCTGCAGAGTGACTTGGATAGGTTAGGTGAGTGGGCAAATGCGTGGCAGATGAAGTATAATGTGGATAAATGTGAGGTTATCCACTTTGGTGGTAAAAACAGAAAGACAGACTATTATCTGAATGGTGACAGATTAGGAAAAGGGGGGTGCAACGAGACCTGAGTGTCATGGTACATCAGTCATTGAAGGTTGACATGCAGGTACAGCAGGTGGTTAAGAAAGCAAATGGCATGTTGGCCTTCATAGCGAGGGGATTTGAGTACAGGAGCAGGGAGGTGTTACTACAGTTGTACAGGGCCTTGGTGAAGCCACACCTGGAGTATTGTGTACGGTTTTGGTCTCCTAACTTGAGGAAGGCCATTCTTCAAGGCCATTGAGGAAGGATATTCACTAAGGAGGACACAAACAACCTTCCGGATATAAAAGGGGTCAGAGGGTCTCGTAAGAAGGAGGAACTGAGGGAAATCTTTATTCGTCGGGAAATTGTGTTGGGGAAATTGATGGGATTAAAGGCCGATAAATCCCCAGGGCCTGATGGACTGCATCCCAGAGTACTTAAGGAGGTGGCCTTGGAAATAGCGGATGCATTGACAGTCATTTTCCAACATTCCATAGATTGTGATCAGTTCCTATGGAGTGGAGGGTAGCCAATGTAACCCCACTTTTTAAAAAAGGAGGGAGAGAGAAAACAGGGAATTATAGACCGGTCAGCCTGACATCAGTAGTGGGTAAAATGATGGAATCAATTAAGGATGTCATAGCAGCGTATTTGGAAAGAGGTGACATGATAGGTCCAAGTCAGCATGGATTTGTGAAAGGGAGATCATGCTTGACAAATCTTCTGGAATTTTTTGAGGATGTTTCCAATAAAGTGGACAAAGGAGTACCAGTTGATGTGGTATATTTGGACTTTCAGAAGGCTTTCGACAAGGTCCCACACAGGAAATTAATGTGCAAAGTTAAAGCACATGGGATTGGGGGTAGTGTGCTGACGTGGATTGAGAACTGGTTGTCAGACAGGAAGCAAAGAGTAGGAGTAAATGGGTACTTTTCGGAATGGCAGGCAGTGACTAGTGGGGTACCGCAGGGTTCTGTGCTGGGGCCCCAGCTGTTTACATTGTACATTAATGATTTAGACGAGGGGATTAAATGTAGTATCTCCAAATTTGCGGATGACACTAAGTTGGGTGGCAGTGTGAGCTGCGAGGAGGATGCTATGAGGCTGCAGAGTGACTTGGATAGGTTAGGTGAGTGGGCAAATGCGTGGCAGATGAAGTATAATGTGGATAAATGTGAGGTTATCCACTTTGGTGGTAAAAACAGAAAGACAGACTATTATCTGAATGGTGACAGATTAGGAAAAGGGGGGTGCAACGAGACCTGAGTGTCATGGTACATCAGTCATTGAAGGTTGACATGCAGGTACAGCAGGTGGTTAAGAAAGCAAATGGCATGTTGGCCTTCATAGCGAGGGGATTTGAGTACAGGAGCAGGGAAGTGTTACTACAGTTGTACAGGGCCTTGGTGAAGCCACACCTGGAGTATTGTGTACGGTTTTGGTCTCCTAACTTGAGGAAGGCCATTCTTGCTATTGAGGGAGTGTAGCGAAGGTTCACAAGACTGATTCCCGGGATGGCGGGAAAGACATATCAAGAAAGACTGGATCAACTGGGCTTGTATGCACTGGAGTTCAGAAGAATGAGCGGGTATCTCATAGAAACGTTTAAAATTCTGAAGGGTTTAGACAGGTTAGATGCAGGAAGAATGTTCCCAATGTTGGGGAAGTCCAGAACCAGGGGTCACAGTCTAAGGATAAGGGGTAAGCCATTTAGGAACGAGATGAGGAGAAACTTCTTCACCCAGAGAGTGGTGAACCTGTGGAATTCTCTACCACAGGAAGTTGTTGAGGCCAATTCACTAAATATATTCAAAAAGGAGTTAGATGTAGTCCTTACTACTAGGGGGATCAAGGGGTATGGCGAGAAAGCAGGAATGGGGTACTGAAGTTGCATGTTCAGCCATGAACTCGTTGAATGGCGGTGCAGGCTCGAAGGGCCGAATGGCCTACTCCTATTTTCTATGTTTCCACGTTTCTATGAACGGGCTTTCAATCGAGCGCAGAACCTGCTTTGTTCTAATAAGCTGTTGACTCTGTACAACCACTGTAAGAAATTGGTTTTGACATGTGATGCATCATCCAATGGGGTTGGGTGCGTGTTGCAGCAGAGTAATGATGAGGGCCAACTCCAACCTGTGGCTTATGCCTCCAGGTCGTTCTCTCAAGCAGAACAGGGATATGGGATGGTTGAAAAGGAAGCACTCGCATGTGTCTACGGGGTGAAAAAAATGCACCAGTACCTTTTTGGCAAAAGGTTCGAGTTAGAAACAGACCACAAGCCGTTAACATCCCTGTTGTCAGACAGCAAAGCTTTCAATGCCAATGCGTCAGCTCGCATACAGCGATGGGCTCTCACGCTGGCTGCGTATGACTACACCATACGGCACTGGCCAGGTACCGAAAATTGTGCTGACGCGCTCCACTGGCCACCAATGAGGGGGCAGCGGAGCAAAGCGCTGAGATGGTCATGGCCGTTGAAGCCTTTGACAGCGCAAGCTCCCCCATCACAGCCCGCCAGATCAAAATCTGGACCAACAGAGATCCCCTCCTATCCTTGATTAAGAAATGTGTCCTGACTGGGGATTGGGCGCCCGCACACGGAGCATGCCCCGAGGAGGTCAGACCGTTTCACAGACAGATGGATGAGCTCTCCATCCAAGCTGCCTGCCTACTATGGGGCAGCCGGGTAGTCATGCCCCAGAAAGGAAGGGAAGCATTCATCAGAGAACTCCACAGCGAGCACCCAGGCATCGTGCTAATAAAGGCCATTGCCCACTCGCATGTATGGTAGCCGGGAATTAACTCAGACCTGGAACATTGTGTTCACAGGTGCACGACGTGTGCCCAGCTGGGCAATGCCCCCAGGGAGGCCCCGCTCAGCCCATGGCCCTTGCCCACCAGGCCATGGTCACGTATTCACGTAGACTACGCGGGCCCGTTCATGGGAAAAATGTTCCTCATTGTTGTTGATGCGTACTCGAAATGGATCGAGTGCATCATATTGAACTCGTGCATGACATTCACCACTGTGGAGAGTCTGTGTGCGGTCTTTGCGACCCACGGCTTGCCGGACATCCTGGTTAGCGAAAACGGCACGTGTTTCACTAGCTATGAATTCCGGGAGTTCATGTCGGGTAATGCCATGTATCTTACATTATTATATATAACTATCCTAACATGCTATACATGACTGTAATAAGATATGACCTGTAACCACCAGCATACCTTACCACCAGGTATGCACTTGCAAGTGAGAGATATATAAGGAGAGGTCGCAGGCAAGTGCAGCATTCCAGAGCTGTGAAATAAAGGTGCAGGTCCAGAGTGACCTTGACTTCCCTACATGCCTCGTGTGAATCTGTACTGAGGGGTCAGGACTTTACAGTGGCGACGAGTTACGGGATTACAGAATCCACAGAATGGCGAACAACGGATCAGATGAAAAGTACAATGCGGGAGACAATTGGGAGAACTTTATAGAAAGGCTCCAGCAAAGCTTTGTAACCAAAGACTGGTTAGGCGATGATAAGGCAGACAAGAGAAGAGCCCATTTCTTGACCAGCTGTGGCTTGAAAACATACGCTTTAATGAAGGATCTGTTGGCACCCGAGAAACCAGCAAGCAAGTCGTTTGAAGAATTGAGCACACTGGTAATAGACCACCTGAAGCCAGCGAGCAGCCTACACATGGCCAGACACAGGTTCTACAACTACAGACGCTGTGTGGGCCAGAGCATACCCGACTTCGTGGCGGAACTTCGGAGGGTGGCTAGTTTATGTGAGTTCTCCGATTAACTGAGGAGAGAAATGCTGAGAGACTTTTTCATTGAAGGATTAGGCCACGCAGGCATATTCCGAAAGCTCATAGAGACCAAGAACCTGACCTTAGAGGCAGCAGCACTGGTTGCACAGACATTCTTGGTAGGGGAAGAAGAAACGAGGTTGATTTACAATGCAGGTACGACAACTAATGAAATATCGGAAGAAGAAGTTCACAGCACTAAACAAGCTGCTACCCCCACACACAGACAAAACCGGGAGAACAGACTCTCGACAGCAGGCAGAAGCCATCAAGGGCCACAGGAACGGCCGTTTACACCTCATCAACCCACAATGCGAGCAATCAACTACAAACTGAGAGAAGCTCAAGAGAGATCAGCCAGACGCAGTTCATTCTTTGGGAACACTTTGAACAATGGAACAGGTCTGTGCCGGAGGTGTGGGGGTGGGCACTCGTCAAGGGGATGTCGATTTCAGCAGGCTGTTTGCAAAAATTGTGAAAATACAGGGCATTTGGCCCGCATGTGCAAAAAAACGGCAGCTCGGCTGGTATACGAATCGGATTGGTCGGAAAGCTGACCAGAAGATGGTGGGGACAGTACCCGGGACACCGATGTACAGCGGGTCAACACGGTCAATGGCCGCTGCTCCTACAACAGGACACCTCCTATAATGATGAGGGTCCTACGAAACGGGATATCTGTCAACATGGAGCTGGATACGGGAGCGAGTCAATCTCTCATGGGCGTTCAATAATTTGAACAACTGTGGCTGCATAAAAGAGACAGACCAAAACTCACAAGGGTCGACACCAAACTAAGGACCTAAACCAAAGAAATCGTACCAGTCCTCGGCAGCGCCATGCTCTCTGTCACACACAAAGGGACAGTGAACCGACTTCCCCTGTGGATTGTCCCCGGAGACCCCCCAGCACGGCTGGGGAGAAGCTGGCTGGCAAAACTAAACTGGAAATGGGCATGTCATTAGAGGAACGGACCTCCTGCTCAACAGTTATAAAGCGATTTGAACATCTCTTTCAGCCAGGTGTGGGCACTTTCAAAGAGGCCAAAGTCAAAATCTACATTACACAGGGTGCTAGACCGGTCCATCACAAGGCCAGAGCTGTACCCTATGTGATGAGGGAAAAGATTGAATACGAACTAGACAGGCTTCTGCGGGAAGGCATTAGATCACCTGTGGAATTTAGCGACTGGGCAAGTCCCATCGTCCCAGTCATGAAGCCTGATGGATCCGTACGAATCTGTGGGGACTATAAATCTATCATAAACAGAGTCTCCCGACAGGACCAGTACCCACTGCCCAGAGCGGAGGACTTATTTGTCACATTGGCTGGAGGTAAACTTTTCTCAAAATTAGACCTCACATCTGCGTATATGACACAAGAATTGACCGAGGAATCCAAGTAACTAACCACCATCAACACACATCGAGGCCTTTTCATGTACAATCGATGCCCATTCGGCATCAGGTCAGCAGCTGCCATATTCCAGCGCAACATGGAGAGTCTGCTCAAGTCCATCCCAGGGACGGTTGTATTTCAAGACTTTCTTTGATCCAGGTAAAAAGCGAGTTTCCACATACGATGCATCAGCGTATGGGGTCGGGTGCGTTTTGCAACATGTCAATAGTGCAGGGACACCGACTCCCATCTCCGTAATTTGGAGGAAGTATTAAAGCGGTTGGATCGGGTAGGCCTACGAGTCAAGAAATCCAAGTGCCCGTTTCTCGCACCCGAGGTTGAATTTTTGGGCAGAAGGATTGCCGCTGATGGAATCTGCCCAACAGAGTCCAAAACAGAAGCAATTCGCCTGGCACCCAGGCGCCGGAATGTCTCAGAACTGCGCGCCTTTCTCGGGCTACTCAATTACTTTGGGAACTTTATGCAGAACTTAAGCACACTGCTGGAGCCTCTCCACGTGCTACTCAGGAAGGGGTGTGATTGGTTTTGTAGGGTTCGCCCAGGAATACGCCTTCAATAAGGCACGCAACCTTCTGTGTTTCAACAGTGTTTTGACTTTCTTTGATCCAGGTAAAAAGCGAGTTTCCACATACGATGCATCAGCGTATGGGGTCGGGTGCGTTTTGCAACATGTCAATAGTGCAGGCAAATTACAACCCATAGCTTATACCTCCAGGTCACTTTCGCGGGTGGAGCGCGGGTACGGAATGGTAGAGAAGGAGGCGCTCGCGTGCGTGTACGGTGTCAAAAAGATGCACCAATAACTTTTCGGGGCCAAGTTCGCGTTAGAAACCGACCACAAGCCCCTCACGTCCCTCATATCCGAGAGCAAGGCAACAAACAGCAACGCCTCGGTGCGAATTCAACGGTGGGCACTCATGGAGGTGGCCTTGGAAATAGTGGATGCATTGACAGTCATTTTCCAACATTCCATTGACTCTGGATCAGTTCCTATCAAGTGGAGGGTAGCCAATGTAACCCCACTTTTTAAAAAAGGAGGGAGAGAGAAAACAGGGAATTATAGACTGGTCAGCCTGACCTCAGTAGTGGGTAAAGTGATGGAATCAATTATTAAGGATGTCATAGCAGTGCATTTGGAAAATGGTGACATGATAGGTCCAAGTCAGCATGGATTTGTGAAAGGGAAATCATGCTTGACAAATCTTCTGGAATTTTTTGAGGATGTTTCCAGTAAAGTGGACGAGGGAGAACCAGTTGATGTGGTATATTTGGACTTTCAGAAGGCTTTCGACAAGGTCCCACACAAGAGATTAATGTGCAAAGTTAAAGCACATGGGATTGGGGGTAGTGTGCTGACATGGATTGAGAACTGGTTGTCAGACAGGAAGCAAAGAGTAGGAGTAAATGGGTACTTTTCAGAATGGCAGGCAGTGACTAGTGGGGTACCGCAAGGTTCTGTGCTGGGGCCCCAGCTGTTTACATTGTACATTAATGATTTAGACAAGGGGATTAAATGTAGTATCTCCAAATTTGCGGATGACACTAAGTTGGGTGGCAGTGTGAGCTGCGAGGAGGATGCTATGAGGCTGCAGAGTGACTTGGATAGGTCAGGTGAGTGGGCAAATGCATGGCAGATGAAGTATAATGTGGATAAATGTGAGGTTATCCACTTTGGTGGTAAAAACAGAGAGACAGACTATTATCTGAATGGTGACAGATTAGGAAAAGGGAAGGTGCAACGAGACCTGGGTGTCATGATACATCAGTCATTGAAGGTTGACATGCAGGTACAGCAGGCGGTTAAGAAAGCAAATGGCATGTTGGCCTTCATAGTGAGGGGATTTGAGTACAGGGGCAGGGAGGTGTTGCTACAGTTGTACAGGGCCTTGGTGAGGCCACACCTGGAATATTGTGTACAGTTTTGGTCTCCTAACTTGAGGAAGGACATTCTTGCTATTGAGGGAGTGCAGCGAAGATTCACCAGACTGATTCCCGGGATGGTGGGACTGACCTATCAAGAAAGACTGGATCAACTGGGCTTGTATTCACTGGAGTTCAGAAGAATGAGAGGGGACCTCATAGAAACGTTTAAAATTCTGATGGGTTTAGACAGGTTAGATGCAGGAAGAATGTTCCCAATGTTGGGGAAGTCCAGAACCAGGTGTCACAGTCTAAGGATAAGGGGTAAGCCATTTAGGACCGAGATGAGGAGAAACTTCTTCACCCAGAGAGTGGTGAACCTGTGGAATTCTCTACCACAGTAAGTAGTTGAGGCCAATTCACTAAATATATTCAAAAGGGAGTTAGATGAAGTCCTTACTACTCGGGGGATCAAGGGGTATGGCGAGAAAGTAGGAATGGGGTACTGAAGTTGCATGTTCAGCCATGAACTCATTGAATGGCGGTGCAGGCTAGAAGGGCCGAATGGCCTACTCCTGCACCTATTTTCTATGTTTCTATGTTTCTATGGTGGCGTCCTACGACTATACCATAAGGCACAGACCAGGCACAGACAACTGTGCCGACGCGCTCAGCAGGCTACCCCTGATGACCACGGAAGGGTCTGATGAACAGGACTGTGAGATAGTCATGGCAATCAATGCCTTTGAGTCCACAGGTTCGCCCATGACAGCTCGCCAAATCAGAGCCTGGACGGCCAGCGAGCCCACGTTATCCTTAATAAAAAGATGTGTCCTAGCCGGTGACTGGGCAGAGGCTCGCGATGCCTGCCCCGAGGAATTAAAACCCTTTCACAGGCGCATGCATGAGCTATCACTACAAGCAGACTTCCTGATGTGGGGCAGCCGAGTAGTCATACCTCTGCGAGGCAGAAAGGCATTTGTCCGTGAGCTCCACCACGAGCACCCGGGGATCGTTCTCATGAAGGCCATAGCCAGATCACACGTCTGGTGGCCTGGTATTGACACGCACTTGGAGCTCTGCGTCCGAAGGTGCACCATTTGTGCCCAACTCAGCAATGCCCCCAGGGAGGCTCCACTGAGCCCCTGGCCCTGGCCTACCAAACCGTGGTCGCGGGTGCACGTAGACTATGCGGGCCCATTCATGGGCAAAATGTTCCTCGTAGTTGTAGATGCATTTTCCAAGTGGATCGAATGCACCATTTTAAACTCGAGCACAACCTCCACCACTGTGGAGAGCCTCGCAACCATGTTTGCAACGCACGGAATCCCTGACATATTGGTCAGTGACAATGGTCCGTGCTTCACCAGCGCAGAATTCCAAGACTTTATAATTGACCACGGCATAAATCACGTCAAGACGGCACCGTTTAAGTCGGCCTCCAACGGCCAGGCGGAGAGAGCAGTTCAAATCATTAAACAAGGCATGCTTAAAATCCAAGGTCCCACGCTGCAGGGTCGCCTGTCGCGGCTGTTGCTGACATAAAGATCTTGTCCGCACTCATTGACTGGGATCACCCCCGCGCAATTGTTGATGAAAAGGACTTTAAAAACAAGGCTCTCATTAATCCTCCCAGACATGCACGAAATCGTTGAGGCAAAGCGCCGTAAGCTGACTGAGTACCATGACAGAAATTCGAGGGGGAGATGGAATAAGATAGGGGACAAAGTGTTTGTACTAAACTATGGCAGGGGTCCCAAATGGCTTGCAGGGACAGTAACGGGCAAGGAAGGAAACAGGCTACTGGTAGTACAAACGGACAGTGGCAAAACCTGCTGGAGGCATGTAGACCAAGTCAAAAGCAGATTTACCAACAATGCGGAACCAGATGCAGACTACAATGTGGAACTCGCACCACACCTGGTGGACAGACAGAGGGAACAACCTGAGGAAAGGGCAATCCCAACAGACAGCCCAGACGAATCAACAACAATCACACCAATCGAAACAGACATCCCTGGCAAGATACCAGCAACCACACCCAAAGAAAAACAGACACCAAGGCAAACAACTGAACCACAACTTAGACGCTCCACGCGAGAGCGTAGCCAACCTGAGAGACTGAACCTATAAAGACAATAAGACCTTGGGGGAGGGTCATGTCATGTATCTTACATTATTATATATAACTGTATCCTAACATGCTATACATGACTGTAATAAGATATGGACTGTAATAAGATATGACCTGTAACCACCAGCATACCTTACCACCAGGGGTGCACTTGCAAGTGAGAGGTATATAAGGAGAGGTCTCAGGCAAGTGCAGCATTCCAGAGCTGTGAAATAAAGGTGCAGGTCCAGAGTGACCTTGACTTCACTACATGCCTCGTGTGAATCTGTACTGAGGGGACCCGGGGACTGGGAGAAATTTAGAACTCAGCAGAGGAGGACAAAGGGTTTGATTAGGGCAGGGAAAATGGAGTACGAGAAGAAGCTTGCAGGGAACATTAAGACGGATTGCAAAAGTTTCTATAGATATGTAAAGAGAAAAAGGTTAGTAAAGACAAACGTAGGTCCCCTGCAGTCAGAATCAGGGGAAGTCATAACGGGGAACAAAGAAATGGCGGACCAATTGAACAAGTACTTTGGTTCGGTATTCACTGAGGAGGACACGAACAACCTTCCGGATATAAAAGGGGTCGGAGGGTCTAGTAAGGAGGAGGAACTGAGGGAAATCCTTATTAGTCGGGAAATTGTGTTGGGGAAATTGATGGGATTGAAGGCCGATAAATCCCCAGGGCCTGATGGACTGCATCCCAGAGTACTTAAGGAGGTGGCCTTGGAAATAGTGGATGCATTGACAGTCATTTTCCAACATTCCATTGACTCTGGATCAGTTCCTATGGAGTGGAGGGTAGCCAATGTAACCCCACTTTTTAAAAAAGGAGGGAGAGAGAAAACAGGGAATTACAGACCGGTCAGCCTGACATCGGTAGTGGGTAAAATGATGGAATCAATTATTAAGGATGTCATCGCAGTGCATTTGGAAAGAGGTAATATGATAGGTCCAAGTCAGCATGGATTTGTGAAAGGGAAATCATGCTTGACAAATCTTCTGGAATTTTTTGAGGATTTTTCCAGTAGAGTGGACAAGGGAGAACCAGTTGATGTGGTATATTTGGACTTTCAGAAGGCTTTCGACAAGGTCCCACACAAGAGATTAATGTGCAAAGTTAAAGCACATGGGATTGGGGGTAGTGTGCTGACATGGATTGAGAACTGGTTGTCAGACAGGAAGCAAAGAGTAGGAGTAAATGGGGACTTTTCAGAATGGCAGGCAGTGACTACTGGGGTACCGCAAGGTTCTGTGCTGGGGCCCCAGCTGTTTACACTGTACATTAATGATTTAGACGAGGGGATTAAATGTAGTATCTCCAAATTTGCGGATGACACTAAGTTGGGTGGCAGTGTGAGCTGCAAGGAGGATTCTATGAGGCTGCAGAGCGACTTGGATAGGTTAGGTGAGTGGGCAAATGCATGTCAGATGAAGTATAATGTGGATAAATGTGAGGTTATCCACTTTGGTGGTAAAAACAGAGAGACAGACTATTATCTGAATGGTGACAGATTAGGAAAAGGGCAGGTGCAAAGAGACCTGGGTGTCATGGTACATCAGTCATTGAAGGTTGGCATGCAGGTACAGCAGGCGGTTAAGAAAGCAAATGGCATGTTGGCCTTCATAGCGAGGGGATTTGAGTACAATGGCAGGGAGGTGTTGCTACAATTGTACAGGGCCTTGGTGAGGCCACACCTGGAGTATTGTGTACAGTTTTGGTCTCCTAACCTGAGGAAGGACATTCTTGCTATTGAGGGAGTGCAGCGAAGGTTCACCAGACTGATTCCCGGGATGGCGGGACTGACCTATCAAGAAAGACTGGATCAACTGGGCTTGTATTCACTGGAGTTCAGAAGAATGAGAGGGGACCTCATAGAAACGTTTAAAATTCTGACGGGGTTAGACAGATTAGATGCAGGAAGAATGTTCCCAATGTTGGGGAAGTTCAGAACCAGGGGACACAGTCTAAGGATAAGGGGGAAGCCATTTAGGACCGAGATGAGGAGGAATTTCTTCACCCAGAGAGTGGTGAACCTGTGGAATTCTCTACCACAGAAAGTTGTTGAGGCCAATTCACTAAATATATTCAAAAAGGAGTTAGATGAAGTCCTTACTACTAGGGGAATCAAGGGGTATGGTGAGAAAGCAGGAATGGGGTACTGAAGTTGCATGTTCAGCCATGAACTCATTGAATGGCGGTGCAGGCTAGAAGGGCCGAATGGCCTACTCCTGCACCTATTTTCTATGTTTCTATGTTTCTAATGGCATCAAACATGTCAGGACGGCACTGTTCAAGCCGGCTTCCAATGGCCAGGCAGAATGTGCGGTCCAAATCATAACACAGGGCATGCTCCGGATTCAAGTACCCTCCCTTCAATGCCGCCTATCGCGCCTCCTGCTGGCCTATAGGTCCCGACCGTATTTGCTCACGGGAGTCCCGCCCGCGGAACTACTCATGAAACGTACACTTAAAACTCGGCTGTCCCTCATTCATCCTGTCCTGTCAGACATTGTTGAGGGCAAGCGCCAGTCCCAAAATGATTGCCATGACCGTAACTCAAAGGGGAGATGTATAGAAATCGATGACTATGTATTTGTTCTTAATCACGCTTTGGGGCCCAAGTGGCTTGAGGGTACTGTAATTGGTAAAGAGGGGAATAGGGTCATAGTGGTCAGACTTAACAATGGACAGATATGCCGCAAGCATCTGGACCAAGTAAAAAAAAGGTTCAGCATGGACACTGACGAACCTGAGGAAGATCATGAGATGCTGCCCACACCACTGCCAGTGAACAAGCAACAAAAACATTCACCAGCATGCACAGTCCCTGCGGCCAGCCCGGACAGGCCGAAATCACCACAGGTGACAGAGACGCATGCCAAGGCTCAACAACCAGAGCCCCAACTGCGGTGCTCCACGAGAGAGCATCAACCACCTGAAAGACCTAATCTTTGACCCCATAAGACGTTGGGGGGAGGTGATGTCATGTATGTAACCTTCATGTAACTGTAACCTTCATAACAACACTGCATACTGTATACACCTAAGAAATTCACACCTTGACCACAGGGGGTGAACTTGTGGGAGACACTCCTCACCTGGTCATCCAGGTATATAAAGGGAGGTCCCACGCAGGGTCAGCACTTCTTGGTCCTGTCTGCAGAATGTGCCTCGTGGAATTTATAATAGTGTGTAAGGACATGACACTAAGAACCTCCTCCAGATTCTTCAAGTGCTCCAAGGTGTCCCGACCTGTAACCAATATGTCATCCTGGAAGACCACTGTGCAAGGAACTGACTTTAGCAGGCTCTCCATGTTCCGCTGGAAGATTGCTGCGGCCAACCGAAATTCGAACGGGCACCAGTTGTAGATAAACAGACCTTTTTTGCGTGTTGATGCAGGTGAGGCCTTTTGAAGACAATCCTTCCAGCTCCTGCGTCATGTAGGCCGAAGTCAGGTCCAGCTTTGTGAACATCTTCCCTCCAGGCAGGGTCGTGAATAGGTCGTCTGCCTTGGGCAGTGGGTACTGGTCCTGCAGCGAAAAACGGTTAATCGTAACTTTATAGTCCCCGCAAATTCTAACCGTGCCGTCCTTCTTGAGTACCGGAACAATTGGACTGGCCCAGTCGTTGAATTCCACCACCGCGATGATGCCTTCACGTTGCAGCCTGTCCAGCTCGATTTCCACTTTTTCACGCATCATGTACATTACCGCCCGAGTCTTGTGGTGGATGGGTCGCGTACCGGGAACCAAATGGATCTGCATTTTCGCCCTCAAAGCTTTCAATGCCTGGCTCAAATAAGGAAGGGAACTTGCTTAGAACCTGGGTACATGAGGTGTCGTCGACGGACGAAAGCGCTCGGATGTCGTCCCAGTTCCAGCGGATTTTCCCCAGCCAGCTTCTGCCAAACAACGTGGGGCCATCCCCTGGCACAATCCACAGCGGGAGTCCATCATAGGAGACTTTGACTTCAGCACTGCCAATTACAGGGATTAGTTCCTTGGTGTAAGTCCTTAGTTTGGTGTGAATGGGGCTGAGCTGGGGCCTGTGTGCCTTCTTCCCCCACAGCCTGTCAAAGGCCATTTTACTCATTATGGACTGACTTGCCCCCATGTCCAGCTCCATAGATACTGGAATGCTGTTCAGTTCAACTTTCAACATTATTGGTGGGCATTTCGTCGTGAATATGCGTACCCAGTACACCTCTGCCTCCTCAGTACGAGTTTCCAATTCCGTCTGATCCACTGTGGATCGATCTTCCTCTGCAATGTGGTGGTTTGCAGGGTTTGCAGCTCACCTGCACATACGTTGGAGGTGTCCCATTGTTCTGCAGCCATTGCATGCATAGTGCTTAAAGTGGCATTGATGGAGCCGATGATCACCCCCGCAGGGCCACCGGGGTGTTAACTGCCTCGTATTAACAGATGAAGGCAGACTCTGGGTCAATTGAGGTCAGGCCAAAGCAGCCGGCATGTACATTCTGCCTTGTACATTTCTGCTCAAGACCAACGTTACTTTATGCACAGTACTGGCCGAAACTTCTTTGTTCTGCGAAATTTGCTTGGTGTTGTCGCTCGTAGACATAAATGCCTGGGCTATCGTCATGTCTTTACTCAGATTCGGAGTTTCTACAGTCAACAGTTTGTGAAGGATTGTCTCATGTCTGATGCCCAGTAAAAAAAAATCTCTGAGCATTTGTTCTAGGAATCCCTCAAACTCACAATGTCCTGCAAGGTGCCTTAGTTCGGCGACGTAGCTCGCCACTTCCTGGCTCTCCGATCCTTGACACGTGTAGAACCGATATCTTGCCATCAAAACGCTTTCCTTAGGATTTAGGTGCTCCCGGACCAGCGTACACAATTCTTCGTAGGATTTCTCTGTTGGTTTTGCCGGGGCCAGGAGATTCTTCATGAGGCCATAGGTTGTTGCCCCACAGACAGTTAGGAGGATCACCCTTCGTTTGGTAGCGTTCTCGTCCCCTTCCAGCTCGTTGGCCATGAAGCATTGGTCGAGTCTCTCCACGAAGGCCTCCCAATCGTCCCCCTCTGAGAGCTTCTCCAGGATGCCGATTGTTCTTTGCATTTTCACGTGGTTGTTCGTTACCCCGTCGCCAATTGTTACACTCATAATAAATGGTCAGACTGAGTACTGAGTGTAATGAGCAAGTGTGACCTTAGCTCCATTATTAATGTTCCAGAGTGCAGGTAACTCGTGGGTGGCCTGCTTATATACTGTGCCCCCAAGGGTTGCTGGGATCCCTTGGGACTCCACAGGTAGGCCCTCTGGTGGACAGGTGTGATGCAGGTTACAAGGGGTTAAATACATAACAAGGAGCTCCTCCTGGAGTCACAGTGCGGATTCCGTCCATTACAGGGAACAACGGACATGATCTTTATGGTGTGACAATCGTAAGAGAAATGCAGGGAACAGCGCCAACCCTTGTACATGACCTTCTTTGACTTTACAAAGGCCTTTGACACTGTTAACTGTGAGGGACTATGGAGTGTCCTCCGTTTTGGCTGCCCCCAAATGTTTGTCGCCATTCTCCGCCTGCTCCACGACGACATGCAAGCCATGATCCTGACCAACGGATCCACCACAGACCCAATCTACGTCCAGACCGGGGTCAAGCAGGGCTACGTCATCGCTTCAACCCTCTTCTCGATCTTCCTCGCTGCAATGCTCCATCTCACGCTCAACAAGCTTCCCGCTGGAGTGGAACTAAACTATAGAACCAGTGGGAACCTGTTCAACCTTTGTCGCCTCCAGGCTAGATCCAAGACTGTCCCATCCTCTGTCATCGAACTACAGTACGTGGATGATGCTTGTGTGTGTGCACATTCAGAGGCTCAACTCCAAGCCATCGTCAACATCTTCAACAAGGCATACGAAAGCATGGATATTACACTAAACATCCGTAAGACAAAGGTCCTCCACCAAACTGACGCTGCCACACAGCACTGCCCCCCAGTCATCAAAATCCACGGCATGGTCCTGGACAACATGGACCACTTTCCATACCTCAGGAGCCTATTATCAGCAAGGGCAGACATCGGCGACGAGGTCCAACACCGCCTCCCGTGCGTCAGCGCAACCTTTGGTTGCCTGAGGAAGAGAATGTTCGAAGATCAGGCCCTCAAATCTGGCACCAAGCTTATGGTATACAGGACTGTAGTGATATCTGCCCTCCTGTATGGCTCAGAGACATAGACCATGTACAGTGGACACCTCAAATCACTAGAGAAATACCACCAACGATGGTATTTCTCCGCAAGATCCTGCAAAGCCCTGGAAGGATAGATAGGATAGATGTACCAACACTAGTGTTCTCAATCAGGCCAATATCCCCAGCATCGTAGCACTGACCACACTCGACCAGCTCCATTGGGCAGGCCACATTGTCCTCATGATCGGCACAAGAATCCAAAAGCAAATGCTCTACTCGGAACTCCTACACAGCAGGCGATCCCCAAGTAGGCAGAGGAAACATTTCAAAGATGCTATGTATGGAGAAAGAGTCAGTCTGAACACCGTGAGCTCAAAGTAAAGTGTGACCGTAGTCTTTTACTGCAGGTCTCCAGAGTGCCTCTCCAACCTGTGAGGCCTCCTTAAATACCTGTGCTCCCAAGGTGGCTGTACAGAGTATATACAAGTTTACATATATAACAACACTCCCCCCCCTCCCCCAAAGTCAATAGTGGAACTATTTACAACGTGAGTCGATCTGGGGCCCTTCTTGTCCTGGTTGATTGTCTCGGTGTGAAAGCTGGTGTTGTTGAATCATTTGTTGGGCCCTCGCTGGGCTGCTGTGCAGCTGGCCTTGCTGGGCTGCCTGGTGTGGTGAGTCCTGCTGGGCTGCTGTGGATGATGGGTTCTGCTTCGTGGTCAACCGTGGTGCCGGTTGCCCAGGTGTGTATGTTGGGGGGGGGTGAAAGAAGGTAGGGTCCAAGGTGGGTTGCTCAGGATAGTCCATGAATCTGAGTTTGATTTGGTGCAAGTGTTTGCAGTGAATGAGTCCATTTGAAAGTTTGACGAAACACCCTGCTCCCCTCTTTGGCCACGACAGTGCCGGGAAGCCACTTGGGACCTTGTCCATAATTCAATACAAATACAAGATTATTGATTTCAATCTCGCGTGACACATTTGCGCTATCATGGTATGCACTTTGTTGAAGCCGCCTGCTCTCTACCTGTTCATGTAGATCAGGGTGAACTAACGAGAGCCTTGTCTTAAGTGCTCTGTTCATGAGCAGTTCAGCAGGTGGGATCCCAGTGAGAGAGTGGAGTCTCGTGCGGTAGCTAAGCAGGACTCGGGATAAGCGAGTCTGGAGTGAGCCTTCCGTTACCCTCTTCAAGCCCTGCTTGATGGTTTGCACTGCTCTCTCTGTCTGACCATTGGACGCTGGTTTAAATGGGGCAGATGTAACATGTTTGATCCCGTTACGGGTCATGAATTCTTTGAACTCAGCACTGGTAAAACATGGCCCGTTGTTGCTCACCAGGACATCGGGTAGGCTGTGTGTGGCAAACATGGCCCGCAGGCTTTCAGTGGTGGCAGCGGACGTGCTTGCCGACATTATCTCACATTCAATCCATTTGGAGTACGCATCTACAACCACATTTTACCCAAGAACGGGCCTGAATAGTCGACATGTACCCTAGACCACGGTTTTGAGGGCCAAACTTAAACTTAATGGCGCCTCCCTGGGTACATTGCTTAACTGTGACCATGGATTACATCTGTGAACACAGGACTCTAAGTCCGCATCGATACCGGGCCACCACACATGGGATCTGGCTATCGCTTTCATCATTATGATGCCTGGGTGGGTACTGTGGAGGTCACCTGATGAAGGTGTCTCTGTCCTTCTTGGGAACCAGTACACAATTACCCCACACAAGGCAGTCTGCCTGTATAGACATTTCACCTTTGCGCCATTGGAACAGCTTTATCTCTTCCTTTATTTCCACTGGGATACTGGACCAGCTTCTGTGAAGCACACAGTTTTTGACTAGGGACAACAAGGGGTCCTGGCTCATCCAGGTATTGACCTGCCGGGCAGTGACGGATGATTGCTCACTCCCAAATGCTTCCATTTCCACCCCCGTGGTGGGCAACGGCAGCCTACTGAGAGCATCGGTGCAGTTTTCTGTGCCTAACCTGTGGCAGATGGCGTAGTTGTATGCGGACAACATGAGCGCCCATCTCTGGATGTGGGCTAATGCATTGGTATTTATCCCTTTGCTCTTGGAAAACAGGGATATGAGTGGCTTATGGTCAGTTTCCAATTTGAATTTTAGCCCAAACAGGGATTGATGCATTTTCTTTACCCCGTAGACACACGCTAACGCTTCTTTCTCAATCATGCTGTAGGCTCTCTCAGCCTTAGACAGACTCCTGGATGCGTAAACAACCGGTTACAGTTTCCCGAAATCATTAGCTTGTTGCAATACATACCCGACGCCATATGGCGACGCTTCACATACCAAACGCTTACATGGATCATACAACACAAGCAATTTGTCTGAGCAAAACAATTTTCTAGCTTTTACAAAAGCATTTTCTTGGCTTTTGCCCCAAACCCATTTGTCCCCTTTACGCAGTAAGACATGCAGTGGTTCTAGCAGTGTGCTAAGACCCGGTAAGAAGTTACCAAAGTAGTTCAGGAGTCCTAGAAACGACTGCAGTTCTGTGGCCTCAGTGTGTTCTCGATTGTCTCCGTCTTCGAATCGGTGGGCCTGATGCCGTCCGCCGCGATCCTCCTCCCCAAAAACTCCCCTTCAGGTGCCAGGAAAACGCATTTCGAGCGTTTTAACCTGAGCCCCACGTGGTTGAGTTGACTAAGAACCTCCTCCAGGTTCTGCAGATGCTCGACTGTGTCCCGACCTGTGACCAAGATGTCATCCTGGAAGACCA
The DNA here is from genome assembly GCF_044704955.1 of Pristiophorus japonicus. Classification (NCBI taxonomy): domain Eukaryota; kingdom Metazoa; phylum Chordata; class Chondrichthyes; family Pristiophoridae; genus Pristiophorus; species Pristiophorus japonicus. The sequence goes on along the minus strand of NC_091977.1, from coordinate 268,249,929 downwards.
CAGTGCACGGGACCGACTTCAGTAAACTTTCCATGTTTCTCTGGAATATTGCCGCCGCTGATTGAATTCCAAACGGGCATCTGTTATAAATGAAAAGATCTTTGTGCGTATGATGCAGGTGAGGCTCTTCGATGATTCCTCCAGTTCCTGCGTCATATAGGCTGAAGTCAAATCCAGCTTTGTGAATGTTTTTCCTCCTGCCAGCGTTGCAAAGAGGTCGTCGACCTTTGGTAGTGGGTATTGGTCCTGAGGGAGAATCGATTGATAGTTACTTTGTAATCGCCACAGATTCTGACGGTGCCGTCTTCCTTGAGGACAGGAACGATCAGGCTGGCCCACTCGTTGAACTCAATCGCTGAAATGATGCCCTCTCATTGCAGCCGGTCTAGCTCGATTTAATACCCTTTCCCTCATCATGTACGGTACTGCTCTCGCCTTGTGATGGATGGGTCGCGCCCCCGGAATTAGGTGGATCTGCACTTTTGCTCCTTGGAATTTCCCGATGCCTGGTTCGAACAGCAAAGGGAACTTGTTTAAGACCTGGGCACACGAAGTTTCGTCAGCGGGCGATAGCACTCGGATGTCGTCCCAGTTCCAGCGTATCTTTCCCAGCCAGCTCCTGCCGAGCAGCGTGGGACCATTGCCCGGTACCACCGATAGTGGTAGCTTGTGCACCGGTAGCACTGCCGATTACGGGAATCAGTTCTTTTGTGTAAGTTCTTAGTTTCGTACGAATTGGAGTTAAGACTGGCCTTGAGGCCTTGTTGCACCACAATCTGCACCACAAGCAGTGACAGGATCGGTCCAAGTCAACATGGATTTATGAAAGGGAAATCATGCATGACAAATCTTCTGAAATTTTTGAGGATGTAACTAGTAGAGTGGACAAGGGAGAACCAGTGATGTGGTGTATTTAGACTTTCAAAAGGCTTTAGACAAGGTCCCACACAAGAGATTGGTGTGCAAAATTAAAGCACATGGTATTGGGGGGTAATGTAATGACGTGGATAGAGAGCTGGTTGGCAGACAGGAAGCAGAGAGTCGGGATAAATGGGTCCTTTTCAGAATGGCAGGCAGTGACTAGTGGAGTGCCGCAGGGCTCAGTGCTGGGACCCCAGCTATTTACAATATATATTAATGATTTGGATGAAGGAATTGAGTGTAATATCTCCAAGTTTGCAGATGACACTAAACTGGGTGGCGGTGTGAGCTGTGAGGAGGACGTTAAGAGGCTGCAGGATGACTTGGACAGGTTAGGTGAGTGGGCAAACGCATGGCAGATGCAGTATAACTTGGATAAATGTGAGATTATCCATTTTTGGGGCAAAAACACGAAGGCAGAATATTACCTGAATGGTGGCAGATTAGGAAAAGGGGAGGTGCAACGAGACCTGGGTGTCATGATACATCAGTCATTGAAAGTTGGCATGCAGGTACAGCAGGCGGTGAAGAAGGCAAATGGTATGTTGGTCTTCATAACTAGGGGTTTTGAGTATAGGAGCAGGGAGGTCTTACTGCAGTTGTACAGGGCCTTGGTGAGGCCTCACCTGGAATATTGTGTTCAGTTTTGGTCTCCTAATCTGAGGAAGGACGTTCTTGCTATTGAGGGAGTGCAGTGAAGGTTCACCAGATTGATTCCCGGGATGGCTGGACTGACATAGGAGGAGAGACTGGATCGACTGGGCCTTAAATCACTGGAGTTTAGAAGGATGAGAGGGGATCTCATAGAAACATATAAAATTCTGACGGGACTGGACAGGTTAGATGCAGGAAGAATGCTCCCGATGTTGGGGAAGTACAGAACCAGGGGACACAGTCTAAGGATAAGGGGTAAGCCATTTGGACTGAGATAAGGAGAAACTTCTTCACTCATAGTTGTTAACCTGTGGAATTCCCTACCACAGAGAGTTGTTGATGCCAGTTCGTTGGATATATTCAAGAGGGAGTTAGATATGACCCTTACGGCTAAAGGGATCAAGGAGTATGGAGAGAAAGCAGGAAAGGGGTACTGAGAGAATGATCAGCCATGATCTTATTGAATGGTGGTGCAGGCTCAAAGGGCCGAATGGCCTACTCCTGCATCTATTTTCTATGTTTCCTCGATTTCGAGAGACTGCCAATGATGATGATTTTTTATGTTCTTAAGTTCTCAAGGTGTGTTAGCAAGAGTAAAGCTGTAAATTAAATCTGCAGCAAAGGCCTAAGCAAGGGTAAGATGCAATGAAGAAGCAGGCCTCTACAGGGGTGAGTAACTGTAGCTAACAAGCTAGTGTGTGTGGGGGATGGTATTACTTCGACATACTAGGAGTGCCCTTGTACTCTGGAATTCTCTTCCAAACCTCAAAACTTCTACCGTGTTCGCCTCTCCAAATTCCTGCTTGATCTCCACCACTCCCCTGCAAAGCACTTTGGGGCGGGGGGCTTCGTTATGTATAAGGTATTATAAGTTGCTTTTTTATAGAAAATGTCATAAACTTCCCATGCAGTTCATACATGTAAGAATTCACCAGGTAGGGTCAGAATCTGCACAATACTTTTGACTGATTAACCTTGACAATTAGGATATTGCCTGACATTTGGTTTGTTATATAGATATATATATATAAAATAATGAAAATAATACTTGTCCCCTATACAATAATGTTTCAGGATGAATAATGGAAACACTGCGGTGTGGTCAAAGATGGGGCGGGGGAGAGAGGAGGAACAAGCTCATGTAAGTCTCTCTTTATTCAACTCAAAAAAACACACACAGTAAACCAACTTTTGAAGAAAATAATGACTCGAAATGAGGCGGAGTTTTGAGCTTTTTCCGCAGCCCGCCAAAAGGAAAAGACCGGTAATCCGAAACGAGAACACAGCGCGGAGCGGAACCCTGCAGGAGCAGAAACAAATTTACCTTTTGTAGAAGGGGGAGGGGGAATGGATATCTGAAGCTTCTAGTGACAAGTAATAATTGTTATTTTCGTGTTTTTTTTAAGGAGGACATTTCAAAGTTGAATTGACTGATTCTGAATATTTTAAAGTATTTTTTAAAATCTATCCCCCCCCCCCACCCTCAGTATTAATTATCATATGTTCGCGAGATTTGCTTGGCGCCGTGACCCCATGTGTGTCTCTGCCTGCTCCTAGTTCAGTAAACAACACACTGACTAATAGCTGCTACAGTAAAAGGGAGAGAGAGAGAGAATCATTTCATTCTTTTTTTAAATTACCTCTTAAGCGTTTTATTTTATTCCCCCTCGCCAGCAACCGGTTTCCGCGCTGATGGTATTCATTTCATCTTATTCTTTTGCTTAAAAGAGGGAGAGAGACAGAAGGAGAAAAAAATGTGGATTCAAGTGCGTACTATCGACGGCAAGCAAACTCGCTGCATAGATGATTTATCCAGACTGACCAAAATTGAATGTTTGAGGTTAAAAATCCAAGAAAGCTTCACTGTGAACCCGGAATGCCAGCGCTTATTTTACCGAGGCAAACAGGTAAAGACAAAATACCGATATAAATACCAGAATGAAAGCTTCAATGTAGCTTCTTTTGCTTCCTGTTTAACTACAAAGTAACCCTCCCCCCGTTCAAAACCCTTCGAGTTAAGCTTGGAGCCAGAAGTGGACACACGGTTGAGGGCTACAGTATTTTTATTCACCCTCTCCTCCTACCCCCTTCAGGATGTGGAAAGGGAGTGGGATTGCGGGGGAAACCAGCCGAATACAAAATGCAAATTCATGGCTTGATCGCGGTTGCTGCTTTTCCGCCACTCTGTTGTTTTAAAAAAAATATTATAAATCTTATTTTCAGGTCCGACAGAATGGGACGCGGTGAAGGAAGACCGGGGGAGGGGGAAATGTGTGTCTATTTTTGTGTTGAAGGTGCAAGGGGAAAGAACCGTCATTTTTCAGTCGTGGCGGCTGTTATTGGTCGCACTGCCCAGGGTGTGTTTTTTTTTCTGAAAAGGAGGTGGATGAGAGAGGCTGGAGCCTCACCCCCCCCCCCCCCCCCGGATCCACTGCCTGTGATTTCCCTCTCAAACCGGGCAGCCAATCACCCGGAGCCAGGGCTTCATATGTTCCAGCTTAACATGCACAGGCCGTGAGGAGTGGGTCAAAGCCCAGGATCAAGCATCGGCATCTCACCGGCAAGGGAAAAGGGGGGCGAGGAGTCACAAAGTGGGTCGACCCAGTTTTTTTTTGTGCTCCAGATTGAGCGTCCCCCGTCCCCCCGATTTTATTTTAATTGGATGCAACTAGGCAGGTTACAAAAAAACAACAACAAATAAAGCAATGCAATGGCTGGTGTGTGTCAGTGAGGTGTGGGGCCTGTGCAGCACACGAGTTGCTGCACAGACTGCGCTTTGGCCCCCTGGCTCTAGTTGGGGGCTGGGCTGCACACATCGCCCTCTAGCCGCTCTGCACTGAAAGCTTTGTCCCAGTCTGCCGAGCTCGCTTCTCCTTCTCTGGCCCAGTGGAGGGAGGTGAGGCTGGAAAATAAATCCGCTCATGTATTTAATGCACTACCCATCCATTCTTTCAAAAGGCGAGAGCACTGAAACCCCTCGTTTTGATAGTTGGGTGCAAGTGATGCTGTGTATTTTTCTCTTTTTACAGTTCTTGTATATATTTTAAAAAAAATAGCAATTCAAAAAGGAGAAATACACAAAAAACCTTTCTATTTTCCTATCTTAGTGGCAAATGATCGCATCAGAAATCAACTGCCGTGTGTGTACTAGTGTTCATTCATAAACGTCAGAACATATATAAATTATACATTGGTTCTGATTTTCCCTCGATTCCGGATGCAGTTGCGCTCACGATCTGAGAAGCGTACAAAAAAAAACGTTTTGAGTTGACTACTTTTTAAATGCGCATAGTTGTCATTTTTTTATTGGAGGTGTTCATGTTAATATGTGCAGTTTAAATGTGGGTGGGGGAGGGAAGTTCCTTGATTTGAATCGTTGCAAACCACCATGTTTGGTCTCGCTTGCTGCTTGTGCTCTGTAGAAACAGGCTTGGCAATGTAGGTGTCGAGTGCAAGATCGTCACATCATTCATTGCAGGTACATGGAACAAGATTTGTAACATTAAGTGTATCTTAATAAAAACAAACCTTGGGTTTTGTGATACCCCAGGTTTCAAAGGTCCCCAGTTAGTTGCCTTTAGTGGCCATGTGGTGGAAGGATGCCAGATTTTCATTACTGCTTGGGATACCATGAGGAGGCCCTTTTGTTTCACGCCAGCACACACACAGCCCCTTTCCAGCAGCCATTTATCACATCTGCCTGAACTTGGTGAATAACTGAAGTTTGTGTTTGATTGACGTGCGCCCTTGGAGATGTTGAACTATGGTTATGTTATTGTACCAGCTGAGTGTTTGTGTCAGTTTTAAACAGGAGTTGCTCAATAAATATCCAGTTTTACATTGTATTGGTAAGGAGAATGGGAGTATAATTGTGTCTCGTTGTGATTTTGAGTGATTAGCTTTGTGTGAGAAATTTTAAAAATGTGTTTGAGGACGTCTTGACTACAATTCACTAACATTTTTACTATAAACAGGAAGTGCTTACAGTATAATAAAAGGAAGTGGGGTATTGCACAGAATTTACAGCACTGGAGAGGGTATAGAGGAGATTTATGAGGATGTTGCCGGGAGTGGAGAATCTAAGCTATGAGGACAGATTAGATAGGCTGGATTTGTTTTCATTGAACAGAGGAGGCTGAGGGGAGACCTGATTGAGGTGTATAAAATTACGAGGGGCCTAGATAAAGTGGATAGAAAGGGCCTCTTTTCCTTAGTAGAGGGGTCAACAACAAAGGGGCATAAATTTAAAGTAATTAATAAGAAATAGGAACAGGAGTAGACCATACGACCCCTCGGCCTGCTTCGCCATTCAATAAGATCATGGCTGATCTGATCATGGACTCAGCTCCACTTCCCTGTCTGCTCCCCTTAACCCCTTATCCCCTTATTGTTTAAGAAACTGTCTATTTTGGTCTTAAATTTATTCAGTGTTCCAGCTTCCACAGCTCTGAGGCAGCGAATTCCACAGATTTACAACTCTGAGAAGAAATTTCAACTCATCTCATCTCAGTTTTAAATGGGCGGCCCCTTATTCTAAGACCATGCCCTCTAGTTCTAGTCTCCCCATCAGTGGAAACATCCTCTCTGCATCCACCTTGTCAAGCCCCCTCATAATTTTATACGTTTCGATAAGATCACCTCATTCTTCTGAATTCCAATGAGTAGAGACCTTTCCTCATGTCAACCCCCTCATCCCCGGAATCAACCTAGTGAACCTTCTCTGAACTGCTTCCAAAGCAAGTATATACTTTTGTAAATATGGAAACCAAAACTGCATGCAGTATTCCAGGTGTGGCCTCACCAATACCTTATATTGGTAGAAGGTTTAGAGGGGATTTGAGGGGAAATTTCTTTATGCAGAAGGTTATGGGTTTCTGGAACTCACTGCTGAAAGGGTGGTAGAGGCAGAAACCTTCGCCACATTAAAAAAGTAATTTGGATTTGTACCTGAAGTGCGGTTACGGACCTAGAGCTGGAAAGTGGGATTAGGCTGGATAGTCTCTTGTTGGCCGGCATGGACATGATGGGCTGAAATGGCCTCCTTCCGTGCTGTAAACTTCTATGATTCTATGAAACAGACCATTCGGCGCAACTTGTCTATGCTGATGTTAATGCTCCATATGAGCCTCCTCCCACTCTACTTTATCTAACCCTATCAACATATCCTTCTATTCCTTTCTCCCTCACAAGTGAGGAAAGTCTTCTCCATGTCTACCTTGTCTAACACCTTCATAATATTCAGGACCTCTATTAGGTCACCTCTCAGCCATCTCTTCTAGAAGTTTGAGATGTTATTAAACTAGAGGGATGAATCCAGGAAATGTTCTACAATGGGTACTTCAAGTATTATCGGAGACACTGCCCTTGAGCCTATTTTAATGGACCAATAGGGATGACGCTGAGTTGCACCAGTGTCGCCTGACAGGAGTCAGCACCACAAGTGCCATTTTAAGGACACCACTATTTAAAAAAGGAGAGAGACAAAAAGCAGGAAACTATAGACCAGTTAGCCTAACATCTGTGGTTAGAAACATAGAAATTTACAGCGCAGAAGGAGGCCATTTCAGCCTGTCGTGTCCACACCGGCCGACAAAGAGCCGCACGGTCAGCAGCCCTAAAGGTTATATATAAACCTATGAACAATGACGGAAAGGCAAAGAACACCCAGCCCAACCAGTCCGCCTTGCACAACTGCGACATCCCTTATACTGAAATAGTCTACAATCCACCCCAACTGGAGCCATGTGATCTCCTGAGAGAGGCAAAAACCAGATAAAAACCTAGGCCAATTTTGGGAGAAACAAATCTGGGAAAATTCCTCTCCAACTCATCCAGGCGATCAAAACTAGTCCAGGAGATTACCCTGGCCGTATTCGAGACCCTGCAGTACTTACCATTATATCTGCACCGTCCAACAAAAGGTCATCCAGTCTAATCCCAATTACCAGCTCTGGGTCCATAACCCTACAGGTTACTGCACTTTAAGTGCCCATCCAACCATTTCTTAAAAGTGGTGAGGGTTTCTGCATCCACCACTCTTCCAGGCAGCGAGTTCCAGATCCCCACAGCCCTTTGCGTAAAGAAGCCCCCCCCCCCCTCAAATCCCCTCTAAACCTTCTACCAACTATCTTAAAACTGTGCCCCCTCGTAATAGATCCTTCCACCAATAGAAATAGATCCTTACTATGTCTAGACCCCTCAATATATTGTACACCTCAATGAGGTCTTCTCTCAACCTCCTCTGTTCCAATGATCCAGCCTATCCAATCTGACCTCATAACTAAGATTCTCCACTCCAGGCAGCATCCTAGTAAATCTCCTCTGCACCCTCTCTAGTGCAATCACGTCCTTCCAATAATACGGCGACCAGAACTGCATGCAGTACTCCACCTATGGCCTAACCAAAGTATTATACAATTTAAGCATAACCTCCCTGCTCTTATATTCTGTGCCTCGGCCAATAAAGGCAAGCATTCCGTATGCCTTCTTAACCACCTTATCCACCTGGCCTGCTACTTTCAGGGATCTATGGACAAGCACTCCAAGGTCCCTTTGTTCATCTACTCTATTAAATGGCCTACTGCTTAATGTGTATACCTTTTTCCTTATTAGCCCTCCCAAAGTGCATCACCTCACACTTCTCTGAATTAAATTCCATTTGCAACTGCTCTGCCCACCTGACCAGTAGATTGATATTCTCCTGCAGCCCATGACTTTCCTCTTCATGGCCTCACCACAAAGCCAATTTTAATGTAATCTGCAAACTTCTTAACGATACTCCCTATATTCAAATCTAAATCATTGATATATACCACAAAAAGCAAGGGACCCAGTACTGAGCCCTGTGGAACCCTACTGGAAACATCCTTCCAGTCACACAAACATCCATCAATCATTACCGTTTGCTTCCAACTCCAAGCCAATTTTGGATCCAACTTGCCTCGTTGCCCTGGATCCCACAGGCTTTAACCTTCATGACCAGTCTACCATGTGGGACCTTATCAAAAACCTTGCTAAAGTCCATATATACTACATCGTATGCACTACCCTCACCGACCCTCTTGGTTACCTCCTCAGAAAATTCAATCAGGTTAGTCAAACACTATCTTCCCTTAACAAATCCGTGCTGACTGTCCCTAATTAATCCTTGCCTTTCCAAATGTAGATTTATCCTGTCTTTCAGGATTTTTTCCAATAATTTTCCTACCACTGAGTTTAGGCTGACAGGCCTGTAATTACTCAGTCTCTCCCTTTGTCCCTTCTTAAACAAGAGTACTACATTAGCAGTCCTCCAATCCTCCGGCACCATGCCCAGATCCAAAGAGGATTGGAAAATGATAGTCAAGGCCTCTGCTATTTCCTCTTTTACTTCGCTCAATAGCTTGGGATGCATTTCATCCAGGCCTGGGGACTTATCTACTTTCAAAGCTGCTAAATCCCTTAATACTTCCTCTCACTATATTTATTTCATCCAGAATATCACACTCCTCTCTAGCAGTATCTGCATTACCCCTTTCCTTTGTGAAAACAAATGCAAAGTATTCGTTAAGAATCTTACCAACATCTTCTGCCTCCACACAAAGATTACCCTTATGGTCTCTAATAGGCCATACTCTTTCTTTAGTTTCTTTAGTTACCCTCTTACTCTTAATATATTTATAGAACATCTTAGGGTTTTCTTTAATTTTACTGGCCAAGAATTTCTCATGCTCTCTCTTAGCAGTCCTAATATCCTTTTTAATTTTGCCTCTTAACTTTCTATATTCCTCAAGATTCTATAGTATTTAGCTGTTGGTATATGACATAAGCGTCTCTTTTTTTCTTAATCCTCCCCTGTAAGTCCCTAGACATCCATGGGGCGCGAATTATTTTTCCCAACCTTTTTTTTTAAGGGCACATATTTGGCCTGAGCCTTCCGGATCTCCTCCTTAAATGCCTCCCACTGTTCCGACACTGATTTACCCACAAGTAGCTGTTGCCAGTCCACTATGGCCAAATCACTCCTTAACTTAGCAAAATTAGCTTTTCCCCAATTCGGAACTTTTATTCCAGGCCTATCCTTGCCCTTATCTGTAACCACCTTGAATCTGACTGAATTATGGACACTGACACTCAAGTGCTCTCCCACTAATGCTCCTTCAACCTGCCCAGCTTCATTCCCCAAAACTAAATTCAAGACTGCCCCCTCTCCTGTTGGGCTTGCCACATACTGACTAAATAAGTTGTCTTGAATGCATTGGGAAAATGTTGGAGTCCATTATTAAAGAAGCAGTAGCAGGACATTTGGAAAAGCACAATTCGGTCAGGCAGAGTCAGCATGGATTTATGAAGGGAAGTCATGTTTGACAAATTTGCTGGAATTGTTTGAGGATGTAACGAACAGGGTGGATAAAGGGGAACCATTGGATGTGGGTGTATTTGGACTTCCAGAAAGCATTTGACAAGGTGCCACATAAAAGGTTACTGCACAAGATAAAAGTTCACTGGTTGGGGGTAATATATTAGCATGGATAGAGGATTGGCTAACTTAACAGAAAACAGAGAGTCGGGATAAATGGTTCATTCTCTGGTTGGTAACCAGTAACTAGTGTGGTGCCGCAGGGATCAGTGCTGGGACCCCAACTATTTACAATCTATAGTAACGACTTGGAGGAAGAGACTGAGTGTAACGTAGCCAAGTTTGCTAACAATACAAAGGTGGGAGGAAAAGAAATGTGCGAGGAAGACACAAAAAGTCTGCAAAAGGACATAAACAGACTGGGCAAAAATTTGGCAGATGGAGTATAATGTTGGAAAGTGAGGTCATGCACTTTGGCAGAAAAAATCAAAGAGAAAGTTATTTTTCAAATGGAGAAAAATTGCAAAGTGCTGCAGTACAGCGGGACCTGGAGGTACTTGTGCATGAAACACAAAAGGTTAGTATGCAGGTACTGCAAGTGATCAGGAAGGCCAATGGAATCGTGGCCTTTTTTGGAGTATAAAAGCCGGGAAGTCTTGCTACGGTTATGCAAGGTATTGGTAAGGCCACACCTGGAATACTGCGTACAGTTTTGGTTTCCATATTCCCGAAAGGATATACTTTGGAGTCAGTTCATAGAAGGTTCACTAGGTTGATTCTGGTGATGAGGGGGTTGACTGATGAGGAAGGGTTGAGCAAGTTATGCCTCTACTCATTGGAATTCAGAAGAATGAGAGGTGATCTTATTGAAACGTATAATATTATGAGGGGGCTTGACAAGGTGGATGCAGAGAGGATATTTTCACTTATAGGGGAGACTAGAACTAGGGGGCATAATCTTAGAATAAGGGGCTGCCCATTTAAAACTGAGATGAGGAGGAATTTCTTCTGAGGGTTGTAAATCTGTGGAATTCATTGCCTCAGAGAGCTGTGGAAGCTGGGACTTTGAATAAATTTAAGACAGAGATCGACAGTTTCTTGACAGATAAGGGATTAAGGGTTTCTGGGGAGCGGGCAGGAAAGTAGACCTGAGTCCATGATCGGATCAGCCATGATCGTATTAAATGGCAGAGCAGGCTCGAGGGGCCATATGGCCTACTCCTGCTCCTATTTCTTATGGTCTTACGTTCTTATAAATAAATAAATAAAGATGCTTAAAATAACGCCTCAAAACCAAACGGAACTTTACCAACTAAATCAGAATGTTGTTATTATTCTCTATATACTCTGCAGTGCTGAATGGCTTTGGAATGTCTAAAGTGTACCAGTGGACAGCACAAGACCATCCGGGCACGGATAATAGCACGGTAGAAGGCCAGACAGCCAAAGCAACTCTTTTCCACCCCTGGCCATCCTGGACCTGTAAATTGCCACCTTGGCCAGGCCCAGGATAAGACCCTCCTAATTACCTGCTCCTCCACATGGGGTGGTCAAAGATGAGGATGGCTTGCAGCCAGAATTTCCTGAGCAGCGCTTTCAAATAGCTAAATAGGGACTGTAACATCTCGCCCTTGGCATACGTGTGAAACACTTCGCCCAATCCATAAAAGATGCAAGTGTACTCTGAATCCGTAAAGATACTTAAAAAAATTTTTTTTTAATTGTTGCACGTTACTGCTGCGTGCCAATACTCTCCATCCCAGATCCTCAATGGTGCAGAAAAGGAACTCTCATAGAGAGCAAGATGGAATGCTAGGGTGTGTTGGGATGGAAGGCAATGGAAGAGCGTATGCAGGAGCAGCCTGTACAGGAGATACCTCCGTGCAGAGTAGGATGACCTATATATAAATCCTATTTATAAATTGGCTGCTACGTTTACCTATATAACAATAGTGACTACGCTTCAAAGGTAAATCATTGGCTGTGCAATTCTTTGGAACGTCCTCCGACTGAAAGATGTTATATAAATGCAAGTTCGTTCACTCTTTTTATATTAAACGCAGCTTCGGGGGAAATTCTCCTGTAGCCAACTGGTTTTGTAAGCTTTTAGCTTCCTGCACTATGACACCAAAATATCTGCAAGTAAAAACGATTGTTCTCCTCTGACGTTGCACACGGACCAAAATAAATTCTATTTCCGGTGATTATCTTTGTGCTTGGCTCTAATTCTTTGTCTCTCTCTCTCTCTCTCTCTCTCTCTCTCTCTCTCTCTCTCTGTTTGGCTATCTGGCTCTCGTCCATTACACACGCTCTCTGATGAGATGGCGGTGAAGTGTGGATGGGTGGGGGGGGGTGGCTCTGTGGTATGGGTGAAATTTGGTGGAAACACTCTCTTCCCCCACATGAAAGAGTGAAACCAACACTGGTATCATTGCAAACTTACAGCCATGATATATTTTAATATTGCCACTTCCTCCAGACTCCAGTACATAAGTTTTTTTAAGATAACGTCTTACTGTTGTAATTTTTGCCATATCAGTATAGGGTCTGTATTCATAAGACGAGGAAACCTTCTGCCTCCCAGGCCTGACCTTATCACGTGCTTCTGCAGTGCTGCTGAGGTTTGGAGCCTGCAGCTGCAGGTCAGTCTGATGAGGTTTATGAAGAGAGAATTTGGAAGACTTGTGGCGTGTGTCTTCCCCACAGATTTTTCTAAAGTAACATTACAGACATGGTGCTGAGGGGTGATTGGTTGAAGGAATACTGCAATAATATACACTATCACTACAGTCTTAAAGAAACAACACTTTTAATGATATAAAGGGGTAAAACTATTCAAGTTACTGCCATAGTTTTATTGTCCCGAACTTATATTTTACTTTTATTTTTGATCTGATCACTATCTTTTTCCCTTCCTATTCATTGAAAATCACGACACAGAAGGAGACCATTCAGTCCATCGTGTCAGTGCCAGTCAAAAAAGAGTCACCCAGCCTAATCCTATCTTCCAGCACCAGTTCCGCAGCCCTGTAGGTTATGGCTCTTTTAGTGCACATCCAAGTACTTTTTCAATGTGATGAGGATTTCTGCCTCTACCACCCTTTCAGGCAGTGAGTTCCAGACCCCCACCACCCTCTGGGTGAAGAAATGTTTCCTCATTTCCCCTCTAATCCTTCCACCAACTACTTTAAATCTATGTCCCCTGGTCTGCTATTCTTTGAACCACATTGTTATTTTATTTTCAACTTGGGTCTTTTTTAAATTAATATACTTTAGTTTTGTGTAAATCTTGGAAGTTTACATTCTTTTACTTGTACTTTTTCCTTCTTCCTGTCAATTTTTTTGAATATGGAAACAATTATTAAAAAAAAAAATGATTGGCTAATGATTGGGGGGGGGGGGAAAGCAGGTTTTGACCAGTCAAGTGGCAAAACCTGAGAATTAACACCACAGTTGATGAATAGTCAATCTTCCATGTTTTCCACATCAAGCAACACGAGGCTGCTAATGAGGGAACTCAATGGTTTTTAGAAAATGAGCATGACTTACCAAGCAAACACATCTGTGGAACGTCAAGTGTTACCGCAGTAACTCGGTATTTTGAATACAGGATCATTACAGAGCTTCATCCTTGAGTACTTGTTTAACATCTGCAAATACTGTTCATCCAAAGTAGTTGGTGGTTGAGGGATGGTTGTCACTTTAGCCGTGTCCATGTTAATTTGGTTGTCTTGTGCTGTTGAGCTGCAATAATGCTTCAAAGCTCGTTTACCCTGATGGTGACAGTTTAAACATATATTCTTACAATAATGAATAGATGAAGAAAAAAGACAAAGCTGTCAGCTATTGTTAATGAAGGGAATAATGATGGGCAATCGTAGGACTGTATTGCCCGTTGAATCTTTCATGGTGCTCACTTTTAATGCATTGCGATAGTTTTTGCTTCCAGGATTTTGATGATTATGGTAATAAAGTACAATTAGCATAAGTGCATGGAACTATAGAAAATGTTGTGTGATTCATTGTGTTTGCCGAATAAAGAATTGTGCTTTTATATTTCTGGTGTAAGCTGCCCACAGTAATGTAGACGTCATGGGTTATAACTTGGTTCATGACGCACTTAATAAGTGTGTATGTTTTTCATGATAATGTAGTATTTGTCAAGGGACTGGGTGCAACAGTTACAGTCAGGTACTGCCTTGATGCATCCAGGACATAGCTTTGAATTCATTCCAGATAACCTTAGGGGAAGGGCATGGGGTTTGAAGGAATGAATGTGTTGGTGGTTTTTATTTTGAAGAGACACTGCAGATCCATTTTAAACAGCTACTTGTGAAAAGGAGTGCAACACATAAAACTATCCTGCATTTTGATACCGTTGCCATTAATTTGCAGTTTTGCTGGTAAAAGTTAGAATCCTAGAATGACACAGCACAGAAGGAGGCCATTCGGCCCATCATGCCTGTGCTATTCGATTAGCCCCATTCCCCTGCTCTTTCCTCATCGCCCTGTACATTGTTTCCCTTTAATTATTCATCCAATTCTCTTTTGAATGTTGCAATGGAATCTGCTTCTAACACCTTTCAGGCAGTGCATTCCTGATCACAACAACTTGCTCTGCAAAAAAATAACGTTTCCTGAAATCGCCTCTGGTTCTTTTGCCAACCACGTTAAATCTGTCCCCTCTAGTTACCGACCCTTCTGTCACTGGAAATCGTTTCTTCTTTACTCTATCAAAACTATTCATGATTTTGAACACTTCTATCAAATCTACTCTTAACCTTCTCTGCTCTAAGGAGAACAACCCAGCTTCTCCAGTCTCTCCACGTCACTGAAGTCCCTCATCCCTGGTACCATTCTAGTAAATCTCTTCTGCACCCTCTCCAAGTCCTTGACATCCTTCCAAAAGTGTAGTGTTCAGAATTGAACTCAATACTCCAGCTGAGTCTGAACCTGTGTTTTATAAAAGTTTAATATAACTTCCTTGTTTTTGTACTCTCCTTACTCTATCAATAAAGCCAAAGAATCCCATATGCTTTTTTAAGCACCCTTCAAAGATTTGTGTACATACACCCCCAGGTGTCTCTGTTCCTGTACCCCCATTAAAATTGTATTATTTAATTTATATTGCCTGTCCTCACTTTTTGGTAGGAAGAATATCACGTCACACTTCTCTGTTAAATTATATCTGCCATGTAGTTGCCCACATCACCAGTCAGCCTATGTCCTCATGAAGTCTTGTTGCTATCCTCCTCATTGTTTACTACATTTCTGAATGTTGTGTCATCTGCAAACTTTGAAATTATGCCCTGTATAGCCAACTCCAGGCCATTAATATATTTCAAAAAGAGCAGTGGTCCTAATACTGGCCCTTGGGAAACACCACCGTACCTCCTCCCAGTCTGAAAAACAACTGTTCACAGCTACTCTCTGCTTTCTGTTCCTTAACCAATTTTGCATCCATGCTGCCATTGTCCCTTTTAATCGCATGGGCTTTAAATTTGATAACAAGTCTATTTTATGTGGTACTTTGTCAAACGCCTTTTTAAAGTCCATGTACACAATATCAACCGCGCTACCCTCATCAACCTTTTCCATTACTTCATCAAAGAACTCTTTATCAAGTTAGTCAAATACTATTTGCCCCAACAAATCCGTGTTGACTTTATTAGCCCATACTTTTCCAGATGCCAATTAATTTTGTTCCGATTATTGTTTCCCCACCGCAGACATTGGGCTGACTGGCCTGTAGTTGTCTATAGTTGTGTTGGTGGTGTAGGCCATACAGTTGATATTTTAGTTGATTGCAATAGGATCACTGCATTGTAAATGAGATCTGTTGGAATGATGATCACGCACAGAACAAAGTGTTTGGTGGTTTGAGGCAAAGGGAACAAGAAATTAATGTTAATTGTTGTACTTGGATGTTAAAATGGCCCTAAATCAGAACCAACTTATTTTTCATTTTTAATTGGAAGCATTTTTTTTTTGTTGCTCTTCTTGGACCCATAAATGAAAGTTTCAAACTTGCCTCTTCGGGGTCCCCTCTTCTTTCAGACGGTCGGTAGTTAAAATGCACTCGAGTCCCATGTACATCATGACACCCCAATTTGCATAAATAAATAAGGTTGTGCCAAAGTAAAGTTGAAATAGTTGCTAGAGGTGCCTTCTTTCTAATGAGATGTTAAACCAAGGCTCCATCTGCCTATTCGGGTGGATGTAAAAGATTCCAAGGCACTATTGGAAGAAGGACTTGGGAGTTCTTGTGTTCTGGACATTCAACCGACTCCACCAAAAACAGGGATTTAGTTGTTTGTTGTCTGTGGAACACTGCTGTCACGTTTGGCTGCGTAACAATAGTAACTGCACTTAAAAAGTAATCCAATGGCTAACAAGCACCATATAAACGGGAGATTGTTTTGCATGTATTTTTCAATTTTTGTCATTTCTGGCAGAGGAGTGGAAGCAGTATTTCATGTATTTAAAAAAAAAAAAGTTCAATGAAATACTGATCGTGATTCTACCACCAACAGTGGAGGTTGAGGCATACTGTTACTTTAACTAGTCAAGGCAGTGTGTGCCGAGTTAGCTCATTTCAGGCCTGGCAGGGATTTTACAATTAACCTTGATGTCCTGCTTTAGTGAGCGTTAAGTGGGCCAGGGTTTTTCCTTTTGATTGCTATTAAGTGGTCACTGCTGGAAGGGCACATGTGCAGTACATATTGGGTGAGCTGGGATCTGTCTCCACTGCAAAGTCCTGCTCTCTTGCCCGAGAGAATTAACTGCTTTTAGAACATAGTTGCCAAAGATGATGGACTTGCAAGCAGGACTTGATGTCTGCCCGTGTTGCTGGGTATGCTGTCCTCTTGCTTGCGGACTAAACTCCATCTAGTGGCTGAGAGCTGGTGAACTTCCCAAATCGGGTCAACCGACAGGCACAAGACCCAACATTACACAAGCTTAGGGGGGGGGGGGCAAGGTTATTGCTGAAATATTCAAAAGCTGCAACTACTGCAATGCCACTAGTTTTAATTACACCAGAGGTTTGCGAGAGCCGAGCTGAAAATGGAAACAATTTTTTATATATATATATATAATATATATATATAATATAATACATATAAAGAAAAAATCTTGCATTTATATTGCACCTGCATTTATATAACACCTTTCACGACCACTGGATGTCTCAAAGTGCTTTACAGCCAATGAAGTACATTTGGAGTGCAGTTACTTGTAATGTAGGAAACACGGCAGCTAATTTGCGCACAGCAAGCTCTCACGTACAGCAATGTGATAATGATGCAGATAATCTGTTTTTGTTATGTTGATTGAGGGATAAATATTAGCGAGGACACTGGGGATAACTCCCCTGCTCTTCGAAATAGCGCCATGGGATCTTTTACGTACACCTGAGAGGGTTTAACGTCTTGTCTGAAAGACGGCACCTCTGACAGTGCAGCACTCCCTCAGAACTGCCCTAGAGTGTTAGCCTAGATTTATGTGCTCAAGTCCTAGGAGTGGGACTTGAACCTACAACCTTCTGACTCAAAGGTGAGTGTGCTACCCACTGAGCCACAGCTGGCACCAGTTTGTGAAACCTATTGGATTCTGCATGAGGAGGGTAATAACTGAAACTGTACATGGCTGATGCACAAATTCTGAAATGGTATGAAACATAGAAACATAGAAAATAGGTGCAGGAGTAGGCCATTCGGCCCTTCGAGCCTGAACCGCCATTCAATATGATCATGGCTGATCATTCCCTCAATACCCCTTTCCTGCTTTCTCTCCATACCCCTTGGTCCCCTTAGCCGTAAGGGCCATATCTAACTCACTCCTGAATATATCCAATGAACTGGCATCAACAACTCTCTGTGGCAGGGAATTCCACAGATTAACAACTCTCTGAGTGAAGAAGTTTCTCCTCATCTCAGTACTAAATGGCCGACATCTTATCCTAAGACTGTCCCCTGGTTCTGGACTTCCCCAACATCGGGAACATTCTTCCCGCATCTAACCTGTCCAGTCCCGTCAGAATTTTAGACGTTTCTATGAGATCCCCTCTCATCCTTCTAAACTCCAGTGAATAAGGCCCAGTTGATCCAGTCTCTCCTCATATATGACAGTCCAGCTATCCCGGGAATCAGTCTGGTGAACCTTTACTGCACCCCCCCCCCCCCCCCCCCGGCCCAATAGCAAGAACATCCGTGCTCAGATTAGGAGACCAAAACTGAACACAATATTCCAGGTGAGGCCTCACCAAGGCCTTGTACAACTGCAGCAAGACCTCCCTGCTCCTAAACTCGAATCCCTTAGCTATGAATACCATTTGCCTTCTTCACCGCCTGCTGTACCTGCATGCCAACCTTCAATGACCGATGAACCATGACACACAAGTCTTGTCGGCACCTCCCCTTTTCCTGATCTGTCGCCATTCAGATAATATTGTGCCTTCGTGTTTTTGCCCCCAAAATGGATAACCTCACATTTATCCACATCTTACTGCATCTGCCATGCATTTGCCCACTCACCTAATCTGTCCAAGTCACCCTGCAGCCTCTTAGCGTCCCCCTCACAGCTCATACCGCCACCCAGTTTATTGTCATCTGCAAACTTGGAGATATTACACTCAATTCCTTCATCCAAATCGTTAATGTATATTGTAAAGAGCTGGGGTCCCAGCACTGAGCCCTGCGGCACTCCACTAGTCACTCTGCCATTCTGAAAAGGACCCGTTTATCCCGACTCTCTGCTTCCTGTCGACCAACCAGTTCTCTATCCACGTCAGTACATTACCCCCAATACCATGCGCTTTGATTTTGCACACCAATCTCTTGTGTGGGACCTTGTCAAAAGCCTTTTGAAAGTCCAAATACACCACAACCCCTGGTTCTCCCTTTTCCACTCTGCTAGTTACATCCTCAAAAAATTCCAGAAGATTTGTCAAGCATGATTTCCCTTTCATAAATCCATGCTGACTTGGACCGATCCCGTCACTGCTTTCCAAATGCGCTCTATTTCATCCTTAATGATTGATTCCAACATTTTCCCCACTACTGATGTCAGGCTATAATTACCCGTTTTTCTCTCCCTCCTTTTTTTTTTAAAAGTGGTGTTACATTAGCTGCCCTCCAGTCCATAGGAACTGATCCAGAGTCGATAGACTGTTGGAAAATGATCACCAGTGCATCCACTATTTCTAGGACTACTTCCTTAAGTACTCTGGGATGCAGACTGTCAGGCCCCCAGGATTTATCAGCCTTCAATCCCATCAATTTCCCTAACACAATTTTCCTCCTAATAAGGATATCCCTCAGTTCCTCCTTCTCACTAGACCCACTGTCCCCTACTACATTCGGAAGATTATTTGTGTCTTCCTTCGTGAAGACAGAACCGAAGTAGTTGTTCAATTGGTCTGCCATTTCTTTGTTCCCCAATATAAATTCACCTGAATCCGACTGCAAGGGATACATTTGTCTTCACTAATCTTTTTCTCTTCATATATTTATAGAAGCTTTTGCAGTCAGCTTTTATGTTCCCTACAAGCTTCCTCTCACTCTATTTTCCCCCTCTTAATTAAACCCTTAGTCCTCCTCTGTTGAATTCTAAATTTCTCCCAATCCTCACATTTGTTACTTTTTCTAGCCAATTTATATGCCTCTTCCTTGGTTTTAATATTATCCTTAATTTCCCTTGTTAGCCACGGTTGAGCCACCTTCCCTGTTTTATTTTTACTCCAGACAGGGATGTACAATTGCTGAAGTTCATCCATGTGATCTTTAAATGTTTGCCATTGCTTATCCACCATCAACCCTTTAAGTATAATTTGCCAGTCTGTTCCAGCCAATTCCTGCCTCATACCATCGAAGTTACCTTTCCCTAAGTTCAGGACCCTAGTCTCTGAATTAACTGTGTCACTCTCCATCTTAATAAAGAATTCTACCATATTATGGTCACTCTTCCTCAAGGGTCTCGCACAACAAGATTGCTGATTAGTCCTTTCTCATTACACATCACCCAGTCTAGATGGCCAGCTCTCTAGTTGGTTCCTCGACATATTGGTCGAGAAAACCACCCCTAACACACTCCAGGAAATCCTCCTCCACCGCATTGCTACCAGTTTGGTTAGTCCAATCAATATGTAGATTAAAGTCGCCCATGATAACTGCTGTACCTCTATTGCACGCATCCCTTATTTCTTGTTTGATGCTGTCCCCAACCTCACTAGTCAGATCTCCTCAAATAACAGCTTACATTTATATAGTGCCTTTTGATGTCAAAAATGCCCTCAAGCCCTTTATAAGTTTGTAATAAAGTCTGTCCTAATTTTTTAAAAACTGTTTATATATCAGTGCAAAAACATGCAGGTACATTGCTGTAATATACAATTATGTAAAATAAGACATCTACTGGGATGTATGCGGAAAGGTTACAGTTTACAAAACTTAGGATCTACTCTCTATGAAACTATTTGACATCGATGTGAATTAGCTTGACAAATCATTTACAATTAAAAGTTTTTTTTCCTCATTAAAGAATATAAGAAAAGGAAGCAGGAGTAGCCAATTGGCCCTTAGAGTCTGCTCTGCCATTCAGTGAGATCGTGCCTGATCTTTGACCTCAACTCCACTTTCCTGCCCGATCCCTATATCCCTTGATTCCCTTAATAATTAAACTGGTAGTTGAGACTCTGAGGGGAATCAAAGAATATGGGGATTGGGCAGGAAAGTGGAGTTGAGGTAGAAGATCAGCCATGATCTTATTGAATGGCGAAGCAGGCTCGAGGGGCTGCATGGCTTAGTCCTGCTCCTATTATATTCTTCTAAAAGGGGTGGGGGTGACAAAATAATCACATTATTCTGGAAATCTGTTAGCGATTGATGCTTGTGAAATATTTGGAATGCATTTCCAATGCAGTCCGGGTGAAGCCCACAGAGTGTGTCCAAGGCCTAATTGTGGCAGTATTAGTGTGCTCAATTACTATATTTGTGCGTGATACCTTGCGTTGTAAAATGTCCAGAAGAGTGTGTGCATGTGTTTGACAATGTCAAGTGAAAAAGTTCTCTTCAACTTCAGTCTCCCCCTGCTTGTACCTATTGTAACCTTGGTATATAATCACACCTTCATGCATACATAAGAATTAGGAACAGGAGTAGGCCATCTAGCCCCTCGAGCCTGCTCCGCCATTCAAAAAGATCATGGCTGATCTGGCCGTGGACTTGGCTCCACTTACCCGCCCGCTCCCCATAACCCTTAATTCCCTTATTGGTTAAAAATCTATCTATCTGTGATTTGAATACATTCAATGAGCTAGCCTCAACTGCTTCCTTGGGCAGAGAATTCCACAGATTCACAACCCTCTGGGAGAAGAAATTCCTTCTCAACTCGGTTTTAAATTGGCTCCTCTGTATTTTGAGGCGGTGTCCCCTAGTTCTAGTCTCCCCGACCAGTGGAAACAACCTCTCTGCCTCTATCTTGCCTATTCCTTTCATTATTTTAAATGTTTCTATAAGATCACCCCTCATCCTTCTGAACTCCAATGAGTAAAGACCCAGTCTACTCAATCTATCATCATAAGGTAACCCCCTCATCTCCGGAATCAGCCTAGTGAATTGTCTGTACCCCCTCCAAGGCTAGTATATCCTTCCTTAAGTAAGGTGACCAAAACTGCACGCAGTACTCCAGGTGCAGCCTCACCAATACCCTGTACAGGTGCAGCAGGACCTCCCTGATTTTGTACTCCATCCCTCTCGCAATGAAGGCCAACATTCCATTTGCCTTCTGGAGTCTAAATCTAGTATCTCGTACACTGGTACAACAACATATTAACCCAATTAGCAACTGGAGCAGGCAGAAGCAACTTGTATATAGGTGTGATGTAGACCCGATTTTATAATAACTTTTCCACATGGTGCAGAAGATTTTTGGGACATCTCCTTTCTCCCCCCGTGTGCGCGCACGCGTGTGCACCCCCCCCCCCCCCCCCCCAAATTTGGAGGGCATCAATTAAATATTTACCGGATCAACAATTCAAACTTTGTTACTGTAAACATTTTAGCATCAGGTCCAATTGAAAGTTTCAGAATGTGTACTTGGCGTAGTAGACTCAAGTCCCGGGTTAACGCTTTACATGAAGCTGTATTTGTCATGCAGAGTCTTTAGGAGGCGTTGGAGAAGAAAGAAAGGACTGCATTTACATTGTGCTTTTCATGACCACCGGACGTCTCAAAGCGCTTTACAGCCAATTAAATACTTTTGGAGTGTAGTCACTGTTGGAATGTAGAAATCGTGGCAGCCAATTGGCACACACACAAGCAGCAGTGTGATAAGGACCAGATAATCTGTTTTTTTTTGTTCTATTGATTGAGGCATAAATATTGGCCAGGACACCGGGGATAACTCCCCTGCTCCTCTTCGAAATAGTGCCATTTCCACTTGAGAGAGAGAAGACGGGGCCTCGGTTTAATGTCTCATCCGAAAGACGGCACCTCTGACAGTGCAGTGCTCCCTCAGCACTGCACTGGAGTGTCATCCTAGCTTTTTTTTTTGTGCTCAAGTCCCTGGTGTGGGACTTGAACCCACAACCTTCTGACTCGGGCGAGAGTGCTACCCACTGAGCTACATAATTACATTTAACGAATTTTACGAGGGTTACTTCACTGCGAAATTTGCGATTGCTCCACGAAGCTCAGGAGATGGTGATCTGTGTGGCTCAGATGTTCGGTACATGTACCGCTTGAGCTAATGGGGAGCTATCTGCTCACAGATTGTACTCTGTGAGCAGCAAAACCACACAGATCCGGAAGCTCCTTTGTCTTGTGTTGGTTATCTGGTCTGTGGTA
Source organism: Pristiophorus japonicus (assembly GCF_044704955.1). Taxonomy (NCBI): domain Eukaryota; kingdom Metazoa; phylum Chordata; class Chondrichthyes; family Pristiophoridae; genus Pristiophorus; species Pristiophorus japonicus. The sequence continues at coordinate 268,227,171 of NC_091977.1, read as the reverse complement.
GGTGGTATTGATTGCTGTTTACCTCCTGGGTTCGGAAGGGGAACATCGGCTGAGGAAGGATCCTAGCTGGAGATGCTGGAACGTGAGAATTTGACTGAATCGTAGAAGTTTACAGCACAGAAGGAGGCCATTTGCCCCATCGTGTCTGTCGGCCGACAGAGCGATCCAGCCTAATCCCACTTTCCAGCTCTTGGTCCGTAGCCCTGTAGGTTACAGCACTTCAAGTGCACATCCAATTACTTTTTAAATGCGATAAGGGTTGCTGCCTCTACTACCCTTTCAGGCAGTGAGTTCCAGACCCCCACAGCCCTCTGGGTGAAATAAATTCTCCTCAACTCCTCTCTCAATCTCCTACCAGCTACTTTAAATCTAGTTATTGACCTCTTTGCTAAGGGAAATAGGTCCTTGATTGCTTTTTACCTCCTGGGTTAGGAAGGGGAACATCAGCTGAGGAAGGATCCTGGCTGGAGATGCTTGAAAGTGAGAATTGGGTGAGCCTCTAGTTTAAATGCTGCACACAATTGAGTGGACTGCTGACACTTGGTGTCGAGACTGACTTATCATTTGTCACTTTGGGTGAGGTGGTGGAGTGGTGTGGGGGACTATACTGGAACATTCAACAGCTGGAACTACTGGATTATGAATGGTAGCCACCAAAATGTACCTCAGCAAAGTCAACGCCTGGCAAATAAGTTTCAGCTGTATTAGGATTGTATTGCTCATGCCAAAATTTGTCGTTTTTGGAGGAGGGAAATTAGATTATGCAAGTATGAAATATAAACTTATGTATTTTATCTCTTGGATATTAAATAAATCTGATTACAGGTCAGTGCTGAATTTATATTTAAAGTGACTTGGGTGAGCATATCTAAAATGTGCTAGGGTATTAATTAAAAGATGTCGAGTAAATTATTAAACCCGCTGTAGATAAGCACTATAATGGCCCAGATATATAAATTGAAGGAATCAGTAGGTCAGTTTTAAATCTACCCGCTGGTGACAGTGTGAATTTCACCTCGGCAGCTTTGATGCGAGACATCTACCCGCTGTTCGTGCTCATTTTAGATCATGAGGCCTCTTTCGCAGGCTTTTCCTCCTCACTCGAGAAATGTCGTGGGTAACTTTGGTTCTAAGTGATGGGGCACACGGCTAACTAATACCTTTGTTTACAGCTGCACATGGTTGGTTGGGCTCCACATATATCAGAAGGAACAAAGGTCAGCTTGGCAGGTTTAGTTTCTCCCAGTCTTACTAAATACAGCTTCCTACGCTATAAATGTACACGGGCTGCAATTGCTTAATTTGTTGCAGTGTTTGCAAGAGGCTCAGCTGTTTCTTGTCCTCCTGTCACCAATGTGAGTGAGGGAGAGCTGGTATTGTTTGCATTTATTTGGGCTGAGATTTCTGCGCCTGCTATTTAAATGTACGTTGGTGGTGGGAATTGACGTACAGTATTCGCATTCACAATAGGCTTTGCACAAGCATGATTTATTTATCAACTGTAGCTCAGTGGGTAGTACTCGTGCCAGAAGATTGTGGATTCAAGTCCCATTGCAGAGACTTGAGCACATAACTCTAGGCTGATGCTCCCAGTGCAGTGCTGAGGGAGTGCTGCACTGTCGGAGATGCCGTCTTTTGGATGAGCCGTTAAACTGAGGTTCTGTCTGCCCCTTTGGGTGAACGTGGACGTAAAGGGTCTCCTGACACAGTTCAAAAACGAGCAAGAGAGTTATCTTCTCCCCTCCTGGCCAATATTTATCCCTGAACCAACATCACTTTTAAAAATAAAACAGATTATTTAGTTATCACATTGCTGTTTGCTATGTGCAAAGCTGCAGCTGCATTTCCTACATTAAATCAGTGACTACATTTCAAAAGTATTTAATTGACTATAGTACTTTGGGGCATCCTTCATAAGTTAGTTATCTTTCCTCAGCAGGACTATTTTCTGTCACCATTACTGGTACTAGCTTTTTATTCCAGATTTATTTAACTGAATTTAAATTCTCCAGCTGCCCTGATGGGATTTGAACTCTTGTCTGGATTATTAGTCCAGTAACATAACCACTATGCTACCATTCCTGTTAATGGAAAAAGATTGAGAACCCCTGGTGTAGAGGATAACCTGAGCATTTCCCTGATAGCTGAATGAGTTTATCATTGAGTGGTTAAATCAAGCAGACCAAAAGGGCTCCAAGTTTCATTGTTAATTTGCGCTGAACGAACTAATGTCAGTGCAGCCATTGGGAGGGGCATTGGTTGAGGATAATGAAAGTTGGTCTGGATTTCCTGCTCTTGATTACTGTCAAACAACTCCAACTGGAAGTGCGTGTTTGTCGAGGTTCAGTGAAGACAGGACCAGCCTTTCCTGTGCTGCCTCACGTAATTGAATAGTCATTGCCCAGGCTTGCTTGTGTGAATGAGGTAACTTAGGCCAGCTGCTGGAGATTGCCCACTGCCTGTTGGGTTGTACCTCAGCAAGAGACCTATGGAGTGGACATTCGGTCGCGCCTCAGTCCTGGGTGGAGCGGTAAATTTTGCGCTGGCAAATGGTTTGCGTCTGCCACCTCAAAATTCATCATCTGGGCCCGGAGTTTGGACCGGGGCACTAAGGGAGGCGGTGCACCCCCTCTTTTAGGGCGCTAGGCCGGCTGAGCGAGGGAAAATCCCAAGCTGAACAGCTGCCCTCGGAGCGCCATAACGGAGGCCTTGGGGGTGGGGGGGGGAAACCTGAAAAAAAAAATTACCAATCCATAGCTTGCGTCACCACAACATAAATTGTTTTTTTAAATAAACGATCACGCTTACCTCAGGTCGGCATTACCTATCTCACTGCGGCTGCTGTAGCTGGAACCACCAGCTTTTGCAGGCGTTCCCACCTCTACGGTGCGCTACAAGTCTGACATGATCCAAAAATCGAGCCAGTGTCACAACCACCAGGGGTGTTGCACACCGGCTCGCCTCTTCGGAACGTCTGCCCCCTGTCAATACTGGCAGCGAATGTCCCAGCGGGGCGCTGGAAGCTGGCCACCTGGGCGTAACTGCTTTTTGGCACCCTTCCGGGGCGCTAAGAGGGGCAGGAGAATTCCAAATTTCCACCCCAAGATCTTTAAGGGAGAAATTGTACTTCATTGGCTATTAAGCGCTTTGAGACGTCTGGTGGTTGTGAAAGGTGCTATATAAACGCAAGCCTTTCTTTCAAATTAGAAATATTTTGCTTCCATATAATGGGGACCTAGCAGCGAATTAAAAGACACTAATTCTGATCAGTGGCACGGATGATATCCAACCATGAAAACGCATGAATAGAATTATTTATTGCTTTTTTAAAATTTATTTTAGCATGCTGCCAGACAGTGAGATGTAAAGCCCATGGTGCATATTTCATAGTTTAGGAAATCTTAGGGCCCAGCTTTTTTCAGTAGTACAGGTGCAGCGCCGAGAATTTGGGCCCAGATTCTAGGCTTTTCCGGACTTTCGATCGTCTTTCTGACATCACGAATCTGGAAACACCCGAACCCCAGAAAGTTGTGGGGGGAAGCTGTTTGGGCTGCCGGCCCAGTTGATGAGGTCGTCTGGCGGGGCCCCGCCACCGAGGAACTGTTCGGGCGGGCCCCGCCGAAGTGGTGGCGCTGTTCGGGCAGGCCTGCTGCTGATTGGTCAGATTCTGGAACTCCGGATTTTCGGTGCTGCACCTGTAGGATTAACACAGGTGAGTTGATGGTGTTGTCAGCCCAGAACGTATCTTTTATTGCAAGACTGGCAACGGGGTCTTTCAGGTGTGATTTAGGGACACAAATTATAAGTTGAATGAAGTGTAGACTGTATGGGATATTCTGTAAAACTCAATTTTTCATCATAATTCTGGTGCTCTGTCTGGTCTTGTGATTCAAAGCCGCATAGCAAAATAATACAGTAGAATTGGCTGTTGTAATAGATGCAAACCGTAACACAAAAACTGTGCAAAATTATAAACCCTGAATCTGGAGAGCTGCTGCCTTTTCTCAACTGCTGGTCTCGACAAGCGATAATTTCTGAGGCATACACTCAGCCGCAGAGCGTTTGTTTCCGTAGTACCTCCTCTTGTGTTCTGGGCCATAAAATCTATTTTATGATGGCATTTGTTGAGCATGCAAATGCCATTTAAATTTTTTTAACAGCGTGACTCTAATGCTGCCAACCAGAAAGAAAAGACTTGGATTTGTATGGCACCTTGTATATCAAGTGTCTCGAAGTGCTTGGCATACAATAAATCACTGCAGTGCTTGTGTTCGGCAGGCAGATCTGTCAGCCATTTTGCGTATGCCAGGATCACGTTACATCCATGAAGTGAATGATCACTCCATCTGTTTCCTTGGTGGTTTTGATTGAGGAAGGAATGTTGACCTGGGCACTTGCTGCTGTTCTTTGAACAATGGATCTTTAATGCCCAGAAGGGACAAATTCAGTTTACTAACGTCTGACTGGGCAGCGCTCCCTCGGTACTGCTTAGATGATGCGCTCAAACTCCAGGTATGGGACTGAAAAATAACAATTATCTGACTCAGATGAAAGTGCTGCCAACTAAGCCAAACTGGTGCACAAGTAATGATATAAAAATATTTGTAGCTGATGACACACAGTATTTGTTATAGACTTTGAAAGGAGAATGGGGAAAAACGGAAAATACATGCTCCACCTCGCCTCCAAGAGCAAGTGTGAGGAGCTCATGGACCTCATTGTCGCTAAGATTGAGACCATCCGTTCAGCTGCCTCTGCTGCTTTGATCCCTTCCTCTAAGGTCCCCCCCCCTGCTCTAGCCCTGTACTCACATCTTTATCTAGTTTCCTGCCCCCTCCGAGCTCATCCTGTTCATGTGACCCACTTCTTGCTCCTTTGACCCTATTCCTGCTAAATTGCTGACCACCCAACTTCCTTCCCTGTCTCCCATGTTAGCCGACATTCTCTCTCCTCAGGTACTGTTCCACTCTTTCAAATCTGCCATCATCACCCCTCTCCTCAAAAAACCAAACCCTGATCACTCAGTCCTTTCAAACTACTGCCCCATCTCCAACCTCCCTTTCCTCTCCAAAGTACTTGAACGTGTTGTCGCCTTCCAAATCCGTGCCCATCCTTCTCGGAGCTCCATGTTTGAATCCCTCCAATCAGGTTTCCGTCCCTGCCACAGTACCGAAACAGCTCTCATCAAAGTCACACATGACATGCTGTGTCCTCGTCCTGCTTGACCTGTCTGCTGCCTTTAACACAGTTGACCACATCATCCTCCTCCATTGCCTCTCCACCGTCGTCCATCCAAGTGGGACTGCACTCACCAGGTTCCATTCTAATCTATACAGGCATAGCCAGAGAATCACCTGCAATGGCTTCTCTTCCCACTCCAGCACCATTACCTCTGGTATCCCCCAAGCTTCGATCCTTGGCTCCCTCTTATTTCTCATCTCCCTACTGCCCCTCAGCGAGATCATCCAAAAACACGGCGTCATTTTTCACATGCACGCTGACAACACCCAGCTCAACTTCACCACCGCTTCTCTTGACCCCTCCACCGCCTTTGAATTATGAAACTGCTTGTCTGACATCAGTTACTAGATGAGCAGAAATTTCCTCCAACTAAATATTGGCAAGTCCAAAGCCATTGTCTGAGGCTGAACCAGACTTGATGTCATAATTGCTCTCGAGATGAGCTTGTGACCACGTATCTGTGCCATAAGCTGCCAGGGCCCTAAGGTCTGGAATTCAGTCCCTAAACCTCTCCACCTCTCTTTCCTCCTTTTAAGACGCTCGATAAAACCTATCTCTTTGACCAAGCTTTTGGTCATTTTCCCTAATCTCCTTATGTGGCTCAGTGTTAAATTTTATTTGCTGATGCTCCTGGGAACACCTTGGGTGTTATACTATGTTGAAGGTGCTATATAAATGCATGTTTTTTTGTGAACAGATTCAGAACTAGCTCAGTTTAATGAGATGTTGATTGTAAAGGTGCAAGTCGGGTGTGATTAACCAGTATCCTTATGAGCTGCAATGTGACTCCACCTGCATCAGGATTTAATCGCTATTCGAGTGATGCAGTGTAAACCTGCGGCAGACAATGCTCTTTCCATTCTAGCTCAGCTGAACAATATATTGTGATTATTTCACTTGGTAATCTTTGGCCCTGATATATATTTGTGTTTGATGGCAGAGTTTGCTATACATTCTTGGCTCTTGATTAGTGAACTGCTCCAGAGATAGCGGAGAAACAAATGAAGAGGCATGTGGTGATATCATGGATGTGTGCTTTGTTGTGCTGTGGACCTCTGCAGCAGAGAAAAGGCTAGCTGTTACTGCCTTGAGTGTCGGTGCCCATTTGGTTTGCAGAGCAGGGAATGTTTCCAGTGACTGAGGGTGGGGGAAGGAAGGACACACAAATGGAGGAGACGGGTGAGAGTATGCAGCCCAAGCTTCAAGGGAAGTGGTTGGCAACAAAGCACATCAGGGTTCACTTTGCTTGGTTGAGTTTTGGGAATTTGTGCATAGTTTGCCTGCACTGGTTGTGGTTACTGTGGTCGCATCCCGTGCTAATGAACTATTGAAAACTGTGGCACTTTGTCAGTCTTCTTGCAGCTTTTGAGTTTTGGCTGGTTGTTCATCTGAAGCTAAATGAAGCAGGGTTGGGCAGTCCAACTGGGCAGCAGTAAATCGTAAAGAAGTGGTTATAATCTGCACTCTGTCAGGCCACGTTGGGGCCTATTTTTTGAGTTTTGTTAGTTTATTTTCTATATTAATACTGTCAGTTTCTTGTGTAAATATGATGACTGATTACAGACTTGTAACTCACTCAAAGCCATCTGTTCTTGGTGTAACTTTTGAATGATTCAATTGGCGACACAAGGCTGAAGGTAGGTTGGTCCATCTGTGAGGGCTATCTGACCCAGGCATTTGGTGAGTTACAACATTGGAAGTCAATCTATTTGAAGTGTATTCCTTGCTATAATTGAAGATTTAAACACAAGGTAGCACTCCTGTGTGTGTGATTTCTGAAAGATTATTCCCTCGTGCAGTCAAAATTTTGATTTTTGTATAACTAACCTGAATGATATACTGACCAGAGAACGTTTCCTTTCATTTTTCAGCTGGAAGATGGCCATAGTCTGTTTGATTACAACGTTGGGCTGAATGATATCATTCAGCTTTTGATTCGTCAGCCTGCTTCCTCCACAGTGAAGAAAAAGGAGAATGAGATTGAGCTCTCAGACAGTGACTCAGGATGCAGCTCGTCACAGAGCGAATGTGACAAAACCTCTTCCAATGCAGAAAACAAGAAAAATCGTCCAGGCACATCTACTCGCTCGTTTCTCATTGATCCAGGCTTCGGGCTGTACAAGGCAAGTTACTATTGCGTCTGCAAGTAATTTAACCTTCGATTCCAAAGCCAAAGAATGATTAAGGGACCGGGTGCATCGCTGAATTAGGTGACGGTAGATTAATGAATATTTGTTGATGTCCAAAGGGATTTTGACAGTCGATCCAGTTTGTCATGGGCATGGGCCAGAATCCCATATCTGGCTCGTTACACTTGGGTCATTGGATAGCAGGTGTGAGAAAGGGGGAAAATGATGAGGGGGGTACGCAAGCTGCTGCTTTGCGTGGATTGCGTAGTTGCGTGCGATGGAGCCTCGAGGGACTGCATGTAAAGTTTAATTATTTGTTCCGATTATTTTGCATAAATCTGAAGTTGCTGATGCCAACAGATCTTGGATGTTCTGATTTAGGATTTAATCAGCAGTAAGTCAGCCCTTTCCTAAGCTCCAGGTCAACAAAATTGAAAGAGGACAAGTTAGCAGGTAAGAAATCCAAGTGCAAACAGAACATGATTGCCTGGGCTTTTGGGGCCAGGTTGCTAATGCTCCAGGGACCACAGTCTGGAGGATAGCTTTGCAGTGAGCGACCATCCTTTTGAGGTTCTGAGGGTTTGGCATGTTTGGAGTGAGGAAAGCTTTATATCTGACCCGTGAGCATTTCATGCTGACCCTGGGGGGCCAAAATAAGAAGTTTCCCATTCCCCAGCACCAACATCCTTCGTCTTGAACATAGCACTTACACATTGCAAATAGGCTTGCTGATGCGTATGCCAGTGATAATTGCCTCAGTTTCTGAGTTTTGGCGGTTGGTTTTAAACTAACATGGTTAGTTTTAAAATAAATCATGGGCTGACATTCAGAAATGTGTTACTCCTATCCTGTGCTGATGATTTTTCCCCACTTGAAATATAACAGACATGAAGCAGCAAAAAAAAATCTAGTTACAGGGCAAAACTAAGTTGCAAACCTTAGTTTAGCTTGAAATTTCGGATGGTTGCCCGAATTGTTATGGATGTTGGATGGGGAGAGGAGGAGAGACTCTACTCAAAGATCCTTCTATAACAGAGGAAAACATATTAATAGTTCAAAACATCTTTCAAGAATTAGTATGCCATAATTTCTTTTAATGTCTGAGCTATTTTATCTAGAGAGGCGACCTGACGTTGGCTGTTAATGTGTTTTTTTTTGTTTGTTTTGGCTCGTGTAGTTCCAGATAAGCTGCCAAAAAGACAGCACAACAGGCCTCTATCTAAACCCATGAGTGTAAAATATTAACTTGCCAGAGGTGTTTTAATGGTTATTTTCTTCCCTTTCCTTGAAACTCCAGCTCAGGTATAGCTTCATTTGGACCATCAGCCCACGCTATTTCCCCCAAATGGCTATTTTTCTTGTGCAACTTTGAACTAATGAGTCGGCAGGCTATTGGAAAATGGAGGAATCACAGCTGAGCCTGTTCCTGGAGTTTACACACCCACACCCACACACACACACTTTCCAACAGGAGCTGCTGAATATGGATCAGGAGCAAACAAAGTGATTTTTCCACCCCGCTATCCCAGGATCGTGCGTCAGTTTGCCAGCTTAGAAGTGGCTGCGGTTGAGGCTGCAGGGATAGTTCAGGGATGGCACAAAGTGATGAGGGTGTAACATGGACCCCAGTGGTGGCAAGACCCTAGCTGTCCCAGTGAGAAATAGTATTTTTTTTCCCCTGTATGTATTCATCTGTAGGCTAGAGTGCCCTGAAGTAGGTTGTCACAGTGCCACCTTGGATGGGGAATGATGTAGGGGGTCGCAAATGTAATCAATAGCGCCACCTACCTTGGGCATCAAATACTGCAGGCATCGGATCAGAAAAAATAAATTGGCAAAGGTACGATGAAAATAGTGTATCATGAGTGTATATGTGACAGCGAATGTATTGTAAAACAGGGAATACTTGCCGATGCAAGGCATAAATATATTATATATAACTAGTTGACCTCGCATGGTATTGCACAGAATGTAAAGACTAAGCGGATTTCATAGCTGAAGCAGGGTTAGAGGATAGGGGGTTGATTGGACCAAAGCGTGTAGACATCATTCAATCTCCATTAAGATAATTCATTCTGTGCTTATTTTTAAAATGTTAATTATAAATTCCTATTTCCACATTTACAATGGAAGTTGTCTGTATAGTTTTGTCATGTCTAATAACTCCCTCCTGCCAGTGGTGACACTGTAGTGGGAGGGTGTAGTTGCAACATGGCAAGTTTACTTGGCGGGTTTCATTCTAAATGTAGGCAGAAATTTTTAATGGGAAAAGTTGACAGTAAATTGCATGCAAATGTCAGATTTTTCGATGTCTGTCACTATCACGTGGGGAATTTAATAATTGAATCTGAGGTGGGGGGTGGGGTAGGAGGACAGGAAGAGGTAACAGGGCAGCATACAGTGGATCAGAGACAGGTAGACCACCTGGTTGGGAGAACGTGGGCAGGGGAATTCCTTTTCGTGCCACCTCGTTCGGGGATTTTTACTCCTTATGGACGGGTCAATTTTAATATAAGAAAAAAAAAGAAAGACTTGCGCCTTTCACGACCTCCGGATGTCTCCAAGTGCTTTACAATCAATGAAGTACTTTTGGAGTGTAGTCATTGTTGTAATGTAGGAAACGTGGCAGCCAATTTGCGCACAAGCAAGCTCCCACAAACAGCAATGTGATAACCAAAAACAAATGATATGGTTGTTATGTTGAATGAGGGATAAATATTGGCTAGGACATGGAAGACTGGGAGGGGAAGACTGCTATACCTGAACCAGTTTTGTTCCTCAATTTGGAGGTTGCTGTGTGGCGCATCAGGGTGGGGTTTGAGCTCAGTTGGAGGTGGGGAAGAACCACTGGTGATTTGGGGGGTAGGGGTGAGGGGCACTGGCTGCTTGAGAGAAGCATGATTGAAATTACTCATTGGGGATAGCAGGAAGTTTAAAGGACCATGGGAGGGAGGCATAAACCGTCCTGACATGAGACAATAATGCATTTAAACGGTTCTACCAGGGGATTGTCACGATCAAGAAGTGAGTTTTATAGGCCCCAAGTTTCCACATGATTTGCTCCTGATTTTTAGGAGCAACTGGTGTAGAACAGAGTATCTTAGAAATCGGAATTCTCGTCATTTAGTTTGCTCCAGTTCTAGTCAGTTAGAACAGTTTCACTTTGGAACAGAATTTTTTTTTCAAAAGGGGGCGTGTCCGGCCACTTACGCCTGTTTTCAAAGTTTTGTCAGTGAAAACTTACTCCAAACTAACTTAGAATGGAGTAAGTGAAGATTTTTGTACGCTCGAAAAAACCTTGTCTACACTTTAGAAAATCAGGCGTAGGTTACAAATCAGGCGTAGGGAATGGTGGGGGGGGGGGGGGTTTAAAGGGAAGTTTACAAACATTAAACACTTCAGTTTTACAAATAAAGAGCCATCAATAATAAATGATAAATACATCAATAAATCAATCAAAAAAAATTAATAAGAAATAATTTTTTTAAAAATCAATAAATAAAACATTTTCTACTTACCGACTGCAGCACCGGGAGCCCTCCAACAGCCTGCTGGGATGCCCCCCCCCCCACCAGTGTGTCTCTGTCAGTGTCTCTATCTCGCTGTCTGTCTGTGTGTCTCATTCTCTGTTTATCATTGTCTGTGTTTCTGACAGTGAGAGGAGGGATGGGGGAGAAGGGGGAGGGATGGGGGAGAAGGGGATAAAGGGGAGTGGGGGGGAGGAAGGAGATGGGGGTGGGGGGAAGGAGATTGGGGGAGGGAGGCTGAACGGGCCGGGCCCGTCCCCAGCACCAGATTTACAGGTAGTGGCGTTGGGTCGGGTCGGGGGGGTGGTGGGAGGGAGGGAGGTCGGTTCGGGTCGGGGGGAGGGAGGGAGGGAGAGGGAGGTCAGGTCGGATCCAGTCTGGGGGCGGGGTAGCGGGAGTCGGGTCCGGAGGCGGGGGCGGAAAAGCGGGAGTCTGGTCGGGTCCAGTCCAGGGGGGTGGCGGGGGCGGGTCCGGTCTGGTCCGGTCCAGAGGCGGGGGGGGGAGCGGGAGTCGGGTCCGGGGGCGGGGAGGAGGAGGAGGAGCGGAGCGGAGTGGGAGTCGGGTCAGTGTCGAGTCCGGGGGGGTGGCGGGAAGCGGGGGTCGGGTCGGGAAGAAGCAGGAGCTGGCTGTGGGAGGAGCCTTATTCACGCAGCGCCAGTGAGGCCAGTGAGGCCATTCGGCCAGGGCTAGGGGCTGCCTGCTTTGGGGCCCCTCCCACACAGTTTTGGGCGCCTGGAACTACTGCACATGCGCGCCCACTGTAGCGCGCATGTGCAGAGGTCCCGGCACTGTTTTCAGCGCAGGGACCTGGCTCCGACCCCTACAGCTCCTGCTGCGCTGCGCCGAGGGCCAGAGGACCTGCAGGGAGCTGGAGAATCTGGAGGGTTTTTTTAGGCGTACTTTGTGGCGCAAAAAACGGGCGTCCAGGTCGGGACTGCGCCGTTCTAGGCGCGTGTGGAAACTTGGGCCCATAGAGCCTAAAACCTGATGCGCTTGACTATTTCCAAGAGATTACATATAAATGTGTGATTTTTATATTTATATGTATATATACATAGCTTATGATTGAATATAATTATGATGTTTAATTTCTAACTTGGCCTATCCAAAGTATTACAAAATATTTTCAACACAGAAACAGGTCCCTGTTGGTTTTTATGCTCCACATGAGCCTCCTTCTACACTTCATCTAACCCCATCAACATTCCTTTCTCACTCATGTGCTTATCTAAATTTCCCTTAAATACATCTATTCGTCTCAACCACTCCTTGTGGTAGCGAGTTCCACATTCTCACCACTCTCTGGGTAAAGAGGTTTCTCCTGAGTTCCCTATTTGGATTTATTAGTGACTATTTTATATTTTCAGCCCCTAGTTCTGGTCTTGCCCGCAAGTGGAAACATCTTTACTACAGCTCCCGATCAAACCCTTTCATAATCTTGAAGACCTCTATCAGGCCATCCCTCAGTCTTTTGTTTTCTAGGGGAAAAAAACCCTGCCTGTTCAATCTTCCCTGATGGATATAACCTCAGTTCTTATTCTGAGACGATGTCCCCTAGTTTTAGTTTCCCCTATGTGGAAATATCCTCTCTGCATCCACTTTGTCGAACCTCCTTATATTATAAGTTTCAATTAGATCACACTCATTTTAGTAAATCTTTTTTTGACACTTTTTCTCCAGGGCCTCTTATTTTTTTTATAATATGGAGACCAGAGCTGTTCACTGTACTCCCAAGCCTGGTTGAACCAAGGTTCGGATACAAGTAGAACATAACTTCTCTGCTTTTCAATTCTATCCCTCTAGAAATGAACCCCAATTTTATGTTTGCTTATTAACCTGCATCACTATTTTGTGATCTGTGTATCTATCCTCAGATCCCTCCCTTCCTCTACCCCATTTAGACACTTATTTTTCTAGGAATAAGTGGCCTCCTTATTCCTCCTACCAAAATGTATTATCTCACACTTATCTATATTGAAGCTCATTTGCCAATTACATGACTATTCTGAAAGTTTATTGATGTCTTCCTGTATTTTATCCAAGCCCTACTCTATTAACTACAATACCCAATTTGGTGTCTTCTGGAAATTTTGAAATTGTACTTCGAATTCCCGAGTCCAAATCGTTGGACTTTCAGAAGGCTTTCGACAAGGTCCCACACAGGAGATTAATGTGCAAAGTTAAAGCACATGGGATTGGGGGTAGTGTGCTGACGTGGATTGAGAACTGGTTGTCAGACAGGAAGCAAAGAGTAGGAGTAAATGGGTACTTTTCGGAATGGCAGGCAGTGACTAGTGGGGTACCGCAGGGTTCTGTGCTGGGGCCCCAGCTGTTTACATTGTACATTAATGATTTAGACGAGGGGATTAAATGTAGTATCTCCAAATTTGCGGATGACACTAAGTTGGGTGGCAGTGTGAGCTGCGAGGAGGATGCTATGAGGCTGCAGAGTGACTTGGATAGGTTAGGTGAGTGGGCAAATGCGTGGCAGATGAAGTATAATGTGGATAAATGTGAGGTTATCCACTTTGGTGGTAAAAACAGAGAGACAGACTATTATCTGAATGGTGACAGATTAGGAAAAGGGAAGGTGCAACGAGACCTGGGTGTCATGGTACATCAGTCATTGAAGGTTGGCATGCAGGTACAGCAGTCGGTTAAGAAAGCAAATGGCATGTTGGCCTTCATAGCGAGGGGATTTGAGTACAGGGGCAGGGAGGTGTTGCTACAGTTGTACAGGGCCTTGGTGAGGCCACACCTGGAGTATTGTGTACAGTTTTGGTCTCCTAACTTGAGGAAGGACATTCTTGCTATTGAGGGAGTGCAGCGAAGATTCACCAGACTGATTCCCGGGATGGTGGGAGTACCTATCAAGAAAGACTGGATCAACTGGGCTTGTATTCACTGGAGTTCAGAAGAGTGAGAAGGGACCTCATAGAAACGTTTAAAATTCGGACGGGTTTGGACAGGTTGGATGCAGGAAGAATGTTCCCAATGTTGGGGAAGTCCAGAACCAGGGGTCACAGTCTAAGGATAAGGGGTAAGCCATTTAGGACCGAGATAAGGAGAAACTTCTTCACCCAGAGAGTGGTGAACCTGTGGAATTCTCTACCACAGAAAGTAGTTGAGGCCAATTCACTACATATATTCAAAAGGGAGTTAGATGAAGTCCTTACTACTCGGGGGATCAAGGGGGTGAAAGCAGGAAGTGGGTACTGAAGTTTCATGTTCAGCCATGAACTCATTGAATGGCGGTGCAGGTTAGAAGGGCTGAATGGCCTGCTCCTGCACCTATTTTCTATGTTTCTATGTTTATATAATTGGTGAACAACAGTGGTCCCAGCACCAATCTTTGTGGAACATCACTTCGCACCATTTGTCAATCCGAATAATGACTAGTTTCTGTTTTGTAGCCATTTTGCCATCCATTTTGGTCCTTGTCCCCTGACTCCACATGATCTAATCTTGGTCTTGAGTGCACCACGTGGTACCTTTGTCACTTTTTATAAGGATTTCTAATATACCCCATGTGGAATTCCAGGAAATTGAAGCCGTTTGTAAAAGCCGCTCATTGCAACTCAAGTCAGTAAATTTCAAGCTCCAAGTTAATTGTTTTGCATTCATAATAGTGTGATTGTACACAGGCATATGATTTTTAATATACTGTATGCAAACGGATTTCTTTCGGTATTGCTCACAATGGGCCCAAGTTTCCGCCCTCTGGAAAAACGGTACATCTCGATAAGGTGCGCTGACTTTCTGGAATAAAAAGGGCGCCGGAAACTTACCTTGTGATTCTCTGGTCTCCGCAGGACATCTTTGTGCTCGGCATGGGGCAGTACAAGGGGTCGGGGGCGGAGCCAGGTCTTGGCGCTGAAAACAATGCCGGGACCTCTGCACATGTGCGCTAGAGGCTGCGGTGGGAGGGGCCCGACCCTAGACCTGGCCGAATGGGCTCCCCGGGCGAAGATCGGGACTCTGGCCTCTCTTTCCTCCCCCCCCCCCCCCCCCCCCCCTGTTTAGCTTCCTCCCTCCTGTTCAGCCTTCTCTTCCCCCCCCCCCCCCCCGCCCAACTTCGTCGTCGGGGCCCGCTCTCCCGGCATCTCACTGGGGGCGGGCCCTGCCCAAAGTGTCGGCAGTGGCCCGGCGCGTTATCTCTCACTCTCTGCTCTCCTTCCCTCCCTCCTTCCCTCCCTCCCTCCCCACCCCTTGCTGTCAGAAACACAGAGACACTAACCGAGAGAGAGAGAGACACTGGGGAGCCCTGTCCCAGCACGCTGTTGGAGGGCTGGCTCTTGGTGCTGCAGTATGTGAGTAGAAACGTAATTTTTTATTGATTTTAAATTTTTTAAAAATATTTTGATTGATTTTATTGATTTATTTATCATTTATTATTGATGGCTCTTTATAAGAGTTAAATGTTTGTAAACTCCCCTCCCCCCCCCCCCATTTCTTGTTCCCTATGCCTGATTTATAAGTGCAGGCAAGGTTTTTCTACACGTACTCCATTCTAAGTTAGTTTGGAGTAAGTTTTCGCTGCCTAAACTTGCAAAACAGGCGTAAGTGGCTGGACACGCCCCCCTTTTTGAAAAAAAATCTGTTCTAAAATCAAACTATTCTAACTCACTAGAACTGGAGCAAACTAAATGCCGAGAATTGCAATTTCTAAGATGCTCCATTCTAAACTAGTTGCTCCAAAAAAATAGGAGCAACTCAGGCTGAAACTTGAGCCCAATAAGTCGGATGCTGACTATTGCAGTGCAGAAATGCAAGTTAAAATAATTTAACAAAGCTAAAGTCCATTTATGACGAAAGACTGGAGAAACTTGGCCTTTTCAGCCTCGAAGTGACTTGTGAGGTGATCTCTGAAGTTCTATGTACAAGATAGTAAATCGTGTGGAAAGGGTAGGTATCAAACAATTACGTCAAACTAAATTGCAGGTTGGGGGCAACATGACAGGTTCAAACCAGTAAAAAGCTAACGGCTCGATGTCGGTAAGTTTTTCTTCCCACACTGAGTGACTAACACATGGAATGGACTTCTGGTAGAGCAGCAGGGGTTAAACCACTGGGTTTATTTAAGAAGCTGTTGGACATTGCAGCGAGATAACTAGAGTCTGGGTGAATGAACAAAGATGGCTCTGTGGCCCCCTTTCTCCATATTTACTTGTGAGCTTCTGAAATGTTCTTGACAGTTATTGCCAAGCACTGTGGCCCCAAGTTTCCACATGATTTGCTCTTGATTTTTAGGAGCAACTGGTGTAGAACGGAGTATCTTAGAAATCGGAATTCTCCTCATTTAGTTTGCTCCAGTTCTAGTCAGTTAGAACAGTTTCACTTTGGAACAGAATTTTTTTTTCAAAAGGGGGCGTGTCCGGCCACTTACGCCTGTTTTCAAAATTTCGTCAGTGAAAACTTACTCCAAACTAACTTAGAATGGAGTAAGTGAAGATTTTTGTACGCTCGAAAAAACCTTGTCTACACTTTAGAAAATCAGGCGTAGGTTACAAATCAGGCGTAGGGAATGGGGGGGGTGGGGGGGGGTTTAAAGGGAAGTTTACAAACATTAAACACTTCAGTTTTACAAATAAAGAGCCATCATCAATAATAAATGATAAATACATCAATAAATCAACCAATAAATCAATCAAAAAAAATTAATAAGAAATCATTTAAAAAAAAAAAAAATCAATAAATAAAACATTTTCTACTTACCGACTGCAGCACCGGGAGCCCTCCAACAGCGTGCTGGGATGCTCCCCCCCTCCCCCCCAGTGTGTCCCTGTCAGTGTCTCTGTCTCTCTCTCTGTCTCTCTCTCTCTCTCTGTGTGTCTCTCATTCTCTGTCTGTCAGTGTCTGTGTTTCTGACAGCGAGGGGAGGGGGAGGAGGGGGGTAGAGAAGGGGAGCTGGGGAGGGGGGGAGGAGAAGGGGAGAAAGGAGATGGAGGGAGGGATAGGGGGGGGGGGGGGGGGAGGGAGGCTGAACAGGCCGGGCCCGAGAATTCGGGCAGGGCCCGTCCCCAGCACCAGATTTACAGGTAGGTGGCGGGTTGGGTCGGGGGGGTGGTGGGAGGGAGGGAGGTCGGTTCGGGTCGGCGGGGAGGAGGGAGAGGGAGGTCGGGTCGGATCCAGTCCAGGGGCGGGGTGGGGGCGGGAGTCGGGTCCAGTCCGGCGGGGGTAGTGGGAGTCGGGTCCGGTCCGAGCGTGGGGGGGAGCGGGAGTCGGGTCGGTGTCGGGTCCGGTCTGGAAGTGGGAGTCGAGTCGGGTCGGGAGGAAGCAGGAGCTGGCCGTGGGAGGAGCCTTATTCACGCAGCCCCAGTGAGGCCATTCGGCCAGGGCTAGGGGCTGCGTGCTCGGCCCCTCCCACACAGTTTCGGGCGCCTGGAGCTACTGCACTTGCGTGCCCACTGTAGCGCGCATGTGCAGAGGTCCCGGCACTGTTTTCAGCGCGGGACCTGGCTCCGCCCCTACAGCTCCTGCTGCGCTGCGCAGAGGGCCAGAGGACCTGCAGGGAGGTGGAGAATACGGAGGTTTTTTTTAGGCGCACTTTGTGGCGCGAAAACGGGCGTCCAGGTCGGGACTGCGCCGTTCTAGGCGCGGCTCGAAACTGGGCCCTATAGAACTGTTCACTAGGTTGGATAGTGAAATTTTGGAAATAATGCTGCATTATTCCATTTAATCGTAATGCACCTTGGGCTGGATTTACTTTCGCTGTCCCACCTGATTTTGGGTGGGATTGCAGGGGAAAACCGTAAAGAAAATGGATGGTGAGGCCATGTTGTCAGTATTAACATAACATAAGAAAATAAGAAATAAGAGCAGGATTAGGCCATTTGGCCCCTTGAGCCTGCTCCATCATTCAATAAGACCATGGCTGATCTGATCATGGACTCAGCCAGCTCCACTTCCCTGCCCACTCCCCATAACCCTTTATTCCTTATCGCACAAAATCCTGTCTATCTCCACCTTAAATATATTCAATGACCCAGCCTCCACAGCTCTCTGAGGCGGAGAATTCCACAGATTTACAATCCTCAGAGAAGATATTCCTCCTCATCTCAGTTTTAAATGGGCGGCCCCTTATTCTGAGACGATGTCCCCTAGTTTTAGTTCCCCTATGAGTGGAAATATCCTCTCTGCATCCACCTTGTTGAGCCCCCTCATTACCTTATATGTTTCAATAAGATAATCTCTCACTCTTCTGAACTCAAATGAGTATAGGCCCAATCGACACAACCTATCTTCATAAGTCAACCCCCTCATCTCCGAATCACCCTAGTGAACCTCTGAACAGCCTCCAATGCAAGTATATCCTTCCTTAAATACGGAGAACAAAACTGTATAGCATCATCACAGGCAGCCCCTCGAATCGAGGATGACTTGCTCCACGTCAAAAAGTTTACAGGTGTTTCAATGAAGGACCTAAAATTCTAGGTCCCGAACTAAAGTTTGAAGGGTGGAAGATGCCTGTGCGTGGAGTTTTTTTAACGTGTGGTGACCGTTGCACACCAGCCACCACACGGGCTTGACAGAGTTAGATCTTGGTCCAGTGGCAAGGATTAACCAAGACGACTGGAGACCAACTCTGCTGCACGGACCTCTTGCACGCACAAACAGTGTGGGCTGGCCCGTGCTGCTCCTGGGCCCCAACTCACGCCTCTCCTGGGCCCCAATCACATCCCTCTACAATCTCTCGCCGCTCCTTCGCCCCGACCTCGCCGCTCCTGCTGTATCTGCCCACGCTCCAATCACCAACCTGGATTTTGGTGATGTCCCTTTTCACTGCCGTTGCTCTCCTGCTTCATCATAGAAACATAGAAAATAGGTGCAGGAGTAGGCCATTCGGCCCTTTGAGCCTGCACCACCATTCAATAAGATCATGGCTGATCATTCACCTCAGTACCCCTTTCCTGCTTTCTCTCCATACCCCTTTATCCCTTTAGTCGTAAGGGCCATATCTAACACCCTCTTGAATATATCCAATGAACTGGCATCAACAACTCTCTGCGGTAGAGAATTCCACAGGTTAACAACTCTGAGTGAAGAAGTTTCTCCTCATCTCAGTCCTAAATGACTTATCCCTTATCCTCAGACTGTGTCCCCTGGTTCTGGACTTCCCCCAACATCGGGAACATTCTTCCTGCATCTAACCTGTCCAGTCCCGTCAGAATTTTATGTTTCTGAGATCCCCTTTCATCCTTCTAAACTCCAATGAATACAAGCCCAGTCGATGCAGTCTCTTCTCATATGTCAGTCCTGCCATCCCGGGAATTAGTCTGGTGAACCTTCGCTGTACTCCCTCAATAGCAAGAACGTCCTTCCTCAGATTAGGAAACCAAAACTGAACACAATATTCCAGGTGAGGCCTCACCAAGGCCCTGTACAACTGCAGTAAGACCTCCCTGCTCCGATACTCAAATCCCCTAGCTATGAAGGCCAACATACCATTTGCCTTCTTCACCGCCTGCTGTACCTGCATGCCAACTTGCAATGACTGATGTACCATGACACCCTGGTCTCGTTGCACCTCCCCCTTTCCTAATCTGCCGCCATTCAGATAATATTCTGCCTTCGTATTTTTGCCACCAAAGTGGATAACCTCACATTTATCCACAGTATACTGCATCTGCCATGCATTTGCCCACTCACCTAACCTGTCCAAGTTACTTTGCAGCCTCTTAACAGCCTCCTCACAGTTCACACCACCACCCAGCTTAGTGTCATCTACAGATTTGGAGATATTGCACTCAATTCCTTCATTTAAATCATTCATGTATATCGTAAATAGCTGGGGTCCCAGCATTGAGCCTTGCGGCACCCCACTAGTCACTGCCTGCCATTCTGAAAAGGACCCATTTATCCCGACTCTCTGCTTCCTGTCTGCCAACCAGTTCTCTATCCACGTCAGTACATTACACCCAATACAATGCTTTAATTTTGCACACCAATCTCTTTTGTGTGGGACCTTGTCAAAAGCCTTTTGAAAGTCCAAATACACCACATCCATTGGTTCTCCCTTGTCCACTCTACTAGTTACATCCTCCAAAAATTCCAGAAGAGTTGTCAAGCATGATTTCCCTTTCATAAATCCATGCTGAATTGGACCGATCCTGTTGCTGCTTTCCAGATGCGCTGCTAGTGCTGATCGGGAGGCGTTAAACTAATACGGCAGGGGATGGGAACCTATGCCGGGAGACAGAGGGAAATAGAATGGGGGTAGAAGCAAAAGATAGAAAGAAGAAAAGTGAAAGTGGAGGGCAGAGAAACCTAAAGCAAAAAGGGCCACATTACAGCAAAGGGGTGAAGTGTGTTAGAAAGACAAGCCTGAAGGCTCTGTGCCTCAATGCAAGGAGTATTCGGAATAAGGTGGACGAATTAACTGCAGATAGCAGTTAATGGGTATGATGTAATTGGCATCATGGAGATATGGCTCCAGGGTGACCAAGGCTGGGAACTAAACATCCAGGGGTATTCAACATTTAGGAAGGATAGACAGAAAGCAAAAGGAGGCAGGGTGGCATTGCTGGTTAATGAGGAAATTAATGCAAGAATAAGAAAGGACATTAGCTTGGATGATGTGGAATCGGTATGGGTGGAGCTACGGAATACCAAAGGGCAGAAAACGCCAGTGGGAGTTGTGTACAGGCCACCAAACAGTAGTGTTAAGGTTGGGGACGGCATCAAACAAGAAATTAGGGATGCATGCAATAAAGGTACAGCAGTTATCGTGGGTGACTTTAATCTACATATTGATTGGGCTAACCAAACTGGTAGCAATGCGATGGAGGAGGATTTCCTGGAGTGTATTAGGGATGGTTTTCTGGACCAATATGTTGAGGAACCAACCAGGGAGCTGGCCATCCTAGACTGGGTGATGTATGATGAGAAAGGACTAATTAATTAGTAATCTTGTTGTGCGAGACCCCTTGGGGAAGAGTGACCATAACATGGTAGAATTCTTTTAGCTGGAGAGTGACCCAGTTAGTTCAGAAACTAGGGTCCTGAACTTAAGGAAAGGTAACTTCGATGGTTTGAGGCGTGAATTGGCTAGAATAGACTGGCAAATGATACTTAAAGGGTTGACGGTGGATAGACAATGGCAAACATTTAAAGATCACATGGATGAACTTCAGCAATTGTCCATCCCTGTCTGGAATAAAAATGAAACTGGGAAGGGGGCTCAACCGTGGCTAACAAGGGAAATTAAGGATAGTGTTAAATCCAAGGAAGAGGCAAAGAAATTGGCTAGAAAAAGCAGCAAACCTGAGGACTGGGAGAAATTTAGAATTTGGCAGAGGAGGACAAAGGGTTTACTTAAGAGGGGGAAAATAGAGCACGAGAAGAAGCTTGCAGGGAACATAAAAACAGACTCAAAGCTTCTACAGATATGTGAAGAGACAAACATTAGTGAAGACAAACGTAGGTCCCTTGCAGTCGGATTCAGGTGAATTTATAATTGGGAACAAAGAAATGGCAGACCAATTGAACGAATACTTTGGTTCTGTCTTCACGAAGGAAGACACAAATAACCCAGGTGCAGACCGTCCGGTTTGTACTGGTCCCAGCTACCTCAGAACCGGTTCCATTGTCCTAGGAATTTGAATCCCTCCCTTCTGCACCACTCTTCAAGCCACGTATTCATCTTGGCTATCCTGCAATTCCTACTCTGACTAGCATGTGGCACTGGTAGCAATCCTGAGATTACTACCTTTTGAGGTCCTACTTTTTAATTTAACTCCTAGCTCCTTAAATTCGTCTTGTAGGACCTCATCCTGTTTTTTTTTAACCTATATCATTGGTACCTATATGCACCATGACAACTGGCTGTTCACCCCCCCCCCCCCCGCCCCTTCCAAAATGTCCTGCAACTGCTCCGAGACATCCTTGACCCTTGCACCAGGGAGGGAACATACCATCCTGGAGTCTCGATTGCGGCCGCAGAAACGTCTGTCTATTTCCTTATAATAGAATCCCCTACCACAATAGCTGTCCCACTCTTGCCTGCCCTCCTATGCAGCAGAGCCACCCACGGTGCCATGAACCTGGTTGCTGCTGCCCTCCCCTGATGAGTCATTCCCCGCCCCCCCCCAACAGTGTATCTGTTTTGGAAGGGGATGACCGCAGGGGTTCCCTGCACTACCTTCCTTCCACTTCTCTTCCTGCTGGTTACCCATTCCCTATCTACCTGTGTAACCTTAAGCTACGGTGTGTCCAACTCACTAAACGTGCTATTCACGACATCCTCAGCATCGCGGATGCTCCAGAGTGAATCCATGCGCAGCTCCAGTGCCGCAATGCGGTCTGTCAGGTGCTGCAGCAGGATACACTTCCTGCACATGTAGTCGTCAGGGACACTGGAAGCGTCCGAGTTCCCATATAGCACAGGAGGAGCATGACATGTGTCCGAGCTCTCCTGCCATGACTTAACCCTTAGATTAACTTAACCTTTATCATTGTTGCCAAATTATCTACTGCTAAAGGAAAAGAAGAAAAACTACTCACCAATCACTTACCCCCTTGGTTGTGACGTCACCCATCGATTTCTTTCTACTTTTTTGCCTTCTCTCCCTGTACCAGCTGGCCTCCTCCTCGACGCTGCCGCTCCCCGACTGTTGGGCCTTTATAGGCCTCCCGACTCACCATGCTGCCTCCTCCCATGTGCTGCTCCCTGGAGTGGTATACCGCCACGCTGCTCTTTCCGCTCCCTGGCCTGCTCCGATGGTGCTCGCAGGCCGGGCAGCGGAAATACGCAGTACTCTAGGCGTGGCCTCACCAATACCCTGTACAGTTGTAGCAGGACTTCTCTGTTTTTATACTCCATCCCTCTTGCAATAAAAGCCAACATTCCCTTTGCCTTCCTGATTACTTGCTGTACCTGCATACTAACTTTTTGTGTTTCTCTACCCCTGCCTTCACTGGGATGACTGCTGGGCACCTCATCCCCCATCTACTGCATGTAAATAGTGGTAGGACATTAGGGCCTGGCCAACTGCCCATTTCCTTGCCTTCCTCCGCTGATTCTCCCTTCGAGCCTTTCACCCATACCTTTTTGGCTTCAGCCCAGTCTGAGGCCTAAAAACAGCAATCCTTTCCTGGATCTTCAGGTCTCTTTGCCCTCTTCAAATATCCCCTGCTTCATATCTCTCTATCACTTTCCTCTGCCCCCACATACATGTTCTATTCTCCCCCACCCCTTTGTACCTAGGCTTGAATCCACACTAGTCTGATGTGGTAAAGCTTTACACTCAGTGCTTGCTGTAAAGGATTACATTAATTTGGTAGTATCGAGCTCATTGTGGTCACTGGCCCACCACACAAGCTCCTCACGTTTGGCATTTCTATTCCAGTGGAAAAGCTTCTGCAATATTGATCCAGTTCCCGCTGTGTCAGATTTGCTTTGTTTATATCATGTTGTGGATTTGGATCTTGACAATACTGGAGTGACTGCACAGCTGTTTTTGTGCAGTTCCCTTGGATTTTAGATTGCAACTGTTTTGCTCTTTCATGAACCGTTTGGTTCATCAGGGGAAAGTTCTTGGTGTCTTGTTTTATACCAACTATTTGGAAATGATGGATCAGATGGGCCATTACTGGTTCCCAGTGGGACGTTAATTTAATTATCCACAAGTAAATATACCTGTCATTCGAACCTCCTGGGATTACTTGATCTCAAATTCCTAACTTGGGAAAACCACACTCTTAGTTCTGGTTTCAGCTTGCAGAATAACTAAATTAAAGCTGTTACTGTAAATCAGCCATACTTAATTTCACATTCTGATTGGGCAGTCCTTTGGAGCCACTACAAGTTCGCACCAAAATTTTCTTCCCAGTTTTACATCTGACAAGATGCTGTTTTATCCACCAACAAAAACATTTTCAAATGGATCATCATTTTCACTTTGTAGATGGGGCTGAGCCTTTGTTTGCCACTTGTGTGAAGCACATTTGAAACTCTTGATAGTTACTTGTTTCCCATAGTGTACAAATCCCCGTGGAAAAGCAGCGACGACAAGTAATGGCTAATTAAGTGGACGATTGAGTTCATTCAACACTGCTACCACCTTCTGGCAGGAAGCCTGGGGCAACCTGATTCATGGTTAGATCATTCTCCAGTGGAGCTGTATTTCAGAGGTGGATATCATGTATGAAATGTGGCTGGGGAATTCTGCTTCTTAACATTTTCATTTTAGAGACATGGGCCCCAAGTTTCCACATGATTTGCTCCTGATTTTTAAGAGCAACTGGTGTAGAACGGAGTATCTTAGAAATCGGAATTCTCCACATTTAGTTTGCTCCAGTTCTAGTCAGGTAGAACAGTTTCACTTTGGAACAGAATTTTTTTTTCAAAAGGGGGCGTGTCCGGCCACTTACGCCTGATTTCAAAGTTTCGTGAGTGAAAGCTTACTCCAAACTAACTTAGAATGGAGTACGTGAAGATTTTTGTACGCTCGAAAAAACCTTGTCTACACTTTAGAAAATCAGGCGTAGGTTACAAGTTAGGCGTAGGGAATGGGGGGGAGGGGGGAGAAGGGAAGTCATTAAATTCTACAATCAATCCGTAGTTATACTTATACAAATATTATACAAATAAATCCAACCTGAATAAAAATTTATAAGCAAAGAAAAGATTAAATAAACCATGTTACCTGTGTGAAAGTGCTTCAGGCAGGCCTTTCATGTTGGAGACAGGCAGGGGTGTGGCGTCAGTGTCTCGACGGCAGCGGCAGCAAGCTTCGAGCTGAGCTGCAGTGCTTGAGGCAGGCCTTCATTCTCTTCGTGGCTGGCCGTGAAGAAGCAGCACCGGACGGACGTGAGGCCATTCGGCCATGAGATATCAGCGGCGTCAGTGGCTGGCCGGCAGCCGAAGAATCAGCGGACCGACGTGAGGCCATTCGGCCATGAGATAGCAGCGGCGTCAGTGGCTGGCCGGCAGCCGAAGAATCAACGCAGGACACACACAGCTCATTAAGATTCTTGAGGCCATTCGGTCATGCTTTAGGGGCGGCGTCAGTGGCTGGCCGGCAGCCGAAGAATCAGCAGCGGACGGACGTGAGGCCATTCGGCCATAGGATATCAGCGGCGTCAGTGGCTGGCCGGCAGCCGAAGATACAGCAGCAGCCTTCGAGCTGTGAGGGGGGCTGAGGCCATTTGGACAGGGAGAGATAGCCACATCGACAGTTTTATATTTAAATTTGCAGAATGGGTGCTGCATTGTCAACACCACGTATTATTGCAAAATTGAATTGGCACTCTTATTTCTCCAAACACACAGTCCTTAATTTGCATGCACCAATGCAGCACCGGTTCTGCAAGTTTAGCAGTGAAAAGCTGAACTCACTGATTTCAGCAGGTGATTTATTCAGCAGTGCTGCTAAAAGCACTCCCTCACACACAGAAATATCAAAAAAAATTAAATTACAAGCCTTTGCAGGGGTCCAAGAAACAAATCTTCACTTTTTCTGCAGTAATTTTAAAAATGGCCGAGTGCCAATGTTTGTGTGAGACTGCGCGCACGCTCCAACGCGCACGCGCAGGGTTGCCGGCACCACGAAGGCTAATTTAAATTGTACCCGCCCCCTGCTACTTAGAAAATCGGCGCGAGTGTTAGGCTCCGCCCCCTGCTGCGAAGGAGCTCGAGAATATCGGATTTTTTTTTAGGCGCAGTTTTCGGCGCGAAAAACAGGCGCCCAGCTCGGAGGTGCGCCGTTTTCACCGCGGCACGAAACTTGGGGCCATGATTTGGTGCACTTTGCAGTTAAAGAATAATGTTTAATGACCGTTTTATAAGTGGGTACTATATTTTACTGCATTCAGGAGAATTTTTAAAGATTCATTCTTGGGATGTGGACGTTACTGGGAAGGCCAGTATTTATTGGCCATCCCACTAAATAAAATTCCAAATGTCAGGTTAGCTGCCTGTTTTACTAGTGGGAGACATTCCTATTATTGTCATCGTCAATGTTGTGATTGCCAGTGTTTCATTCTCCTTCACAGTAATGTCACTCATTTCAGTTAAGGTCATTAATGTCTTGCTGCATCACTTCTTTGTCTTCTCATGTATCACAGAATTTGGATTCATGCATTTTTTTTTCTTTGCCCACATTTGAATGCCGATGCTTGCTATGTTTTGCTGTGTGGAAATTAATCCGACTGGTTATTTATGCTTTGGAGGTAGCCCAGGTGGGAGCTTGGACTCCGGAGGAGAGCTTGAAGGATCTGAGTTGCACTAGGTCTGGGGAAAAGATTAAGCTGACGTTCAGTCAACTGGAGGTTGTTCTCTTTTATTTTAACTTCCTATTAAATACACGATTTTCAGTTTCTGCCATTATGGACCCTGACTAAAGCAGTTATTGGCTGCATGAGCCCACTGACTGCAACACCACGAGTTGCAAGAGAGGCTGCTGCTACCAGTGTCAGGAGAGACAACGATGCTTGTTCCAGCTCCTCTCAATTTTGAAATCTGGGATCAATGCTGTGCTGATATTTCCGTTGGTTTAGAAGTGAGCGCATGTTCTGGTCAACCATGAGGGATTATGCAGCGTCCTCCTCAAATTCAGCTGGCCCAAAAAGTTTGTCTCCATCCTTCGCCTGCTCCACGAAGACATGCAAGCCATGATCCTGACAAATGGATCCACCACAGACCCAATTCACGTTCGGACCCAGGGTCAAGCAAAGCTGTGTCATTGCACCAACGCTTTTCTCGATCTTCCTTGCTGCAATGCTCCATCTCCCCCTCAGTAAGCTCCCCGCTGGAGTGGAGCTAACTTACAGGACAAACTGGAATCTGTTCAATCTCCGCCATCTCCAGGCCAGATCCAAGGTCTGCCCATCCTCATTGAATTACAATACGTAGACAACGCCTGTGTCTGCGCGCACTCTGAGGCCGAACTCCAAGCCATCGTCAACACCTTCACCGAAGCGTACGAGAGCATGGGCCTTACACTAAACACCCGTAAGACATGGGTCCTCTACCAACCTTCCCCCGCCACGCAGCACTGCGCCCTGATCATTAAAACCCATGCGAGGCCTTGGACAACGTGGACCATTTTCCATACCTTGAGAGCCTACTGTCAACAAGGTCAGTTGTTGATGGCGAAGTCCAACGCAGCCTTCAGTGTGCCAGTGCAGCCTTCGTTAGCCTGAGGAAGAGAGTGTTTGAAGACCAGGACCTTAAACCCAGCACCAAGCTCATGGTCTACAGAGCAGTAGTGATACCCACCCCATCTGCTTCAGAGACATGAACTATGTACAGCAGGCACTGGAGAAGCACCACCAACGCTGCCTCCGCAAGATCCTGCAAATCCATTGGCAGAATAGGCACACCAACGTCAGCGTTCTTGCTCAGGCCAACATCCCCAGCATCAAAGCATTGACCACACTCGATCGTCTCGATGGTGAGCCACATCATCCGCATGCCCGATACGAGACTCTACTCGGAGCTCCGACACAGCAAGCGGGTCCCAGGTGGGCAGAGGAAACGCTTCAAGGACACCCTCAAAACCTCCTTGAAAAAGTGCAACACCTGGGAATTCCTGGCCCAAAACCACACAAAGTGGAGGAAAAGCATCCGGGAAGGTGCCAAACACCTCGAGTCTCCTTGCTGGGAGCAAGCTGAAACCAAGAGTAAACAGCAGAAGAAGCACCCCACCCACCTGCCCCTTCCACCACTGTCTGCTCTACTTGTGACAGAGACTGTAGGTCCAGCATAGGACTCAACAGTCACCTTAGAACTCATTTTTAGTGTGGAAGTAAGTCATCCTCGATTCCAAGGGGCTGCCTAAGAGAGATAAGAGCCATGTTCTGGTACAAAAGTTTAAAGCGGGTATCTGGTGAATCACCATCGGTTTCATTCGCTGAAAAATTTAACCTGAAAAGGTGGGATTCAATCAACAACAATAACTTATATTTATATAGCATCTTTAACGTAGTAAAACGTCCCGAGGTGCTTTATAGGAGTGTTATAAGACAAAAATTGATACCCAGCCACATATGGTGATATTAGGACAGATGACCAAAAGCTTGGACAAAGAGATAGTTTTTAAGGATCGTCTTAAAAGGAGGAGAGAGAAGTAGACATGCGGAGAAGCTAGGAAAGGGAATTCCAGAGCTAGGGGCCTCGGCAGCTGAAAGCACGGTTGCTAGTAGTGGAGTGATTTAAAACCAGGGATGCACAAGATGCCAGCATTGGAGTTCTCAGAGGGTTGTATGGCTGGACGAGGCCATGGAGGGATTTGAAAACAAGGATGAGAATTTTAAAATTGAAGTGTTGCCAGGCCGGGAGCCAATGTAGGTCACCGAGCACAGGGATGATGGATGAGTGGAACTTGGTGCGAGTTAGGACAAGGGCAGCCGAGTTTTGGAGCTCAAGTCTGTGGAAGATGGGAGGCCGGTCAGGAGAGTGTTGGAATTAGTTAACATTAATCTACAAAATTATCACCATATTTAATTTTTGCTATTTTCATGGTGCTTTCAGGTTTCTGAATATATTTGATTATTTTTGATGACCATAAATCACCCAGTTGCCATTTCCGTATTGCTTTGCATAATTGAAACCCGTTTAGCAGTTGATGGGTTCCATTAGCAAATTTTCCCAAGATTGTGTATGCTTCCTTTTCAGGAGTTGTTGTGGTTGTTTGATTCTTTAACAATTCCCACTGCAATCCAGTTTTTTTTTGAAGAACCAAATTGATTGGTAGAAGTACACCGGTTATTTTGAACGCATTTATTGCAGTCTTATCCACAACAAGCACCTCATTATCCAAACGACTGCATCAAACAATTACAGTGGGAAAACTGCTTTTAGAGTAACCTCTATGCCCACTGGATCTGGCAAAGAAAATAATGCATTTTATAAACAGAACCAACTGAGCTTATTGCATTAACTGTTTAGATATCCCAATGATTTAGAGAGTCTTCCAGGGCTTCACCTGCTGCTGTAAGGGTGGGCCATCTGCTCCAGCAATCCAACTCTCTGCTGGACAATGCAGGTGTGGCTCTCCCTCCTCCCAGCTTTTCTGTTCCTTGCGCTGGGAAATGCATCCATGCATTTGGTGCTCTTGTGCGCAGCAATACTATTGACATTTTGGGGGTAAGTCCGTACGGTATGTTTTGCATTTTTATCCAAGCAATTTTTGAAGATGGTGAGAGGAGAATGAACTTAATTATCAGTTTTAAAAATGATGCTGTTATATTTGTAAACTTTATAGTGCAGTAAGAGATTATCTTCTCCAAGTGAAAGATAATGGCCCGGAATTTGCGGTAATAACAGCGGTGTTGTTACCACTTTGAAACTGACCGCAACTTCAGGATGTAACACATGTGCATCCTATCCCAGAAATCCTGAAGTTTGATTACTGCGCCGACGTAGGCAGGGCTGTGCATCCCCCCACACACACACACATCTGGCAATCGGGGATACTGACAAAAACTTGGGCTTTTCCATGGTAATATCGCTGTTAAATACTCTATTAAAAGTTAGACCTCTTTGGAGGTTTATAACTGAGGGTTTTAACAATGTATTGACTGCTAAGCAAACGTTATGGCCTTGGAAAACAAATGTTTAATTTTGTGGAGTGTCAAATTTTTCCATGATGAGAATGACAATTTTTAAGAAACTTTTTTAAAAAAAATAATTTTTTTTGCTTTTCAACTGAATTGGCATTTGCACCAACAACCTAAACTCAATAAAATAAGAGGTTTTTATAGGTGGTGTTTTTTTATACGTGGTGTTGGATTACAACATTTTTCCTTTACCTCTGGGTTTGAATTAGTCTAGGCTGATGGGTTAAGTGTCCCTTCTCTGTGTTGGCGATGTGAAATGAGTTTCGATAGTTTTAACCAAGATCAGACTAAATATAATTTCACACACATTAGCCCAGGGTAAAAGGAGCTTTACTCTGAAGCTGACTGTGCTGTACCTGATATTGGAATGCTTGATGGCTGGGTGCCAAAACTGAAAGAAATTGCATTCCCCAGCACTGAAATCCCTTTCTTTCATCACAAATTGAAACGGTGTCCCAATTTTTTTTTAAAGAACACACAAACTAGCCACAGGGAAGGATAAGCCTGTAATCTAGTTCTGTCATTCTGATATCCCCATAAAGCTTTTTAAAAAATTCAGTGGGGTAGCATTTCTGCTTTGGTCACAATCCGCGATTCCAGCTCAAGTTGCGCACGTTTTGAAAAGTGTTTCTGTCTCTTCCCCTCCCCTACCCCCACACCTCCTTCCCCCCCCCCCCCCCCAGTTGCCTCTCAAACTCATTAGCATGTCATCGATTGCGCAGGTCCATGGAAGATTTTGCAATCAGGCAGCGTTTTAAAAGTTACATTTAAAAAAAAACTTGGCTTTAAAAATATTCCTCGATACATTTAAGAGTGGTAACTTGGTAAAGTTTGATTAATATAGCTGAAAATGGGGTTATCGCAATAAATAAGCGTTTTAAATCAGTGGCAATCCGCCACCAGTGAGTGACCCCACTTTAAGTGACTGAAATTGACTTTTAAAAAATATAATATAACATATATATTATTTTTTTTATATATATATAATATATATATGTGTGCAAAATATGAAACTATTTTCCAGTTAGATTGGGCT
Source organism: Pristiophorus japonicus (assembly GCF_044704955.1). Classification (NCBI taxonomy): domain Eukaryota; kingdom Metazoa; phylum Chordata; class Chondrichthyes; family Pristiophoridae; genus Pristiophorus; species Pristiophorus japonicus. The sequence continues at coordinate 268,196,677 of NC_091977.1, read as the reverse complement.
ACACTAGTCATTTCATTACTATTAAAATATAATTCAAAACCTTTCAAAATGTATCTTGGTATCCAGGTTAATTGTTGGAGCCTCCTTGAGGCCCGCAAACGAGCGCGATTAGCGGAAACTCCCAATGGTGATCAATTCACCTGGGGGGGGTGGGGGTAGGGGGGGCTGGTGACCAGTATTGTGGGCGGTGCCTGCTTCTAGAGCAATTTTTTTTTAAACTAGCGCAAAAGATGGCGGAAACTAGAGTTGCACTGAACGCAATTTGCGCTTAAAATTCCGCGACCTTTTGCGCTGGTTACGTCAAACTCGGGAAATTGCGCCAATAAAACCAGCGCAATCAAGCGGAATCTCCAGGCCACTTTGTAGGTACATTTGCTTTGGCATTTTAAATTCTTATTCAAGGAGACCCAGATTAGGAATTGAGTGGAATGGGGCTCAAAGCTGTATTTCCCGTTGCTTAGTGGATTATTGCATTTTCAGTCCCAGTATGTGTCCTTAATCATCGAGAATTCCCTCTTGGATAGAAGAGATTAGAGGAAATAACAAATCCAAATCACAGACTGTGGAAATATCTAACGGACATGTCTATGCTGACCTGATTTATGTAGTTTATCCAATGTCAGTTCTAACTGGCATCTTTATGATCTCGCACACCAATGCTATTTCATAAAAGACGACAACAAGTAAGCCAACAATCTCATCATCATGCAGGTTACCTGCTTGCATTTGGTTTATTGTTAAAGTTGAATTGGTTAATTAATGGCTTAAATTGGAGGCTTTAAACTTCCAGAACAAGTCATGTTTATCATTTTATAGCAGAGGCGGCTTGCAAAGTGAGGCACTGCCTCACCTGGGATTGTTACAGACGCATAGTGGAGATTGAGCGTGAGCTTCCTATTTGACCACGGTGTGCTTGCTGGAATAGTTATTTTCTGTTTATCTGGTAAATTCCAGTAGGTGTTTGCATCAGAAGATCCGCTGTTGCATTACATTATTGACAAGCCGCCTTACTCTTTTAAGTGTGTTTGTAGTGCCGCGGTCATTTTTTGTTTCAGGGTAACATCGGGAAGAACCAGTTCAAGAAAAGGAGCTGGCTTTGCCAAAGTGACTATTTGTTTCCTCTCCTCCTCCCCTCTGTTAATGGCCTCTCCTCTTGCTCGTTTCTTTGACCTTGCATTCTTCTTGTAATGAAAGATCGCTATCAACGAAAACACAAAATGCGCAGAGGGCATGTTGCTATGGTAACACATTGGCTTGGGTAGGCATGTATAGTGTATGCCTCATCTGTCAAAAAGGTCACCAGCCACCACTGTTTCATCGAAAACAAATTCATTCGATAGTCAAATAATTAATTTATGGAAATTCTTGCAACTACAGTATACTCTGGTTGATTCAGGCATTTTTTTCTTTTTATAAAAATAGAATCAAGTTGAGCAATTTTAATAAACCACAGTGGCTATTTTTTTGCATTATCTCAATTTGAATGAACATAATTTCAAATTAAGCAACTTGATTTCAACTTAAAGAAATGCCTGTGAAAATGATATCTATGTCCATTCCTACTTGTTCAGCAGTAGATGACACTTCTCTTGCCATAACTTCTCCTAAGTCCACAAGGTTCATCTGCAGCAGCTTTGTATCGCTCAGTTATTTACAAACTATATTAACGACTTGGAAGAAGGGACCGAGTATAACGCAGCTAAGTTTGCTGACGAATCAAAGATGGGAGGAAAACAATGTGTCAGGACACAAAAAATCTGCAAAAGGACATAGATAGGCTAAGTGAGTGGGCAAAAATTTGGCAGATGGAGTTTAATGTTGGAAAGTGTGAGGTCATGCACTTTGGCAGAAAAAAATCAAAGAGCAGGTTATTATTTAAATGGAGAGAGAGATTGCAAAGTGCTGCAGTACAGCGAGACCTGAGGGTACTTTTGCATGAAACAAAAAAGGATAGTATGCAGGTTCAGCAAGTGGCCTTTATTGCAAAGGGGATGGAATATAAAAGCAGTGAATTCTTGCTACAGTTATACAGTGTATTGGTGAGGCCCCACCTGGAATACTGTGTGCAGTTTTGGTTTCCATATTTACGAAAGCATATACTTGCTTTGGTGGCAGTTCAGAGACTGTTCACTAGGTTGCTTCTGGAGATGAGGGAAGGTTGAGTAGGTTGGGCCTCTACTCATTGGAATTCAGAAGAATGAGAGATGATCTTATCGAAACATATAAGATTATGAGGGGGCTTGACAAGGTGGATGCAGAGAGGATGTTTCCACTGATGGGGGAGATTAGAGCTAGAGGGCATGATCTTCGAATAAGGGGCCGGCCATTTAAAACTGAGATGAGAAATTTCTTCTCTGAGGGTTGTGGATCTGTGGAGCTCACTGCCTCAGAGCTGTGGAAGCTGGGACATTGAATAAATTTAAGACAGAAATAGACAGTTTCTTAAACGAAAAGGGAATAAGGGGTTATGGGGAGCGGGTCGGGAGGTGGACCTGAGTCCATGATCGGGTCAGCCATGATCATATTGAATGGCGGAGCAGGCTCGAGGGGCCGTATGGCCTACTCCTGTTCCTATTTCTTATGGTCTTATGTTATGTTATATTGTGCCTCTTAGCGACATTTATCTTGAATGGTGCTTAACTTTCATGTATATGCTGAAGATATCCAACTTTTCCGCCCTTCATTCCATAACTGTTGCCGTACTGTCAGACTGCTTGCTCAACAACAAGTCATGGATGAACCCAAGCTTCCTCGAGCTGAGCACTGGTAAGATCAACAACCTCGTGCAGTTCGCACCAACAAACTTTAAGACAGAATTTTATTTTTATGCTTGCTGTAATGCACTGAACTAGAGTGGAATGTAAATGTTAATTGACTAATGTGTTCCATAAGATCATTGTACTACCCTGAATGCTCAATTTTAAAATTAAACCCCTTAAATGTAGAACCCCGCCCCCCCCCCCCCCCCCAAAAGTTATTTGTACAAATGAACAGACTGCAGACTTCCTTTCATAGCACATTGGCTGGGAGGGGCAGTGAAGACTTAACACTGACCACTGGACTGCTATTTTCTTGATCCATTTTGATTCTCTGGTCCTTCCTCACAGTTCAGTTGCCTCTGCCATGTTGGTAGCTGCTTGTTCCTCAGCATAGCTGGAAAAGATTAATCATCCACCATTTAATTTGAAAAGCAGAAGAATATCACATGTATAAACTACCGTGAAAAATTAGCAATTCAAAAACATAAAATTAAGGAGATATATATTAAAGTTTGATCGGTGATTATGTTTCTACACCAGGGGGGTAAAAACATTTGTCTTCACCGTCATTCTGTGAATGCAAGAATTTGGAAAATAAAATGAGAATTGTCACCTAATTGGGTTACTTCAAGATTGAACATTTTCCACTGAAGAAAATGTAGTCTTTGTTTGTGATGGATATTAAAGTTGGATTGGTTGGGGTCCACTAATCTAATTTTGTCTTTTTCTTTATGCCTTTATGAACTTTCTCCTCTCCTGAAGATGCTGATTGCATCCGGCGTACAGTTGAATAATTAGCTCACTCAAATAGAAAGATTTGAATTTATACAGCACCTTTCACGACCACTGGAGGTCTCAAAGCACTTTACATCCAATGAAGTACTTTGGGAATATAGTTACTTGCAATGTGGGAACGCGCCAGCCAATTTGCACACAGCAAACTCCCATAAACAGCAATGTGATAATGAAATAATTCCATGGGATCTTTTACGTCCACTTGAGAGAGCAGATGGGGCCTCGGTTTAACATCTCTTCCAAAAGACAGTACCTCCGACAGCGCTCCCTCAGCACTGCACTGGAGTGTCGGCCTAGATTTATTTTTTGTGCTCAAGTCCCTGGAGTGGGAATTGAACCCACAACCTTCTGACTCAGGTGAGAGTAGGGAGAATAAATAATTAAATCTCTTTTTTGAAGCACGCAGAGCCCATTGGAAAAATCCACAATATTATTGGATTGGAAAACAAAGCAAAAAAATAAGTCTTTGAGTAAGCTGGAATGTAGAACCAGCCATAAATGAACACGGCATTGCAAAAAAAAAAAAGTCCTACTCAACCTTGATGCACCAAAAAAAATTGACACACCTGTTAAAAAATCAGATTTAGAATGATAATGTAGTCACAAGAATAAATTAGATTTAGAATCAAAGTGTAATCACTAGACGGATCAGATTTATTTATCTACATGTCATAGAATCATAGAAGTTTACAGCACTGAAGGAGGCCATATGGGCCCATCATGTCCATGCCGGCCAACAACAGGCTATCCAGCCTAATCGCACTTTCCAGCTCGAGGTTTGTAACCCTGCAGGTTACAGCACTTCAGTTGCACATCCAAGTCCTTTTTAAATGTGGTGAGGGTTTCTGCCTCTACCGCCCTTTCAGGCAGTGAGTTCCAGGCCCCCACCAGCCTCTGCGAAGAAATTTCCCCTCAAATTCCCTCTAAACCCTCTACCAATTATTTAAATTTATGCCCCCTGGTTGTTGACCCCTCTGCTAAGGGAAATAGGCCCATTATATCCACTATATGTAGGCCCCTCATAATTTTATACACCTCAGTGAGGTCTCCCTTCAGCCTCATCTGTTCCAATGAAAACAAACCCAACCTATCCAATCTGTCCTCCTAGCTAAAATTCTCCACTCCCGGCAACATCTTCGTAAATCTCCTCTGTACCCTCTCCAGTGCAATCATGTCCTTCCTGTACTACGGTGATCAAAACTGCACGCAGTACTCCAGCTTGTGGCCTAATCGGTGTTTTATACAGATCAAGCATAACACCCCCACCCCCACCCCCCCACTCTTTTTTATTCTATGCCCCAGCTAATAAAGGCAAGCATTCCGTATGCCGCCTTAACCACCTGGCCTGCTACCTTCAGAGATCTGTGGACATGTACTCCAAGGTCCCTTTGTTCCTCTACACTTTGCAATGTCCTACCATTTAATGTGTACAGGTACAGCATCTGGAATCCGGAATGATCCGGACTCCGGACTGATCAGTGGCGGAGTCGTCCAGAATCCATAAAATGTTCCTGCTGACCTCTGGATCCCGCCACTGCCTGACCTCGGGCATTGCCTCACCACCCCTTGCTGCTGCTACCCTTACCTCTCGCTGCTGCCCTTGCCTCGGGACATCCTCGCTAGCCCGCCCGAACAGCACCTCCGCGACGGCCCCTGCCTCCCCCTCTCTGACATTCCGAAATCCAGAGATACCTGAACCTGGGCTCGGGTGTATCTGGATTCGTGACATCAGAAAGACGTTCCAAAGTCTGGAAAAACGTGGAATCGGGAGCGGCCTCGGTCGCGAGGGTTCTGGATTCTGGATGCTGCACCTGTATTCGCTTTCCTTGTTGGCCCTCCTCACACTTCTCCGGATTAAATTCCATTTGCCACTGTTCTGCCCACCTGACCAGTTGGTTGTTATCTTCCTGCAGTCCGCAGCTTTCTTCTTCTTCTTTATCAACCACTCAGCCAATTTTAGTATCATCTGCAAACTTCTTAATCATACCCCCTATATTCAAGTCTAGGTCATTGATGTATATCACAAAAAGTAAGGGACTTGGTACTGAACTCTATGGAACCCCACTGGAAACATCCTTCCAGTCATAAAAACACCCATCAACCATTACCCTTTGCTCACTGCCTCTGAACCAATTTTGGATCCAACTTGCCACTTTGCCCTGGATCTCATGGGCTTTTACTTTCGTGACCAGTCTGCCATTTGGGACTTTATCAAAAGCTTTGCTAAAATCCATATACACTACATCATATGCACTGCCCTCATCGACCCTCCTGGTTACCTCTTCGAAAAATTCAATCAAGTTAGTCAGACACGACGTTCCCTTAATAAATCCGTGCTGACTGTCCTTGATTAATCTGTGTCTTTCTAAATGAAGATTTATCTTGTCCTTCAGGAGTTTTTCCAATAATTTTCCCACCACTGAGGTTAGGCTGACTGGCCTGTAATTACTCGGTCTATCCTTTCTCCCTTCTTAAACAAAGATACCACATTAGCAGTCCTCCAGTCCTCTGGCACAACACCTGCAGCCAGAGGGGATGGGAAAATGATGGTCAAAGCCTCTGCTTAACCGATTGGGATACATTTCATCTGGGACTGTGGACTTAGCCACTTTCAAAGTTGCTAAACGCCTTAATACTTCCTCTCTCACTATATTTATTTCATCTAATGTTTCGCACTCCTACTTCTCAATAGTGTCTGCATCGTCCCTCTCTCTTTTGTGAAAACAGATGCATGTATATTTTCCCCTTTTGTTATAACCAATCCACTGACATCTGGTGTGTGTGCATCAGCTTCACAGGGATGCAAGGGAAGTATGACTATGATGGCTAAGTGTCATTGCAGGCTGATAAATCAACAAGCTGATAGTGTCCACACACAAATTAAAAAACAAATTATTATTTAAATGGGGAGAGATTACAAAATCTGTGTTTCAGAGGGATCTGGGGGTCCTTGTAATGAAACACAAAGTTAGTATGCAGGTACAGCAAGTAATGAGGAAGGCAAATGGAATGTTGGCCTTTATTGCAAGGGGGATGGAGTATAAAAGTAGGGAAGTCCTGCTCCAACTGTATAGTGCGTTGGTGAGACCGGACCTGGAGTACTGTGTAAAGTTTTGGTTTCCTTATTTAAGGAGGGATATAATTGCAATGGAGGCAGTTCAGAGAAGGTTCACGAGGTTGATTCCTGCGATGAAGGGATTGTCGTATGAATGGTTGTGTTAATTGCGCCTATAGTCATTAGAGCTTAGAAGAATGAAAGGTGATCTTATTGAAATGTACAAGATTCTGAGGGGGCTTGACAAGGTAGATGAAGAGAGGATGTTTCCTCTCATGGGGGAATCTAGAACTAGGGGCCATAATTTCTGAATAATGGGTCGCCCATTTAGAACAGAGATGAGAAGGAATTTCTTCTCCCAGAGGGTTGTAACATTGAATATATTTAAGATGGAGATCGACAGATTTTTGAACAATAAGAGACTCGAGAGTTATGGGGAGCAAGCAGGGAAGTGGAGTTGAGGCCAAGATCAGATCAGCCATGATACTGAAGGGGTCAAATGGCCTACTCCATCTCGTATTACGTTATGAAAGGAATGTTGTACAGCTACATGAACATCACAATTTAAGAAGTTTATAGTTTCAATTAATTCCTGAAGCATAACTCCCAAATATGGATTGACAAACAAAAGAGTGGTTGGTTGCAAAAATAATCTACATGCCCACATCTGTGGAAGAAATGCAGTTGGGTAAAACAATCCCCTGGATTCTGGGGAGGTCCCAGCAGATTGGAAAACTGCAAATGTAACTCCCCTATTTAAAAAAGGAGGCAGACAAAAAAAGCAGGAAACTATAGACCAGTTAGCCTAACATCTGTGGTTGGGAAAATGTTGGAGTCCATTATTAAAGAAGCAGTAGCAGGACATTTGAAAAAGCAAAATTTGGTCAGGCAGAGTCAGCATGGATTTATGAAGGGGAAGTCATGTTTGACAAATTTGCTGGAGTTCTTTGAGGATGTAACGAACAGGGTGGATAAAGGGGAACCAGTGAATGTGGTGTATTTGGACTTCCAGAAGGCATTTGACAAGGTGCCACATAAAAGGTTACTGCACAAGATAAAAGTTCACAGGGTTAGGGGTAATATATTAGCATGGATAGAGGATTGGCATACTGACACAAAACAGAGAGTCGGGATAAATGGTTCATTCTCGGGTTGGCAACTAGTAATTAGTGTGGTGCCGCAGGGATCAGTGCTGGGACCCCAACTATTTACAATCTATATTAACGACTTGGAAGAAGGGATTCAATGTAACGTAGCCAAGATTGCTGACGATACAAAGATTGGAGGAAAAGCAATGTGTGAGGAGGACACACAAAATCTGCAAAAGGACAAAGGCTAAATGAGTGGGCAAAAATTTGACAGATGGAGTATAATGTTGGAAAGTGTGAGGTCATGCACTTTGGCAGAAAAAAATCAAAGAGCAAGTTATTATTTAAATAGAGAAAGATTGCAAAGTGCCGCGGTACCTGGGGGTACTTGTGCACGAAACACAAAAGGATAGTATGCAGGTGCAGCAAGTGATCAGCAAGGCCAATGTATCTTGGCTTTTATTGCAAAGGGAATGGAGTATAACAGCAGGGGAGTCTTGCTGCAGCTATATAAGGTATTGGTGAGGCCACACCTGGAATACTGCAGTTTTGGTTTCCATATTTACTTTGGAGGCAGTTTGGAGAAGGTTCACTAGATTGATTCCGGGGATGAGGGGGTTGACTTATGAGGGAAAAACTGAGTAGGTTGGGCCTCTATTCATTGGAATTCAGAAGAATGAGAGGTGACCTTATTGAAACGTATAAGAGTATGAGGGGGCTTGACGAGGTGGATGCAGAGAGGATGTTTCCACTGATAGGGAGACTAGAACTAGAGGGCATGATCTTAGAATAAGGGGCCGCCCGTTTAAAACAGAGATGAGGAGAAATTTCTTCTGAGGGTTGTAAATCTGTGGAATTCGCTGCCTCAGAGAGCTGTGAAAGCTGGGACAGTGAATAAATTTAAGACTGACAGTTTCTTAAATGATATGGGGTTATGGGGAGCAGGCGGGGAAGTGGAGCTGAGTCCATGATCAGATCAGCCATGATCTTATTGAATGGCGGAGCAGGCTCGAGGGATCGTATGGCCTACTCCTGTTCCTATTTCTTATGTTCTTATGTAAGTAATCTCTCACGCACCAGCTAAGATCAAAATAGACCACTGCCCACCTCAGAGACAGACTTGACAATTAATCCCCAACCGGTGAAGCAAACAGCCCCTTGCCACTTCCTCTTCTCCCACCCCTCCTTCTCTCCACTCCCCTCTCCCCCTTCTCCTCTCCTTACACCCTGGAGCTGTACTTGTGGGGTAAAACTGCTTTGAATCATGTGAATTGCTGACCACCTAACAGTTAGGAGGGATACTTTTTGTAAAGGAACGTTTATTCCATCATATCTTCAGTGGTATGACTGAGGCTGACTTTCTCCCAATGGAGAGTCGTTATGACGCAGATAGCATTACAGCCAGGCAAGAGATTGCATAATGGTGAATTGCCACGTAAATCAGGTTCTGTGTTTTTATGTTCAGTTTCATGTTGATTGATCGAACCTTTAAGCAAAATACTGCGGATGTTGTAAATCTGAAATGAAAACAGAAAATGCTAGAAATAACAGGTCAGGCAGCATCTGTGGAGAGAGAAACCGAGTTAACGTTTCAGGTCGATGACCCTTCATCGGAACTGGAAAAAGTTAGAGATGTAACCGGTTTTTAAGCAAGTATAGGGGCAGGGAAAAGGGAAACATTTTACAAACTATCTGAAACTGAGATTTCTCAATATTGGAACAAATTTCCCAACTAAAAAATATGTTGGTCTTTACTTTTGCTCTTGTCTCCTTAGAAAGTTATGTGTGCTTAAAATTTGTTAACTTTTACTTGGCAGAACCTAGTCAACACGTTCAATAATTGTGATTTTTGCTTTTGTCAGAAATGGTGATCGATAGTCCAGTGTCTGCCAAAACCCGAGCATGTTTATGATTACTGTACCTCTGCCCAAAAAGCCTGTTGAGCTTGAAATAGTGCCTTGTGATACTGCATTTCGAGATTGAGAGTAAGGTCGCCAACCGAGTGGAAAGTGAGATTTGGCAAAGAAATAGTGAAGATCACTCATGCCAGTGACTGTTCTCAAAGTGCTTTCCAAATTTCAACTCCATATGGAATTTGCCTTCGTGGGTTTGGCAGACTGAAAGAGAGAAATGGCAGTGAGCTTTGCTGCATTGTCGTGGTCTTGTATACTTGAGCAAAAAAGGTCTGGCTTTGTGCAGCATCCCCTTTTTTCAATAAAATGCACGATTGTAGTTTCCAAATCTTTTGAAAGATACCAGTAGCTGAAATGAAAGTATTTCAGTGCAACTCTGTAGACAGGGCAGTTTTTACTGAAGGCTACACTGAATATTAAACCTCATTGCCATTTCAGTTGATCTTCTACAGCCCACAATTTTCCATTTTGATTTTCAACTTGAATGTCAAATCTCAGCTGGTAGATTTTCCATGATCTCTTCAGTGGACTCAATCCAACTTTTACTGAGGCGAGTTAAATAATGAGACCCCATGCAAGTAGTCACGTACAGAAGGATGTAATTGCATCCTTATCTAACTTAATGCTGGCAGTGTGAAATAACCGAGAGGCCTAAGCACTGTAGTAATCATAGGGCCAAAACAGAAGACTTGTGACTGATAACTAACCATATTCGCTGAAATATACCAACTAAATCGATTACCAAGTCAGCATGCACATTTTTATGTTATCCTGTGGTACAACATTGTGACGGAAACCCACTTACAGACATTTTGAAACATTAGGTTACATATTTTAATTTTAAAACCGAGTAGTGCGATCATGGCCAAAAAGACCAGAAGGTACCAGGTTTGATTTCCGGTCTGTTTATTGAAAAAAAAGACTTGCATTTATTTTACGCATTTCATGACATCCCAAAGTGCTTTACAGCCAATTAAGTACTTTTGAATTGTAGTCACTGTTGTGCAAATAAATGCTGTGTTTTTACAACAAGCTCTCACAAACAGCAATGTGATAATGATCACACAAACTAGATTATTTGCTCAAGTCTCTGGAGTGAGACTTGAACCCACAACCTTCTGACTCGGAGGCAAGAGTGCTACCTACTGAGCCACGGCTGATCTCAGACTATTCTGCTGCCACAAATAGGCCCCAAGTTTCCACACGTGGCAAAACAGGCGCCCTTCCGAGCTGGGCGCCCGTTTTTCGCGCCGAAAACGGCGCCTGAAAAAAAACGTGGTATTCCCGAGCGCCTTGTAGCTTGATGTCTGCTTGGCGCGGCGTACAGGGGACGGAGCCTACCACTCGCGCCGATTTTGTAAGTAGGAGGGGGCGTGTACAATTTAAATGAGTTTTTTTTGATGCCGGCAACCCTGCGCGTGCGCGTTGGAGCGTTCGCGCACGCGCAGTCTGAAGTAAACATTGGCACTCGGCCATTTTAAAAAGTGCTGCAGAAAAAGTGAAAATTTGTTTATTGAACCTTTGCAAAGGCTTGTATTTTAATTTTCTTGCTATTTCTGTGTGTGGGGGAGTGCATTCTGTAATTAAAGATAGACTGTGATAAACGGGACACATGCACTTGTTTGAGACTATTCAAATTCTTTGTAGCTGTTCAATCTTTAACATTTTTTGAATAAAACCACATTGCCCTTCCATGATCAGCACTGAGGCTTCTTGCAGCTTTCTCCCCCTGCCGTCCGTCGGGCCCGACAGCAAACCGCTGCCTCAAGTAATGAGGCTTCCTGCAGCCTTCTCCCTGCCTCCCCCCCCTGCCGTCGGGAACGGCTGCCTCAAGTAATGAGGCTTCCTGCAGCCTTCTCCCTGCCTCCCCCCCCCCCTGCCGTCGGGAACGGCTGCCTCAAGTAATGAGGCTTCCTGCAGCCTTCTCCCTCCCTCCCCCGGCCGTCGGTCGGTCCCGACGGCAAACCGCTGCCTGAAAGGCCTGCCTGAAGCACTTTCACAGATAGGAACATGGTTTATTTAATCTTTTCTTTGCTTATAAATTTTTATTCAGGTTGGATTTATTTGTGTAATATTTGTATAAGTATAACTAAGGATTTATTGTAGAATTTAATGACTTCCCTTCCCCTTCCCCCCGCCGCCCCCCCCCCCCCACCTCGTTCCGGACGCCTAATTTGTAACCTCTGCCTGATTTTTTAATGTGTAGACAAGGTTTTTTCAAGCCGACAAAAATCTTCACTTGCTCCATTCTAAGTTAGTTTGGAGTACGTTTTCACTCTGGAAACTTTCAAATCAGGCGTCAGTGGCCGGACATGCCCCCTTTTGAAAAAAAAATTCTGTTCAAAAGTGAAACTGTTCTACCTGACTAGAACTGAAGAAAACTTAAATGTGGAGAATTGCGATTTCTAAGATACTCCGTTCTCCACCAGTTGCTCCTAAAAATCAGGAGCAAATCATGTGGAAACTTGGGGCCATAAGCTGTGTTGCTGGGTGAGGTGGCGATTGGCTAGGGCTTGTGTTCCCGATTGCCAACGGCAGGTAATTGTACATTTTATGGAGGTTGGAGAAAGTTGTCGCTAGAGTCCTCCTCCACTGTCTTCTCTCTCTGGCCGAGGAGCTCCTCCTGGAGTCACAGTGTGGATTTCGTCCCCTACGGGGCACAACGGACATGATCTTTGCAGCGCGATAGCTGCAGGAAAAATGCAGGGAGCAGCACCAGCCCTTATACATGGCCTTCTTCGATCTTGCAAAGGCCTTTGACACTGTCAACCACGGGGGTCTATGGAGCATCCTCCTTCATTTCGGATACCCCCAAAAGTTAGTCACCATCCTCCGCCTGCTCCACGACGACATGCAGGCCGTGATCCTTACCAACGGATCCATTACAGACCCAATCCACGTCCGGTACCTGGGTCAAACAGGGCTGTGTCATCACCCAACCCTCTTCTCAATCTTTCTCGCTGCCATGCTCCACCTCACAGTCAACAAGCTCCCCGCTGGAGTGGAACTAAACTATAGAACCAGTGGGAAGCTGTTCAACCTTCGTCGTCTCCAGGTCAGGTCCAAGACCACCCCAACCTCTGTCGTCGAGCTAAAGTACGCGGGCGACATCTGCGCATACTCAGTGACTGAACTCCAGGACATAGTCGATGTATTTACTATGGGCCTTACGCTAAACATCTGCAAGTCAAAGGCCCTCCACCAGCGTGTCCTCGCCGCACAGCACAGGTCCCCAGTCATCAAGATCCATGGCACGGCCCTGGACAACATGGACCATTTCCCATACCTCGGGAGCCTATTATCAAAAGCAGGCATTGATGAGATTCAACACCACCTCCAGTGCGCAAGCGCAGCCTTCGGCCGCCTGAGGAAAAGTGTTCGAAGACCAGGCCCTCAAATCTACCACCAAGCTCATGGTTTAAAGGGCTGTAGTAATACCTGCCCTCCTGTATGGCTCATGTACAGTAGACACCTCAAGTCGCTGGAGAAATACCACCAACGATGCCTGCGCAAGATCCTATAAATCCCCTGGGAGGACAGACTCACCAACATTAGTGTCCTCGACCAGGCCAACATCCCCAGCATTGAAGCACTGACCACACTTGATCAGCTCCGCTGGGCAGACCACATAGTTCGCATGCCAGACACGAAACTTCCAAAGCAAGCGCTCTACTTGGAACTCCTTCATGGCAAACGAGCCAAAGATGGGTAGCGGAAACGTTACAAGGACACCCTCAAAGCCTCCCTGATAAAGTGCAACATCCCCACTGACACCTGGGAGTCCCTGGCCAAAGACCGCCCTAAGTGGAGGAAGTGCATCTGGGAGGGCGCTGAGTGTCTCGAGTCTCATCGCTGAGTGCATGCAGAAATCAAGCGCAGGCAGCGGAAAGAAAGTGTGGCAAACCTGTCCCACCCTCCCTTACCCTCAACGACTGTCCCACCGGTTGCAGGGATTGTGGCTCTTGTATTGAACTGTTCAGCCACCTAAGGACTCATTTTAAGAGTGGAAGCAAGTTTTCCTCGATTCCGAGGGACTGCCTATGATCTTGACGATGGAGGTTCGATCAAACTTGACTGATGTGCTTCATAGTCAAGTACCTACCCATCTTTAATGTCCAGGCTCAAACAAAGCCTGATGGCTTGCATCCTATGATCTTGAGAAGTAGCGGCAGGGATAGTGGATGCATTGGTTGTAATTTACCAAAATTCCCTGGTTTCTGGGGAGGCCCCAGCAGATTGGTAAACTGCAAATGTAACGCTCCTACTTAAAAGGAGGCAGACAAAAAGCAGGAAACTATAGACCAGTTAGCCTAAATCTGTGGTTGGGAAAATGTTGGAGTCCATTATTAAAAAAACAGTAGGAGGACATTTGGAAAAGCAAAATTTGGTCAGGCAGAGTCAGAAATGGATTTATGAAGAGGAAGTCATGTTTGACAAATTTGCTGGAGTTCTTTGAGGATGTAACGAACAGGGTGGATAAAGGGGAACCAGTGAATGTGGTGTATTGGACTTCCAGAAGGCATTTGACAAGGTGCCATATAAAAGGTTACTGCACAAGATAAAAGTTCACGGGGGTGGGGGTAATATATTAGCATGGATAGAGGATTGGCTCACTAACAGAAAACAGAGAGTCGGGATAAATGGTTCATTCTCTGGTTGGCAACCAGTAAGTAGTGGGATGCCGCAAGGATCAATGCTGGGACCCCAACTGTTTACAATCTATATTAACAACTTGGAAGAAGGGACTGAATCTAACATTGCCAAGTTTGCTGATGATACAAAGATGGGAGGAAAAGCAATGTGTGAGGACACACAAAATCTGCAAAAGGACATACACAGGCTAAGTGAGTGGGCACAGATTTGGCAAATGGAGTATAACGTTGGAAAGTGTGAGGTCATGCACTTTGGCAGAAAAAAATCAAAGAGCAAGTTGTTATTTAAATAGAGAAAGATTGCAAAGTGCTGCAGTACAGTGGGACCTGGGGGTACTTGTGCCTCAAACACAAAAGGATAGTATGCAGATACAGCAAGTGACCAGGAAGGCCAATGGTATCTTGGCCTTTATTGCAAAGGGGATGGAGTATAAAAGCAGGGGAAGTCTTGCTACAGCTATACAAGGTATTGGTGCGGACACACCTGGAATACTGCGTGCAGTTTTGGTTTCCATATTTACAAAAGGATATACTTGCTTTGGAGACAGTTCAGAGAAGGTTCACAAGGTTCATTCGGGGCCTGAGGGGGTTGACTTATGAGGAAAGGTTAAGTAGGTTGGGCCTCTATTCATTGGAATTTAGAAGAATGAGAGGTGATCTTATCGAAATGTATACGATTATGAGGGGGCTTGACAAGGTGGATGCAGAGAGGATGTTTCCACTGATGGGAGAGACTAGAACTAGAGGGCATAATTTTAGAATAAGAAGCCGCCCATTTAAAACTGAGATGAGAAATTTCTTTTGAGGGTTGTAAGTCTGAGGAGTTCACTGCCTCGGGAGAGCTGTGGAAGCTGGGACATTGAATAAATTTAAGACAGAAATGAGACAGTTTCTTAAACGATAAGAGGTTATGGGGAGCGGGCATGGAAGTGGAGCTGAGTCCATGATCAGATCAGCCATGATCTTATTGAATGGCGGTGCAGGCTCGAGGGGCCGTATGGCCTACTCCTGTTCCTATTTCTTATGTAAAGGGTAGCCACATGGCAAGGTACCAGAGACTGCCAGTGCCATTTTAAAAGGGGGAGAAAGTTAACTTTCCATCTGGCATGGGCAATAATTTTTTCCCTCTTTTATTCTGCCTCTTGCTCTTTGTTTCACATGCTTGCTCTCTTTCTATCTCCTCGCCATCTCGCTCCTTTCCTGTATGCTCTCCACCCCATTTCCCTTTCTGTCTTTTCCTTCCTAATTTCATCAAACACTCAGGCATTTATATCACTGTTACGAGTTTCAGGTCTGCCTTGGATATTCTTTTGGATACATCGGTGCTGGTCATTCCAGTAAATGGTCCGGTCGCCTTGCGTTCCGAGATGCATGCATGTTGCACAATATCTAAATAAACCACAGCCTAGGGCCCAATTTTCCCCAGTGATTTGTGCTGTTTTTTTGGCGTGCGCTGTTTTTGTTGGCCTAAATTTTTAAAAATCCAAGTTTCCCCAAAGATTGTGCACCAGCATAACTTGTTCGTCACGATTTTTTTCAGGTTAGTTTTTTTTTGAGTCATAGTAACTTGATGCCTGCGCCAGTTTTTCACAATTATGCAAGTTTGGCCAACTTCCATTTCTCCTAGGAAGGCTTATGTGACCACTCCCCAAAAAATCTTCTGGCACTTAAGAAAAAGCAGTGCACATCAAAAAATCGCGCAGAAAGACGCCATTGTTTTTAGGCGATGTTTTGGAGGGAGTCAAGAACACAAATATGCATCATCAAGCTTAAGTTTTCCAGCTGAAAATGCAGGAAATGGAAGTTTCATGCAATTTTAAAATTTGGGATTTAAAAAAAAAAAGCCACGCCACCACCAAG
This sequence comes from Pristiophorus japonicus, assembly GCF_044704955.1. NCBI lineage: Eukaryota > Metazoa > Chordata > Chondrichthyes > Pristiophoridae > Pristiophorus > Pristiophorus japonicus. The sequence continues at coordinate 268,180,555 of NC_091977.1, read as the reverse complement.
CTCGGGTTGGAGCGTCGACCACAGAATCGGTCGCTCGCCCAGACAGGGGCTCTGGGCTCAGCTTCAAAAGAAGCCCGGGGGGGGTTGGAGGGGCGGAAGCCGAACTGAAGGCCTGAGAAACCTTACATTATGCCACTTTGCAGCAAACAGTATCAAATGAAGTGGGGGTGGGGGCGTTCCTGATCTAAGCAAGCTCATAGCGCATGCTCAGACCTGGGTGTGGTCCGTCGACCTTGGGAGAAGCTAGTCCTGCCTGCCGTTTTGAGCTTCTTGCAAAGGTACAATTTAATCATGGGGCAATACTGACAATGTCATACCTCGTGCAAGCCTTCTGCATGATGCTGCTGCAGAGGAGACAATTGATTCGACGTCATTGCATGAGGAACCTCCGAGCATGTAGGATGATGGGCAGGCAGCCTTACCCACGTCTGGTATATTGAGACAGGCGTTCATACCTGCACCTGAGTGATGCAGACTGTGTCAGAAGGCTGTGTTTCCACAAAAGTTGTAACTGAGATGTGTGAGTTAGCAAAAGCAGACCTGCAACCTAGAAGCGTCAGGAGCACTGCTTTGTCAGTTGACTGAAGGTTACAACTGCACTTTCATTCTATGCATCTGGATTATTCTAGGCCACAACTGGGGATGCGTGTGCCATTTCTCAACATGCAACACATATCTGCATTTTGGCCAAAATGGAAACTGACGGGCTTTTTTAGGAGACTTCTCTCCGAGCATTATTTTCCCAATGGGCTTAATGGCGAGAAAAAATATTACCACCCGCCCACTTTTTTTGGGTGGAATCATCAGAATGGGCAATTTCAACCCCATATTATCGCCCAGCGTTACCTTTCTCACGGACTTAATGGCGAGATTCAATAATAAAGCTCGCTGACTGTTTTTTGTCATAAAGAGCATATTTACCCAAACTAGAGACAATGGAGATCGCCCACTGTCAATTTCGCCACCTCCCACACACATCGCCCACTCAAAAAACCGCTCACAAAAAGTGGAACTAACTGGGACGGATGCCAGAGGTGTGGCTGGCATTTGTTAAATCCCACTCTTACGTGATTTGTCTGAAAGAGCGCTGATGTGAGTGACAATGCTGACACACTGCTGTATGTGTGCAGCTCAGACATTAATGGTGTCCATCACCTTGGTGCCAGTTAAAGTTTATGTTGATAAGTTGTATTAACCCTTACACACTGGTGATTCCTTTACAGTGAAACGGTCCAGCTATCTGAGACAATGTGCAACAAGGTTATGTTCAATAACAAAAGTTTAATACCAATATTGGTCTGAAATCATAAGTAACACCCAATCCCCGCCCACATCCCACTTTTTCCACCATTGACATAAATCACATGCTCAACATGTCCAGCAACACAGAATACAAAGGCAAAGCAGGAGCACGGTCCCCAACCCCCATACATTGCAACAAATTGCATACACCCAGAAGGAGATATAACACAGCCATCACCTGCTCACATGTACCTCACTTTCCTTCCCCCCTCTATTTCTTTCTTTCTTCTCCCCACCTCTATCCTTTCCACTCCTCGCTCCACGGCATCTGGCCGAGGGGCTCCTCAAGGGATGCCTCATTGGGGCGGATGAAGGCAGATGCGTTGGTTGGACGGGTACGGGTACGGGAGCGGGGCTGCCGAGGGGGCAACATTCTCTGATGTCGAAGCAGGATCTTGGTCCTTGCTTGCATCTGTTGTACGCAATGGTGGAGCCGAACCTAGGGGTGGAGTGCCGCACTCTGGGACCACTGGCTGGCCTGGCTATCACATCCAGGGACACCGCCGTGCGCGGAATGTACTCTGACATGGTGGCCAGGCGTCAGGATATGCCCCCCAAAGCTTCGATGAGCTGGTCACCAATGTTTACAGTCCTCCTGGAGAACTGAACCATCCCTCTGCTGTCATGTCGCGCTCGTGGAACAGACCTCGAAGTCCACGAGGTCTCCGTGGGGTCGGCGCCGTCCTGGGGGCAAATGGGGCTAGCATTTCCAGAGTGGAGGCGGGAATGACCGGAGGACCAATAGATGGCCTTGGGGTGGAATGGGTTCTGGAGCGTGGCGATGCAGGTTCTTCGAAGTCCGCGCTCTCATCCATCGAGAACAGACCCAGTGGATTGACGGGTGACAATCGGAACTCCTCAGCACCAGATGTAGGATCGCCCGCCGACTCCTGCCCCGCGCCCCCACCTTCTGGCCTCTGGGGCCGTGCTGCTGGCTGAGCTGCAAGACACAAATGAGGTTGTTCGAGGAGAGGGTGGTGCTAGGGTGACCAGTTGAGTCCAGCGCTACACACAGCATATGCACGACAAAAGCACCACCGCTCTCAAGATCATCGCAGACATCTCATTTCATGACCATCAACGCATTGTGCATTGCAATGATTTTCATTAGGCCAGCATTATTTCTGACACTTTTTTAGCAATCATCTATCATATATGATTGGTCGGATATGAATTGGTGTGGCATCTATTGACTTTACATGACGCAATGGTGTAAGCTTTACTCACGTGGCATCACTTCAGGGTCTGCAGATGCATCAGTGGCCGTCTGGGTGTGTTCTCCCACGAATGCTAGTACTCGTTCCTTCATGTCAGTGATGTCGTTGGGGACTGGTGGCCACCCCTCTCCCCCCCCCACTTAGTCGCCTCTGCATGGACCTCATCGTCGATAGCTTCTTCTGTAAAAGTTGACCGGATGACATGGCATGATATCATTGCTAGGTACGGTCACAGAAACTGATGCAACACATAACCGACAGATGTAATCATGATTATTATGATAATTATCATTCTTTACCTAAAGATGTTCACCGTGATTGCAGGCTTTGAGTAAAACATTCCCGGTAAAAGTGCAAGACTGCACATCTGCTGATAATTATTCATGACTGTTACAAATCAAATTATATAAATACATAAGTACATGTAAATCAATGTAATACTTACTCTTGCGAATTCAACAATACCGTTTCATCGTTTGCGGCATTGGTGCCCTTACACACCTCGTTCATCGCCGACGAGACCACCTCTGCTATCTTGGTCCATATCCTCTGGTAGGCCTTTGGGTGGGCTTCCCACGCCCTCCGTGTCAAATCACCCCAGCGTGACTCGACCTCCTGCAGGAGGGAGGCATTTGCCTCGTCCGAGAACCTCCTGGCTCTTTTGTGGCCTCCAATGTACTCCTCTCCCGCCTCACTGCTCTCGCCAGCGTCCGTCTCCACAGCGTGCTGTGATGCCTCCTCCTCTCCATCCATTATAGGGAATATTCGGTCAAATATGTGGCTATTTGCTGTGAAGCTCAAGTCTCCCTCCTTCCTCCCAAAGCAGCCACGCCTTCAGTCCCTCTGAGCTCCCTCTCTCTCTGTCTCCTCCTGCGCATGTCATGGTGACCCTTGACCTCCTGAATCGCGGGAATCGAGCATTGCTATGGCGTTGCTAAGGACGGCCACACTTTACGGCAGAAGGTCAAAAAAATGTAACCGTCCATTTGATATCGCTCATTAACGCCCATTTTCAAAAATGTAAACTCAAATATTTTGAGAGTGGGCGAGGAGCCGGCGATCTGAAAACCCTTTGTAACTGCCCACGCCGGAAATAACGCCCATCTTTGGGCGATAAGCTCAAAAGTGGAGGTTCTAGCCCCTGATGAGACAAGGCTAGATATGAATTATTGAGCTGTTTTATAGACAGCAAGCGAATATACAGAGTATCTGGATGTAATCAGATCCCACCTTGATTTCACTAACTAGAGAACCTTGCTAGAGAACAAGAAAAATAAAGAAAACATTCAACATCAGTGGGCTTGCTTAACTTTTTCTGATCAGTTTTATTGTTCGAACTGGCTCTGGACCTCCGGTCAGTGAGTTCCCCACTCACTCAGATTGGCTTCCACCCAGTCTGTTCATGTTCTCTTTGTCTTATTTCTCTGTGCCTAGTCAGTGAGAGGCTTTCCCTCTGACTCCTTTCTCAATTAGTAATTCACCAGTAAACCTGATGCAGTTGAGTTTGCATAATGTGGAGTGGTCTATCATTGTGTAATGTTGTACTGGTGGCCACTCCCGGCAGGGCTTTGTACAAATTTGAGTTTGTGCATTGTTATAGCCGTTGTAATGTTGCAATGTTATGCACTGTACAGATCACTATCAGTCAGTCTCTCTCTCGTCAGCGTGGGAGAGAGCGCGCTGTCATTCATATTGAATTTGGAAGCAGCAATGCCATACAGCTACATCATGGATAGCTGAACAGTCTGTCGGGATTGCACTTCTATGCAGGATGGGATTGCCTGTTTCTGTTGGGTGGACCAGCATACCACTGCAGAGAAGTTGTTCACAATTATGGTTGCCAGCAACAAGACAAAACCGTTATCTGCTGCATCATGAGACACAAGAATGTTTCGGCATCATCGAGATGACTTTTCCCCTGAGGAAGGGATGGTTCTGTGTTGGCCCTCAATGATGTGGACATTACTGTACTGAATGATACTTCATTGCCTGAAGAGGGACAATTGAGATGTTGGGGCTGGATACATTTTCAGGCAACGAAAATCTACTGAAATTATAGGGCAAAACACTTTGCTTCTATCGTACTTGTCTATGCATAAACTCTGATCGCTGACGGTATGATGAAGTAACAGTTGTAAACTGATCTTGATCCATCTTTTTACAAGGCTGAGACTTCCTATGATAGGCATTTATTCAGGAGAGGCTGTTACAGTATAGTATTTTAGCGTTGTTTTTGAGAAAAAGGAATCTTTTTTTTTTTTAAGTGCAGATCACAATTTGAACCGCAAGTATGAAGTTATCACTGCTCTGGACAGAAAATCAATGTCATAGATTGAATTAGCAAAAGAATTTGGTGTCGTTCAGGTAGCCACTCGCAAAATCTACAAAAAACAGTGACGTTCTGTCTTGTGAACTGAAACTTCTGCGCACTTCTAAACTCAACGATGTAAGTGCAAAAATCCTTCAATGGTGCAAGGCAGCGTGTGATAAAATGTTCCTGGAAATTCAGGACAAATTTTATTTGGAAAAAGCTGCCAAAACTGCAGAAGAAATCTAGTTTAATGATCTCTAAAGTCAACTTGGGATGGATCAAGCGATGGAAAACAGTCCATGCCATAACTCCTCAGAACATGATTGGAGAAGCCACTGAAGTAACCCCTGAAATAACAACAAATGGCTTTCATTAACTCTGCCTGCATTGCTTCAAAAGTGCCAGCCTTGCGATGTGTTCAACCTCGATTTTTTTCTGGTAGCTTCTGCCCAGGGGACTTGCTCCTTTAGCGATAGCAAGTACGTTTGTGGGCTTTGGAGAAAGGAGCATTTAACTCGAGGAGCATGTAGCTCTCTAGGCTCCCATATGAACAGATGTGAGAATCTTTTTCTCCGTTCACTTTTACCAATGAACGGGCCAGATGTTTCAGAAATGTTCGACACTTGGCTGGAGGCATCATTTGCCATCTTGCTTGACTGCTATGATTTGTAAGGAGTACATTCCAACTCTGGACGCACAATTTTGAACTCTAGGTAGAATTGTGTTAATCATTATGGATAACTGTCGTAAGGCTTCTTAAATTTCTGGTTTAGTAAATGTGAAACTTGTCCATTTTCCGAAGCTTCGGCCGATGGTTACTTGAGTTATCGAACTTTTTGAAGGTCACGGCAAGTTGAACCTCCCTTATCTGGAACATAGAAAATAGGCACAGGAGTAGCCCATTCGGCCCTTCGAGCCTGCACCACCATTCAATAAGATCATGGCTGATCATTCCCTCAGTACCTCTTTCCTGCTTTCTCTCCATACCCCTTGATCCCTTTAGCCGTAAGGACCATATCTAACTCCCTCTTGAATATATCCAATGAACTGGCATCAACAACTCTCTGCGACAGGGAATTCCACAGGTTAACAACTCTCTCTGAGTGAAGAACTCTCTCCTCATCTCAGTCCTAAATGGCCTACTCCTTATCCTAAGACTGTGTCCCCTAGTTCTGGACTTCCCCAACATCGGGAACAATCTGCCCGCATCTAATCTGTCCCGTCCCGTCAGAATCTTGTATGTTTCTATGGGATACCCTCTCATCCTTCTAAACTCCAATGTATAAAGGCCCAGTTGATCCAGTCTCTCCTCATATGTCAGTCCAGCCATTCCAGGGAATCAGTCTGGTGAACCTTCGCTGCACTCCCTCTATAGCAAGAACATCCTTCCTCAGATTACGAGACCGAAACGGAACACACAATTCTAGGTGAGGCCTAACCAAGGACCTGTACAACTGCATTAAGATCTCCCTGCTCCAATACTCAAATCCCCTAGCTATGAAGGCCAACATACCATTTGCCTTCATCACCGCCTGCTGTACCTGCATGCCAACTTTCAATGACTGATGAATCATGATACCCAGGTTTCGTTGCACCTCCCCTTTTCCTAATCTGCCACCATTCAGATAATATTCTGCCTTCGTGTTTTTGCCACCAAAGTGGATAACCTCACATTTATCCATATTATACTGCATCTGCCATGCATTTGCCTACTTACCTAACTTGTCCAAGTCACTCTGCAGCCTCTTAGCGTCCCTCTCACAGCTCACAGCGCCACCCAGTTTAGTGTAATCTGCAAACTTGGGAGATATTACACTCAATTCCTTCATCTAAATCGTTAATGTATATTGTAAAGAGCTGGGGTCCCAGCACTGAACCCTGCGGCACTCCACTAGTCACTGCCTGCAATTCTGAAAAGGACCCGTTTATCCCGACTCTCTGCTTCCTGTCTGCCAACCAGTTCTCTATCCATGTCTGTACATTACCCCCAATAACATGTGCTTTGATTTTGCACACCAATCTCGTGTGGGATCTTGTCAAAAGCCTTTTGAAAGTCCAAATAAACCACATCCACTGGTTTTCCCTTGTCCACTCTACTAGTTACACCCTCAAAAAAAATACCAGAAGATTTGTTAAGCATGACTTCCCCTTCATAAATCCATGCTGACTTGGATCGATCCTGTCACTGCTTTCCAAATGCATTGCTATTTCATCCTTAATAATTGATTCCAACATTTTCTCCACCACTGATGTCAGGCTAACCGGTCTATAATTACCCGTTTTCTCTCTCCCTTCCTTTTTAAAAAGTGGTGTTACATTAGCTACCCTCCAGTCCATAGGAACTGATTCCGAGTTGATAGACTGTTGGAAAATGATCACCAATGCATCCACTATTTCGAGGGTCACTTCCTTAAGTACTCTGGGATGCAGACTATCAGGCCCCGGGGATTTATCGGCCTTCAACCCCATCAATTTCCCGCCGAAAGGATCCTCCTTCTCGCTCAACCCTCGGTCCCCTAGTACTTCCGGACGGTTATTTGTGTCTTCCTTCGTGAAGACAGAACCAAAGTATTGGTTCAATTGGTCTGCCATTTCTTTGTTCCCCATTATCAATTCACCTGAATTCGACTGCAAGGGACCTACGTTTGTCTTCACTAATCTTTTTCTCTTCACATATCTGTAGAAGCTTTTGCAGTCACTTTTTATGTTCCCAGCAAGCTTCTTCTCATACTCTATTTTCTCCCTCTTAATGAAACCCTTTGTCCTCCTCTGCTGAATTCTAAATTTCTCCCAGTCCTCAGGTTTGCTGCTTTTTCTGGCCAATTTATATCCCTCTTCCTTGGATTTAACACTATTCTTAATTTCCCTTGTTAGCCACGGTTGAGCCACCTTCCCTGTTTTATTTTTACTCCAGACAGGGATGTACAATTGCTGAAGTTCATCCATGTGCTCTTTAAATGTTTGCCATTGCCTATCCACCATCAACATGCAGGTGCAGCAGGCGGTTAAGAAAGCAAATGGCATGTTGGCCTTCATAGCAAGGGGATTTGAGTACAGGGGCAGAGAGGTGTTGCTACAGTTGTACAGGGCATTGGTGAGGCCACACCTGGAGTATTGTGTACAGTATTGGTCTCCTAACCTGAGGAAGGATATTCTTGCTATTGAGGGAGTGCAGCGAAGGTTCACCAGACTGATTCCCGGGATGGCGGGACTGACCTATCAAGAAAGACTGGATCAACTGGGCTTGTATTCACTGGAGTTCAGAAGAATGAGAGGGGACCTCATAGAAACATTTAAAATTCTGACGGGTTTAGACAGGTTAGATGCAGGAAGAATGTTCCCAATGTTAGGGAAGTCCAGAACCAGAGGTCATAGTCTAAAGATAAGGGGTAAGCCATTTAGGACCGAGATGCGGAGGAACTTCTTCACCCAGAGAGTGGTGAACCTGTGGAATTCTCTACCACAGAAAGTTGTTGAGGCCAATTCACTAAATATATTCAAAAAGGAGTTAGATGAGGTCCTTACTACTAGGGGGATCAAGGGGTATGGCGAGAAAGCAGGAATGGGGTACTGAAGTTTCATGTTCAGCCATGAACTCATTGAATGGCGGTGCAGGCTAGAAGGGCCGAATGGCCTACTCCTGCATTTTCTATGTTTCTAACCCTTTAAGAATCATTTGCCAGTCTATTCTAGCCAATTCACGTCTCAAACCATTGAAGTTACCTTTCCTTAAGTTCAGGACTCTAGTTTCTGAATTAATTATGTCACTCTCCATCCTAATAAAGAATTCTATCATGTTATGATCACTCTTCCCCAAGGGGTCTCGCACAACAAGATTGCTAATTAGTCCTTTCTCATCACACATCACCCAGTCTTGGATGGCCAGCTCCCTGGTTGGTTCCTCGACATATTGGTCTAGAAAACCATCCCTAATACACTCCAGGAAATCCTCCTCCACTGCATTGCTACCAGTTTGGTTAGCCCAATCAATATATAGATTAAAGTCACCCATGATAACTGCTGTACCTTTATTGCATGCATCCCTAATTTCTTGTTTGATGCTGTCCCCAACCTTACTACTACTGTTTGGTGATCTGTACACAACTCCCACTAGCATTTTCTGCCTTTGGTATTCTGTAGCTTCACCCAAACCAATTCCCCATCATCTAAGCTAATGTCCTTTCTTACTATTGCATTAATTTCCTCTTTAACCAGCAATGCCACCCCGCCTCCTTTTCCTTTCTGTCTATCCTTCCTAAATGTTGAATACCCCTGGATGTTGTGTTCCCAGCCTTGGTCACCCTGGAGTCATGTCTCCGTGATGCCAATTACATCGTACCTGTTAACTGCTATCTGCGCAATTAATTCGTCCACCCTCAAGACCTGGCCTGTTTTGGATAAGGGAGGTCACGTTAAATTGGATGGTACAAGTACTGAGCAGGGGGATATCGGGGCTGGCTGGCTTGGTGTTGAGAGTGCAGCGATGGTGGATCGCGGGGTCAGGCTAGCGGTTGTGAGAGTTGGCAGCAAGGAAGGACTTTAATTTGTTCATGGCCGGGAGTGGTGCCGGTTAAGGGAGGTTCAACCTATACTTGTTAGGTAACCAGGCAGGGCGAGGTGGATCGCGTGGTAAGGCAGCAATTGTTCATGTTGGAGTCCTGCGCGTGCGCTATCTGGTGGCCGGGAATGGTTTTGGACGAGGGGTGGGTCTGGATCAGGGAGTTCTGGATAAGGGATGTTCAACCTGTATTAAACATTTCTGGCTCGAAAAAGACGAGCTGCTTATGCAGCCACGATAAATGTAAATTATTACTTGAGCCTTGTGGGATATTACAGTTTGTGACAAAGTAGGTTATTCAAATATTTGAACTAAAGTGGAATCATGAACTTTCTCTATTTACAATGGGTTTTAAATGATCTCAGTGGCACAACACAATTGGTTTGATTGATGCACTTCATGGGCAGCAGGATGCTCCACTATTTGGCTGGGTGCAGGTTCGCCCCATGATTTCCCCATGTGGTAAGCTCTTGATAGATAGATTATTTTTGGAAATTAAAAACAATTCGTAATGAATTGTTTAAAATTTCCGAAAACAATTCATTTCTTCAAAAGAGGTAAGCAGTCATCTTGCTCAACTTGTACTGACCAAAGAAAGGTGGATTTATGGGCCTCCTCTTTACTTACAGGTGTAGGTCTGTAGTTGTCACAAAAACTCTCAGGATCTCTGTTTGACAGCATAGTTCTTGAGTACTTGCATAATCTTGGGTTCTTTCAGTGACATTAATCCTTACGACATCTCGGAAAGGATCCACATTGAAAGCTTGAAGAACAAATGTTAGTTGGTGCCAACTAATATAAGTGCAGCCTATTGGCGCATGGTATTTCCTCTATTTAGATCGATTTTGCAGATGCTGCTTCGCCTGATGTCTTGCTTGCTGTTGTGTTTATTCAGTTTTATGTACATCAAGTGGCATACAGGTTCATTCAGGGCAAATGAGTCAAGCCATCTGACCTGCAGTTAGGACCCTCCTATAATGTTGATCTTATGTTAAATTAGTGTCTGAGCCATTTGAATCATTTTCTCTCTGTCATCACTTTCCCTGACACCTTCCTTTCCTGAAAGGCAGTATCTCTTGCCAGGGTATTGTCCTACAAACACTGCCCCCTTTAATCTACCTATCAAATGATAATTCTTGCATGATCCAAATGGTAAGTGTCAGCAGGAAACTATTGCATTTGATGCCTTGCCTTCCCCAATGGGCACATGTACTTCTCAGCAAAGGCCACTGGATAGAATTTCTCTCCCTCCTCCCTCTTCCTCCTCCCTCTTCCCCCTCCCATCTCCCTCCCCCTCCGCCCCTCCAAATCCTGTGAAGTTGATGCTTGTCTTATTTTCTGACAAGATCAGCTAGTTCAGCACAGACTAAGCACCTTCCTGATATGAAGCTCAGTACTACAATGCTGTGTTTGTTTACCACCGAGCCATTGGGGAGCCGGGAATCTGAACCTTTGAGGGCACGTGTTAAATATCTACCATTTGGGAATTGTATCTTGTTACTATTCATTATGCAGTGTTGTCATTAGGCTTATTTGGTACTTAAGCCAATATGCTTTGATGTTATTGTCAATATGCCTCCCGTGTGATGCTTTTAATTCATAAGCTAAATTTCTCTCTCTTGCTCTTTGAAATGACAAAATTTATAATCTTCTTATACTGCTTGGCTTTTCCTAAAGTTTGAGTGCTCAAGGCACACAGATTTAATTTTCCCATTAATGTGCTTTACTGAGATCTTGGCTGAGAGAAAAAACACCTGCAGCATAGCTGCATGAAAATTTCAGGTGCCCAGCATTACACTTTACTGAAGTCCCGTTGCCCTCACTGTAAGGTTAGTTGATCTGCCTTCAGGTCAGTCAAATTGCCATGTGTGTGACTTGTTTAAGATTGTGTTTAAAGTCATTTATTTTGGGGAAATCAATGTGTTAAATCTGTATCTGTCACTGCATGCTTCATCCAAGTGACAGAAACTACATGATGATGGTAAGTGGGCTGGATTTTCTGTCCGTTGGCAACTGTTTTCACCCCGGAGGAGCGGTAATGGCGGCGGGAAGTATTTCCGGGCGGGCGTGAGAAGGTTGGGGCTACAAAAAGAGCTGGAGCGGCATACCACTGCAACTTCCAACGTGAGCTGCTCCAAGTGTGCGACGGCTTCGAGGTGAGCGGCTGGGTGACGTCATCAGGACCCAGGTCGCTGTTTGGAGCGTGGGCAGGAGCACCAGTGGGGCCCAGGTACAGCGGAGGAGCGGGAAGGATGTGGTGGAGGAGCGATGAGGGATCGTGGCTGAGATTAGGTGGGTGATTGTGGTGGAGGTTCGGCGAATGTTTGGTGCGGAGATGCGGTGTGAGATCGTGGCAGAGGTGCGGCAAATGAGGGTACGGGGCCCAGAAGAGCCAGGGGCAACATGAGCCAGGCCACACTGCGGTATGTGTGCAGCACACAAGGTCGCCAGTTGTCCTGGTTAACCCTTGCCACTGGATAAAGGCCTAGCTCTGTCAAGCCCGTGTGGTGGCTGATGTGCAACGGTCACCATACATTAAAAAAATTCACGCAATGGCATCTTCCACCCCTGGAGTTCAGGACTCGAATATCGGGTCCTCGTTGAAACATCTGTGAACTTGTGGGAAGCAAGTCATCCTCATTCGATGGACCACCTGTGATGATGATGACCCTACTGCCCTCTGAGGTGCAGAACTCTCTCCTGCTTAAGATTTTTCGGCTTTTAAAACCCAAGCTTAGCATCAGCTTCTGGTAATTTTTATGCTTTCAATCTTGGTGGTATCGAGCACTATAGACCTTGGTTCATCACCTTGATTTGTTAATTAGAACAAAACAGCAAATGACATCATCATTCAGCCAGTTGGTTTCTCGGGAAATAAATTTTAGGTATTGTCATCACTAAGCAGAGAGTAAATTGAGCTGGAGTGTTTCCTTTACTTTGTTGGTTAGGTATATTGTGAATAACTCGTGCCGATGTGCTTTTTTTTTGTGCATTATTTGCAAGTTAATTATGTGGATTAACTCCAATACCTTTCCTGAGCATTACCATCTGGAGATGTCAGTTGATGTGTAGCTGTAGACTTGACATGGTATGTATATCCAGGTCCTTTCCCTTTCCAACTTATGCACTGAAGTTTAATTAGGTTGAAGAAAAAGATTGAAATACTTTAAACGAATGCTAGGTCACCTACTAAGGGCATTGGCTTCCTCACTCTTCAAATTCCACAGAAGTTCTTCCGTTATTTTCTCTGTTTCTGACCTGAGATAACCTGGCACTTCTGCAATAACTCTTGTTAACTTGGTGTAACCAAGACCTCCGGCACAATGGGGTTGATCAAAGAACCAAAGTAATTACCCTGACCGTAATGGAGTAGGTGTTTACATTCAAAGGAAGAGGAATCATAGTGATAAAGCACAGGAGGCCGCCATTCGGCCCATTGTGCCTGTGCCTGCTTTCGTAGAGCTAGCCAACGAATTCCACTCCCCTGTTCTTTTGCCATAGACCTGTACACTCTTCCCCTTCAAGTATTGATCCAATTCTCTTTCGAAGATTATATTGAATCTGTTTCCACTGCCTTTTCAGGCAATGCATTTCAGATCACAAAAATACACTGTGTTTAAAAATAAAATGACTCCTCATGTCATCTCTGGTTGTTTTACCAATCACCTTAAATCTGTGTCCTGTTTACAAACCCTTCTGCCACTGGAAGCAATTTCTCCTTATTTACTCTTAACAAAACCATTTATGATTTTGAACACCCATTAAATTTCCTCTTAACCTTCTCTGTCAAAGGAGAATGACCCCAGCTTCTCCAGTCTATCCATATAACTGAAGTCCTTCATTCTCGGTACCATTCTTGGTAATCTCTTCTGCACCCTTTCCAAGGACTTGGTATCCTTCCTAAAGTGCAGTGCCCAGAATTGAACACACAACTCCAGCTAAGGCTTAACCAGTGTTTTATAAAGGTTTAGCATAATTTCCTTGCTTTCATACTCTTATCCTTTAATAATAAAGCCAAGTATCCCATATGAATTTTTAACAGCCTTCTCAATTGTCCTGCCATCTTCAAAGATTTGTGTACATACACCCCCAGGTCTCTCTGTTCCTTCACCGCCTTTAACTTGTATCATTTAGTATATTGCCTCTCCTCATTCTTCCTACCAAAATGTATCATTTCTCACATCTGTGTTAAATTTCATCTGCCATGTGCCTGCCAATTTCACCAGTCTGTCTATGTCCTCCTGAAGTCTGTTACTATCCGCCTCATTGTTTACTACATTTCCGAGTTTTGTGTCATCTGCAAACTTTGAAATTATGCCCTGTATAGCCAAGTCCAGGTCATTAATAAAAAGAGCAGTGGTCCTAATGCCTACCCCTGGGAACACCACTGTACACTTCTCTCCAATCTGAAAAACAACCGCTCACCACTTCTCTCTCTCTCTCTCTCTCTCTCAGCCAATTTTGTATCCACGCTGCCTCTGCTAATCCCATAGGCTTTGATTTTGCGAACAAGTCGGTGGTGCTTTGTCAAACACCTTTTTTGAAAGTCCATATACACATCAACTGCACTACCCTCATCAATCTGCTCCATTTCTTCATCAAAGAAGTCAATCAAGTCATTGAAACACAATTTACATTTAACAAATCTCTGCTGACTTATTTATTAGCTCAAAGTTTTCCAATTGCCAATTTTCTCCCGGATTATTGTCTCTGGTAGTTTCACCACCACCAACATTGGGCTGACTGACCTGTTGTTGCTGGGTTTTTCCCCCTCCCCTTTTTTAAAATAGGGGTGTCACATTTTCAATCCTCCAATCCTTTGGCACCACCCCCATATCCAAGGGGGATTGGAAGATTGTGGCCAGAGCCTCCGCAATTTCCATCCTTGATTCCCTCAGTAACGCAGGATCGTATCCGGACTAGGTGACTTTTTTTACTTTGGGGATTGCCAACCTTTTAAGTACATCCTCTTTATTTATTTTTATCCAATCCAATATACTGCCTCGTCCTTTACTGCTACATTGGCAGTAAATACTCGTTTAGTGCCTCAGCCGTGCCCTCTGCTTCCACAAAAATATCTCCTTTTAGGTCCCTAATCGGCCCCACTCCCTTCCTTTCACTACCTTTTTAATACTTGTGTTTATAAAAGACTTTTGGGTTTCCTTTTATGTTGGCCTCTAATGTATTCTCCTATTCTGGCTTTGCCCCTCTTATTCCCTGTTTTTTTAGATCTCCTCTGTTACTTTCTGTGTTCAGGTTCTCGATTTTATGAACCTTACAATCGTCATAAGTCTCTGTTTTCTGACTCATTTTGTACCTCTATATCTTTAACCATCCAGGGAGCTCTCGCTTTGGATGCCCTTCCTGTCCCCTTCATAGGAATGTCTACTCTGTACCTGAACCCCTTACCCCAACTTCTCTTTGATGACCTCCCATTGTTCAGTGACCGCTTTGCCGACCAATTTTTGATTCCAATCCACCTGGGCCAGATCCTTTTTCAACTCGTTGAAGTTAGCCCACCTCCAGTTAAGTTTTTACGTTTGATTGTGTCTTGTCCTTTTCCATAACAGAAGACTGTACTTAAGCCATGTAATTGAACAGTACATGTATATCAAGATATGCACTTTCCTGCAATGTAGAAGTGAGTTTGAAGCACAGCCTCGGGATACATCTTGTTTTCAAAAACCCAAAGAAGAATGGAGATCTTCAATTGGCTTTTTCTCAACCTAGCTTTTCCACACCCAACATGAACTAAGCAATTCAGCAAATAAAGCAATTAAAATGTGTGACTGTAAGCACAAAGATGGATTGTGCCCAAGGTTGCTGGTAATAATCCACTTGAACCAGTCGGAGTTCAGATGATTGGCCTTCCAGTTTGTTTGCTAGTGACTCCTTAGATTGAACTGCTGACTGCTTTCTTTGCCAGGTTGTCACTTTTTTTTAATCATTTGTAGTTCAGACTTGACGACTACTGTGTCTTTTGATCTTACTAATCAAGAGTTATGACATGAGACCTTGACACAGACACTGGGCTATTTTGCTAGACACCATACAAGTGTATTGCAGGGAGAGAGTTTTTTTTTAAACTGAATTTTTAAAGAACATCTAACAGAGCCTAATTATGATCTTTTATGAATGGGGGAAAAATCTGCGTGTGATCTATAAATGGGACCTCTACTTTCTGATGGCTTTGGCCTTTATGACTTGGCATATTAGGAAATCTGTGTGGTGATGCCATTGCATGATAAATGAGAGTGAATGTCACAAAACAGCAAGGCAGCAAAACATTGATGCAAATATCATAAGCATAATGGCTGCTGAGATTGTAAACAGTATGGTTATGCCCTGGGCTAAATGCACAATTCAAATGAAAGTTGTGTGTGGTTTGGTACACATAGCAATACAACGATGAATGAAAAGGAAGTTTACTATTTCCATTGTAACCATGGACAATGCAAAATGGTGATTTACTGTAACACTTTGTGATACTGAAACGAAAGACACGACTTAAAGGTCATATTCCACCCAGCACACACTCATTATGTCTCTGGGTGGAAAAAGGTTAGATGACCGGAATTAATGCACGACTGGATAAGAACTGTGAAGAATTGAAGGGTGTCTTGTTGCACAGATGTGTTATACTAATGAGGTATGCTTTCTGTAGTCATTGATGTTTGCCATGACAGCTCATTTGTCAACGCAACAATGATTTAGGTATAGTATCAGGAGCATTGATCAGCTAACTGCAAATCACCGATGTGGTTGTAAATAAATCATTCAAGGATCATTTGCGAAAGGGGTACCCCAACTGGCTTTAATATGGGCAATCACAAACTGACTGTTTGAGCTGCTGCAGTGGATACTGGACACATGGCTGTAAATCAGAACAAATTATTATTCAGGACTTACAACCATTGCCTCTCCAACAACATGGATGGAAGTGAGGCAAGCCTGTCTGAGCTGTTCAGTGCCTCAGAATTAAGCTTCAGTGATGAATAAGACCAGAACATTTTGTTTTCCCGACTACCAAAAAATCTGGGTAGGGTCAAAAATGATAATGGAAAATTGTAATAGAGGGTTTGGTATTTTTTGTTTGCAGACAGCTATATGATGGTGCATATTCACTGCATGCTACAGTCAAAATAATTATTTTAGTTACAATTAAAAATTGTGTTGGGAAGAGAACATTGAGCAGAGAGCGAGAGCATTTGTTTTGGCGAATTAGAGCATGTCTATCATTTTAAGGTTCCCAGTGCACTCTTCCCTCTATAATTTGTTTATAACTGTTTTGTAGGGGGCTTTATTTTTCTTCTGGGGAGAGAAGAGATTTGTGTTCGTGAACAATTTTTCTCCTTGTCACTATGAAAACCCATGATGGTCACATTATTATTCTGTTACATTAGCCCTCATTTGGTTTTATTCCACATAACTCAAAGTTGACTTGTAGAACTGGGAACAATCCAGATACCTGCCTGCTTTGATTATTCAGTGAAGGAGCAACATGCTCGTGCCTTTCTAAGTCTTGAGCATCCTCTCAACTATGTCCTCATCAACGTTCCCGCTAAACTGTGTGGCTGCACTGCGGTCTGGAGGCCACTCAAGCTTTTCAATGTAAATAACTGCGCATGCGTGAAAAATTGAATGGGCCGCAGTCAGTTAAAGGGCCCATGCACCAAAAAATTACAGGTAAAATTGGCCCTCATCAGTTTTTTGTTCTGTTTGCAGCACAAAGTATTCATGGATATTCAGCATTGAAAAAATGCTGTTAATTTTCATCAGTTTAATGTAATTACTTTCAAGCACATCAGAGTGCAGCAAGCCATTCCCAATGGGTGATGTACATGTTGAGAATCTCTGATGCCTGCATTGTTATTTTGTAACCTGCAACAATTTACTGAGGGCTTTCAGAGAGAAATTAGAATCCAGAGTTTCCCAACTTTGTCGAGCTCCAAGTCCATTTAGTATGATCTTTAGTTTTGTGGAATTTATGGGCTGATGATTGTGAAGTGAAATCACCATATTATATTTGCTGTGTGTTTTATCCCTTTAACTTATTAAAGTGGGAATGTGTCAGATTTATTTTGGTGGAATGTTTGGCACTGCAAATTCTTGTGTGGATGTGTTATGGTGTGTTTTATAAAAACAATTGACTTCCTCTGGGCAAAAATCAAAAAGGATAACCATAGTAACATTTTCTTTCACTTCAACACAAGATGTGGAAACGGAGCTGAAAATAAAAACCGATCTGGAGTTATTGATGTCGGGGTGTTTCTGCTTTTCTAGGGCTGCAGCTGATGCAGTATGTCTATAAAACCTGCAGTTGTCGCAGTATTTTATTTGTTGGTGTAGCTGAAAACAAAATATCTGACTTTCCCTTTTGGTGGAGGTGGGGGGAATCTTGGGTTGGGATATGTCCTTTGACACTAGTAACGTGTTCCCCAGTGACTGGCGAGCTGTCACAATGACTGCTTTTTATCAAGCCCTGCACAATCTTAATAGCTGCTCGTATCCAGTTTTTATAACCCGTTCCCTATCTGATCATATCTATCATCCTCACTCCTTTAGACCAGACCAGCACAACTGTGGTGAGCTGAATACCTGTATGTTGATCCAATGGAGCAATGGATACATAGTTCCAGACCCAGAAGAGGAAAATGAGCTACTGCATGTGACTTGCAACAGACTCTGGTTTTAAAAAAAATATATAATCTGGTTACCTAACAAGTACAAGTTGAACCTCCCTTATCTGGGATTCCCTTATCCAGCGCCACCCCTCCTCTGGCACCATTCCTGGCCACTGCAACATAAACAAATTGAAGTCCTTCCTCTCTGCCGACTCCCCCAATCGCTGACCTGACCCCGCGATCCACCGCCCCCATGATCTCTCTGTCGCACTCCCAGCCCCAAGCCAGCCAGCCCCGATATCCCCTTGCTCAGTACCTGTACCATCCAATTTAATGTGACCTTCCTTCGTCTGGCAAAATCCCTTATCCGGCTCAGGTCAGGTCCCGAGGGTGTCGGATAAGGAGGTTCAACCTGTACGTGCACTTGCATTGCACCTTAAAGATACTGAGACATTTCAAGGTGTTTCACAAAGTGATGCATTTTGGTAGAAAGAATGAGAGGACATATAAACTAAACGGTACAATCCTAAAGGGGGTGCACGAGCAGAGAGACCTGGGGGTGTGTGTACATAAATCGTTCAAGGTGGCCAAGGGCAGGTTGAGAAAGCAGTTAAAAAGGCTTACGGGATCCTCGGCTTCATAAATAGAGGTATAGAGTACAAAGGTGTGGAAACCTGTATAAAACCTTGGTTCGGCCCCAACTTGAGTACGGTGTCCAATTCTGGGTGCCACAGTTTAAGAAGGATGTGAAGGCCTTGGAGAAGGTGCAGAAAAGATTTACGAGAATGATTCCAGGAATAAGAGGCTTCAGTTACGTTGATGAGCTTGGGGTTGTTTTCTTTAGAGCAGAGAAGATTGGTAGGAGATTTGATAGAGGTGTTCAAAATCATGAGGGGTCTGGAAAGAGTAGATAGAGAGAAACTGTTCCCATTGGCAGACGGATCGAGAACCAGAGAGCACAGATTTAAGATGATTGAAGAAAGAAAAAAAAATTTTACGCAGCGAGTTGTTGGGTTCTGGAATGCACTGCCTGAAAGGGTGGAAATGTTTGAAAAGGAGTTGGATATGTATCTGAAGAGGGAAAAAAATCAGGGCTATGGGGAAAGGACAGGGGAGTTGGGACTAACTGAATCAGCACGGGCTTTATGGGCCAAATAGCTGTCTTCCGTGCTGTAACCATTCTATGATAGGTTCAGACCTGAGCAGTAGGGTGAGGGAGGTAAGTTTTTAAACAGTCATTTGAAGGTGGGTAGTGACGTGGGAGTTTGAGACTGACTGTTGAAGTCTCTGCCATAGATGCTGAAACAGGGAATGTTTGATGTGAATGGGGTATGCGGTTGGGAAAGATTGTGGAGGTAGGCTGGATTAATAATTATTTTAAAATGAGCGCAGAGTCAGTCAGTGGAGATTTCAACTGCATCATCATAGGCAGTCCCTCGGAATCGAGGAAGACTTGCTTCCACTCTTGGCATGAGTTGTTAGGTGGCTGTACAGGCCGGTACGAGAACCACAGTCTCTGTCACAGGTGGGACAGAAAGTGATTGAAGGGAAGGGAAGGGTGGGCTGGTTTGCCGCAGGCTCCTTCCACCGCCAGCGCAAGATTTCTGCATGCTCTCGGCGACGATACTCGAGGAGCTCAGCGCCCTCCCGGATGCACTTCCTCCACTTAGGGCGAATACCTGCCTCCAACCAAGCCTTGGACCACCTACCATCAAAGGCGCTACCCAACGTCGAGCCTGCGGCCAACATCTCAAGGTGATAGCGGAATGGGCTCATTCAGGATATGAAGTGGGTGCTGGAGTTCTGGATGAGAAGAGTTTGTTTAGGATGGACCTTGAGAGGTTGATAAGAGCATTGGATGTGACAAAGGCATGCATGAACATTGGAGTAAGGAAACAGATGCGTTGTATTTTGACAGTGGAAGTAGAGGGTTATAGTGATTGAATACGGGGATTGAAGCAGAGATGAACAGGATGTGGAGGTTGCAGGATTGCACAGGATTGTTTTAATCTTGCCAGAATTTCCAGAAATGTCTAGCTCATTTAAGATTTGATGTCAGATTGCACAGCAACGCAACTTGTATTCATATTTTTAGTATGTTTTACTCCGTTAAAGGTGCTATATAAATGCAAGTTGTTGTATATCGTGCATTTAACATCTAACGTCTCAAGTCACTTCAGATGTGTGATAAAAATTGATGACATGCTGAAGACAGAAATTAGAGAATTGACGCATTGCTTGGTCAGAGGTGGATTTTAAGGAGGGTCTTAAAGAAGAGAGGTTTAGGGAGAAAGTGGGACCTAGGAGGCTGCAGCCATGGCTTCCGATGGCAGGGTGAAGGGAGGGAGGGATACACGAGGTTGGAGTCTGAGGAATGGAGTGTTGTGGGGAAAGGGTTCTTGGGCCAGAGGAGCCTACAGAGATGGGGAGCAACAAGGCCATGAAGGGATTTAAAGAAAACTCCATAACAATTTTAACTTTGAGTCAAATGCTTGTAAAAGTGGTTTTCATTGGCACACATGGAAACTTACTATACGTTTATTGACATTACCTATTGGTAGCATATAAAACAAATAAGGAGGAGTTGAGAATGGAACTTTGAGTATGTGAAAATGACTGTAGGCGCAAGAGGAGATGTAGTAGCAGGCGATGTGTTGGCTACATTAGGACAGGTAGGAATGGAACCATCTCCGTGGTAGAATATGGAATAGCAATAGTGAGTAATCTTAAATAGTTGATTGAAATGGTCAAATCTTTTCTTATATTCCACTGTTAGGAACTTTGCTGTATCAAAAATTCTGTAGCTGCAGTGTTGGTCTTCTGTTAATTGAAAACCTAGAAAAAGCACCTAATTTGAAAGTTTAATGAAGTGGAAGGTACAACTTTTATTTGATGCACAAGTGTAGAAGACTGTGTTGTGGGCTTGGGCACACATTTTATCTTGGCTAGTTATTGTTTTTCTTTTGATTTTTTTAAATCAAAAGGATCTGGTTATGTATTTACCTGAATTAACCAGATTAAAAATCAGGACGAGGCCATCTCTGGTCACAAGCCGAGAGAAATGCCGACCAGCAGAGGCTGTGCGGTTTGTCTGTACATGTGTCTGCCCTACATATGTGAAATGTCTGGACCAGAAGCAACCTGGGGTGGAGGTTAAGAGACAGAAACATGTGTGAAGCCTTGAGAAATATATCTTGTGATTCAGTAAAATGAGGAAGCGGAAAGCTTTCAAAAAGTTAATTATCAATTTCTACTTATTTCAGATGACAAATTAAATAATGTAAAAATGTTTTGATCCAAAGTAAATAATAACGTTTTTGGACATGTTACTTGGGATGCTTTTGAACCTTAAGGGAAATGCTTTTGATCTGTGTGCTGGATTCTGGCCGAAATGCAGTTCAAGTGAGATACTATTATTGTAGAAGTGTAAGGTATCATCGTAACCCATTGAGTTGACGAGGCCTGGGGACAGCTTTCACATCTACACTGATGAAGCCAAGCTCTGCTACCCCATCACCTCTGTCATCCCCTTGAATGCCTCTATGCTCTCAGACATCCAGTCTTTGAGCCTCTTTGAGAACTTCCTCAGAAAACCAAAAGTTTCATCTTTGGCCCTTACCACTGATTGCATCGCTCTCTCTGATAGTCCTGGCTTGAATTAGGCTGTTTGCAATTTTGGTGACCGGTTTAACCCTGAGCTGAGATTTAACCACAACATCCCATTAATCACAAGATCACTATTTCCACCTCCGTAACATTGCCCACCTCTGGATCTAGCTCCACCCCTCTGCTACTGACTTCATTATGCATCTCTTAGTCACCTGAAGATACTGGGTGGCAACAATGGGAGTGGAAAAAAGCATTAAACATTTTTATTTGTAATTTGCTATTGATTTAACTATGTAGGTAAGTAGACAGCATCTGTTATGTCTTTGGCGTTGCTGCAAATTGTTTAGGGTCTTCAGTATTTAATAAGACAGTAGTATTGTGTGAGTGGTATGATTGGGTAATAATTTTTGAGTACACGGGGATTTTACAATTTTATGGGAAAACCCACGTCTCAAAAACTGCATGTTCAACAGAAATGAGAATTGTCAATGGTTAGATGCATGATTCTATTGGGGGAGGGAGTGGACACTAGAATGAATACAAGAACCTCCTGATCCAGAAATAATGGTGGAAAATGTAAATCTACAGTGTTCTCACCTGCTATGAAACTTGTGACCTGTCACAAACATCAGAGGGGAGCTTACATGTGCTTTACTAGATCCCTATTGATCTTGCTTTCTCTCTCCTTCTCTCTCCATCTGTCTCTTTCTCTTCTCCCACTTGTCCAACAAGACTAACACTATAGTGCAGTTGCACTAATTATGTATAGCATAATAAGGATATTGAAGCAAATATTCTGATAATGTGTGCTGTAATCTGAAACTTTTATTGATGTGTTATCGTGCAAAATGTTTTTGTTCCCTTTCCCCCATTTTCAGTTCACTGTGCTGGGCATCTCTTATTCTCTAATCTTGTCGAACATAAAACATTTATAAGATTTTATTTCTTGAACAACTTTTGTCACTTTTTCCCCCGGTCCGTTCTAATCTCGTGTCTTTTCAAACTAGTGTGCGTTGAGCATGGAATTTATCTTGGGGGAAATGGCACTGGTTCCTGCTCATATTGGGGAACAGAATTATTGCCTGTTCACACTTGGTAAACTATGCACTTCACTGTTGTTGATTTCTAATTTCAACTGTGTAGAAATCGGGTAATTTAACAAAAAGTTAATTGAATTTTTTGGGGTGGATAGAGCAGACCAAAGCATGGTGATTGAATAGATATCTGTAAAGTCAGCTGGTTATCATGGCATTAATTGTATCATTATTGTATAATTTACCAAAAGCAGCACACAATTGTGTGACATCCCCCTAAGCTAAACCTATAAGGGGAAAAAAAGAAATAGCTTTTTTTCCCAAAGAGCCAGCACGGGCACAATGAACTGAATAGCTTCCTCCTGTGCTGTATCATTCTACGAGCTTGCATTTATATAGCGCCCTTCATGACCTCGGGACGCCCCAAAGCATTTTACAGCTAATTAAGTGCATTTGATGTGTAATAACTGTTGTAATGTAGGAAATGCAGCAGCCAATTTGAGCACAATGACCAGATAATCTGTTTTAGGTGTTGAAGAGATAAATATTGGCCAGGGAGAACTTCCTTGTTGCTTGATTTTAACAATTTTAGGTCCACCTGAGCAGGCAGACGGGGCCTTCGTTTAATGTCTCATCTGGAAGATAGTACCTCTGACATTGTAGTGCTGCTCCCTCAGTAATGCAGCCAGGTATTTGTGTTCAAGTCTCTGGAGTGGGGCTTGAACGTGTGGCCTTCTGACTCTTGAGGCGAGTGTACTGCCCACTGAGCTACAGCTGACACTTGTGAAGACCAAAAGTAAATTGGCATTGAGGTATAAAAATACAAATGGAACAATAACATTGCAATGTTTTACTTTATTATTTCCATCCACGCTTGAACTTCATTATGAATGGTGTGGCTGTGTCAGCAAAGAATGACTAAAAAAATGATTAAGAAAGGGAAGATATACTATGAAACTAGCACAAAATATAAAAACAGATAGCAAGAGTTTCTATAGGTATATAAAAAGGAAAAGAGTGGTTAAAGTAAATGTTGGTCCCTTAGAGGACGAGACCGGGGAATTAGTAATGGGGAACATGGAGATGGCAGAAATTCTGAACAAATATTTTGTATCTGTCTTTATGGTAGAGGACACTAACAATATCCCAATAGTGGATAGTCTAGGGGCTATGGGGGGGGCGGGGGGGAAGGAATTTAACACAATCACAATCACTAAGATAATTGGACTAAAGGCAGATAAATCCCCTGGACCTGATGGATTGCAACCGAGGGTCTTAAGAGAAGTAGCGGCAGGGATTGTGGATGCATTGGTTGTAATTTACCAAAATTCCCTGGATTCTGGGGAGGTCCCAGCAGATTGGAAAACTGTAAATGTAATGCCCCTATTTAAAAAAGGAGGCAGACAAAAAGCAGGAAACTATAGACCAGTTAGCCTAACATCTGTGGTTGGGAAGATGTTGGCGTCCATTATTAAGGAAGCAGTAGCAGGACATTTGGAAAAGCAAAATTCGGCCAGGCAGAGTCAGCATGAATTTATGATGGGAAAGTCATGTTTGACAAATTTGCTGGAATTCTTTGAGGATGTAACGAACAGGGTGGATAAAGGGGAACCAGTGGATGTGTGGTGTATTTGGACTTCCAGAAGGCATTTGACAGGGTACCACATAAAAGGTTACTGCACAAGGTAAAAGTTCACGGGGTTAGGGGTAATATATTAGCATGGATAGAGGATTGGCTAACTGCCAACCATTGAATGAACCATTTATCCCGACTCTCTCTTCTGTTAATCAGTAACTGGTGGGGTGCCGCAGGGATCAGTGCTGGGACCCCAACTATTTACAATCTATATTAACAACTTGGAAGAAGGGACTGAGTGTAACGTAGCCAAGTTTGCTGATGATACAAAGATGGGAGGAAAAGCAATGTGTGAGAAGGACACACAAAATCTGCTAAAGGACATAGACAGGCTAAGTGAGTGGGCAAAAATTTGCCAGATGGAGTATAGTGTTGGAAAGTGTGAGGTCATGCACTTTGTCAGGAAAAATCAGAGCACGTTATTATTTAAATGGAGAAAGATTGCAAAGTACAGCAGGACCTGGGGTTACTTGTGCCTGAAACACAAAAGGATAGTATGCAGGTACAGCAAGTGATCAGGAAGGCCAATGGAATCTTGGCCTTTATTGCAAAGGGGATGGTGTATAAAAGCAGGGAAGTCTTGCTACAACCATACAGGGTATTGGTGATGCCACACCTGGAATACTGCGTGCAGTTTTGGTTTCCATATTTACGAAAGGATATACTTGCTTTGGAGGCAGTTCACAAAAGGTTCACTAGGTTGATCTGGGGATGAGGGGGTTGACTTTTGAGGGAAGGTTGAGTAGGTTGGGCCTCTACTCATTGGAATTCAGAAGAATGAAAGGTGATCTTATCGAAACGTATAAGATTATGAGGGGGCTTGACAAGGTGGCTGCAGAGAGGATGTTTCCACTGATGGGGAGACTAGAACTAGAGGGCATGATCTTGGAACAAGGGGCCGCCCATTTAAAACTGAGATGAGGAGAAATTCCTTCTGTGAAGGTTGTAAATCTGTGGAATTCGCTGCCTCAAAGATCTGTGGAAGCTGGGACATTGAATAAATTTAAGACAGTTTCGTAAACGATAAGGGGATGAGGGGTTATGGGGAGCGGGCAGGTAAGTGGAGCTGAGTCCATGATCAGATCAGCCATGATTTTATTGAATGGAGGAGCAGGCTCGAGGGGCCGTATGACCTGCTCCTGTTCCTATTTCCAATGTTCTTATGTTCAAAAGGTCTTGTTTTTGTATGTATTTGGGGATGGGGAGAAGATAATTTATTACTAATGTGTGGATCATTGAGTAATTGGACATCAGAAGAATGTAATTGTATCTCTTTTTTTAGAAAAAAAGGGTACTGACTTTTTCTTTCTAATTGTATGTTACAGATAAATGAACTGGTGGACGCACGTGATTTGGTCATTGGAGCCTGGTTTGAAGCTCACATTGTAAATATTACACGGAGCACAAAGGGACAAAAGAATGGCGCATCGAAAAATGGCGCCAATGGAAATGAGAGGACAGGGGTACATGTTCAATATGTTAATGATCCCTCGGACCAAGATCAGTCACAGCACTGTAGTGGGATCACATCAAATAATTTGGACTCTACGCCATCTACATCTAATGTGGATTCTCCAGATGATGATATTGTGTATCACATCAAGTATGATGAGTAAGTCCAGTCCCCACTGCTTGAAGACGCCACAGGTTTTTTCTTAAAACAAACTTGATGCTGTATTCAGAAACTTGTATTAAGCTTAAAGCATGTTGTGCTTTAGAATTATATGGAAATAATCAACTTCAGCTTTCTGCGAGACATAACGCCCCTAATTTATTAGCAAATATGACCACTGTACTGTCATTTTTATGGCTTTTTTTTTAAGGGCTATACTACCAAACCATTTAAATGTCAGTATGTCTGTCTCTATATTTTACTTTGAAAGATACATTTGAGGTTGTGAAGGAAGGAGCAGGGTAAGTTATCGATAGAAGATGATATGTTCATTCTCAGACTTGTATAAATATATACATAATAGAAAGTTTGAGAGGGGGGGGGGAAGTCCACCTGGGGGAAAAAATAGCTTTCAATCAGATAAAGAAACTATAATTGTGGTGCAAGATGGAAAAGGGGAAGGAGGAGGAATTGGAACATGGACATTGTGAAACTGCAAAAAATTTGTACTTTTAAAAAAAAAAACTTGTCTTTGGAGCACTTTGTTCCTTTGATTCAAATGTTAATTTTTGTCCCCATCCTTTGTCTGTTGATTTGTATTGGCATCTTTCACTTTAGAAGTAAGATGCAAAACTGAGAGACTCCCACCTAAACACCACCTCTCTTCCTCTCCACGCCTCCGCCCCCCCGCCCCCAAGCTATTGTCCGACCTATGCATTTCCAGGCTTTCATGTTTTGTTTTGTCTTGAAGTAGGTTGGGTGGGGGGTAGGGGGACGCCAGTGGAGGTGATATGCCCAATGATTTTTAAGTTGAATGACCAGGGTAACTGAACCAAATCTTATTTCTAAGTTGGAGTGAGGGTAGGAAATGAGTGCATAGTTAATTTTGAATTGTTAACTGAAGTTGACTGGAAAGTGATTAGCAAAAGAGATGCTGCCTTTTTAAACCTACTGTAATTTCACACCACTGCGCTGAAGCATCTGTTCAAAAGCTGGTACTATTTACAAGAATCTGAAGGATCAAGTGCTGCAATGTTGTGAAATTGATTCTCGGTTTTATCTATCATGGCCGTACAGCTGTCGGCATGATGCAGTGCTGCAGCTGGAAACTGCAAAACACGCAACACCGTTCTGTTAAATAAATAGCGTTTCTAAATGCTGTGCAGGCATTTTATAGGGTGAGTGGTATACTTGTGCCCTACTTTCTACAACTGGAGCAGCCAGTGTCTTTTAGTGCAGCATTTTAATTGTAGGATGTGGTTGTTTCACTGACACCAAGACTCACTTGTGGAAGTACGAGTATTTGGTCACGAGCTGACTGAATTTAATATTGAATCTCCGCTTGGTGCCCAGCCATGTCTAAAGACAGAATGGGCAGTTGACTGGGACAACTAACGGGTCCTTTGCACTTACATTATTGTCAAATGGAAAGAAATACAATCTTTTTAAATATTTTTTTAAAAAAAGATCATTTTTGCTTGTTCCTTGGCAGAAGGTGCTGATTCATAGTATGTGGACATGTGGGTGCAGGCAGCCCTCATAACTTGCTCAAGTGATCATTCATTAAGTTTCTCGACATGGGGGGGTTCGCCTGCTGGAAGATCAAGAGGACACCAGTTTACATGTGTAAACAGGGGTTTCTGCCAAAGGGCTGATCGGGAGAACCCCTGAAGAAATTCCCGCCGGTTATGTCAGCTGTCTTATTCAACAACGGTGGGAAATTGTAGCTTAGCCTGATCCTGTGCTCAACCGGTAAACCACGTGCATACACATTCTCGCAGGAATCAGGAATGGAATCAGTGGCTCATCCTTCTGTTACCCCACAGCCCTTCGTGGGGAGGGGCGGGGGGGGGGGGTCCTTGTGACCTCTCTACCATTGCTCTATGTCTAACTCCGGACATGCTGCGGAGTGAGCCTTGGACTAAACTAGTCTGCAGAGAAGTAGATTACGTGTTTCATTCCACTTATGAGGAAGATAGTCATAACTTATTCATGAGTTATTGTTTTTCTTATGGAAAATTCTTCCTTTTTTTTCCTATTGTCTCTTATATTTGTTGTTTAATAATGGCTTTCTTGATTAGTCATGGTCCAGCTTTCTCAGAGGTTATGGTCCACCTTGAATGCAGCAGTATCAACCTCAGAGTATGTGTTTGGACAATATCTGTCTGCTTCTGATTCATATTTGGAAGTGTCAAGTGACCTTCCTGAACCAAATTGAAGAGATTCATTGTTACATATTTGAAACTATGCTCCAGCTGTATGTATCAGTTACCTGTGTGGAAAACCAGTCAATAACTGGTCTGTTAACTACAGTTATGCGTGTGTATTCGCAAGTTTGTGCAAAGTAATTATTGTGCCAAGAGCATTAATTCATTAAAAAATGTTTTTGTGTGCTGGATGTCTGACTTGTGCAAAGCCATCACTGTGCTTGACTCGCCAAATCAAGCTACTGAGACATCTACACATCTGGAATTTGTCTTCTTGTGGAATGCATACATAGTGCACCCACTTACCCGAGACCAAAGAGCTTGGACACAAGTTGCCAAAGCTTGGGGAACCCCAGATGTGTGCAGGGATATTGCTGGAGTATAACTAACATAAACCACGTAGCGCACCACCAAACAGCTATTGGTAAAGCTTCCCATTGCTTGCATAGCTGTGACCATTATCTGGAGCCTAATGGGAAGAATCCCAGTCCCTGGTGATGGGTCTACCCTCCCAAGTTACATTACTGAGTCAGACTGGTTGGTTCACAGTACTCTGGAATACTGTTAGGTTAAGTTCCAATGACAGAGTATTGCCATATGGTTGCCCCTCCAAGGTAATTGGACACTAGTTGGAGAGCCCTCCTGGCAGCTGCTTTTTCTTTTGGCCATTAACCTTCTTGGTCCTGGATCTTGCACGTGAGCCAAAGGAAGCACGCTTATTAGTTCTGGAGCATGAACATGGACTATTTTTGGACATGTCCTATATGCTGAAAGCCTAAACTACATTGAAACTTGGTTGTCGTTGAAGAAAGACAAGAATACTGTATCCAGGCTGAAGTTACCGTCCATCAGAATGTTCAGGTATCAATATAAATTAGTAATTGAGATAGATGACCTGCTTTTTCACCAATCATACATGAGATCCTCTCGTGAAGCATGAAAGTCATGATATCAAACTTGAGTCATCTTGACGGAGCCCAGCACATGAGTGCAAAAGACAAGGCGGAAGCGTTTGCAACCATCTTCAGCCAGAAGTGCTGAGTAGATGATCCATATCGACATCCTCCTGAGGTCCCCACTGACCAGAATTCAGTCTTTCAGCAAATTTGATTCACGCCACATGATAGCAAGAAACGGTTGAGCGCACTGGATACAGCAAAGGCTATGGGCCCCGACAGCATCCCAGCTGTAGTGCTGAAGACTTGTGCTCCAGAACTAGCCGCGCCTCGAGCCAAGCTGTTCCAGTACAGCTGCAGCACTGGCATCTACCTAACAAAGTGGAAAATTGCCCAGGCATGTCTGTCCACAAAAAGCAGGACAAATCCCATCTGGCCAATTATTGCCCCATCAGTCTGCTCTCACTTATCAGCAAATTGATGGACGGTGTTATTGACAGTGCTATCAAGTGGCACTTTCCCACGAATAGCCTGTTCACCGATGCTCAGTTTGGGTTCCACCAGGACCACTCGGCTGCAGACCTCATTACAGCCTTGGTCCAAACGTGGACAAAAGAGCTGAATTCTAGAGGTGAAGTGCGACTGACTACCCTTGACATCCAGGCAGCATTTGACCAAGTGTGGCATCAAGGAGCCCTTGTAAAATTGAAGTCAATGGGAATCAGTGAGTGGGAGGGATGGGGGTGCTGGGGGAGCTCCACTAGCTGGAGTCATACCTAGCACAAAGGAAGATGGTTGTGGTGGTTGGAGGGCAATCATCTCTGCCCCAGAACATTGCTGCAGGAGTTCTTAGGGCAGTGTCTTAGACCCAACCATCTTCAGCTGCTTCATCTATCTTCCATAAGGTCAGAAGTTGGGGATATTTGCTGATGATTGTACAGTGTTCAGTTCCATTCACAACTCCTCAAATAATGAAGCAGTCCATGCCCGCATACCACAAGATCTGGACAACATTCAGACTTGGGCTGCTCAGTGGCAAGTAACATTCACGCCACACAAGTGCCAGGCAATGACTGCCTTCAAAAAGCGAGAGTCTAACCATAGCCCCAAGACATTCAATGGCATTACCATTATTGAATGCCCCACCATCAGCACTGTTGGGAGTAACTTCATCACTTAACGAAAAAGGTAACTGGCCACTTGTCCCAAGTTTCCGATGGACAAAAATGTATCGAGCTAGTCACAATCAACAGCTGCTCTGCACCCCTTGCCAATGCCATGTAATTAATTGGCCACCTCTCGGACAGAAGCAGTGAGCACCGTGCTGTGTTTTGCAACATTTTTGTTCTTTCACAAGTGACTTACTCCAACTTCAGGGCTGACTTATTTCAATTTCCTATAATGAGCAATTAGGGATGTGTCTGGAGGACCCTCCAGTGCCTAGTACTGCGAAGTTTCTGAGGAATAGATACTAATCGCAAAAACTGAGACCCACGTGCCCCTGAATAGAATCTTTGACCTGGCAAGATTAGCAGAGCTCACTCCTGCTTTCTTTACTAGACCCTGGTTGATGTACAAAGCCACTTCCCAGGCCCCATTTTGGATAATAGGAATAAGACAATGAAAACTGGTAGATGTAAAATGCAAGTCTGCCCTCTTTCTATGCGGATGAAGATTGTGACTTTCTGCTTTCTGGATTATATTTTACATACCTTCAGACTCCCAAAAACGGTTAATCTAAGCCGAGGTTTCTATAAACACAGCTCATATTGCAACTATTGTAGTTCTTTGTCCACTCACATGATCATATTTCAATTTCCAATTTCACTATCAGTCTGCTGCATCTGACCCACTATACCTCAACATCTGCTGTCGCCTTATCTTCCTGATCGCAGTCATTCAGTCCCATTCATTGCTCCTTATCCTGATGATTTCTTAACCCCACCTGTCACTTACTCTGCTGTGCTGCTACAATGCAGGCTCTTGTTTGTCCTGGGTGGACTTATGATCTGTCTTTGCATCAACATTGGCTCTCTCTATTCATATACAGGCTGTCTGATCCCCTTCTGGTGCTTACTGGTGCATCTCCAACTTACTTCCCAATCCCCGTAGATCTCCAGATAAAAATAACAATCAGAATTTTTAATTGGATGTGTTGGGGGTCAGGAACTAATGTAGGTCAGTGAGGACAGGGATGAAGGGTCATTAGGACTTTATATTGGATGAGCTGAAAGTTTATGGAGGGTGGTTAATGTCAGGCTGGCCAGGAATGCGTTGGAATAGTAGAATCTGATGGTGACAATGACATGGATGAGGGATTCAACATCAAACGGGCTGAGGTGGGGTGGAGGCAGGTGATGTTACGGAGTTTGCAGTAGGATCTAGGGTTGGAAACATGGGGTCCATGTTGAACAGGATGCCAGGGTTGCAAACAATCTGGTGTAACCTGGTGGGGGTGGGCTGGGTGGCTGTGTTGGTGGCATGGGTAGGTAGTTTGTGACAGGGAGGGTATGGCTCAGCTTGGGGTTGCATTGAATGCTAAGCTTGTGCAAACTCCGATGGTGACCATGCTTCTGGAGGCTGCCATTTCTCTCCAGGATCATTGAATATGAATTTGCTGCCCAGTTACGTAATTGGGGCAGAGAATTCCACAGATTTACGACACACTGCGAGAAGAAATTCCTCCTTATCTCTGTTGTAAATGTGTGATCCCTTATTCTGAAACTATTCCCCCATGGTGGGGGTGGGGGTGGGGAGGAAATACCCTCTCTGCATCTACCTTGTTGAGCCCCCTCAGTATCTTATTTCAATAAAATCGTCTCATTCTTCTAAACTCCAATACAGGCTCAACCTTTCTTCATAAGTCAAACCCCTTCATCTCAGGAATCAACTTAGTGAATCTTCTCTGAACTGCCTCCAATGCAAATATAAGCCTCCTTAAATAAGGAGACCAAAACTGTATGCAGTACTCCAGGTGTGGCCTCACCAATATCCTGTACAGTTGTAGCTGGACTTCTCTGCTTTTATACTCTATCCCCCTTGCAATAAAGGCCAACATTCCATTTGCCTTCCTGATTATTTGCTGTACCTGCATACTAACATTTTGTGTTTCATGCACAAGCCCCCCCGGTGGTCCCTCTGTACTGCAGCATTTTATAATTTTTCTCCATTTAAATAATTAGCTTTTTTTATTTTTCCTGCCAAAGTGGATAACCTCATATTTGCCCACATTATACTTCATATGACAAATATTTACCCACTCACTTAGCCTGTCTATATCCCTTTGCAGATTTTTTGTGTCCTCCTCACAACTTGCTTTCCCACTCATCTTTGTATCATCAGCAAACTTAGCTGCATTACACTCGGTCCCAAGTCATTAATGTAGATTGTAAATAGTTGAGGCCCCAGCACCGATCCCTGTGGCACCCCACTAGTAACCGTTTGCCAACTGGAAAATGGCCCATTTACCCCGACTTTCTGTTAGTTAGCCAATCTGCTATCCATGCTAATATATTCCCTCCAACCACGTGAGCTCTTATCTTGTGCAGTAACCTTTTATGGAAATCCAAATATACAGCATCCACTGGCTCCCCCTTATCCACCCTGCTCATTACAAATTCAAAGAACACCAGCAAAGTTTTCAAACATGATTCCCTTTCATAAAACCATGCTGACACTGCTTGATTGTAATATGCTTTTCCAAATGACCTCCTAACTCCTTAATAATGGATAACTGTTTATGGTCCACGTCTCTGAGCCATATAGGAAGGTGAGTATCACTACTGCCCTGTAGACCATAAGCTTGGTGCCAGATTTGAGGTCCTGGTCTTCAAACGCTCTTCCTCAGGCGACAGAAGGCTGCGCTGGCACACTGGAGATGGTGTTGGACCTCGCCGTCGATGTCTGCCTTTGCTAATAGTAGGCTCCCGAGGGATGGAAAATGGTCCACGTTACCAAAGCACTGGAGAAGTACCATCAGCGCTGCCTCCGCAAGATCCTGCAAATCCACTGGGAGGGTAGACACGCTAACATCCCTAGCATCGAAGCACTGACCACACTCGACCAGCTCCGTTGGGCGGGCCACATCGTCCGCATGCCCAACACGAGACTCCCAAAGCAAGCGCTCTACTCGGAACGCCTACACGGCAAGCGAGCCCCAGGTGGGCAGAGGAAACGTTTCAAGGACACCCTTAAAGCTTCCTTGATAAAGTGCAACATCCCCACCGGCACCTGGGAATCCCTGGCCCAAGACCGCCCGAAGTGGAGGAGGAGCATCCGGGAGCGTGCTGAACACCTCTAGTCACGTTGCCGATAGCATGCAGAAACCAAA
Source organism: Pristiophorus japonicus (assembly GCF_044704955.1). Lineage (NCBI taxonomy): Eukaryota > Metazoa > Chordata > Chondrichthyes > Pristiophoridae > Pristiophorus > Pristiophorus japonicus. The sequence goes on along the minus strand of NC_091977.1, from coordinate 268,147,219 downwards.
CGCAGACAGCGGAAGGAGTGTGCGGACCCACCCTTTCCTTCAACCACTCTGTCCCACCTGTGACAGAGACTGTAATTCCTGCATTGGACTGTACAGTCACCTGAAACTCACTTTTGGAGTGGAAGCAAGTCTTCGAGGGACTGCCTATGATGATGATGAATAATGGACTCCAGCATTTTCACAATGACAGACGTTAGGCTAACTGGTCTATAGTTTCCTGCTTTCTGTCAGCCTCCTTTTTTAAATAGGGGTGTTACATTTGTGGTTTTCCAATCTGCTGGGACCTCTCCAGAATCCAGGGAATTTTGGTAAATTACAACCAATGCATCCACTATCTCTGCAACCACTTCTGTTAAGACCCTAGGATGCAAGCCATCAGATCCAGGGCACTTGTCCACCTTTAGTCCCATTATTTTACCGAGTACTTTTTCTTTCGTGATAGTGATTGTTTGTTTGAAGTTCCTCCCGCCCTATAGTCCCATGATTATCCATTATTGGGATGTTTTTAGTGTCTTCTACCGTGAAGACAGATACAAAATATTTGTTCACCATTTCCCTGTTCCCCATTATTAATTCCCCAGTCTCATCCTCTAAGGGACCAATGTTTACTTTAGCTACTCTTCCTTTTTATATACCTGTAGAAGCTCTTACCGTCTGTTTTTTTATTTCTTGCGAGTTCACTTGACTTTTTAGTCATCCTTTGCTGGTTTTAAAAATTTCCCAATCCTCTGGCCTCCCACTAATCTTGGCCACTTTGTATGCCATTGTTTTCAATTTGATACCTTCCTTTACTTAGTTAGCCATGCATGGTCCTTTCTTCTCTCAAAGTCTTTCCTTCTCACTGGAATATATTGTTGAGAGTTATGAAATATCTCCTTAAATGTCTGCCACTGCTTATTAACCGTCTTACACTTGAATCTATTTTCCCAGTCCACTTTAGCCAACTCTGCCTTCGTACCTTTGTAATCGCCTTTATTTAAGATCAGGACACTGGTTTGAGATCCAACTTTCTCACCCTCCAACTGAATTTGAAATTCAGCTATGTTATGATCACTTTTTCTCAGTGGATCCTTTACTATGAGATCATTTATTAATCCTGTCTCATTACACAGTACCAGACCCAAGATAGCCTGCTCCCTAGTTGGTTCCACAAAGTACTGTTCAAGGAAACCATCCCGAATACCCTCTGAACTTTTCCTTGAGGCTACCTTGGCCAATTTGATTTGTCCAATCAATATGAAGATTAAAATTGCCCATGATTACTGCCGTACCTTTCTTACAAGTCTCTATTATTTCCTGATTTATACTCCATTCAACAGTGCAACTACTGTTCTTCATCATAGGCAGTCCCTTGAAATCGAAGAAGACTTGCTTCCACGCTTTAAAAAAAAAGAGTTCTCAGGTGACTGTTCAGTCCAATGTGGGAATTACAGTTTCTGTCACAGATGGAACAGACAGTGGTTGAAGGGAAGGGAAGGGTGGTGGGTGACGAGGCTAGTTTGCCGCACGCTCCTTCCGCTGTCTGCGCTTGATTTCTCATGCTCTCGGCGACGAGACTCGAAGTGCTTAGCGCCCTCCCGGATGCTCTTCCTCCACTTTGGGCGGTCTTGGGCCAGGGATTCCCAGGTGCTGGTGGGGATGTTGCACTTTACCAAGGAGGCTTTGAGGGTGCTCTTGAAATGTTTCCTCTGCCCACCTGGGGCTCGCTTGCCGTGTAGGAGTTCTGAGTAGAGCACTTGCTTTTGGGAGTCTCGTGCTGAGCATGTGGACGATGTGGCCCGCCCAAGGAGCTGGTCGAGTGTGATCAGTGCTTCCAGGCCTTGGACAACATGGACCATTTTCCATACCTCTGGTGCCTACATCGATGTCTAGGTCCAACACTGCCTCCAGTGCGCCAACGCAGCCTTCGGTCGCCTGAGGGAGAGTGTGTTTAAAGATCAGCACCTCAAATCTGGCACTAAGCTTCTGGTCTACAGGGCAGTTGTGATACTCGCCCTCCTATATGGCTCGGAGACGTGGACTAAAAACAGCAGACACCTCAAAGTGCTGGAGAAGTATCACCAGCGCTGTCTTCGCAAGATCCTGCAAATCCAACGTCAGTATTCTTGCTCAGGCCAACATCCCCAGCATCGAAGCACTGACCACACTCGACACTACTGTTAGAGGGCCTATAGATAACGCCACCAGTGACTTCTTCCCCTTATTATTTCTGGTCTCCACCCAAACTGATTCTACATCGTGATCTTCTGAGCCAATATCATTTCTCACCACTGCGCTGATCTCATCCTTTATGAACAGAGCTGCCCCACCTCCTTTTCCTTTCTGTCTATCCTTCCGAATTGTCACATACCCCTGAATAGTCAGTTCGCAGCCTTGGTCACCTTGCAACTAGGTCCTTGTGATGGCTATCAGATCATACCAATTTATATCTATTTGTGCCGTCAACTTATCTATCTTGATACGAATGCTGTGTGCATTCAGATAAAGAGCTTTTAATTTTGTCTTTTTACCATTTTTCCCTGCTTTGACCCCACTTTCTGATGCACTCTTATTTTTATATATTCTATCCCTTCCTGTCTTCTTGCTGGTGAGGGTTCCGCTCACCTGAACCCTTCCATCCGCATCCCCCCACCCCCACTATTTAGTTTAAAGCCCTCTCTACAACCCTAGTTATTCGAGTTGCCAGGACACTCGTCCCAGTATGTCCTGAGGTCATTGAAAAGTGCTATATAAATTAAAGTTCTTCTATTTCTGTGTGTTAGCTGTGGCTCTCTTGCCTCTGATTCAGAAGGTTGTTGGTTCAAATCCCACCCCAGAGACTTCTGCACAATAATCTAGGCTGACACTCTCAGTGCTGAGGGAGTGCTGCACTGTCGGAGGTGCCATCTTTTGGATGAGACAATAAACCGAGGACGAAAAAGATCCTATGGCACTATTTCAAAGAAGGGCAGGGAAGTTATCCCCAGTGTCCTGGCCAATATTTATCTCAATCAACATCACTAGAAACAGACTATTTGGTCATTATCACATTGCTGTTTGCTGTGTGTAAATTGGCTGCTGCCTTTCCTACATTACAACCATGACTGCACTTCAAAAACTTCATTGACTTAAAAGTGCTTTGGGACATCCTGAGGTTGTGAAAGGCGCTATATAAATGCAAGTCTTTATAAAATTATTATTGAATTGGATCTGATTATTTTCTTTGCAGAAAGTTGCCTAGGTGCAAAATGTTAAGAGTCCAATGTAAAAATTAGGCCTTGGGTATCATTCATGCTGCTGAATTTTTCAGATTAACTGTCAACATGAAGAAGTGCTCAACAGGAGCCTTGCAGGGAGAGAATGTCTTGTCAGCCAGACCAGAGCTAGGAGCGAACTTCATGCCACACACACACTCGGATGCATTTGATGTATAGTTGGGGAAAGCTGGAGATTGTGAAATAATTTAGGCTTGCTTACTACACAAGCAATACAAATCAAATCAATAATGCTGTGCAGTATCTTGTGCATAAAAAAAATTCACCTCCACCTCCAGCAGCTGAATAGATGAGATGGACTGAGCCCTTTTGCAACTTAAATTTATGTAACCGACATGAAAATAAGCAGCAACTCATTGGATGAAGTATTTTATGAACACTCTTCAGTTCTTGCACATCTGTGAATTGCAGTACAATTCGTCTGTTGGAATGCAAAGATAACCCCCGGCTTCTCTCCTGCACTACAAACATATGTCTTAAACCCTTCTCTCCTGCTTCCTCCACCCTCACCTCAAATAACAAGTACGAGGAACTTTGGCACAAAGTTTGAGACCATCCGTTGAGCTGCATCTGCCACTTCCCTTCCTTCCCCTAGCCCACCGGGCCAAACTTCTCCTAAGGTTCCCCCCTGAACTCGCATCTTTCTGCAGTTTCTCTCCGATCTCTCCTCTTGATCTCTTCACGCTCATCTTGTCCATGAGATCCACCTCCTGCTCCCTCAACCCTATCACCTCTAAACTGTTGACCACCCAACTTCCAACTTCCTGGCCCTCATGTTCGCTGATACTGTTAATAGTTCTCTCTCCTCCGGTACTATTCCCCCTTCCCTTCAAATCTGCCGTCATCACCCCTCTTTTTTTTTAAAAAAACACCTTGACCCCTCTGACCTTGCAAACTACCGCCCTATCTCCAACATCCCATGCCCCTCCAATGTCCTTGTCGTTTTCCAAATCCATGCCCATTTTTCCTGCAATTCTGTGTTTGAATCTGTCCAATCGGGTTTCTGCCCCTGCTACAGGACTGAAATGGCTCTCAAAGTCACAAATAACATCCCATATTAACGTGATAAACAATCCTATCTCATCCTTCTCAACCTGCCTGCAGCCTTTGACACGGTTGACCATTGAGATTCTCTTCCAATGCCTCGCCTGGTTCCATTCTTATCAATTTAGTCGTAGCCAGAGAATCTCCTGCAATGGCTTCTCTTCCTGCACCATTGCCTCTGCTCTGGAGTCCCCCAAGGATCTATCCTTGACCCCCTCCTATTTCTCATTTACATGCTGCCCCTCGGTGACATTATCCGAAAACACGACGTCAGGCTCCGTATACGCTAATGACACCCAGCTCTACCTCATTATTACCTCTTTTGACCCCTCCACTCTCACCAATTTGTCACCCTGTTTGTCCGACATCCAGTATTGGATGAGCAAAAATTTGTTCCAACTAAATATTGGGAAGATCTTTGGCATTCTCTACCTGAAAGGGCTGTGGATGCTGAGTCATTGAGTATATTCAAGACTGAGAGAGAGGTTTTTGGACGTCAGGGGAACCAAAGGATATGGAGGTTGGGCAGGAAAGCTGAGTTGAGGTCGAAGATCAGCCATGATCTTATTGAATGGCAGAGCAGGCTCAAAGGGCCGTATGGCCTACTGCTCATAGTTTTTATGTTCTTATGACCAATGCCATTGTCTTCGGTCCCCGCCACTAACTCTGTACCCTAGCCACCAACTCCATCCCTCTGCCTAAGGCTGAACCAGACCATTCGCAACCTTCATGCCATACGTGACACCCGGGATGAGCTTCCGCCTACATATCTGCTCCATAACTAAGACCTCTCTAACTCTCATCCTTTAAGACGCTCCTTAAAACCTTGCCTTTCCATATTTCACCAGCCTCCTCCAGCCCTGCGTGCCTTTGAGATCCCTGCACTCCTCCAATTCTGGCCTTTTGTGTATCCCCCATTTTAATCACTCCTCCCTTGCCTTCAGCCGTGCCTTCAGCTGCCTAGGCCCTAAGCTCGGGAATTCCCTCCCTAAACCTCTCTGCCTCTCCAACTCTCATCCTTTTAAGATGCTCCTTAAAACCTGCCTTTTTGTCTAAGCTTTTGGTCAGCTGTCCTAGTATCTCCTTATGTAACCCGTGTCAAATTTTGTTAACGTTCCTGTGAAACACCGTGGGATGTTTCACTATGTTAAAGATGCTATATAAATCCAAGTTGTTGTACTATCAGATTAGCATGAATCTTTTGGCATTTTCCAAGTGATGAAATGATCAGATTGCATGACTAAGCATTTGGTCACATCTATTGAACTACTGGACCTACTTCAAAATTACATCACGGAAATAGGGGCAGTAAGAAACTCTTCCTGTTTCTCTGTTGAAGGTCGGTGATAATTCTTCTCTCTTCACCCCCCCCCCCCCCCTCCCCAATAGACACCCTAAGTGTCTCTTCTTATAGTAGGTCTACTGTGTTAGTAAATGGAGGAGACTATTCAGCACAAAAACAGACCATTTGGCCCACCCAGTCCATGCCGGTCTTTATTCTCCACTTGAGCCTCCTCCCATCCTTCCGCATCTATCTCTTATCAGCATAACTCTCTATTCCTTTCTCCCTCATGCTTATCTAGCCTCCCCTTGAATACATCTATACTATTCACCTCAACCACTCCCTGTGATAGCTAGTTTCACATTCTCATCACTCTTTGGATCTCTCTGTGTCCACTTTATCAAAACCTTTCACAATTTTAAAGACCTCTATTAAGTCACCCCCTCAGCCTTCTCTTTTCGAGAGGAAATAGACCCAGCCTGTTTACCCTTCTCTGATGGGTATAACTTCGCATTTCCGGTATCATCCATGTAAATCTTTTTTGCACCATCTCTATTGCCTCTTTCCTTTTTATAATATGGTGACTAGAACTGTACGCAGTACTCCAAAGAGTTGTCTAAGCAAGGTTTGATACAAGTTTAGCATAACTTTGCTACTTTTCAATTCGATCCATCGAGAAATAAACCCTAGTGCTTAGTTTGCCTTTTTTATGGCCTTATTAACCTGCGTCGCAAATTTGTGATTTGTGTTTTTGATTCCAAAGTCTAGATTGTGATATAAATTGTGAACAACAATGGTTCCAGCACTGGTCTTTGTGGGACCCCACTTTCCTCCTTCTGCCAATCTCAATAGTTACCCTTTACCCCTACTCTCTGCTTTCTGACTTGCAGCCATCTCGCTATTCATTCTGCTTCTTGTCCACTGACTCCAGATTGTGTGTCATGCATACTCATTAGAGGGCATTGCATTATAGGAGTGTACGTAATGTGAAATCCAGACTGACTTCACTGCTCGGAACTAAACTCAACATAGGAACAGGAGCAACATTTAGCTCCTCGAGCACATTCAGTGAGATTGTGGCTGATCTGTGACAACTCCATAGACCTGTATTTGTCCCATATCCCTCCATACCTTTGGTTGACAAAGCTATCAATCTCCGATTTAAAATTAATGATTGTTCTTGCATCAATTGCCATTTGCGGAAGAGAATTCCAGGGTTAAATTTTCCTTTCATTTTCGGCAGGTTCTTGGCGATTTTCTCGGCGGTACAGCTGTTTTCCGCCCGGCAAAAGTTTCCCCTTTTGTTTTTCAATGGTATCGCCCAAATCTGAAAACGCCTGCCGGGACCAAACTGCCGATGTGCACCGCCGAGAAAATCGCCAGGACATAAGTTTTGTCTCAACGGAAGCCCGACCAGATCGCCGAGGGAACCACCCTGTAAAAGCTGCTTAAACAGGACGGTAGGTGAGTACTCTGCAAAGAAAGGCAAGTTAAAGGCATTATTTTTTTTAATTTTAAAATGGTGATTAGCTGTGAGTGTCTTGGGAATGTTTTATTTAACTTTTTAAAAAAAAACATTTTAGTGACTTTTTTTTAAGTTTCCCCCTCCCTAGGTCTAACAGCAGCCTCGGACTAAATTTTTTTTTTTAAACGCCCATTTTACTTCGTTTCCTCTTAACCACTGAGAAAACCACCGAGAATAATGGTGCAAGACCCATTTTCTTGCCAGGCGATTAGTTTTAATTAGTTTGAACTTAAAAGTGGAAATTTTCACCAGCGCTACTTACTAAACGTTTTCCTGGGCGGGCAATCGGCCGTTGAGGGGCTCTCTGGAAAATCTAGCCCCTAAACTTCTACGACCCGTTGAGTGTAGTAGTGTTTCTTAACTTCACTCCTGAAAGGCCTGGCTCTAATTTTTAGATTCTGCCCCCTCGTCCTGGAATCCCAACCCAGTGGAATTAGTTTCTCTCTCTCTCTCTCTCTACCCTATCAGTTCCCATAACATCTTGAACATTTTGTTCAAATCCCCCCCTATAGCCTTCTAAATTCCAGGGACTACAACCCTAGTTTATGTAATCTCCTTGTAATTTAACCCTTGGAGTCCAGGTATCATTCTGGTAAATCTACACTGCACTCCCTCCAAGGCCCAGTATAGCCTTCCGAAGATGTGGTGCCCAGAATTGCTCACAGTACTCCAGGTGTGGTCTAACCAGGGCTTTGTATTGCTGTAGCATAACTGCTACCCCCTTGTATTCTTGACCTCTAGATATAAAGGCATTATTTTCTGTACCTGTCCATGACATTTTAATGAACTGTGTATATTGCCATGGTCTCCTGCTTACTATACACAAGAGATCAAATAACAATTAAACGTTAGTTTAACTAAGTTATAAAGTTAACTGAGAATCCAGACTAGTGGGATTTTATTTGTATACACAGAAACTTTCTGTTTAGATTTTGCTGAAGCTTTTTGATTACTTTTATTGGCATTTTCTTAGACTGAAGTAGTTTTAAAAGTCCCCTATAAAGCTCCTTAACGATCCAAAATTGATAAATATAACCACTGAATGTGCCCACCTATTTTTACAAAGTGCACCAAGGCCACAATACATTTAATTTATATTCCTGTCAAATGTTTCTATTTCTTCAGTGCAGATACTCATTAAAAATAAAAAGTGCATCACATTTGTTTTAATATCTATGGAACTCTATATTCTCTTGGTATTACAGTCAACACTGCATATAATGATCACCATCTGGGCAGAGGGGTCTGTCCAGGAGTGGAACTAGCTGAGAGTTGGCATGGGCTCGACGGGCCGAATTGCCTTCCGCGCTGTAACCATTCTATGATTCTTGCTGCATTAAGCATTTATTATCTGCAGATGTTTATTCTATTTTGGGGTTGACTTTATTAATTATGATTTTACTCTCCCCAAGCCCAAATGTTTGACTCTACATATCGATAAGATGGGGATTAAGACACCAAGTCTGCTGCCACTGTCCCATTCAGTTTTGCAGCAGAATAATCTCTCTGCTCCTCTGGGGAAATTGCAGCCACCCGATGGGACTAATTTGATTGTTGTATATGGGTAATCCAGTGTGTGTGATGGGTGTATATATAATTGAATCTCACTTAATTTGGGACACTCTGGACTCAATTTTCTCCAAAGCATTTTTTTGGCGTACTTGAAAAATTACGCACGATTTTTTTATTGTGGGGGGGGTGGTGGTGCCAAGTACACCAAAAAAAATGTTCTAAGTTTCCCCGTTGGATTTCTTCTTTTTGGCGTGGCCGAACCCGACCTTTTAGTTTGGGGGTGGAGCCATGGTAACCAGAGAAACAATGCGAGCTGAGCTGCAAAGTGAAACATTCAGCCAGCTCCCAACACATTAAAAGAATTGAAAAACACACAGCAGCAACTTACCTCCAACCCTACCCAAAGGGCTTGCCAGTCCGGTCTCATTCTCGGTCCCTGGGACTCTGTCTCTCTCTGTCTCTGTCTCTCCCTCACTGTCTGTCTCTGTCTCTCTCTCTCTGTCTCTCCCTCACTCTCTCTGTCTCTCCCTCTCTCTCTCTCTGTCTCTCTTTCTCTGTCTCTCCCTCACTGTCTGTCTCTGTCTCTCTCTCTCTCTCTCTCTCTCTCTCTTTCTCTGTCTGTCTGTCTGTCTCTCTCTCTCTCTCTCTCTCTCTCTCTCTCTGTCTGTCTCTCTGTCTCTCTCTCTCGTGTTACCTGGGGATGGGACCGCATAGCCCTGCGGGGTTGGAGGTAAATTGCGGCTATGTGTCTTTCAATTCTTTCACTGTGTCCGGGCATCTGTTGCGCCGATTTCTATACCTGTGCTGATTTCCTTAACTCTGGAAGGTTTTTCTGGGGAGGCCACATACGCTGGCCTAATTAGAACTGGAGTAACTCTCAGCTGGCCAAACTTCCTTAACTGGCTGGTTACATCCCCTTTGCCTGAAAAAAAACTGACTTTAAAAAATCGTAACTAACTGGGTTACACTGCTGCAAATTGATTGGGGAAACTGGTTTTTCAACTTAGGCCAAAAAGAGCAGCCTGCTCCAATAAAACGGTGCAAATCACTGGGGAAAATTGAGCCCACAAATATGTGAGTTCTAGGTGGGGATTTGTTACATAAGAACACAAGAATTAGGAACAGGAGTAGGCCATCTAGCCCCTCGAGCCTGCTCCGCCATTCAATAAGATCACGGCTGATCTGGTCGTGGACTCAGCTCCACTTACCCGCCCGCTCCCCATAACCCTTAATTCCCTTATTGGTTAAAAATCTATCTATCTGTGACTTGAATACATTCAATGAGCTAGCCTCAACTGCTTCCTTGGGAAGAGAATTCCACAGATTCATAACCCTCTGGGAGAAGAAATTCCTTCTCAACTCGGTTTTAAATTGGCTCCCCCGTATTTTGAGGCTGTGCCCCCTAGTTCTAGTCTCCCCGACCAGTGGAAACAACCTCTCTGCCTCTATCTTGTCTATCCCTTTCATTATTTTAAATGTTTCTATAAGATCACCCCTCATCCTTCTGAACTCCAACGAGTAAAGACCCAATCTACTCACTCTATCACCATAAGGTAACCCCCTCATCTCCGGAATCAGCCTAGTGAATCGTCTCTGTACCCCCTCCAAAGCCAGTATATCCTTCCTTAAGTAAGGTGACCAAAACTGCACGCAGTACTCCAGGTGCGGCCTTACCAATACCCTATACAGTTGCAGCAGGACCTCCCTGCCTTTGATCTCCATCCCTCTCGCAATGAAGGCCAACATTCCATTCGCCTTCCTGATTACCTGCTGCACCTGCAAACTAACTTTTTGGGATTCATGCACAAGGACCCCCAGGTCCCTCTGCACCTCAGCATATTGTAATTTCTCCCCATTCAAATAATATTCCCTTTTACTGTTTTTATTCCCCCAAGGTGGATGACCTCACACTTTCCGACATTGTATTCCATCTGCCAAACCTTAGCCCATTCGCTTAACCTATCTAAATCTCTTTGCAGCTTCTTTGTGTCCTCTACACAACCCGCTTTCCCATTAATCTTTGGGTCATCTGCAAATTTTGTTACCCTACACTCTGTCCCCTCTTCCAGGTCATCTATGTATATTGTAAACAGTTGTGGTCCCAGCACCGATCCCTATGGCACACCACTAACCACCGATTTCCAACCCGAAAAGGACCCATTTATCCCGACTCTGCTTTCTGTTCGCCAGCCAATTCTCTACCCATGCTAATACATTTCCTCTGACTCTGCATACCTCTATCTTCTGCAGTAACCTTTTGTGTGGCACCTTATCGAATGCCTTTTGGAAATCTATCGGTACACCTCTATCCACCATGCTCGTTATATCCTCAAAGAATTCCAGTAAATTAGTTAAACATGATTTCCCCTTCATGAATCCATGCTGCTTCTGCTTGATTGCACTATTCCTATCTAGATGTCCCGCTATTTCTTCTTTAATGATAGTTTCAAGCATTTTCCCCACTACAGATGTTAAACTAACCGGCCTATAGTTACCTGCCTTTTGTCTGCCCCCTTTTTTAAAACAGTGGCGTTACATTTGCTGCTTTCCAATCCGCTGGTACCTCCCCAGAGTCCAGAGAATTTTGGTAGATTATAACGAATGCATCTGCTATAACTTCCGCCATCTCTTTTAATACCCTGGGATGCATTTCATCAGGACCAGGGGACTTGTCTACCTTGAGTCCCATTAGCCTGTCCAGCACTACCCCCCTAATGATAGTGATTGTCTCAAGGTCCTCCCTTCCCACATTCCTATGACCAGCAATTTTTGGTATGGTTTTTGTGTCTTTCACTGTGAAGACCGAAGCAAAAAAATTGTTTAAAGTCTCAGCCATTTCCACATTTCCCATTATTAAATCCCCCTTCTCATCTTCTAAGGGACCAACATTTACTTTAGTCACTCTTTTCCGTTTTATATATCTGTAAAAGCTTTTGCTATCTGTTTATGTTTTGCGCAAGTTTACCTTCGTAATCTATCTTTCCTTTCTTTATTGCTTTTTTAGTCATTCTTTGCTGTTGTTTAAAATTTTCCCAATCTTCTAGTTTCCCAGTAACCTTGGCCACCTTATACGCATTGGTCTTTGATTTGATACTCCTTTATTTCCTTGGTTATCCATGGCTGGTTATCCCTTCTCTTACCACCCTTCTTTTTCACTGGAATATATTTTTTTTGCGCACTATGAAAGAGCTCCTTAAAAGTCCTCCACTGTTCCTCAATTGTGCCACCATTTAGTCTGTGTTTCCAGTCTACTTTAGCCAACTCTGCCCTCATCCCACTGTAGCCCCCTTTGTTTAAGCATAGTACGCTCGTTTCTGACACAACTTCCTCACCCTCAATCTGTATTACAATGACACAATTTCCTCACCCTCAATTTGTTCTAATCAAATTCATTGCAAATTCGATTGTCGGTATTAACAACTTACAAATTCAGGGAACAAATTATATTTGAGACGCTGAAGAATTTCTGCAGTCAATTACAATTTTTAATTTGTATTCCACCTCCGTTTTTTTATGTAAAAGAAAATCAACTTAATCTTGAATCCATTCCTTCAATGCTGCCGACTTTGCTCAGAAATGTGAGAACATTTGCTGTAAATTCCTGCCCACACCAGCATTGCTAATTAACCTAGGCCGGTTACACTGGTACGCATCAAACCTTGAAAAATTGAGATGGTATTAAATATTGCTTACAATTAAAAACCCTAATTGATTACCTCTGCAATTTTTTTTCCCCCATTTTAAATAACTTTCCCCGGAGAAGGCTTTATTATCAAACATCCCTCTTTCCTATATTCTGTGGAAACAAGACCTGAATGACTGTCATTTTGTTTCTCCGTTTTATTATTAATTTAAAAATACTGTTCTTCACTTATTTATCCTTCACATACCTTGGGATAAGCCTATAGGAGGGGAAGAATTGTGTAATGCCCCTCCAGTCAAATGAAATCTTTGTTTTCCTTATGAAAACTGCTGTCCTCTCTGTCTCCACTCCACACCGTGGGCAGCCTAACCAGTAATGTAACAACAGAAGCAGGATTCCGTACTGCCCATCTACTCCTACATTACAGGTAAGACAATGTTGTCTACCCTCCGTAACCCACCGTCCTAAGTGAGAGAAAGCTCTCGGTACTTTGGAGACTTGACTTGCACCACAGTTTATGGCCGTAGCATTTATTTAGGTCCACAATCCTGATCGTTGTCTTCCTTGAGGGGACAAGAAGATTTATTGGCCATCCCTAGATGCCCTGAGTTTGGTACAACCAAATGGCTTGATAAGCCACTTCAGAGGTCAGTTAAGAATCAACCATATTGGAGTGGGACTGGAGTCACTTATAGGCCAGACCTGGTAAGAACAGCAGATTTCTTTCTCTAAAGGATATTGGTGAACTAGATTTTTAGGACAATCATGGTCACTTACCAGCTTTTTATAATTCTAATAAACCAATTGTCAAACTGTGATGGTGGGATTTGAACACGTGTTCTCTGGATCACTAGTCCAGTACCATAATCATTACTCTACATAACTGGCAACTGTTTCATTAAAACTATAAGTCCTATATTTTCAACAGAGCCCTTTTCACATTCTCTGGCAGCGAGGATAGCCCTGTTTTCTTAATAACGTTGTCTTGGTTTCGCCCAGTGACCAACACAGGAAGAGAGAAAATGTTAACTGTGAACACTGGTGAGGGAGAACACTGAACTGACATCAGTAATCTTTGGCAGCATCTTAAGAGAACAGAGTGGAAGCACAGAGTGTATGCTGCAGTGGAGTGCTGTCTCCTATTTGTGTGTGATTGTGATTTTTTTTTTGCGATCGTTTAATTTGCAGATTCAACTTTACGTAACTGTTTGGAGTAGAAACATAGAAACAAGAGGAGGCCACTCAGCCCCTCAAACGTGTTCTGCCATTCAATTAGATCATGGCTGATCTGTACCTCAATTCCATTTACCCACCTTTTATTCCATATCAGTTGATACTCTCACCTCAAAAATCCTAATCATTGGCATACTAACACAAAACACAGTTGGGATAAATGTTTCATTCTTGGGTTGGCAATCAGTAACCAGTGGGGTGCCGCAGGGATCAGTGATGGTACCCCAACTATTTACAATCTATATTAACGACTTGGAAGAAGGGACCGAGTGTAACGTAGCCAAGTTTGCTGACAATGCAAAGATGGGAGGAAAAGCAATGTGTGAGGACACAAAAAACCTGCAAAAGGACATAGACAGGCTAAGTGACTGGGCAGATGGAGTATAATGTTGGAAAGTGTGAGGTCATGCACTTTGGCAGAAAAAAAAATCAAAGAGCAAGTTATTATTTAAATGGAGACAGATTGCAAAGTGCTGCGGTACAGCAGGACCTGGGGGTGCTGGTGTATGAAACACAAATGGTCAGTATGCAGGTACGGCAAGTGATCAGGAAGGCCAATGGAATCTTGGCCTTTATTGCAAATGGGATGGAGTATAAAAGCAGGGAAGTCTTGCTACAGTTATACAGGATATTTGTGAGGCCACACCTGGAATAATGCGTACAGTTTTGGTTTTCACATTTAAGAAAGGATATACTTGCTTTGGAGGCAATTCAGAGAAGGTTCACTAGCTTGATTCCGGAAATGAGGGGGTTGACTTATGAGGAAAGGTTGAGGAGGTTAGGCCTCTACTCACTGGAATTCAGAAGAATGAGAGGTGATCTGATTGAAACATATAAGATTATGAGGGGGCTTGACAAGGTGGATGCAGAGAGGATGTTTCCACGGATAGGGGAGACTAGAACTAGAGGGCATAATCTTAGAATAAGGGGCCGCCCATTTAAAACTGAGATGAGGAGGAATTTCTTCTGAGGGTTGTAAATCTGGAATTCACTGCCTCAGAGAGCTGTGGAAGCTGGGTCATTGTCTATCACTATCTTAAATGTATTCAATTACCTGTGCAGCAGCTTTTAGTGATTTGTGTAAATAACTACTTAAATCCCTTTGCTTCCCCCATAGCTCCTATTCTCTAAGAAAATATTCCGATTTATCGTTCTTGGATACAAAGTGAATGATGCACTTTTCCACCTTGAACTCCATCTGCCATAGTTTTGCCTACTCACTTAGTCTGTCTATGTCCTGTTGCAATTTCCTGCTCCCGTCTTCACAACTTACTGTCATATTCAACTTAGTATCATATTCAAATTTGGATGTACAACTTTCTATTCCTTCATCCAATTGATCAATATAAATGGTAAGAAGCTCATGATCCAGTACAGATCCTTGGGGAACACCGTTTGTCACACCCCACCAATTAGAGAACTGGTCCTTTATCTTTCCTGTCTCTTAGTCTCAACCAATTACCAACCCATGTCACAAAGCTACCTCCCATTCCATGCACACTCAATTTTGTTAAACTTGTGCAGAATCTTATCAAATGCATTCTGGAAATCCATCGAGACAACAGCCATAGACACCCACACAACCTATCCCACCGTGCTAATAACCTCAAAAAATTCAACAAAATTACTCGAAACAATACCTCCCAATCGCAATTTCTTGCTGTCTCTTTGATCAACTGCTGCTAGGACTGAGATGAGGAGAAACCTCTTCACTCAAAGTATTGTGAATCTTTGGAATTCTCTACCCCACAGGGCTGTGAAAGCTCAGTCTTTGAGTATATTCAAGACAGAAATCAATAGATTTTTTAATATCAAGGGATATGGGGACAGTGCAGGAAAGTGGAGTTGAGGTAGAAGATCAGCCATGATCTTCTATATCTTAGAGCAGGCTCGAGGGGCCGACTGGCTTACTCCTGCTCCTAATTTTTATGTTCTAATACTCTGTCTCTGACGATAGATTCCAGTAACTTTCCCTCAATTGATAACTGACAGGTCTTAGTTTCCTGCTTTCTCTGTCACTCCATTATTTAAGAAGGGAGGAACATTTGCAATTTTACAATCCAAAGGCACAATTCCTGAATCTAGAGAGCTTTGGAAAATTATGATGAATGCATCTGCAATTTCCTTCCCTGTTTCTTTTAAAACCCTGGATGAAACGACCTGGTACGGGATACTTGTCTGTTTTAAAACCCTGGGATGAAACCAGCTGGTCTGGGATATTTGTCTATTTTAAAATGAAGTCCCATGATTTTCCTAATCACCATTTTAAAAAAAAAAGTATAAATCCACAAAGTTTGCATTAATCCACGAGGTTGGTAAAATTCTAAAGGGGCCAAGTGTGTTAGAAAGACAAGCCTGAAGGCTCTGTGCCTCAATGCGAGAAGTATTTATAATAACATAGAAACATAGGAAATAGGTTCAGGAGTAGGCCATTCGGCCCTTCTAGCCTGCACCGCCATTCAATGAGTTCATGGCTGAACATGCAACCTCAGTACCCCATTCCTGCTTTCTCGCCATACCCCTTGATCCCCCTAGTAGTAAGGACTATATCTAACTCCTTTTTGAATATATTTAGTGAATTGGCCTCAACAACTTTCTGTGGTAGAGAATTCCACAGGTTCACCACTCTCTGGGTGAAGAAGTTTCTCCTCATCTCAGTCCTAAATGACTTACCCCTTATCCTTAGATTGTGACCCCTGGTTCTGGACTTCCCCAACATTGGGAACATTCTTCCTGCATCTAACCTGTCAAAACCTGTCAGAATTTTAAACGTTTCTATGAGAACCCCTCTTATTCTTCTGAACTCCAGTGAATACAAGCCGAGTTGATCCAGTCTTTCTTCATATGTCAGTCCCGCCATCCCGGGAATCAGTCTGGTGAACCTTCGCTGCACTCCCTCAATAGCAAGAATGTCCTTCCTCAAGTTAGGGGACCAAAACTGTACACAATACTCCAGGTGTGGCTTCACCAAGGCCCTGTACAACTGTAGCAATACCTCCCTGCCCCTGAACTCAAATCCCCTCGCTATGAAGGCCAACATGCCATTTGCTTTCTTAACCGCCTGCTGTACCTGCATGCCAACCTTCAATGACTGATGTACCATGACACCCAGGTCTCGTTGCACCTCCCCTTTTCCTAATCTGTCACCATTCAGATAATAGTCTGTCTCTCTGTTTTTACCACCAAAGTGGATAACCTCACATTTATCCACATTATACTTCATCTGCCATGCATTTGCCCACTCACCTAACCTATCCAAGTCACTCTGCAGCCTCATAGCATCCTCCTCGCAGCTCACACTGCCACCCAACTTAGTGTCATCCACAAATTTGGAGATACTACATTTAATCCCCTCGTCCAAATCATTAATGTACAATGTAAACAGCTGGGGCCCCAGCACAGAACCTTGCGGTACCCCACTAGTCACTGCCTGCCATTCTGAAAAGTACCCATTTACTCCTACTCTTTGCTTCCTGTCTGACAACCAGTTCTCAATCCATGTCAGCACACTACCCCCAATCCCATGTGCTTTAACTTTGCACATTAATCTCTTGTGTGGGACCTTGTTGAAAGCCTTCTGAAAGTCCAAATATACCACATCAACTGGTTCTCCCTTGTCCACTCTACTGGAAACATCCTCAAAAAGTTCCAGAAGATTTGTCAAGCATGATTTCCCTTTCACAAATCCATGCTGACTTGGACCTATCATGTCACCTCTTTCCAAATGCACTGCTATGACATCCTTAATAATTGATTCCATCATTTTACCCACTACTGATGTCAGGCTGACCGGTCTATAATTCCCAGTTTTCTCTCTCCCTCCTTTTTTAAAAAGTGGGGTTACATTGGCTACCCTCCACTCGATAGGAACTGATCCAGAGTCTATGGAATGTTGGAAAATGACTGTCAATGCATCCGCTATTTCCAAGGTCACCTCCTTAAGTACTCTGGGATGCAGTCCATCAGGCCCTGTGGATTTATCGGCCTTCAATCCCATCAATTTCCCCAACACAATTTCCTGACTAATAAGGATTTCCCTCAGTTCCTCCTTCTTACGAGACTCTCTGACCCCTTTTATATCCGGAAGGTTGTTTGTGTCCTCCTTAGTGAATACCGAACCAAAGTACTTGTTCAATTGGTCTGCCATTTCTTTGTTCCCCATTATGACTTCCCCTGATTCTGACTGCAGGGGACCTACGTTTGTCTTTACTAACCTTTTTCTCTTTACATATCTATAGAAACATTTGCAGTCCGTCTTAATGTTCCCTGCAAGCTTCCTCTCGAACTCTATTTTCCCTGCCCTAATCAAATCCTCTGTCCTCCTCTGCTGAGTTCTAAATTTCTCCCAGTCCCCAGGTTCACTGCTATTTCTGGCCAATTTGTATGCCACTTCCTTGGCTACAATACTATCCCTGATTTCCCTTGATAGCCACGGTTGAGCCACCTTCCCTTTTTTATTTTTACGCCAGACAGGAATGTGCAATTGTTGTAGTTCATCCATGCGGTCTCTAAATGTCTGCCATTGCCCATCCACAGTCAACCCCTTAAGTATCATTAGCCAATCTATCTTAGCCAATTCACGCCTCATATCTTCAAAGTTACCCTCCTTTAAGTTCTGGACCATGGTCTCTGAATTAACTGTTTCATTCTCCATCCTAATGTAGAATTCCACCATATTATGGTCACTCTGCCCCAAGGGGCCTCGCACAACGAGATTACTAATTAATCCTCTCTCATTACACAGCACCCAGTCTAAGATGGCCTCCCCCCTAGTTGGTTCCTCGACATATTGGTCTAGAAAACCATCCCTTATGCACTCCAGGAAATCCTCCTCCACCGTATTGCTTCCAGTTTGGTTAGCCCAATCTATGTGCATATTAAAGTCACCCATTATAACTGCTGCACCTTTATTGCATGCACCCCTAATTTCCTGTTTGATGCCCTCCCCAACATCACTACTACTGTTTGGAGGTCTGTACACAACTCCCACTAACGTTTTTTGCCCTTTGGTGTTCTGCAGCTCTACCCATATAGATTCCACATCATCCAAGCTAATGTCCTTCCTAACTATTGCATTAATCTCCTCTTTAACCAGCAATGCTACCCCACCTCCTTTTCCTTTTATTCTATCCTTCCTGAATGTTGAATACCCATGGATGTTGAGTTCCCAGCCCTGATCATCCTGGAGCTCCATCTCTGTAATCCCAACCACATCATATCCGTTAACATCTATTTGCACAGTCAATTCATCCACCTTATTACGGATACTCCTTGCATTAAGACACAAAGCCTTCAGGTTTGTTTTTTTAACACCCTTTGTCCTTTTAGAATTATGATGTAGTGTGGCCCTTTTTGTTTCTTGCCTTTGTTTACTCGGCCTTCCACTATTGCTTTTTACCTTTCTACCATCTGTTTCTGACTCCATCTTACTTCGTCCTATCTCGCTGCATAGGTTCCCATCCCCCTGCCATATTAGTTTAAACACTCCCGAACTGCATTAGCAAATGTTACCCCCAGGACATCAGTTCCTGTCCTGCCCAAGTGCAAACCGTCCCTTTTATACAGATCCCACTTCCCCCAGAACTGGTTCCAATGTCCCAGGAATTTGAATCCCTCCCTCTTGCACCACTGCTCAAGCCACGTATTTATTCTAACTATCCTGCTCCCTTTACTCTGATTAGCACGTGGCACTGGTAGCAATCCAGAGATTACTACCTTTGAGGTCCTACTTTTTAATTTAACTCCTAGCTCCCTAAATTCAGCTTGTAGAACCTCTTCCCGCTTCTTACCTATATCGTTGGTACCTACATGTATCACGACAACTGGCTGTTTACCCTCCCTCTCCAGAATGCTCTGCAGCCGTTCCGAGACATCCTTGACCCTTGCACTAGGGAGGCAACATACCATCCTGGAGTCTCGGTTACGGCCACAGAAACTCCTATCTGTTCCCCTTACAATAGAGTCCCCTATCACTATCGCTCTCCCACTCTTTTTCCCACCCTTCTGTGCAGCAGAGCCAGCCACGGTGCCATGAACTTGGCTGCTGCTGCCCTCCCCCGATGAGTCATCCTCCTCGACAGTACCCAAAGCGGTGTATCTGTTTTGCAGGGGGATGACCGCAGGGGACCCCTGCACTACCTTCCTTGCACTGCTCTTCCTGCTGGTCTTCCATTCCCTAGCTGTCTGTGGACCCTTCACCCGCGGTAAGACCAACTCGCTACACGTGCTACTCACGTCATTCTCAGCTGCTCTGGATGCTCCAGAGTAAATCCACCCTCAGCTCCAACTCCGCAACGCAGACCGTCAGGAGCTGGAGGCGGATACACTTCCCGCACATGTAGTCGTCAGGGACACCGGAAATGTCCCTGCGTTCCCACATGGTACAGAAGGAGCATAACACGTGACCGAGCTCTCCTGTCTTGACTTAACCCTTAGATTAACTTAAATTGGCAACAACAATGCTAAAGTTTACTCACTGTTATCGAAGAGAAAAAAGAACAACTACTCACCAATCAACAGCCAATCACTTACCCCCTTGGCTGTGATGTCACCTTTCTGTTTCTTTCTACTTTTTTGCCCTCTCCCTGTAGCTGCACCGGCTGACCTCTCGCTGACCCCGGACTCACGTCTCTCCACACACCTCCCGACGCCTCTCGCGGCCTTTTGTAGGCCTCTCACTGACCCCGGACTCACGTCTCTCCACGCACCTCCCGACGCCTCTCGCAGCCATTTGTAGGCCTCTCACTGACCCCGGACTCGCGTCTCTCCACGCACCTCCCGACGCCTCTCGCGGCCTTTATAGGCCTCTCACCGACCCTGGACTCACGTCTCTCCACGCACCTCCCGACGCCTCTCGCGGCCTTTATAGGCCTCTCACCGACCCCGGACTCCCGTCTCTCCACGCACCTCCCGACGCCTCTCGCGGCCTTTATAGGCCTCTTGCCGACCCCGGACTCGCGTCTCTCCACGCACCTCCCGACGCCTCTCGCAGCCTTTTGTAGGCCTCTCGCTGACCCCGGACTCACGTCTCTCCACGCACCTCCCGACGCCTCTCGCAGCCTTTTGTAGGCCTCTCACTGACCCCGGACTCGCGTCTCTCCATAAGGTGGACGAATTAACTGCACAGACAGCAATTAACAAATATGATATAATTGGGATTACGGAGACATGGCTCCAGGGTGACCAAGACTGGGAACTCAACATCTCGGGGTATTCAACATTCAGGAAGGATAGACAGAAAGGAAAAGGAGGTGGGGTAGTGTTGCTGGTTAAAGAGGAAATTAACGCAATAGTAAGGAAGGACATTGGCTTGGATGATGTGGAATCTGTATGGGTAGAGCTGCGCAATACCAAAGGTCATAAAATGCTAGTGGAAATCTGTGGAATTCTCTGCCCAAGGAAGCAGTTGAGGCTAGCTCATTGAATGTATTCAAGTCACAGATAGATAGATTTTTAACCAATAAGGGAAATAAGGGTTACGGGGAGAGGGCGGGTAAGTGGAGCTGAGTCCACGGCCAGATCAGCCATGATCTTATTGAATGGTAGAGCAGGCTCGAGGGGCTCGATGGCCAACTCCTGTTCCTAATTCTTAGGTTCTTACATCCCGGTCTGGAGTAAAAATAAAACGGGGAAGGTGGCTCAACCGTGGCTGACAAGGGAAATTAAGGATAGTGTTAAATCCAAGGAAGAGGCATATAAATTGGCCAGGAAAAGCAGCAAACCTGAAGACTAGGAGAAATTTAGAATTCAGCAGAGGAGGACAAAGGGTTTAATTAGGAGGGGGGAAATAGAGTACGAGAGGAAGCTTGCAGGGAACATAAAAGCTTCTATAGATATGTGAAGGGAAAAAGATTAGTGAAAACAGATGTAGGTCCCTTGCAGCCAGAATCAGGTGAATTGATAATGGGGAACAAAGAAATGGCAGACCAATTGAACAAATACTTTGGTGAACTTTTGTGAAGACAGTTCACGAAGGAAGACACAAATAACCTTCCGGAAATACTACGGGACAGAGGGTCTAGGTAGAAGGAGGAACTGAAGGAAATCCTTATTAATCAGGAAATTGTGTTTGGGAAATTGATGGGATTGAAGGCCGATAAATCCCCATGGCCTGATAGTCTGCATCCCAGATTATTTAAGGAAGTGGCCCTAGAAATTGTGGATGCATTGGTGATCATTTTCCAGCACTCTTATCGACTCTGGTTCAGTTCCTATGGACTGGAGGGTAGCTAATGTAACACCAATTTTTAAGAAATGAGGGGGAGAGAAAATGGGGAATTATAGACCAGTTAGCCTGACATCAGTGGTGGAGAAAATGTTGGAATCAATTATTTAAGATGAAATAACAGCGCATTTGGAAAGCTGTGATAGGATCGGTCCAAGTCAGCATGGATTTATGAAGGGGAAATCATGCTTGACAAATCTTCTAGAATTTTTTGAGGATGTAACTAGTAGAGTGGACAAGGGAGAACCAGTGGATGTGGTGTATTTGGACTTTCAAAGGGCTTTTGACAAGATCCCACACGAGATGTGTGTGGAAAATCAAAGCACATGGTATTGGGGGTAATGTATTGACGTGGATAGAGAACTGGTTGGCAGACAGGAAGCAGAGAGTCGGGAAAAACGGGTCCTTTTCAGAATGGCAGGCAGGTGACTAGTGGAGTGCCGCAGGGCTCAGTGCTGGGACCCCAGCTCTTTACAATATACATCAATGATTTGGATGAAGGAATTGAGTGTAATATCTCCAAGTTTGCAGATGACATTAAGCAGGGTGGCGGTGTGAGCTGCGAGGAGGATGCTAAGAGGCTGCAGGGTGACTTGGACAGATTAGGTGAGTGGGCAAATGCATGGCAGATGCAGTATAATGTGGATAAATGTAAGGTTATCCACTTTGGTGGCAAAAACAGCAAGGCAGAATATTATCTGAATGGCGGCAGATTAGAATGGAGGTGCAACGAGACCTGGGTGTCATGGTTCATCAGTCATTGAAAGTTGGCATGCAGGTACAGCAGGCGGTGTAGAAGGCAAATGGCATGTTGGCCTTCATAGCTAGGGGATTTGAGTATAGGAGCAGGGAGGTCTTACTGCAGTTGTACAGGGCCTTGGTGAGGCCTCACCTGGAATATTGTGTTCAGTTTTGGTCTCCTAATCTGAGGAAGGACGTTCTTGCTATTGAGGGAGTGCAGCGAAGGTTCACCAGATTGATTCCCGGGATGGCAGGACTGACATATGAGGAGAGACTGGATCGACTGGACCTGTATTCACTGGAGTTTAGAAGAATGAGAGGGGATCTCATAGAAACATATAAAATACTGACGGGACTGGACAGGTTAGATGCACGGAAGAATGTTCCGGATGTTGAGGAAGTCCAGAACTAGGGGACACAGTCTAAAGATAAGAGGTAAGCCATTTACGACCGAGAAGAGGAGAAACTTCTTCACTGAGAGTTGTTAACCTGTGGAATTCTCTGCCGCAGAGTTGTTGATGCCAGTTCGTTCAATATATATTCAAAAGGGAGTTAGATATGGCCCTTATGGCTAAAGGGATCAAGGTGTATGGAGAGAATGCAGGAAAGGGGTACTGAGGTGAATGATCAGCCATGATCTTATTGAATGGTGATGCAGGCTCGAAGGGTCGAATGGCCTACTCCTGCACCTATTTTCTATGTAAAAGTACCATGGAACTTCCTTTAACTGGGCAGGAAATTTGCACGTTATAATGTGTAGCAGTTTGAGGAAAGGGTGGTTTTGCCCAATAGTGCTTTTAACTGAATGTAGAGTAAAAACTAAGTAAGCGGTATTTGGATTAGTTGCTGATGAGCATTAGTGTTCTAAGAAGGGTCCTCCTAGACCCCAGGAGTTTGCTATAAAATTAGGTTTGCAGAAGAGGGCACTTTATTTAGTCTTGGGGCTAATTTGTTTAAATAAAATGGTTTGAGTGAGCTCTGTGTGATGGAGGAGAAGCTTTGTCCCCTGGCAGTTTCGCTCCACCTGTTGTCCTAAAGCATTGATAGCAAACTTGCTTAAGATTCCACGTGTATAACTAAAGCATCTCCTTTTGAAAATTCTCTGGGCCATTTCCAAAGTTCTCAAAGGTATTTTGATTGGGAGGGAATCTGTTAACACAAGGACCTTTGTCCTTGGATCTGTGATTGCTACAACCATCATTTGTAGTTTTGTGAGTTGGTCAACACCATCGCTACAACTGGTATGGGACTGACACAGTGTTACAGGAAGGTGATGTGGTTTTGATTTCTGCATCAGTCAGGAATGTACAGACTTTCAGTTGGAAAATTTACTTCTGGGGCACTTTACAGGTTAGAACGACTGCATACAGATGTGCTAGTTAAAATTTATCCATTAGCATGTGGCTAATCACTGTAACAGATAATACATTGTTTGAATGTATCTACTTCCAAGAGTGCAATTCATTCTTAAAGTGACTGATGTGCTATTCCTGGTTTATTTCATGATATTCTCCTGGAGAAGTATTGGTTGACTTTACTGAAAGCTGGATGTAATGTTGGTTGAATGATCAGATAAGCTATCTTATCTTTATAGCATTGCCCCTGTTTTAATAAACCAAGGGAAATTGCGAGTAAACCATATGTTTGGCTAGTTGATTTTAGACATTCGTGTTCTGAGGAAGAAAGTATCTCTTTTTTTCAATTGTTTTACTTTGTTTAACTGGCAGCTGAAAATGAATTTTGCATTTAACTTTTGCTTTTTCTCTCTCCAGTTATCCAGAGAACGGAATAGTGGGAATGTGTGCGGAAAATGTTCGGCCACGAGCAAGGGCTGTTTTGAAGTGGGATCAGCTTCGAATAGGACAGGCTGTGATGGTAAATTACAATTTAGAGATACCAGAGGAACGTGGTTTCTGGTTTGATGCAGAAGTTACCGCTCTGAAGGAGACATCAAGGACAAATAAAGAAATCTTTGTTAAAATTCTTTTGGGGTAAGCATTCATTTGCATGCAATGCAGAATGTTTACATTTGCAGTGAATGTGGATATAAAGCACTGGTGCTTTCATACAATCTGCTAAGTTATAACCGAGGATATTGTGTCTGTGAGTATAATGAAGCTTTTATATCGAGAGTATGGCAAGACCGAATTTTGACTCTGATGCAGTACCGTTAGCTTGTATGTCACTTTTTAAAAAAAAAGAAAAACTTGTTTTTAAAAAAAAATGTTTTTCACCCTAGACCCGTGAGATTGTTTCTACATCAACAGTAACTGGTTAGGACATGCCTCAGTGCTAGGATTATTTTAAAAGATTTTCCATCGTGTTTGACTTGGTCCAGGCATCTAACCTGGTTTACTGCAAATTCAACGTTTTAACCTGTCTGTGTGCAGATCCTTAAGTCAGATAAACCCAATATGTATGAAGTGGAATCTCATTTGCACTGAAACATGGGAAATATGTGTCTGCTGTCTTAGTCCAATTATGGTACTGAATGGATAAACAAAGTTAAACATTTCAAAGAACCCTAAACTTTGGGTTAGAATGGAGAAATGTCTTTTAACATTCTAAATATCTGGGGTGGAAAATAATCTGTGTTGTTCTTGCTCATTTTATGACATTCACATTCAGAGTTATAAACCGAAACCAGTGCTGTGATTTTGTCCACAGGATCAGTACCTGCTGTTTTTTATTTTGAGGAAGTATGTCGTAACATTTGAGAAGGCGTCCAAAAAAAAGTTGAGAATTTTGTGGCTAAAGCTATTCAGCTCTATCCGGTTTGACCAGTTGCACAGACCATACACAGCTTTCAGCTGTACAACAATACAAAAGCTAAATCCTGCGGATGCTGGAAATCTGAAATAAAACCAGAAAATGTCAGAAATACTCATCGGGCAGCATCTGTGGAAAGAGAAGTGAACGTTTCAGGCTGATGACCTTTCATCACATCTGAAAAAAGTTCGAGATGTAACAGACTTTAAGCAGAGATAGGGAAAGTGTGGAGGGGAGGAAAGAACAAAAGGAAAGGTCTGTGAGAGGGTGGAAGGCAGGAGAGATTAAGAGACAAAAGGGATGATGATGCAAGGCAAAAGGGGATGGAAATAGAACAATTAAAGAAACAAAAGATGGGTCTAGATGAGCTGTAAATAGCAACAGCAGAACCATTACTAGCACCTGCTGTCCAAAGAAATGGGAGCGGTGGTTATGATCTGAAATTGTTGAACTCAATGTTGAGCCCAGAAGACTTTAAAGTGCTTAACCAAAAGATGAGGTGCTCTTCCTCGAGATTCCGTTGTGCTTCATTAGAACAGTATAGGAGGCCGAGGGCAGAGAAGTGGGAGTGGGGTGGAGAATTAAAGTGACAAGCGGCCGGAAGCTCAGGGTCATGCTTGCGGACTGAATGGAGGTGTTCTGCAAAGCAGTCATCCAATCTGCGTTTAGTCTCCCTGGTGTAGAGGAGACCGTGTCATGAGCAGCGAAGACATTATACTAAATTGAAAGAAGTACAAGTAAATTGTTATTTCACCTGGAAGGAGTGTTTGGGGCCCTGAACGGTGGGAAGGGAGGAGGTAAAAGGGCAGGTGTTGAGTCTCCTGCACTTGCACAGGAAGGTACTATGGAATGAAGGAGGGGTTGTTGGGGGTGATCGAAGAGTAGACCAGGGTAGTGCTGAGGAAACAGTCCCTTCGGAATGCTGAGAGGGGAGGGGAAGATGTGCTTCGTGGTGGCATCATGGTGGCGAAAGTGACGGAGATTGAATGTGGAGGCTGCTGGTGTGGAAGGTGAGAACAAAGGGAATCCTATCATGGTTCTGGGAGGGAGGGGACTGGGTGAGAGCAGCAAATTGGACGGACATGATAGAGGGTCTTGTCAACCACGCTGGAAGGAAATTCTCAGTTTAGGAAAAAGGAGACATATCTGAAGCACTGGTATGGAGGGTGGCATCGTCAGAACAGATGAGACGGAGAAACTGGGAGAATGGAATAGAGTCCTTACAGGAAGCAGGGTGGGAGGAAATGTAATCGAGGTAGCTGTGGCAGTCAGTGGGCTTTTAGTAGACATTGGTCGACAGCCTAGCCCCAGAACATTTCCATTTGTTCTTCAAGATTAAAGGCATGTGACCTGGGAAATATGAACTAGTTCTATTTATCAAAAGTCACCATGTATAGTCTGTTTTGTATATCTGATTTTTGATAAGCTTTGTTGAAAAAGGTTGATTGATTTTGAGTTAGTGACTAATTCTGTAATGTTCTGACATTCAGATAAGCGTGAAGCCTGGGGTTAGTAATGAACAATCTTGCACCAAACAGGGTAGCCATTTGTTGCCCCTTCAAAAATTTGATTTAATATAGGCTTGAGTGATCAAATAGAAATGTCCGACAGAGGAAGTGTTTCCATTTCCGTGCAAGCGCAGGAGATGCAACACCTGCCCTTTTACCTCCTCCCTTCCCACCGTCCAGGGCCCCAAACACTCTTTCCAGGTGAAACAGCAATTTACTTGTACTACTTGCGATGTAGTATACTGTATTTGCTACTCACGATGTGGCCTCCTCTACATTGGAGAGACTAAATGCAGATTGGGTGACTGCTTTGCGAAACACCTCTTCAGTCTGTAATGGTGACCCCAAGCTTCCGGTTGCTTGTCACTTGAATTCTGTGCTCCACTCCCATTCTGATCTCTCTGTTCTCTGCCTCGTGCACTGTTCCAACGAAGCTCAACTTAAGCTCGAGGTACAACACCTCATCTTTCTATTAGGCACTTTACAACCTTCTGGACTCAACATCAAGTTCAACAATTTCAGATGATAACCTCCGCCTCTTTTTTCTCACATGGCAGCTGTTAATGATCCTGCTATTGCCATTTACACCTCTTCTAGACTCATCTTTTGTTTCTTTACTTGTGCCATTACTATCTCCTTTTGTCATTTAATCACTCCTACCTTCCACCCGATCACAGACCTTCACTTTTGTTCTTTCCTACCCTCACCCCATTCCCTGCCCCGGCATTTGCTTAAAAACCTGTTACATCTCTTAACTTTTTCCAGTCCTGACAAAAGGTCATCGACCTGAAATGTTAACTGTGCTTCTCTCTCCAGAGATGTTACCTGACCTGTTGAGTAATTCCAGCATTTTCTGTTTTTAATTTCAGATTTCCAGCATCCACAGTATTTTGCTTTTGTATAAGTGTTTCCATTCATTTACCCCAAACTTGTCATAGAGTAAGTTTATATCCGGGTTAAAGGTCAAGGAATGTTGCACTTGAATATCTAAATGTCAACTTCGCTCAATTGTAGCACTCTTGCCTCCGAGTCAGAAGTTTGTGGATTCGAGCCCCACTGCAGGACTTGTGCACATAATTTTGGGACGAGAAAAGGAAGCAGCATCAATACAGTCATCAATATACCGGAAAAAGAGGCGAGGGAGGGGACCCGAGTAGAACTGGAAAAAAGAATATTCCATGTATCCCAAGAAAAGGCAGGCATAGCTAGGACCCATAGCAACACCTTTTATTTGGAGGAAGTGAGTGGAGTCAAAGGGAAAGTTGTTCAATATGACAACAAATTCAGCCAGGCAGAGTAGGAGGGTGGTGGTGGATAGGGACTGGTTAAGCCTCCATTCAAGGAAGAAGCGGAGGGCCCTCAAGCCATCCTGGTGGGGGATAGAGATGTAGAGGGATTGGACGTCCATAGTGAAAAGCTAGCTCAATTCAGATGTTTTAAAACTTTTCCGTGTGGTGGGGGGGCCTTATAAATACTGACGTAGTCCTGAGGACCAAATTTCCACAAGACAGTGTCAGCTACTTAAGGGAATACATTTATAACTTTGCAGACAAAAAGCGGGATGAGGTCCGACAAGACGAATTTAGGGAGCTAGGATTTAAATTAAAAAGTAGGACTGCAAAGGTAGTAATCTCAGGATTGCTACCAGTGCCACGTGCTAGCCAGAGTAGAAATAGCAGGCTAGCTAAGATGAATACGTGGCTTGAGGAGTGGTGCAAGAGGGAGGGATTCAAATTCATGGGACATTGGAACCGGTTCTGGGGGAGGTGGGACCAGTATAAACCGGACGGTCTACACCTGGGCAGGACCGGAACCAATGTCCTAGGGAGAGGGTTTAAACTAATATGGCAGGGGAATGGGAACCTATGCAGGGTGACAGAGGGAAATAAAATGGGGGCAGAAGCAAAAGATAGAAAGGAGATTAGTAAAAGTGGAGGGCAGAGAAACCCAAGGCAAAAATCAAAAAGGGCCACATTACAGCAGAATTCTAAAGGGACAAAGAGTTAAAAAGACAAGCCTGGAGGCTCTGTGCCTCAGTGCGAGGAGTATTCGTAATAAGGTGGATGAATTAACTGCGCAGGCAGCTATTAACGATTATGATATAATTGGGATTGCGGAGACATGGCTCCAGGGTGACCAAGGCTGGGAACTCAACATCCAGGGTTATTCAACATTCAGGAAGGATCGACAGAAAGGAAAAGGTGGTGAGGTAGCATTGCTGGTTAAAGAGGAAATTAACCCAATAGTAAGAAAGGATATTAGTTTGGATGATGTGGAATCAGTATGGGTGGAGCTACGGAATACCAAAGGGCATAAAACGCTAGTTGGAGTTGTGTACAGACCACCAAACAGTAGTAGTGAGGTTGGGGACAGCATCAAACAAGAAATTAGGGATGTGTGCAATAAAGGTACAGCAGTTATCATGGGCGACTTTAATCTACATATAGATTGGGCTAACCATACTGGTAGCAATGCGGTGGAGGAGGATTTCCTGGAGTGTATTAGGGATGGCTTTCTAGACCAATATGTTGAGGAACCAACTAGAGAGCTAGCCATCCTAGACTGGGTGTTGTAAATGAGAGAGGACTAATGAGCAATCTTGTTGTGCGAGGCCCCCTGGGGAAGAGTGACCATAATATGGTAGAATTCTTTACTGGGATGGAGAGTGACAGTTTTAATTCAGAGACTAGGGTCCTGAACTTAAGGAAAGGTAACTTCGATGGTATAGGATAGACTGGCAAAAGATGCTTAAAGGTTGACAGTGGATAGGCAATGGCAGACATTTATAGATCATACGGATGAACTTCAACAATTGTACATCCCTGTCTGGAATAAAAATAAAACTGGGAAGGTAGCTCAACTGTGGCTAACAAGGGAAATTAGAGATAGTGTTAAATCCAAGGAAGAGGCATATAAATTGGCCAGAAAAAGCAGCAAACCTGAGGACTGGGAGAAATTTAGAATTTAGCAGAGGAGGACAAAGGATCTAATTAGGAGGGGGAAAATGGAGTATAAGAAGAAGCTTGCAGGAAACATAAAAACTGACTGCAAAAGCTTCTATAGATATGTGAAGAGCAGTCAGAATCAGGTGAATTTATAATGGGGCACAAAGAAATGGCAGACCAATTGAATAAATACTTTGGATCTGTCTTCACTAACGAAGACACAAATAACCTTCCGGAAATACTAGGGGACCGAGGGTCTAGCGAAAAGGGGGAACTAAAGGAAATCCTTATGAGTCAGGAAATTGTGTTCGGGAAATTGATGGGATTGAAGGCCGATAAATCCCCTGGGTCTGATAGGCTGCATCCCAGAGTAATTAAGGAAGTGGCCCTAGAAATAGTGGATGCATAGGTGATCATTTTCCAACATTCTGTTGACTCTGGATCAGTTCCTATGGACTGGAGGGTAGCTAATGTAACATCACTTTTTTTAAAAAGGAGGGAGAGAGAAAACAGGGAATTATAGACCAGTTAGCCTGACATCAGTAGTGGGGAAAATGTTGGAATCAATTATTAAAGATGAAATAGCAGTGCATTTGGAAAGCAGTGACTGGATCGGTCAAAGTCAACATGGATTTATGAAGGGGAAATCATGCTTGACAAATCTTCTAGAATTTTTTGAGGATGTAACTAGTAGAGTGGACAAGGGAGAACCAGTGGATGTGGTGTATTTGGACTTTCAAAAGGCTTTTGACAAGGTCCCACACAAGAGATTAGTGTGCACAATTAAAGCACATGGTATTGGGGGTAATGTATTGAAGTGGATAGAAAACTGGTTGGCAGACAGGAAGCAGAGAGTCGGAATAAACTGGTCCTTTTCAGAGTGGCAGGCAGTGACTAGTGGAGTGCTGCAGGGTTCAGTGCTGGGACCCCAGCTATTTACAATATACATCAATGATTTAGATGAAGGAATTGAGTGTAATATCTCCAAGTTTGCAGATGACACTATGCTTGGTGGCGGTGTGAGCTGTGAGGAGGATGCTAAGAGGCTGCAGGGTGACCAGGTTCAGTGAGTGGGCAAATGCATGGCAGATGCAGTATAATGTGGATAAATGTGAGGTTATCCACTTTGGTGGCAAAAACAGGACGACAGAATATTATCTGAATGGTGACAGATTAGGAAAAGGGGGGATGCAACGAGACCTGGGTGTCATGGTACATCAGTCATTGAAGGTTGAAATGCAGGTACAGCAGGCGGTAAAGACGGCAAATGGCATGTTGGCCTTCATAGCTAGAGGATTTGAGTATAGGAGCAGGGAGGTCTTACTGCAGTTGTACAAAGCCATGGTGAGGCCACACCTAGAATATTGTGTTCAGTTTTGGCCTCCTAATCTGAGGAAGGACGTTCTTGCTATTGAGGGAGTACAGCGAAGGTTCACCAGACTGATTCCTGGGATGGCAGGACTGACTTATGAGGAGAGACTGGATCAACTGGGCTTGAATCCACTGGAGTTTAGAAGAATGCGAGGGGTGCTCATAGAAACATATAAAATTCTGACGGGATTGGACAGGTTGGAGGCAAGAAGACTGTTCCCATTACTGGGGAGTTCCAGAACCAGAGGTCACAGTCTAAGAATAAGAGGTAAGCCATTTAGGACTGAGATGAGGAGAAACTTCTTCACTCAGAGTTGTTAACCTGTGGAATTCTCTACCGCAGAAAATTGTTGAGGCCAGTTCGTTAGATATATTCAAAACAGAGTTAGATGTGGCCCTTACGCCAAAGGGATCAAGGGTATGGAGTGAAAGCAGGAAAGGGGTACTGAGGTTGAATGATCAGCCATGATCTTATTGAATGGCGGTACAGGCTCGAAGGGGCAAATGGCCTGCTCCTGCACCCTAATTTCTATGTTTCTATGACGATGTTTTTTTCCTCATTAGTATGCAGTGACCAAAATAACATGCAACTAACTCAACAAACAGAGAAAATATACGTATACCTGATGAGTAACACAAAAGTCTGGCCTCATGGCGATCCTTTTTTGGAATCTGATTGAAAACCTTCAGTTTAATTACTACTATTAAGCCATGCCATGTAGCATGGCATATCAGGCTTCAGTCGATAATGCTCAGATTCTGGCCCAGTCAAGTCTCCCGCAGACTTTTATCATATGTACAGACCGTTGTAATGCTTTCTGGCTTTTTTGTTAAGTTACATCACCCATGTACCTCCTCACCTAGAATTCTTGTCATTAAACTTGGACTGTAGGTCATGAGACTGACCGTGAGCTGTTTCCAATTCTCACCTGAATTCAAAACTTCTGTCACAGAAACTATCATTTGGTTTTACAGCTCATGACAGGACTACATCACTCTCATCTGAGGGACTTTATTTTATCTGTTTAAACTTTGGAACGCAGTGTTTTATAAACTGGTTTGGATAACTAAATTAAGCCTATTTTAAGTTGCAAAAATAATTATTTCAATATTGCTTAAGCATTGTGAAAGCTTGCAACTCTTTCTCACACCAGCCTGGAACACATCCCATTTGTAAAGATGCTGTATTCATCTTGATATTAGATGTTGCATCTGTGTCTTCTTCTGGATTAATAGGAAGATATTTAATTGCGTCAGCAAGCAAGTTATTTAAGACCACTTCACCTAATGTAATGGACTTTATGAAAGATGCAAATAAAGTCGTAGCGTTCAAATTTAAATGCAACTCCAGACCATTAAAAAAATTTAGGGAGCGAAATTGGGCTCGGCAGTGCTAGTTTTTTGGGTGCTATGAGATCCCTAAATGTTCCAAAATGGTGTTCACGTGCACATCCACTTCTGGCCGAAGTGCGCCAAATGCCATATTGCTAAAGGGATTGGCATGCGCGGAGCCAACGTCCTCCGGCAGCATGCAGAGCAGGCAGGCCATGATGTCGGTTAGTGTGCAACGGTGATCTGATGCCAGTGCTGCCATTTTGGAGCCCCATCCTCCAACCTGCGCCCTCTCTTAATCTCCCACAACTGAACACTCATTCAACAGTGTGAAGGATGCGTTCCCCCTCCCCCCGGTTTCAATAGTCCACAAGGAGTGGTCTGGCAGGTGCTGAAGTACGTTTTTGGTGACTTAAAGGCTTGTGCACAAATCAGTTGCTTCCAGACATGGCTGGCCTAGTAGGGCTTCCTCTTGGCATTGAGCATGACTAGGAGAATGAGCAGAGGCCACGCAGAGCAGGAAAAGCTGCTGGAAGAGAGGGGAGGAGGGAGAGAAAGGCTCTCCTCAGGGGACCATATCTGAAGTGGGACTTTAGGGAGCAGATCTGTTGGAGAACAGTTTGCAGGAGTGCTGTAATGCCCTGAAAACCCCTTTGCACACTGATATCCAGAGCCATGATGACAGCAGTCTGAGCTTCCATTCCAGCACAAGATATTGGGTGGATGCTGCTTGTGCTGCAATGAAAGCTGAGACGCTGCATCATGGTTGAATCCACAAGTGTGCTAATGGAGTTGGCCACTTTAATGTATTTGCTTCATGAGTTCTTTGTTTAAGAATTCATGGCAACACATTGCAATTAGTTGTTAAACCTTTGTGAATAAACCAATCACACTACACATTACCAGTTCATTCACTAGGCTCACAACTGCATACCTCATCGTGGATGACCTAGACTCAACTGACTGGGGTTTTATTGAGTCTTGTGAACATCACGTGACTGGCTAAGCCACTAACAACAACTCTTTTTGGGGCAAACATAAACATTAAATCACGTGCCCCCCGATCTTGGGGGACACTCCAAACATTTCCAAAGCCCTTTTTTTTGTATTTTTGTAGTTTTTTTGGGGGGGTTTTTTGGGCTCTAAAACCAGAATTTGCAAGTGCCCCCTATAAAAGGGGAGGGAGCCACTCATAACAAACCTGTGAACATACTCTCAGGTGCATACATTACAGCCACCAGTTCCATGCTGGAAAGGATGGGCAAGTCCCGTGCTAAGTTGGTGCAGGACTCCTCCATGGTCTTTGACATTGCATGCTGGCTTTCCATTGCACCAAGCATTTGTGTGTGTACCCCCATCAGCCGCCTTCTGTAGCTTGCCCATCAAAGTCATCTGAATCATCTGCAGCTGCCCTCCGGGGAGCTGGCAACTGTATTATCCTTTCCCACTGCCCTGGCTGCAATGTACGTGTGGCTGGTTTCTCACCACGTGCAGATCTTACCATCATTCTATCCTCTAAATTACGCAGTATCAGTATTTGAGTTGGTGGCTGCGACTGAAATCAAGTGACGGTGCGTCTTCATCTTTGCTGACTTCTTGCTGTTCTTCCACTGTCTGAGAAGGTTGCAGTTCAAACGTATCTGGAAGGAAAAAGGGTAAACATAGAAAACATAGAAACTAGGTGCAGGAGTAGGCCATTCGGCCCTTCGAGCCTGAACCACCATTCAATAAGATCATGGCTGATCATTCACCTCAGTACCCCTTTCCTTCTTTCTCTCAATACTCCTCGGTCCCTTTAGCCGTAAGGGCCATAACTAACTCCCTCTTGAATATATCCAATGAACTGGCATCAACAACTCTCTGCGGCAGGGAATTCCACAGGTCAACAACTCTCTTGAGTGAAGAAGTTTCTCCTCATCTCAGTCCTAAATGGCCTACTCCTTATCCTAAGATTGTGACCCCTGGTTCTGGACTTCCCCAACATCGGGAACATTCTTCCCGCAGCTAACCTGTCCTGTCCCGTCAGAATCTTGTATGTTTCTATGAGATCCCCTCTCATCCTTCTAAACTCCAGTGTATAAAGGCCCAATTAATCCAGTCTCTCCTCATACGTCAGTCCAGCCATCCCTGGAATCAGTCTGGTGAACCTTCGCTGCATTCCCTCAATAGCAAGAACGTCCTTCCTCAGATTAGGAAACCAAAACTGAACACACTATTCCAGGTGAAGCCTCACCAAGGCCCTGTACAATTGCAGTAAGACCTCCATGCTCCAATACTCAAATCCCCTAGCTATGAAGGCCAACATAGCATTTGCCTTCTTCACCGCCTGCTGTACCTGCGTGCCCACTTTCAGTGACTGATGAACCATGACACCCAGGTCTCGTTGCACCTCCCCTTTTCCTAATCTGCCGCCATTCAGATATTCTGCCTCCATGTTATTGCCTCCAAAGTGGTTAATCTCACATTTATCCACGTAATACTGCATCTACCATGCATTTGCCCACTCACCTAACCTGCCCAAATCACCCTGCAGCCTCTTGGCATCCTCCTCACAACTCGCACCGCCCACCCAGTTTAGTGTCATCTGCAAACTTGGAGATATTACATTCAATTCCTTCATTCAAATCATTAACGTATATTGTAAAGAGCTGGGGTCCCAGCACTGAGCCCTGTGACACTCCACGAGTCACTGCCTCCCATTCCGAAAAGGACCCGTTTATCCCGACTCTCTGCTTCCTGTCTGCCAACCAATTCTCTATCCACGCCAGTACATTACCCCAATACAATGTACTTTGATTTTGCACACCAATCTCTTATGTGGGACCGTGTCAAAGGCCTTTTGAAAGTCCAAATACACCACATCCACTGGTTCTCCCTTGCCCACTCTACTAGTTACATCCTCAGAAAATTCCAGAACATTTGTCAAGCATGATTTCCCCATCATAAATCCATGCTGACTTGGACTGATCCTGTCACTGCTTTCCAAATTTCATCCTTAATAATTGATTCCAACATTTTCCCCACTACTGATGTCAGGCTATAACCGGTCTATAATTACCCGTTTTCTCTCTCCCTCCTTTTTTAAAAAGTGGTGTTACATTAGCTACCCTCCAGTCCATAGGAACTGATTCCGAGTTGATAGACTGTTGGAAAATGATCACCAATGCATCCACTATTTCTAGGGCCACTTCCTTAAGTACTCTGGGATGCAGACAATCAGGCCCCGGGGATTTATCGGCCTTCAATCCCATCAATTTCCCCAACACAATTTCCCGCCAATAAGGATATACTTCAGTTCCTCCTCCTCTCTAGACCCTCGGTCCCCTAGTACATCCGGAAGGTTATTTGTGTCTTCCTTCGTGAAGACAGAACCAAAGTATTTGTTCAATTGGTCTGCCATTTCTTTGTTCCCTATTATAAATTGACCTGAGTCCGACTGCAAGGGACCTACGTTTGTCTTCACTAATCTTTTTCTCTTCACATATCTATAGAAACTTTTGCAGTCAGTTTTTATGTTCCTGGCAAGCTTCCTCTCGTACTCTATTTTCCCCCTCCTAATCAAACCTATTGTCCTCCACTGCTGAATTATAAATTTCTCCCAGTTGTCAGGTTTGCTGCTTTTTTTGGCCAATTTATATGCCTCTTCCTTGGATCTAACACTATCGTTAATTTCCCTTGTGAGCCACGGTTGAGCCACCTTCCCTGTTTTATTTTTACTCCAGACAGGGATGTTCAATTGTTGAAGTTCATCCATGTGATCTATAAATGTTTGCCATTGCCTATCCACCGTCAACCCTTTAAGTATCATTTGCCAGTCTATTCTAGCCAATTCACGCCTCATGCCGTCGAAGTTAGCTTTTCTTAAGTTCAGGACCCTAGTTTCTGAATTAACTGTGTCACTCTCCATCATAATAAAGAATTCTACCATATTATGGTCACTCTTCCCCAAGGGGCCTCGTACAACAAGATTGCTAATTAGTCCCTTCTCATTACACATCATCCAGTCTAGGGATGGCCAGCTCTCGAGTTGGTTCCTCGACACATTGGTCAAGAAAACCATCCCTAATATACTCCAGGAAATCCTCCTCCACTGCATTGCTACCAGTTTGGTTAGCCCAATCTATATGTAAATTAAAGTCGCCCATGATAACTGCTGTACCCTTATTTCTTGTTTGATGCTGTCCCCAACCTCACTACTACTGTTTCGTGGTCTGTACACGACTCCCACCAGCGTTTTCTGCCCTTTGGTATTCCATAGCTCCACCCATACCGATTCCACATCATCCAAGCCAATGTCCTTCCTTACTATTGCATTAATTTCCTCTTTAATCAGTAACGCCACCCTGCCTCCTTTTCCTTTCTGTCGATCCTTCCTAACTGTTGAATACCCCTGGATGTTGAGTTCCCAGCCTTGGTCACCCTGGAGCCATGTCTCTGTGATGTCAATTACATCGTATCCGTTAACTGCTATCTGTGCAGTTAATTCATCCACCTTATTCCGAATACTCCTCACATTGAGGCACAGAGCCTTCAGGCTTGTCTTTTTAACACACTTTGCCCCTTTAGAATTTTGCTGAAATGTGGCCCTTTTTATTTTTTGCCTTGGGTTTCTCTGCCCTCCACTTTTACTATTCTCTATTCTATCTTTTGCCTCTGTCTCCCTTTTATTTCCCTCTGCCTCCCTGCATAGGTTCCCATCCCCCTGTCATATTAGTTTAACTCCTCTCCAACAGCACGAGCAAACACTCCCCCGAGGACATTGGTTCCAGTCCTGCCCAGATGCAGACCGTCCGGTTTGTACTGGTCCCACCTCCCCGAGAACAGGTTCCAACACCCCAGGAATTTGAATCCCTCCCTTCTGCACCACTCCTCAAGCCACGCATTCATCTGAGCTATCCTGCGATTCCTACTCTGACTTGCACTAAAAGAGTACGGTTATGGTTAGGGGCAGAGGAGAAACTATGAAGTGTTTGCTTACACCATCTGCAGCTTCTGAGTCAGAAGAGACTGGGATGCGGGGAGAGTATGATGAGAGGAGGAGGATTGGATATGAAGATGCCCTCATCAGTGGCTTTTACCCTGCCGGTGGCCACAGCCTCAGCAATGGCCAGCACCTTCTCGTTCGGGGGGGGGGGGGGGCGTTAGAACATGCAGGCGCGCCTCTCCCCCTCCCGGTTAGTTGCTGCTGCCTCCGGTTGTGCATCGCCTTCTCCTGCAAGAGGGAGGGAAGTGTGTCAGTGAGTGTTTTGCAATCTGTTTGGGTGATGTGGCTGTCATGGTTGAATAGCTGGCAATGTGTGCAAGCTATGAGATGTGGGTGTGAAGCTTGCAACAGTGCAAAGTGTGAGGGTGTGTTGAAGCGTATGAGTCCTGATAGAGATTGTTGATAGGTGAGTGATGATGGTGTGGTGAATTGAGCAGTGGCTGAGGCTAGTGGTGCAGCTGGTAGGATATGACATTTGAAGATGCAGTCACTGACCTTGACCACGCATGTGAGATCATTAAACTTTTTCTGGCACTGCATCTAGGTTCTTGAGGCAACACTGTTGGCATTAACCTCCGTGGCTATCTACTCCCACTGCCTTCTCATCATGTCCCTCTGAGGATACAGGACAATATTTTTCCTTTCCACCTCCTCTACCAACACCTCCAGTGCAGCGCCTGAAAACCTGGGTGCCTGCTCTCAGGGCTAGCCATTCTTCACTCTTTTTTCCCCAGGTCTGATTCACTTGTAGAACGACTCCCAGCACCTGTCCCAGCCACACTGCATCTTCCATTTAAGAGGTTCGGGCTAGCTTTAAGTAGTGAAAGTTAGTAACAATATTGGGTCCGTTGCTGATGCGTGCAGCCAATGAACAGCCCCAGGAGCACTAGTTGCACGCAGAAATCAATATAATTAGCAGACAGCACGAGTTGTCGTTCATCGTACATCATTATCCCAGTGCCTGTTTTAGGGGGGCTAACTATTTTAACCTTCAGTGTGTTGTGAGTTCACCAAATACAATAGTGTTAGAAAATAATTGGGAGCTTGAGATTATATAATTCCCTTTCACTTATTTAAATTAACTTCTAAAATTCACACACAGTGAATTGGATTTAGAAATGATTATCGAAATAATTATCTTACGATGCATGTTTTGGGATGAAATCATGTTTGGCAGGTGGTGGATATGGCAAAGTTTTAACTCTCACTTGGCTTGGATAGAAGTGTTCTGGTTTCCATCACTGACATTTCTGCTTGCAATTATATCCACAATCCTGGTAAAATGATCAACAATAGTGGATGTTGTACAAAGCCAGCGACCCTCTCCCCGACCTCGACAGATGACTTGAGAGAAGTATGAGAAAATAAGGGTTGTTTGGGAAATTTGGAGAAGGAATAAAAGTAACAGTAACTTCATACAGCTTTTTCAAAAGGTTATCCACTTTGGTGGCAAAAACATGAAGGCGGAATATTATCTGAATGGCGGCAGATTAGGAAAAGGGGAGGTGCAACGAGACCTGGGTGTCATGGTACATCAGTCATTGAAAGTTGGGATGCAGGTACAACAGGCGGTGAAGGCAGCAAATGGTATGTTGGCCTTCATAGCTAGGGGATGTGAGCATAGGAGCAGGGAAGTCTTACTGCAGTTGTATATGGCCTTGGTGAGGCCTCACCTGGAATATTGTGTTCAATTTTGGTCTCCTAATCTGAGGAAGGACATTCTTGCTATTGAGGGAGTGCAGCGAAGGTTCACCAGACTGATTCCCAGGATGGCAGGACTGACATATGAGGAGAGACTGGATCGACTGGGCCTGTATTCACTGGAGTTTAGAAGGAGGAGAGGGGATCTCATAGAAACATATAAAATTCTCACGGGACTGGACAGGTTAGATACAGGAAAAATGGTCCCGATGTTGGGGAAGTCCAGAACCAGGAGTCACAGTCTAAAGATAAGGGGTAAGCCATTTAGGACCGAGATGAGGAGAAACTTCTTCACTCAGAGTTGTGAATCTGTGGAATTCTCTACCGCAGAGTTGTTGAGGCCAGATCCCTTGAGGCTAAAGGGATTGAGGGGTATGGAGAGAAAGCAGAAAAGGTGTACTGAGGTGAATGATCGGCCATGATCTTATTGAATGGTGGTACAGGCTCGAGGGGCCAAATGGCCTACTCCTGCATCTATTTTCTAAGTTTCTAACTGGTCTATTTCGGTGTTGATGCTCCACATGAGACGCTTCCCATCTTACTTCATCTTGCTCTCTTAACATATCCTTCTATTCCTTTCTCATATACTCATCTAGCTTCCTCTAAAAGGCATCTGTGCTATTAACCTCCACGACCCAATGTAGCAAGTTCCACATTCTAACCACTCTCTGAGTAAAGAAGTTTGAAGTTTCTTCTGAATTCCTTATTGGTGACGATCTTATATTTCTGAACCCCTAGTTTTGGAATTGAGAACGGTCTCTCTGTATCTACTCTATAAAAACCATTCATAATTTTAAAGACCTCTATCTGGTCACCACTTCTCTTTTCTGGAGAAAAGAGCTCCAACTTGTTCAGTCTTTCCTGATAGTTATAACCTTGCAGTTCTGGTATCATCCTTGTAAAACTTTTTTACACTTTCTCCAGTGCTTCTGTCCTTTTTGTAATATGGAGTCCAGAACAGTACATGGTGTTCAGCAGTCAATCTCCTTTCTACACTGGTTCACAGCAACACATTTTGAGCAAGCATGAGACTTCACAATGGAGTCTACAGAATAAACTTTTATTGATATACAGTACTGCGAGTGGCTTTTCCCCGGTTTCTGTGTTTTTCGAGCACACTCTGACAAATCAAAAGGAAAATGTCTTATGTAAGCCTATATGCCATATCTATTTTCCCAAACCTTTGAAAACAGATTATCTATGTAAACAGTTTGCAATTTTTTACCACAGAACCACTTCCCGAAAATGAGACTTCCTAACGGAACCTTTGCTAGCATCTTTGAAGTAAAAGCTTCACCAATTGCTATCTGTATCTATTGGATCCTTCCTACCCATGTTTATTACCCTAAAACTAAACCCTCATGGGTGACTCCATTACTAACATTCCCTTATGCAAGCACTTTACATCTGAGAAAACAAGCAATGCTTTATTTTTACGACACTACAAAGTCATCCTGTTTACATCTGGGAAAGCCTGTTGCTTTAAGTTCGACTGTTGACCATTAACTCCCCAAGATGTCCAACACATAGTACACAAGTGTGGTCCAACCAAGGTTCTATATAAGTTTAACATAACTTCTCTGCCTTTGAACTCTATTTGTCTAGTAATGAACCCCAGTGTTTTGTTTACATTTTTTAATGTCTTTGTTAACCAGCGTTGCTACTTTTAATGATTTGTGAATCTGTACCCTTAGATCGCTTTACTCCTCTACCCCATTTAGACTCTTATTTTCCAAGGAGCAGGTAGCCTCCTTATTCCTCCTAACAAAATGCATCACTTCGCACTTCTATTGAAATTAATTTGCAATTAACACATCCATTCTGTAAGTTTGTTAACCTTTAGTTTTTTATTGCAGTCTTCCTCGGTGTTAACTATATCCCCCCCCCCCCCCCCCCCCCAATTTGGTGTCATCTGCAAATTCTGATATTGTACTTCCGATTGCTGAGTTCAAATCATTGATGTACATGAACAGCAGTCCACCAAATTGCCTTCCCAGTCTCCCTCATTGCCTAGTGACTTGAAGTTATGTGACATTGTCAGCGCTGCTCATTAAGTAACTACAACTACAAGTACAGTCCTTTACTTAGACCATATACGATGTATGTAGCTTAAAAGATATGTACATTTTCGTATGTAATATATTAAAAGTGTTGGAAACCAATTGAATGTGTATTGTGGAAATGATGTGTGGTTCAGTAGCAGCACTTGCTAATGGGCTGTGGATCGTTCCATTTTTGCACAAGGCTATCGCTTTAAATTAGAGTGGAGATAATCCGATTACAGGTAATCTATCAATTTATTTTTGCATCTCTCTTGGGTCAGATCTGGCAGTTGCTACGGTTAGATCTAACCCAGTGTACGTATGTGGCTTAAAAAATGTTTTTTGCCTGTGGCATAATGCAAATAAGAACTGTTAAGCTAGACTGATTTGAATGATGTTGTTTTGCAGCTGGTTTTGAAAGCTGTGGGTGGGAATCTTAATGCTGATCAGCATGTGCTATTTACACTATCGAAGGTTGATGGTGATTCTGCAACAAATCTACATTTCCAACTTTAGCATAAATGGGCCTTTGGCTTTTTCCATGGACAAGCAGCCATTTTGCTCAAGTTATATTTATAAAACTCTGCTGTGTTGTCTTCAGTTTAAAAATCCATCAAAAAATATTTCACTTGAGAAAAATGAAATACTCAAACTGTTATTTAAAAGAAAAATGAACATAATCTGGATGTTTTTAAAGGTTTTTGAATCCCACAATGGCATTGAGAGATAAACGATGTATGCATTTGTGAATAGTTTCCATTCTGTATTAATGTTCCATATTCTGCAAGAAATTACAGAATCAGTAACACATGAACGTGGCTGTGTGTGTTTGGGGAAAATAGATGCAGTAACTGAATCATTATTCAAACTGCTAGAAAGTATTGGGTAACTTGGATTTTAAGTACAATGTAAATTTTCATTTGCCACATATCTGTATCAAGTTGCCCTTTAAATCAGTAACAGTTGGATGAAATGAAAAGTCCATGAACATCAGCCCGCATGTTTTTTTGTTGTTGACCTCAAAGTTGTTTGGTGTTTTTTTTCTTTTGTAACCGTAGCAACTGCCAATTTGATTAGCCTACTCGAGTAGAAAGACCATAGTGTTTTGCCAAGCTGAATGGAAACTGGGAATACGTTATGGGAGGAAGGGGGAGTAGGCCTTGAAGCCCGAATGTGTCTGCGAGGTGGAATTCATAATATAAATTGGGTTTTCATTTTAACTCTTTCAAATCCATCCAAGCCCAAAATGTATGATTTTAGATTGCATATTCTTGCTGTTGCTTGAGTGTTCTCTCTCTCTCTCTCTCTCTCTCTCTCTCTCTCTCGCTCTCTTTCTCTCTCTCTCTCATGCGCTTTCATTATTCTGCTGGAATAAAGGATGTGTGGGGAGAAAGAAAAAGAGATGATACTCTGTGTTACATATGCAGACTATAGATATACTCTCTGTGTAGTCACTGTATAGTTGCATAAGATAGAGACTTGTTTACCTGATGTACTATCAATAAGGTTTACAATATGCCGGCACCACTAGAGGGTGCAACTGGTGGAGACCGTGGTTTCCTGCCCTGATGGCAGGGGCTGCATAAAAGGGGAGCCACCATGCGGCTGCCTCACTCTGGTGTTACGAATAAAGGACCAAGCTCACTACAGTTTGAGTACAACACATTGCCTCGTAGAGTCATTCATAGGTACATTACAGACATAATACTCTGAGACCATTTAATTGACACGTCAAACTTAAATTGTTTCAGCCACTCTTTTATTCCTCACTTTTAGACATAGGCTTTTATTCACACATGTTGCTGTTTAGTATTTCTAGACACAAAAGTCTGAATGTCTTGTGTTTACAGTGCTGATCTGGTTTCTCTCTCTAAAGACCGAGGCAAAAAAGCTTACTGCTAATGGCATGGGACAACAAAAACAGATTTATTTTCCACTCCAAAAATAGTGTTATATTTTTGAAACTGGCCCCTTCAGTACACATAGCATATCTACATAGTCCAAAGTGTGACTTTGTTTTGCATTAATGTCTCAATAGCTTTCATGGTGACTTACTGCATTTTGCTTGTATTTTGAGAGAGATTTTTCTACTCTTTTAGTTTTGTTAAGTGCCTCCCCCTTTGGGTGGAAAGGTGGTATTTGCCCAAGTCCTCTCTGGTTGCAGATGGACTGGCTCTGTTCCCAACCACATTTGTAACTCATGATGTCTGCTCTCTTTTCAAAAACACCAGGCTAACTGGACTGATTTGGAGAGGCTTCTGTATCAACAATTAGATAATGATAAGTTGCAACTTTTTTTTTTGCAATTCCTTCATTCATACCTCACCAGTGAGTGGCAGAGCAGACACAATTTGCAACTTCTTTTAATGAAGTGCAATTAACTGTTGCTTAATGGGTTTTAAAACGTTATTCTCCGAAGGCAGTACCAAAGCTACAGCCTGGCTATGGTTCAGTACAGGCGCCCACGTGCCCCTGGGCAAGCTGTGCTTCCTTTATCTTATCACCGCCTGCTTAGAAAAAAGTAGCACACTTAAACTAAATGGGAGGCCATTTCATTATTTCAAAAAGTTAAAATATAGAGAGAGAGAGATGATTTTAAGCGAAAATGGGTACCCTAAACATTAGTTAACTTTATATACCAAATTGGCTACTTTTTATTCGAGGTGATTCAGTCTGCTGATATGCATTCAGGTAGAATCGGTTGCAGATGGTCGTGACATTTGTTTTTGTTGGACTGAAAAGTTTCTGTGAAATTAAAGTGCATGTGGACATGAAAGCTGTGCAACTGATGCCTTTGGTCAGTCAATTATACAATTTTGAAGGAACTAGAAACTGTCGCATAACAGTCGGGTAATTGAGATTTGTCGGAGCTCCTTTGCAGTAGTGCCCCAGACAACAAAATGGTGCCATTATTTGTGTCTATGTTTATGAACATAATGAGTACAGGTTGAACCTCCCTTATCCAGAACCCTTGGGACCTGGCCTGTTCTGCACAAGGAGTGGTCACGATAAATTGGATGGTATAGGTACTGAGCAAGGGGATATTGGGGCTGGGAGTGCGACAGAGATCATAGGGGGTGGGGGTGGAGGACCGCGGGGTCAGGCCAGCGATTTTGGGAGTTGGCAGCGAGGAAGGACTTCAGTTTGTTTATGTTGGAGTTCTGCGCATATGCCACCTGGTGATTGGGAATGGTTCTGGATGAGGGGTGGTTCTGGATAAGGAAGGTTCAACCTGTATTGTAAGTGATCCACTGCCTGTTAAAAACATTGGGCTGGACTTTCCACTAGGTGGCTAAGGCCCCAAAAAATGGGCCATGTTCCAGCGACGTGAGACGTCTCACCCGTGCTGATCGCCGGCATAAGGCCCATTTTTTGGGGCAATTTTCCACTCTGCCTTACCCTGGCGATATCAAATGGGCGATCTGATTTTTCGGCGATCTCACGATCGCCCAAAGAAAACAGAAGTCATAGGAAAAAAAGCTTCCCGAGCAACGCTATTGTGCGCATGTGTGGGATTTTTTTTTTTTGGTTCATTTTTTTTTTGCTGCGTTTGGAGAGGTCAGGGGTCATCGCACATGCTCAGAAGCACAGGGATGGTCAGAGAGAGCAGGAGAGAGGATTGTTCGTTTGCTCTGTGGATAGAAACTGAGAAATCTTACAATTCTGACATTTCTGACTAATTTAATATCTTAAAACAATGTCGATGCAGGTAGAAAAGGAAAGGGAGAGTGAAAGAAGGGCCAAAGCCTTGAGCGAGGAAGCCAACGAGGCCCTTGTAAATGTAGTAATTACTAGGTGGGAGGACTTGACACGGGATGGGCATGAGAAACCTCCACCCTGTGCATATCGCAGAATATGGG
Organism: Pristiophorus japonicus; assembly: GCF_044704955.1. Lineage (NCBI taxonomy): Eukaryota > Metazoa > Chordata > Chondrichthyes > Pristiophoridae > Pristiophorus > Pristiophorus japonicus. The sequence continues at coordinate 268,102,249 of NC_091977.1, read as the reverse complement.
TCGAGATTGCCGATGTTGTAACATCGGCATCTAATGAGGTGCGGACTGCTGACCAGTGCCGCAAGAGATGGAACAGCCTGCTGGCAGTAGCCAGAGTAAGTTGCATTTTATATTCTATATTTAAAATCATATTTAAAATCATACATATGTATTATTTACTTGATGTTTATACATTTTAATTAGAATCTTCAATGTCATTTATTTATAATATAAAATAATTAAATTATAAATAAATGTATTCACCCAAACACTAAGTTGAATCTTATACTATTAAAAATTATTCATATGCACTGCAATGTTAATTAATAATTGAGCATTTAAATCTGTTGGTCTTAAATGTTTATTGTCAAGTCCATTAGCTTATGCCGTGCAATGTTATCTTATCATTTACAGAAGAAGATAACTATCAACCGTGCGGAGGATGGGAGGGGGCTCCGCAACGGTGCATGTGTTAACTCAATACGAGGAGCTTGCGGTGGCCCTTGGTGGGGCCTGAAAGCCGTTCGGTCACGACCCGTGGTGTTGCCATGCCCATCCTTGAGTCTTGTGAATAATGGGATCGTGCAATGTGTCAAACATTACTCAATACATACTAAAAATATCGTAGTCAAGCATTTAATGTTATGCAATTATAATTCAATAATTTTGATGTACACTTGATCTATGAATGAAGCCATGTTACCCCTGGTGAACCCTTGCACATATGGGGTTTTGAAAAGTATTGCAATGTTTTGGGTTATTGAATTATTGATAGAGAAATTTCATTCATCTTTCTAAGGTCAAGTATCCGTTGAGCCCGGTGATTTAGCGGAGACATCCGCAAATACCGACCCTTCCAACAGTTCGCAGGAGAAAGAGACGGAAGAGGAGGATGATACTTCTCCAGTCATAACACAATTTGAGCCGGTCCAAGAGGAGGAGGAGGAAGAAGATGAGATTGTTTTCGTGGGGCGGGGGGGGTGGTGGCGGGGAACAACCTGCGGCCATCTCTATTGAGATGGATGATACACCGGGACTAAGCGGTGTGCAGGTGGCAAGGCCAAGGCGCGTAATTTTGCAAACGCTGATCCCACGGAGGTCCGGTCAGCGGGGTGAGCAATCGCCTATAATGGAGGACCAGACTGAGAGCTGCTTATCCCTGTGCAGGGACGCGACCTTATCCAGGGTTTCGCGGGATTCTCTGCAAACTGGAGCCAGTTTCCAGCCACATGGAGCGAGTTCTGCACGAACTTCTCCAACTGGTCTTCCGAGTAAGCACGGACTGTAAGGGCAATGTTGGAGGCCATTCGGCAGCAGACAGCCGCAACCAATGCCCTACGGCATGCGTTGCTGGCTGGACACGGCGCTGCACCCCAAGGTGTCGTGTCTGCTAGTAGAGAGACCCTGAGCACGCAAGTGAGTACGGAGGACACAGTTCCTCTGACTCGGAAGTGGAGCTTCAGGCTTCCATTTCCGCTCCGTCACCTCCACCACGGCAGGAGGTCTAGCCATACCACACTGCACGACGTCTTGATGTCGGTCTGCGTAGACCAAAACGGACAGGTGGGGTACGAACACGGGGTGGGACTGGATTTGGAGGGAAATGTGGCCGCAGGTAGGGAGGGGGGAGTGCTTCCAAAAGTTTATTCGTTCAGTGTTGACTTGTTCAATTGTTCTTGTTTTGTTAATTGTTAAGATTTTGCAGATTTGAGGGAAGGGTGGGTTGGTGCGGGGGGTTGGAGGGATAGTTTATTCAAAAAAAATTTATATTAATAAAAAAAAATTTCTTTAATTCAATAAATTGTGTGTGTCTTCTCTTAGTTACATTAATTATCAATTATATTCTTTTACTATACAAGTACTTTACTTACACTAAACTTTATATTTAAACTAAGCATAAATTCTGATGATGGGCCACTGCAGGCATGACAACAAGGACACCCCACGCAAATGAAACTTTTGATTAACCCTAACTGTAAATCAACATCTGAATGTCCACATTTAGCGAGTGGACCCCTTTCTGTTACGAAAGACCTCCGCATTCTTTAAGGGTGCTTTGAGGGCAATGTGCATACAGTCTATTGCTCCCTACACCTTGGGGAAGTCTGCTATTCTCGAGAAACCTAAAGTACACTCGGTCTGTGCCTCCCTGGTCATTGTGAAGCTTATGAAGTCCTTCCACGAGCGTGAAGAGCTTCAATCACCTGTCAAATGCAGCAGTGTGTAGCGTGCTGATAGATATGGCAGATGTCTAATTTTAATAATCTCTCAACAATATCTAACCACTGTACTCTGTACACTCTACGCTGTATACCAGTCAGTTTGATAGTCCCCAACAATATCAGTAAATAACTTGACTATGTAAAAGCTATTTACAAAATATATAAAAGCTTTTTGCCAAAAATAACTGGATAATACCTCTCTTATTCCCTGTTCCAATATTCTGAGTACAATTATCTTTAAATGAACTCTAAATAACTCACAACTAATTCTCCACCCTTCCTGCAGTCAAAATAGCGTCTGTAGTGCCCATTATCCTTCTCTTAGGCCCAGAAAAAGCACCTATTTCTCAGCACTCTTTTGGGCCTTGCATCGGCCCAGCGAAGTGCATGCTAGGTGCTGAAACTTGGGATGGGCCTTGTGTGGGCTATAATTTCGGTGATCAAAGTGGAAACTTAGGCACCTGTTTTTCGGGTGATATTTTGGGCCTAGTTTCCACTTTTTGCTCAAAATGGGTGATAGAGGTCCGTTTTGGACCATAAATGGGCGATGTGAAGTAAAAAGTCTAGCCCATTATTTCTAAGTTAAGGGCTTCTGAAATGTAATCAGCAATGAATCTCAAAGCTGCTTGCCACCAAGTTCGATTTCATGAGGGCTGCATCAAATTGTGTTGACTACTGCTGAAGGAATTTTTCTTTACGATTCATTGTCACTTTCTGACTTGGATCAGTGCTAACAGTCTTTCAAGAATATATTGTATTGAAGTATGGTTACAAGACATACAGTGGATGATTCACTTGTCTGTGGATTAACATCAACTGAATATAGGAAAACCTGATCACTGTGTTCCTACATGTTATTTTACAGTGAGCTATGCAACTTCATTTTATGGTTTCAGTGACCAGAAGGATATATAGTCTGATGCCACTCGTATTGCTGCAGATGGTGATCCAGATATTACCCACTATATGGCCTTTTCTACGCCTCATTGCATGATTTGGTAAGCTTGTATCCAAGTGCACAACTGTGCAAACCCTCCAAGTTCTTGCACTTGGGAATAAAGCAACTAAATGGTGTTGTCCTGCTCCAGATGGTTTTGATACGATCATATAAATGATGGTACAAAGCCTTGCTTTAGCTCATTTGCTTCATAATATACCGTGTCGAAGGTGCTTCACCTTTTTGACTCACTGCTACTCTTTGATTCATAAAGATGAATATGGGCACACGGTTACTTTTGTTTCTGCACACTGGTGCAAGCAGGCAGGAAGTATTCCTTCGAACAAGGCTCTCTTGCATGTGCATGCTGTAAAAGAAAAAGTGGCATATGTCGTTATTGAATGGTGCATTTATCTTCACTGATCTTTGCATCAAAAGGGAATAGTTCTGCTGGAGTATGTCTGGCTAGCTCACTGTTGCCTCTTTACTCAGATTTTCATTTTAGCTTGAAAATGTGTACCAGGATGATATCAAGATGTTTGCCGCGATTACCAAATACATTTGGTGTTTCAGAGGAAGGATTTTGAGTTGCTGGTGGTGGTGCTTGGCCTGCAGTTGCAAAGTTCTGGGCACAGTAATGATGCTGGTCTATTGTATCTGTGACAAACTTGTAGTAGTTAGAATTGACCTGTAATACAGTACATAGCGTATCAGAGTGCCTGTGTAGAAAGAAGAACAGCGTTGCTCTTCCTCATGACTGTCACCACGACAGAATAAAGTAAGCACCAGCCTAGGATGCATTCTTTATTGGCAGGATTTTGTTTCTATAAAGGATATGTGCTGCCAATCAATTTTAATAAACTGCATGTTTGTGTTCATTTTTTTACGTATTAAAAGCTCCTAAGCCTACAACACACAGACGTAACAAAGTATGACTTAATCACATCATGACTCAACCATTGAGGAATATAATACTTTATTAAAGGAAAACTTACAAGAAAACAATTCATAAAGTCTATTGTTCAAGTTTTTCTGTCATTCATTGCTATCCCAACTGAGTAACTTTTATTGTATATTCTGTGCAATAGAAAGTTTTCCTCCGAAAGCAATTTCCTGCTTCTAATAGGAAATGGTCATTTTGTGTCTTAGGTCAGTGTGATGATGCCACTCAGTTAGACCAGACAAAAGGCTGTTGCTAATCGGAATATATACTGGTTTGCAGAAAACTCTACCCCTTTTTCTAGTGTGGAGCAGATTTATCAACAACAGATGACGTGCGCAGTTACTCTGAAGTCACCAATGTGACTTTTAACACAACTACAAACTCTGAATCTTACACATTGCAATTACTTATGTTGGTGACCTATGTGGTTAGTAAATTTCCTGATGTGGTGGAAGGGTGGTGGGTGGAAAGAGCGTGAGAATGAACTGTTCGCCTGACCTTCCCCTCAGCCTGGCCTAACTGGTGGATCACACTTTGGTGCCAGCAGTGGTTGCGATTTATATTTACCGCTGACTACACACAGCGGTAGAGATGAGATGGGGAAGCGCTCTGGTTTAATCCATTGGGGTGCACTACAGTTGGTCTCAGTTTCTCTGGGCTAGGATTCCTGCTCTTCATTGCTGGCCATGATTCCTACTAGAAGTGCGCCTGAGTAACATAGAAACATACAAAATAGGTGCAGGAGTAGGCCATTCAGCCCTTCGAGCCTGCATCACCATTCAGTAAGATCATGGCTGATCATTCCCTCAGTACCCCTTTCCTGCTTTCTCTCCATATCCCTTGATCCTCTTAGCCGTAAGGGCCATATCTAACTCCCTCTTGAATATATCCAGTGAACTGGCATCAACAACACTCTGCGAAAGGGAATTCCACAGGTTAACAACTCTGAGTGAAGAAGTTCCTCCTCATCTCAGTCCTAAATGGCCTACCCCTTATCCTAAGACGGTGTCCCATGGTTCAGAACTTCCCCAACATCGGGAGCATTCTACCTGTATCTAACCTGTCCCGTCCTGTCAGAATCTTGTATGTTTCTATGAGATCCCCTCATCCTTGTAAACGCCAGTGTATAAAGGCCCAGTTGATCCAGTCTCTCCTCATATGTTAGTCCAGCCATCCCAGAAATCAATCTGGTGAACCTTCGCTGCACTTCCTCAATAGCAAGAATGTCCTTTCTCAGATTAGGAGACCAAAACTAAACACAATATTCTAGGTGAGGCCTCACCAAGGCCCTGCACAACTGCAGTAAGAGCACCCTGCTCCTATACTCAAATCCTCTAGCTACAAAGGCCAACATACCATTTGCCTTCTTCACCGCCTGCTGTACATGTATGCCACCTTTCAATAACTGATGAACCATGACACCCAGATCTCGTTGCACCTCCCCTTTTCCTAATCTGCCATTGAGATAATCTGTTTTTGCGTTTTTGCCCCCAAAGTGGATAACTTCACATTTATCCACATTACTGCATCTGCCATGCATTTGCCCACTCACCTAACCTGTCCAAGTCACCCTGCAGCCTCTTAGCGTCCCCCTCACAGCTCACACCGCCACCCAGTTTAATGTCCTCTGCAAACTTGGGGATGTTACACTCAATTCCTTCATCCACATCATTGATGTATATTGTAAAGAGCTAGTCACCAGTTACTGCCTGTCATTCTGAAAAGGACCCCGTTTATCCCGACTCTCTGCTTCTTGTCTGCCAACCAGTTCTCTATCCACGTCAGCATATTACCCCCAATACCATCTGCTTCGATTTTGCACACCAATCTCTTGTGTGGGACCTTGTCAAAAGCCTTTTCAAAGTCCAAATACACCACATCCACTGGTTCTCCTTTGTCCACTCTACCAGTTACATCCTCAAAAAATTCCAGAAGATTTGTCAAGCATGATTTCCCTTTCATAAATCCATGCTGACTTGGATCGATCCTGTCACTGCTTTCCAAATGCGCTGCTATTTCATCCTTAATAATTAATTCCAACATTTTCCCCACTACTGATGTCAGGCTAACCGGTCTATAATTACCCACTTTCTCTCTCCCTCCCTTTTTAAAAAGTGGTGTTACATTAGCTACTCTCCAGTCCATAGGAACCGATCCAGAGTCGATAGACTGTTGGAAAATGATCACCAATGCATGCACAATTTCTAGGGCCACTTCCTTAAGTACTCTGGGATGCAGACTATCAGGCCCCAGGGATTTATTGGCCTTCAATCCCATCAATTTCCCTAACACAATTTCCCACCTAATAAGGATGCCCTTCAGTTCCTCCTTCTCACTGGACCCTCGGTCCCCTAGTACTTCCGGAAGGTTATTTGTGTCTTCCTTCGTGAAGACAGAACCAAAGTATTTGTTCAATTGGTCTGCCATTTCTTTGTTCCCCATTATAAATTCACCTGAATCCGACTGCAAGGGACCTACGTTTATCTTCACTAATGTTTTTCTCTTCATATATCTATAGAAGCTTTTACAGTCAGTTTTTATCTTCCCGGCAAGCTTCTTCTCGTACTCTATTTTCCTCCTCTTAATTAAACCCTTTGTCTCCTCTGCTGAATTCTAAATTTCTCCCAGTCCTCAGGTTTTTAGCTTTTTCTGGCCAATTTATATGCCTCTTCCTTGGATTTAACACTATCCTTATTTTCTCTTGTTAGCCACGGTTGAGCCACCTTCCCAGTTTTATTTTTACTCCAGACATGGATGTACAATTGCTGAAGTTCATCCATGTGATCTTTAAATGTTTGCCATTGCCTATCCACCGTCAACCCTTTAAGAATCATTTGCCAGTCTATCCTAGCCAATTCATGCCTCAAACCATCGAAGTTACCTTTCCTTCAGTTCAGGACCCTAGTTTCTGAATTAACTGTGTCACTCTCCATCTTAATAAAGAATTCTACCATATTATGGTCACTCTTCCCCAAGGGGCCTCGCACAAGATTGCTAATTAGTCCCTTCTCATCACACATCACCCAGTCTCGGATGGCCAGCTCCCTAGTTGGTTCCTCGACATATTGGTCTAGAAAACCATCCCTAATACACTCTTGGAAATCCTCCTCCACCGCATTGGTGCCAGTTTGGTTAGCCCAATCAATATGTAGATTAAAGTCACCCATGATAACTGCTGTACCTTTATTGCACACATTCCTAATTTCTTGTTTGATGCTGTCCCCAACCTTACTGCTACTGTTTGGTGGTCTGTACACAACTCCCACTAGCGTTTTCTCCCCTTTGGTATTCCATAGCTCCACCCATACCGATTCCACATCATCCAAGCTAATGTCCTTTCTTACTATTGCATTAATTTCCTCTTAGATGTTGGACGAGGATAGGATTGGGCTTTACTGTAATGCTCCTGTAAGTCAAACGCCTATCCTTCTAAGTTGCATTAGTGAGCCCAAGCCAGCTCACTGTTCCAGTGCTTTGGAGTACTGAAGATTTTCCTGGTTTAAATATTGGATTTGCTTATCTGCTACAGATGGCTAACTTGGCTCCAAACTTCAATTGACAGGTGAGTCATCTTGGAGCTGTGTCAGATCCAAACAGACTCTGCCTATCTCTTCTCTATGCACCCTCCCCTGCCCGCAAGAGGATAGTAACTAGTTGTCAGCTGTCGAACATGGGTTTGAAGTTTAAGCCCTTGCTGGGTAATGACGGGTACTAATGAGTGGAATTATGAAGAGTGTAGCTGCTGATGACTTGTATAGATCCTTTCCCAACATCATCCTGACCACTGCATGGATGTATATCATACGCCATTAACTGGTGATTCCACCACTTGAGGTGCGAAACTTCAGCAGCTGCTTAGTTCTCTGCAATCCAGTCAGGATGAGTAATAAGCAAATGTTATGATATCCAGACTCCAGGTAAAACCCTCCGTACGGCAGCACTCGCCCTGGTGTATTCTACAGCGGAATACTGCTCTCCGGCATGGCTATCAAGTCAAATCTGTTGCTGTCCAGCTGAATTCTTCTACAAGAATTATCACCAACTCGCTTTAATCGACCGTGCTTGCAAACATCGCACCACTACACCGCCGCAAACATGCAGTCTCCGGCGAAGACAACCAGCAAAGAAATGCCGATCCAGGCTGACTTGGAATAACTTACCTCCAATCTAGAAGGCCATTTTGGACAGCGATCTGCCCTCAGCCTTGATGACCCATGGCGAAATGCTTGGAAGAACTGCGACATACAGAATGGATTCCTTATAGAGGACCCCACAGTGCAACCTGAAGGATCAAACCTTCCATGCAAACAGTGGATAACCATCAACCACCTCGGAACTGGTCATGGTAAATGCTGCCACCTTCTCCATAGATGGCAGATTAAAGCATCCCCATTATGTGACTGGAGCTCCTAATCAGACCCTGGAGCACATCATTGAGCATTGCCCTCCGAGGAAATTTGCAGGCAGCCTACAAGATATCCACGCTTTTACAACGGAAGCTTTGGCCTGGATATTGACATTTGATTGCTTTGTTACTACCATACGAAAGAAGACGACAACCAACTGCTTAATTTGGTTTAAGTGAGGGACTTTGGCAAATAGGAAATAGGCGGGCCTGTTGTGAGGCTGACTCTTCTTCCCACTCACCCCCCCCCCCCCCCCAGAGTACCCGTGACCGGTTGGAGCCATCCCTCCCTGCAACGGCGTCCCTTTGTTTCCACACATCCACCTCACAGCTTGGTCTTGAATCCATTTGTTGTATGCCGAGGAGTTCTGAGCCATGAACGAAAACTGTTTGGATGCATACTTCGCAAATCACAAGCTTAGCCTACATTAGGACTTTGGTATCATTTGGAGAAAGGTGAAGGTGTCCTTGGCATTGTCCCGGAGGACTGTGCACACTCTGATGTCATCGGCTGGGACTCCCAGATACTGATACAAATCTGCGATTGGGACAGACACTTCTTGAGTCTTCTGATTCTTACTTGAGCTGTGCAAGACTACAATACTGCCTTGTCCATCATATCAGTAATATATCTGAACAATACCATTGGATTAATTCAGTATGACCTCCCTCTTATGGATCTGCACTAGCTCTTCAAGTTCTGCCTTTCAAGCTGTTGACACACACGATCTGTTGTTTTAAATGATGAATTTAAAGAGCACCCTACTTTCTTTTTAAATAGCCATATATAGGTTGTCATTTACATATTGTCACACTCCTCCTGCCATTCCTGCAATTTTGTTTCTTTTGCTCAATAAAGATGGATGTAAAGTAGCTATAAATTCACTTTATTCCTCAATGACAACTTTTAAGACTTGATTTTAAGAGTTGCAACCAATTATCCCATTAATTTTCTTTTTGGGTGCACGGTCCCTTTAATCGGTTGCGTGGCCCTTTCAATTTCTTGTGCAAGCATAGTTATTTCAATTGTCAAGCCGTTGAGCAGCCTGCCCGGAACCTCCAGCTGATTGCGGCCACGCAGCTTAACGGGAATATTGGTGGTCGCTAACTTTCTATTGCCCCATATATTCAAGGCTGAGATAGATAGATTTTTTTTGCACTCTACAGGAATCGAGGGATATGAGGATCGGGCGGGAAAGTGAAGTTGAGGTCGAAGATCGGCCATGATCTTATTGAATGGCGGAGCAAGCTCAAGAGGGCCGTGTGGCCTATTCCTGCTCCTAATTCTTGTATTCCTTTAATTTACTGAAGACGCGTTTATTTTAGAAGTCCCTTGTGTTGCTTTACCATTGCAGTATTGCCGTTGATTTCTCAAGTTTTAGCACTGCTCATTTGTCTTTGTTATTTAGCCAGTTCTCCTATCTATTAGATTCTTGTAAAAACATTCTGCTTATCCCCAATACTTCTCTTCACATTCCTACTTAACCCTATTGCTATCTGTTGTTCTTACATTTTGTCCAAGTCAAAACAAATTGATTTGAATTGCAGATTCGCCAGCCATGGCTTAAATGATTTCTGAATTTCTGCTGTCAGTCTCCAAAGCAATATTATGTTTGTTTTTTAAAAAAAATCTTTTTATTCTGCTTTTTTGTGTGTCTTTATTTCATATCTGAGACTATTTTGATTCTAATAGCCAACCGTAAGGATTCTAAATATGGCATACTAATGTGTTAAAGGCTTCTAAGCTATTTTTTTAATAATTCTGTTTTAAATCACTAAATGAAAAGGATATCAACAACAACTTTTATTTATATAGCGCCATTATCTTAGTAAAATGTTCCAAGGCGCTTCACAGGAGTGTTATAAGACGCAACAAATAAATATGACACCAAGTCACAAGAAGAAATTACGGCAGATGACCCTTGGTCATAGAGGTAGGTTTTAAGGAACATCTTGGAGGAGGAGGCGTTTAGGGAGGGAGTTCCAGAGCTTAGGGTCCAGGCAGCTGAAGGCATGGCCATCAATGGTTGAGCAGTTATAATCAGAGATGCTCAAGAGGGCAGAATTTGAGGAGCATGGACACGTTGGGGGGTGGGTACAAATTGTGCCTTTTCAATTAAAGCAAAGTGCTTGTAATCAGAAAGTTTTGGTTTAATCATACAAAATAGCTTTTGAAACATGTACAATACTTCAAATAAACGCTGACAGCAATCTTCATAATGTATAATACCAACATAGAATGGCTACAGCATGGAAGAAGGCCATTCAGCCCGTCAAGCCCGTGCCAGCTCTCTGCATGAGCACCTCACCAAGTCCCATTCCACTGTCTTTTACCGGTAGCCTGCAATTTTTTTTCTTTCAGGTACTTATCCAACTCCCCTTTAAAAGCGGGAGTTGAATCTGCCTCCATCACCCTTTAAGGCAACGCATTCCAGACCCTAACCACACAGTGCGTTTAAAAAAAAGTGTTTTTCTTGTGTCGCCTTTGGTTCTTCTCCCAATCACCTTAAATCTGTGACCTAGGAGTACAGGAGTAGGCCATTCAGTCCCCAAGCCAGTTCTGTCATTCAATTAGATCATGGCTGATAAATCAGTTGGCAGTTGTAATGAAAGTGCAACACCATTTTGCTCATCAATGTTAGTAGTTCCACATAGACAATAATCCACTGTTTGGAGAAACCTATGTAGGAAATTGTGCATGCTTTTTCTTTCTCCCCCTCCAACTATTGACGTACAGTTCAGTGACTACCCAAGACTGACAGGTGAATTTTGATACTTTTGAGCTAGTTGCATCGGTTGCAAACAGATGGCAAGCGAACAGAGTAGTACAGTCTGTTGGCACATTGTCCTTTTATGTCTGAGCCCTGGGTTTGGATCCAGCCAACTCTGACTGATGGAGTGAAAGCCAATAAGGGACTTGATGCGAAATAGAGAAGGTGCAATGAGCACAAAAGTATGCATAATACTACACACCTCTGGCACTTAACCATAAATATAGCTTGTAGGGAAAGTAGAAAAAAATTACCTTGGTTTACTAGATGTACTCTTCGGAGGTTGTAGTCAAGGCACATTGGAAAATGATTTTCACTGATCACTATATGTAATTAAATTATTAACCCAGCATAAAGAGCACGTTTATGATTTTGTTGCAAACAGCAAAGAGGGCAAATCTTTTCCTATTGTCAAGGAAGAGTAGAGGAGGTTGCATTCTACATTTGATCTGAGCTACACTTACCGAACACTGATCCCCTTCAGCTCCCAATAAACACCAATCTGTTTTAAAAATAGAACTGAAGGCAAACAAACTTGTACCTCCTGAGGAAGCATTTTGCTTCTGCTTAATAGCTTCCTTGACAACCCTGTTGAGAGCCCAGGTCCTACCATTAAAATATAAAGACATTTTATATGTTTGATAAACTAATCAAACTTCGAGGGGATAAAACCCCTGGATTGCATCTGCACATTTTAAAAGAAGTTAATGAAGAGATAGCAGAGGCACTATTGAAAGAAAAACTTGTATTTAAATAGCGCCTTTCACAACCACCTGCCGTCTCAAAGCACTTTACAGGCAATGAAGTACTTTTAGCGTGCAGTCACTGTTGTAATGTGGGAAACATGGCAGCCAATTTGCACACAGCAATGTGATGACCACATAATTTTGATATTGATTGAGGGATAACTATTGGCCAGGACACTGGGGATAACTCTCCTGCTCCTCTTCGAAATAGTGCCATGGTTACATTTTCGACGACCGGAGAGGCAGGGCCTCGGTTTAATGTCTCATTGAAAGATGGCACCTCCGACAGTGCAGCACTCCCTCAGCACTGCAGTGGAGTGTCAGCCTAGATTTTGTGTGTTCAAGCCCCTGGAGTGGAACTTGAACCTACAACCTTCTGACCCAGAGGCGAGTGTGCTACCCACTAAGCCATAGCTGACACTATTGCATATATATAAAAATTTATTATCAAAGGGAATAGTGCCAGAGGACTGGCAGACAGCTAATGTGATTCCTACATTTAAAAAGAGAGATAGAACAAGTCCAGGGAGCTATAGGCCAGTTAGCTTAATGTTGATGGTAGGATAGATAATGGAGTTCTTACTTGCCATGATCGTATTAAATGGAGCAGGCTCGAGAGTCCGTATGGCTTACTCCTGCTCCTATTTCTTATGTTCTTATGCACTTAAAGGTATGATAGAAAAACATCTAGAAACTAAAAATATAATAGCATAGATTCCAAAAGCGAAATTCACGCTTGTCCAACATTATTGAATTTTTTTGAGAAGTAACAGAAAGGATAGATAAGGATAATGCAGTAGATGTAATGTATTTGGATTTCCAAAAAGCCATCGATAAGGCACTGCATAGTAGACTCATGACTATGGCCAGAACTATGTCTAAATGGGGTAGTGGAATCGAGGGATCTGGTGGTGCAAATACACAGATCACAAAGTAGCAACGCTGGTTGACAAGGCCATAAAGTAAATAACGCACTGGGGTTCATTTCTAGAGCAATAGAATTAAAAGAAGTTATGTTCAACTTGTCTAGAACATTGGTTAGACCACACGTGGAGTACTGTGAACAGTTCTGGTGTCCATATTATAAAAAGGATATACAGGCACTGGAGAAGGTGCAAAAAAAAAAGATTTTCTAAAATTAATACCAGAACTGAGGTTATACCCATCAGCAAAGATTGAATAGGCTGGGGCTCTTTTCGCTAGAAAAGGGAAGACTCAGGTGTGACCTGATAATGGTATTTAAGATTTGATAGGCTAGACGTAGTTATGTTTCCATTTGCGTGCAAGACCAGAACTATGGGCCATAAATATAAGATAGGGAATTCAGAAGAAATTTCTTTACCCAGATGAGTGGTGAGAATGTGGAACGCGCTACCACAAGGAGTAGTTGAGGCTAAAAGCATAGATACATTCAAGGGAAAGCTAGACAAACACGTGACAGAGATCATCATGGATCAGTTAGGCTGAATGGCTTGTTTCTCTGCTATAAATATTTTGTAATACAAAGTTTATTATGCCATTTCATCAGTGGCATTTTAGGGATCAATTTAATTCTGGTCAACCATCAGCCAATTTCAGATTTTAAAAATCTGAAATAAAGATCTGGGTTGTCCCCATTTTATGGAGCATCTTTTTACACCATCTTTCATCACTTCTGAAACTTCTCAACTCTGAACCAAAACTCGAATGTAATTTATCGACCAGCAGTGCCTGGTTTGAACTCGCAGGCAATCTTGTGGACAGCAACATAATTAACATATTTACTGATCCATAGATTGGTGCAGCGGCTAAATCCTTTCAAAGTAACAAAAGGATGTAGCATGGATTATTTTGTGTCATTTACAAATAAATCCCATCACCAGACCAATTGCTGCTGCATACTAAAGTGCACATTCCATCCTGTGTTTCATCAGACCATCGAAATATTCAACGGCATATCAGCCTTAGCTCAGTGGTAGCACACTCACATCTGATTCAGAAGGTTATAGGTTCAAGCCCCACTCCAAACACTTCAGCACATAATCTAGGTTGATACTTCAGTACTGCACTTTCGGATGAGATGTTAACCCTGTCTGCCCTCTTGGGTGAATGTAAGAAATGGTGGCATTAGTCAAAGAAAATCAGGAGTTTTCCCTGTGTTCTGGAAAACATTTGTTCTTCATATGACAATGGATTATCTGATGATTTATCTGATTGATCATTGCGGGATCTTGCTATCTTCAAATTGGCTGCTGCGTTTCCCTACCTAACTACACTTCAACGTTGCTTTGGAACGTCTTAAGGTCTTATTATAATTGCAAATTTTTTCTTGTTAAATTTGAAAGCTCAGAATGTGGATGACTAAGTCTACTGACTACTTACAAACTATTGAACGTGAGTTTGGTGTGTGTATTTAGTGTCAAAAAAGGCAATACATTATTCAACCATAAGTAACCTCTGAGCACTATTCTTCAGTAGGAGGCAGACTCATGGACGACGTTCCATTGTTCTGTGCATGCACAAGCTGGATTGGTTTTCAATTTAACAGAAATTATTTGAAAATAGAAAAGTCCTCCCTGCAGCACAAGGAGCCTCCGAAATTACATTTTAAATGAGTTAGAAGTAATAAGGCGGCTGAGACCGCAGGTAATGGGACTTGATAGCAATTTTATTTGTGATGCAAGAATGCAGAAACATGAATCCAACTCTACACGTTTTGCAGGCTAGAACAAGAGGTACTTGATTTGATGGTAGCTCACGACACATGAACATTGGTCCGAGATGGTACCAGAACTTTGGATCACACCTACTTTATATTTGCAAATGCTGTTTACAGTGGAGGGATCCTGTGTCTGCAATTAATTCCATGTCAAAGTGTCAAATATTTTAAGGGAATGTCCCCACTGGCAGCAATTGTTATGAAAATAGTGCTTATCTGAATTGTCCAGTTTTTCAACCTCAACTATCGGGCATTGCAAGATTAAAATTCTTCTACTACTTCATGTCATCATCATTGGCAGTCCCTCGAAATCGAGGAAGACTTCCACTCTAAAAGTGAGTTCTCAGGTGACTGTACAGTCCAATACGGGAATTACAGTCGCCGTCAAGGTGGGGCAGACAGTCGTTGAAGGAAAGGGTGGGTGGGGAGTCTGGTTTGCCGCACGCTTCTTCCGCAGCCTGCGCTTGTTTTCTGCACGCTCACGGCGATGAGACTCGAGGTGCTCAGCGCCCTCTCGGATGCACTTCCTCCACTTAGGGCTGTCTTTGGCCAGGGACTCCCAGGTGATGGTGGGGATGTTGCACTTTATCAAGGAGGCTTTGAGTGTGTCCTTGTAACGTTTCCTCTGCCCACCTGGGGCTCACTTGCCATGTAGGAGTTCCGAATAGAGCGCTTGCTTTGGGAGTCTCGGGTCGGGCATGTGAACAATGTGGCCCGCCCAACGGAGCTGTTCGAGTGTGGTCAGTGCTTCGATGCTGGGAATGTTGGCCTGATCGAGAACACTGACGTTGGTGCGTCTATCCTCCAAGTGGATTTGCAGGA